>NW_024962279.1:6240171-6884543 GCF_019238085.1 Lagopus leucura | reverse complement strand
GAGGATGGAGGATGGAGGATGGAGGATGGAGGATGGAGGATGGAGGATGGAGGGAGCCGTCCCTCTGCCTTTCCTGGCATTGTCACCGTGAGACAGACCCTTCACATTATTTAAATGCAGGGCTCTTCTTTCCACCTCCCCTCCCCTGAAAATTTTAATTAGAAACAGCAGTAGGCTGGTTATGTAATGCGATTAATTGCAGCATTAGAGTGAAGAAATATAGGGCATACAGGTCTTAAAGATTCACATGCAAAGTCATGTGTGGGAGTGAGAGAGACAAGGGTGAAACGCAAGACTTATCTGTTTGATTATGTACTGCTCACGGGGCAGTGATTTACTCCCTGAAAAACTTAATCACAGTGATCTGCCAATAGCCAAGGCAACAAAAAGGAGAAAACACCCAGAAGACGAGGGAATAAAAGTGCTTTTGCAGCATCTCTAAAGGTTTGCACCTTGCAAACAGGATGGCACCGCGGCAGCAGAGCTGCCCCTCAGCAGCACTCACTCACTCCAATAAAAGTGAGATTTTCCACTGAGTCATGATTAATGAACTGCAGACGCATGCTGATGGGGAGGGCTGCAGCTAACTTTCACTGTGCTGCAACTGTATCTGGGAGAGTAGATGTGGCTTCAGGGTTCTTTCTCTCTTTTGTAAACCTATTTCCAGGGAAGAGCCGAAGCCCAGATCGGTGTGGTCTCCTGCTGGTGACCTCCAAGCACCCAAAAACGAAGGGTAGGGTTCTGGTCATTGAATGGCCGTTGTTTAAACTCAGCCCAGTCCAGTAGTGGCAAGGAGTTGCCGGTGCACCTGACTGCCCCAGTGTGCCATGGGTGGATGGGCTGAGAGAGGTTTGTCTTCACTGCAGAAGCACAGAGCATCTGGGGCTGAGTCTGAGCAGCCTCACTGCAAAACCCAACTGGGAGAGATGGAGTGAGCGCTGCGGGGACTTTGGGAGGCATGTCTGCAGGTATCTGAGCACTGCTGCTTTTCAAAGCACAAGGACTGCTGTTAATATTCATGGAAAGGAAGATGAAAAGGCACTGGAGGAGGGAGTGCGTGGCAGGGTACCGAGGAAGCCCCAGCATGTTCTATCCTGTGCTTGCAGCAGAGAGAGGAAGGCTCGCAGTCCGAGTGCAGCTGCTCTGTGCTATAGATTGCACTCTCAGATTGTCTTCCTGCCAGCTGCCCCCAACGCCAAACCTAAGGCTCTGGTGGGAAGAAGTGCTAATTTAAGGCAGCTCTCTCTGAAGCAAAGGCTCTTCACCCAGTAAGCCCAGCACAGCTCAAATTACCTTCTCTGCTGGCAATCTCAGCTGTAAAGCCATGGTCTGAAACAGAAACACCTCCAGTCGTGATCTCTGCTGAATAAAAACTTAATTTGCTGCTGCTTTGCCATTCCCTTGCAATGATTTCAGAGGCCCCTGTGTATGGATCTGTCAAGAAGCAAAATGCCAAGACAAATTTAAAAGCAGCTTTAAAATTACCTTGAATCCATACTGTTTGATTGCTTTGCTGGTAAGAAAAACACTGAATGATTCCTATCAGAAAAAAAAAAAAACAACCAAACACACTCAGATTTCAGCTGTCTTCTCAGATAGGCACAGTGCAGCGGGGTTAGGAGCGATGGCAGGGGACTTCCTGGTGACACAGTGAAGAGGAGGGTGAGCCAGCCAAGAAGTCTCCTCCAGCTGCTTGTGGGTTTGTGCCCTGCACTGCAATAGTCCTCAGCTGCTTGTATGTATTTCTAAAGCTTCCCTCAGCTGTGTGTGTGATGGCTGAGCATGAAACCCACCCAATCAGCTTGGCATTCGGCTTCATCTGTCTCAGTGCATCTGTACCACTGGAGCACACTTTCTTCCTTATGCACAGCCTAACTGGTGGCTCTCATCAGGCCAGGCCCCGAAGATGCTCTCAGTGAAACCTCCACTGGAACCATCTTCCATTGGAAACGTTTTTCCTCTCCTAGAAACTGGCTGAAGAAAAGCTGTCCGGATACATCTAAGTGCACAGTCAGATCTCTCCTGAAGAAATCAAGATCAAAGCTCGCACAATTAGGAACAAACTAAAAGCAAAGGCACCTTTACTAAAGCTCATTAAAAATATCTTTTGTGCCGATCTCCTGTGTGGCACCCAAAGTCTCATGAACACAGTGGGCTAATGAGAATGCAGTGGTGTTTTTTTTTTTTCTTCCAGTATTTTTCTCTTCTGTACTTAGCAAATGTCATAGTTTAATTAAAGAGTGTCAAAGGCACAGAGAGCTGCCCCAAGATCATCGCCTGCTGCTATAAAAACGTGGAGGTGAAGACAAGCAAGAAGGGCCATCGTGCCAACAGTAAATTATGGGCAGAGGGCAAAGTTCAACCATGGAATGGACAGAGCTTGATTTATAGTGGTGGGCTGCTTTGCCCTGCCCTGCTGTGGGGCTGCTCAGCCCTGCTCCCCCCAGGCTCCAGTGCTCACCACCACCTCTTGCTGTCTGTGCATGCCCAGCTTCCTTCAGGGCCTGGCCAAGCCCATAATTTAGCCTCTAAAGGCACACATGTGGGCACTTCTGTATTTATAAGTATTTACCAATGCCCTTCTAATGATGAACTCCTTGGTTTTACAGCCTCCCATGATTCTCATGAGATGACGTTTCCTTTTCTGTGGCTGCCTGTTTCTCTCCTGCTGGCTGTGCCTGCTCTCAGATAAAGGCTGCCTCATTCTCCTTCCCCTTCTTCCACATCAGTCAATATTGATCTGACCATTCCAGGTGCAGCTTGTGCTAACAGTTTTCTTTATGCCTCTCTCTCTGATAAATCCGTGCCCTGCAAACCGTCCTCCTGTTTGTCATCCTTGTCTGAGGTCTCAGGGATTCACTGCATTACTTCACAGTTTACTTCTCGGTGTTCTGCAGGAGTCGTCCACGCTTTATCTCACCAATTGCTCCCATTTCTCAGCTGCTTGCAGAGATGACTCAACAACACCCTATGAGCTCTCTCCCTTCAAAAATTACCTCCAAATTAACCTATGAGCGCAATACTCCCAGCAATATATTTCCTTTTAATGGAAATCATGCCTCAACAGCAGCTTGCTGATAACCCGTGTTGGACTTCATCAACACACGGCTCTGGAAGATGGCAGCAGGGGCTCACACCAGGCCTTGACTCCTATTCCTGATGAGCCTACTAGCCATACAGAATGGAAGGAAGCATCTCTGTGGGACCACAGTACCTCCTAGATCCGCCGTGCTATGCAGCAGACAGTTCTAAGTATGGAGCTGCTGTATTGCCAGACTCCACAGGTCAAGCAAGAGGGATCATTTGCCTTTGTTGCGACTGACTTCTCACTGCAGCGTGGCGGAACAGCTGTATTTCAGCTGGCTTTGATGAGTTACTGGAACGGTCCCACTGGTGAGGCTCTTCAAGGGGAACCACCACACCGAGGTCTCAGAGGTGAACGGTTCACAATGAAAATAGTTATAAGTCATAAAAAGGAGCCAAATGAATTCCTTCGCAGGGAAAGACAGCACAGGGCTTCTGCGCCAAGAAACAACAAAAGGATTTCCATGGCATTCCTCAACAAAGTATCTATCAGCTCATTAGCATGAAACAACCTTCATAAAACATTCTGTAGTTCTACCAGTAAATTCTCATAAAACTAAACCCCCATACTGCTTAATTGCTCTTATTAGCAAGCCAACTGTCTGTCAGACTTATTTTGTTATGCAAGGCACGCTAGTAAGAGAGGGCATGCAGTTTTTAATCAGAGCTGGGATACTCACTAGGATACAGACTTCTGAAGGGCACAGCTTCACCCAAACAAGCACATCCATCACAGCCGGACACAGAGAAGAGGTGCTGTACCTTGTTATACCCAAACATATGGCTGCACACACATTTACCTCCTCCTCCAGTACACCTGCAGACACGCTGTTCAGGCCCTGGAGCTGACCTGCCCTAACTTCTGCAGTCCCTGCCCAGAGAGGAGAGACCCAGCTGAGTGCTAAGCAGAGCACAGCAATGCAGATTCACATCCATCCTACGTCCGGGCAGGATTTTTAGCAGAACGCTGGGAATACAAAACCTAAGGAGTGGTTCTGGGTTCTCCAATACAAGCAGCTCAGTCTGAAGGCATCCGTCCCCTCCCTGCTCTGCAGGCCTCCGTGAGCGCCTCATCTCCCATGGAGACACCGTGCTGCCGTTACCATGGCTGTGTGAGACCTTTAGCAAACACACAGTGCTCTCCAATAAAAGCTGTACCTCTCACTGTTCAGCACAGCCATACGTGACCGGGAGCACTGCTGCACGGCCGCCTGCAGCTGCACAGCCCAGCGAGGGACTCGGCACGCTCTCCTCGCGCATACGGCTTGAGCAAAACCAAGGCTCAGAAGCTCCAGTGAATGCTCTCTCAAAAACTGTACGCAGTTCTGCTCTTACAGAGCTTCAGCTCTACATAATGCTCTGTTGCAATTCTGCTGGCCTGCCTCCGCAGTTAAACCTAAGATTAACCGAACCCATTTTTCACTTCAGCAGTTATTCCAAGGCAGAATCCAGGGGAATACAAGCCTTCAGCTCTCAGCAAACACTGTTTCTTGTTTTCTCTCCTTCCTAACAGGCATCTGAATGGACCACAGGGCCAATAGAACCCAGCTTCTGGCGGATTGGGCAGACTGCTACCTGAGTGTGCTCAGCTCCCAAAAAGGCACATGGACTGAGTGAACATGTCACGACCTGGAGCACCGCATGCCACTGTCCTGTCCTTCCTTTTCTTCCTGTGTCAGGGGAATGTGCTCATGCCTAGAAATTGTAATGCTGCTTCTTTCACTCGTGGGACAGTCACATCTCTCCTCTTTCAGCTCACTATTCTATCACAGGTCTGCTTTGCACAGCCTGCCAGGGCTCAGCCCAGGGGAGCAGAGGTGTGGGCAGTGAGCACCGACATGCAGGCAAAGAGCACAGAGGCGTTGCTGCTGCAGCAGAAGCACATTTGGGCAGACTCTGACCTATAAGCTCACTGTCACGCTATGGGTGTCGATCCTCAGATGGTGTCATTCAGGCCTCTGAGGTCACGGAGAGCACCCAGAAATTCTCTTCATCTCAGGAGCCAGCACACATCGCTGGTGGGCTGCTCCACACTTAGGACTTCCAACGCTTTCCACAATTAAAAAAAAAATTAAAAATATCCTGCTTTGATAAAAAAATTTGAAAAGGTTCACTGCTTCTTTCAACCAAGGAATGGGGCAGAAGAGGTTTTTTATCCATAATCCTCAACAGATTTTGTGTGAAAAGCTCTAATGCAGCCATGCCTTGGGACTGCAGCCTAAAACCTGGCAGTGGAGGGAAGGGCGAGCTTTGCCATCTTCATGGCCAGTCAGCCACCATGCAGACAACCACCAGGGCTCATGCAAAGCATGCAGGGAGTTTAGTGCATGCTTCCAGCTAAATTCTCCAAAGATTCCACCTCTCTGAGGCTCAGAGCAACCTGTGCACCTGCAGGCATGAGTGGCTGTGGTCTGGGCTCAGACCAGGCGTGTGGAATGAAGGCAGACGTTTATTTCCTTGTGATCTCAGCAACCTTTGGAAGTGGAGGCTGCCCAGCTGGAGCGCAGAGGGCAAAAGCTGAGCTCACACTTGAGAAACAGATGCTCATTTTTTCACATTTTGCAGAAATTGAGATAGGGAGTGGTAGATCTGGAGACTGGGGGCAGCTAGGCAGCTGGCTAGCACCAGCAGCTGCGAGTGAGGAAGGAGGGGCAGCAATCTGAAAGGCAGAACTGATGTCCCCAGTCCTTATGGTCCGCAGAACAAGGTTTCTTGTTCTGAGCTCAGGCTGTGGACCATCATCCCAGTGTTCTTATATCACTGCGTCACAGAGTCGTTCAGGTTGGAAAAGACCTCTGAGATCCCCCCGTGCCCACTGCCCACGTCCCTCAGTGCCACATCTCCACGTTCCTGGAATGTCCCCAGGGATGGTGACCTCACCGCTCCCTGGGCAGCCCATGCCCGACCGCTCTTTGGAGAACAAATGCTTGCTAATTTCCAACCTGACCTTCCCCTGGCACAATGTGAGACCACTGACTCTCACCCCCACCTCATTACAACCTCCTTTCAGGAGTTGTGGAGCCCACCCCACCTGCCAGCAAAGCGTCCTGCCCTGCCCAGCACAGCCAGCACCGTCCTGCAGCAGCACATCTCCCGCAGCCCCGGGCAGGACCTCGAGCTGCAGTCTGTCTGCGCGGCCCCAGGGCTGTGCCAAGGCCCCGGGCCACATGCAGAGCCAAGAGGAAAGCGCAGCAGACTGCTGGGAAACCCATCATTTAAGCAGAGCTGTCTGCTCCGTTCCCTGAACAAGACAGGGTTCTGGTGCAAAGAGACGACTATCTAATAAGGCTTCTAACTCGTGCCCACAGATAAGCCAAATTAATTCTGCACAGGCATCTCTGAACCTTTCAGTTCTAGATTCTACAACCGCAGGAATGGTCGTTTATCACCGTTTCGCGTCCGCGGGAATTACTGGGGGCTGCGCTATGCCAGCTGTGCGGGGCGGGGCGGCGGAGCGCTCAGCACTGTGCCGGGCGGCCCTCGCGGTTCGCACGCGTGTCTGCCGGGGAACAGAGGCAGAGCAGCGCGGCCGCTCGTCCCCCAGCCCCCAGCCGTAATTCCGTACGCTCCGGGAGGGCGTTCAGCGCTGCCCACGGGGCGGCCCGGCCCCTCCCGTGCTCTGCCCTGCCCTGCCCGTGCCGCCGGCTGCATCCGGCGCCCGTCGGGGCGGCCGTGCGGGGCGGGTCGGGCTCGCAGCGTGCTGAGCCGCGTGCGGGGCGGGTTGGACGGCGGGCTCCGCCCGGGCCATGCGGAGCGGAACGTGAGCGGGGCCGACCCCGCCGGGAGGGAAGGGCCGCCCCGGCCCCTCGCAGCCGGGCTGGCGGCCGCCGGCGCTTCGGGCCGAGTCGCACGGGGCCGGGCGGGCGGCCAAAGCGTGTCACGGCCGGGCGGGCGGCCAGTGCCTCCCCCGCGCAGGGCCGCGTCCGCCGGCCGTCCCGCCCCCGTGCCCCCGCCTCCCCGCCCCGTGGCGTTGGCAGCCGCCGCCGCGGGATTTTCCGCGCCGCCCCTCCGCCCCGGCTCGGCGTGCCTTGGCAGCGCTGTGCGGCTCAGAGCGCTGCGCGGGGCCGGGCCGGACCTCGCCTGCCTCCCCCGGCACCGGCCCGGAGCTCCGGGCGGAGGGAAAGGTGACGGCAGTAAAGCGGAACGCCGAGCAGCCGGGCGGGGCCGAGGGGTGCCAGGGCAACCTGCGCGCTCTCCGTTCGTGAAGTAGCATTCTAATGGCAGGATGTGGTCAGCCTCCGCAGCGAAGCATCGCAGGCGTTCCGGGTGACCTCTCGGAGCCGGCTGCCCCGAGCCCCGCCGGCGGACGGAGCCTCGACGTGCGGGGTGGGCAGGTGCCGCTGTGCGCAGCCCTTCCCGGCCCCAGCAGCCGCTCTAACTGCGCTCGCTGCAGGATAAAACTCAATAAAACATCTTCAGAATGACGTTATCTGAAGTACGGAATCCTCGAAAACAGTGGAAATCTTGCAGCCCTGCCAACGCCGGCCCTGCGGGTGCAGAGCTGGGAGCTGGGAGCCCGCCCTGTGCTCAGCACATCTCCAGGGGTGCAGCCTGACAGCACAGCGTGGCAGACCTGGGCCTTCCCAAAAGCCCTAAGCATGCACTTGCATAGTATCCAAACACTGGGTCTGCAGTTACATTAAGTTTTACTTTCCACCAAAGGAGCTGTTAGAACTGCACTTTTCAGAAACTCACGTTCACACTCTTTAATGTTTTGTGGTTGATATCCTGAGACATCTTACCTGAACTGGGATGGCAGATGTGGTGCATCCCATCACGGCCTGCGTGTGTATGGGGAGCGCCTCAGCTCAGCTCATGGAGGTGTTTGGTCCCCGAGCTGCTCCATGCTGTGTGGCACATGGATGTGGACTCCGCTCACTGGGGCTCCTTGGAATGGAGCAGAGGGTGATGCTGCATGTGGTCGCTTTGCCCAGCACTGCCGGTATTTAGGACTTCTGTTGGGAATGCTGCATCTGGAGAGAGGAGTTATTTGAGTAAATGTCTAACCTGAAAGAGGGCATTTTAAAGCTTTCTTTTAAAATGTTTTAACACATGGGCATAGTGAGGGCTGCTGGCTCTCCCTGATGCATTGAAGTGTGGTGCCACAGTGAAGTGTTGTGCTCAGTGGCCACGTGGAACTCCTCCAGAGCTGCTGGCATCCACCACAGGCACTGAACCTTTCTCTCCTAAAGCCCTTTTCCTAAATGAAGTTGTAAATGCCAGCAGTGTCGGGGAAAGAAGCGGATCAGTTGTGCAGCTTTATGTTCAGCAAACTCCTGCATTCATGCAAGAGACAGCCAGAGCAGTGCTGGTGCAGAGGGGATGGTTTTGTGCAGAAACGTGGCAAAATCCATCACACACAGAGCAAGGAACCTCCCTTCCTGTCAGAACACGTGCAAGAGAGGAATTGGGAGAGTGGGGATGTGGGAGATGCTCAAAGATCTGCAAAATATGTGACCATTTGCTATGTAAGCAGATCTGTGCAGGCAGTCTGTGCGTGGCGTTCATTTTCAGGTTATTTTGGATTCATTTCTATACATATTTGTGTGGTTATTTTTCAGCTGTAAGATCACACCTGTGTTGTGCAGCTCTCAGCAGGGCTGTCCGGCTCCCAGCTGCTCCCAGTACTGGTGATGCAGAGAGCAGCACTGTGGGTACGTTTGGCACCAGGGGCAGCAGGGCTGCTTCAGGGCCTGTGTGAGGAGAGCACGTGGCTCATTCATTTGTGGAGAGACGCTATTTCTCTCTGCCAGGGATGCCAACCTTTTGCTGTGATCTCTTCCCAAAAGGGGAAGCTGTGGCGAGCTGCCAGGGGGCACGAGATGTGCAGGGTTACATCTGGAGCAAACACTGCTGTTTGGAAACCATCTTCAGTTTCTTCTTGAAAGTCTTCTTGCTTCTCACCTGCTGCCTGCTTCCTACCACGCCTGTTGCTCCCCAGCTGTAGGGCACAGGGTCCAATGAGCTCAGAGCAGCCAGAGGTGCTGTGTCCTGGGCAGGTTCTGTGGCTGCATCTTAACGTCCGCTGGGAGAAAATAACTGAGCATTCACATTGCTTCCCACAGTCAGAGCTGGATGTGGAGTTCGCACTCTGCCGCTCAGGGGACTTTTGGTTGTTCCCTATCTGTTTTTCAGTAACACGTCTGGTGGTTCTAAAATGAGTGTATTTATCTGACCCAGGAACAGAGACATTACCTCATTGTCACGGGGCTGGTGGCAGGCAGTGCAGCACGGCCAGGCAGGGCTGCTGGACACGGGGCTGTGCTGGGCTCACCCTGTGCAGGACAGCGTTACCCTGCGGGGCAGCCCAGCAGGACGGGACAACATTAACCTATGGGACTGCCCAGCAGGACAGCCACAGCACCAGATTGGGGCAGGATGGGCCCTCTTGTCCCACAGTGCTCACCCGAACACTGGTGCACACTCATTGGCACATATGTTGTAAGGCTGTGATGTATGCATTTAGGCAGCACTAATGGCTTGATGATTTCAATTCTCGCTGCCTTGATTTTAAATTAAAAGTGAAACTTGTTCCAAGTAATGGTGTAGCACAGTCTGAGTACAGTCCGTTGTGCACACTGGTCATCCTGTGGTTACCATAGGCATGAAGACGAAGGCCAGCAGCTGAGCACAGCCTGCCAACAGCACTGAGCGTGGCCACCTTATATTTCCCCTCTGCTGATGTAGGGTTGTGCAATACACACACGACTTGAATCACAGGTCTACCCCAGGCAAGCCTGGATGGGATCCCTCCAAATTTGCCAGCAGTTCGTTTTCAGATGGCACGCTCAGCATTCAGCCATGAGGCAGAGGAGCCGCCCCTCGGCCATCGGCTTCCCTGTTACTCACTGCTGCTGGGAGGGATGTCTGCAGGATGCTGGGGAGCGTCTCCCCAGGGCACACTGCCAGCACGGCTTTCCTCCTCCGCGCTGTCACTGGGCCCTCTGATTCATCCCGTCTGCCCGCCTTGTTCCTGTGGGATCCAATGCACCACCTCTGCTTTTTTTTTTTTGGTTCGAGGAAGTCTCATGTTCTGCCTGTTTAGTTTTCCAGTTTATAAAATCTGGTGTAAGCGTGGGCTGAGATGGCCCTGAGCTCCCAAAGCGAGGAGCTGGCTGAGGGGCTGGGGTACCTCTGTGGGGGCTTTGCAGGCAGGTGGTCTTTTCCCTTTTGCTTTATAATTCATGTTGCTCAGTTAGGGTGAGGATATGGGCGAGGACAAGACTTGTCTGTGCTGCCCTGGCACTACACCTGCAGAGTCTGGAGTGGGGATGAGACTCAGGAAAGGGCTGGAAAACAAGAATTGGAAATTTCAGTCCTTGTAGATAGCAACTCAAGCCCAGGACAGGAGCTCCTTCATTCCTCCGGCACGTGCACTATGAACTGCCTAATAGAACGAAGGATCATTAAGGTTGGAAAAGTCCTTTTCAGGAGCAGTGCTGGGGCTGCCCAGCAGTGTGGGGTGAGCCAGACCCCCCTCACCACGGCCCCACATGGGTGTCCTCCATCCTGCTGCCATCAGCTTTGTGAAGGAAATCATCACCATGCCATGAGAAACCTGGGAGAGGCCACTGACCTCAAAGGCACTGCAAGGAGCCCATATTTCCATCTCTTCCCAGCGTTTACATGGAACAACCTTTGGTTTCCTTCTCTTCCTCCCACTTCCTAATTCCAGGGCAATGAGCAGGCCCTTGGTGCCAGCCACAGGCACACACTGACGGCCTCCCTTGGCCCTGTTCTGCCAGGTGCAGGGCAGCTGTGGGTGTCTCAGGGTGAGCCGGAGATGTGGGGCTCTGCAGGTTGGGCTCTCTACACCTCTCATCAGCTCCAGATCTAAGTGAGTGCAACGTGCATCACTCTGTGCATCCTCCTAAGCCCTAGAGATGGGCTGTCCTACTTGAATGAGCCTCAGTGGCTGCAGACATTCAGACCAGAGGCAAAGAGGGCATGGCCAACCCAGGCAGACACATCGCCCATGCTAAATTCATGGCTATGGGGAGATGTTCTCAAAACCACAGGGCAGTTTGACCACCAGGCACGGAGGAACCACTGGGAGACGTTCTGCAGTGTGCATCAGGCAGGCAGCTGTGCCAGCGGGTGGCAGTGGTACTGGTGGTGTATGAACAATGAATCATCGTGGGATTTAATTGCTGTGAAAAGTCCCGTGGTGTGTAAATAGACACAAACTGCCATTTTTAACTGCTCTCAGGTACGCCAGCACTGGGGGGATGCGGCTTTCTTCCCGTAAGTTCGATGCACGTTACGTTGTTCCCCTCATTCATAAGTAAAAGTTTCTTGCAGACGTAACAGATTGTGTTTCCATCTCTGTTGTGTAAAAACAGCAGTGCGGACACAAGTGAAATGAAAATCACAACATGCCATCTTCAGAGTTGTACTGAAACACATGGAACAGACACTAAATTCCGCTCTGCTGCCTTCAGATTCAGCGCTCTGTGTGTTTACTTAGTGCCAGGGATGGAAAGTAAAAACAAAATTATCATCTGAAAAAGCGGCAGTAAACAGGCATCGGTTCCATCCTCTCCCTTAGGACTGAGCACCGCTTCCAGGCAGAGGAAACACTCTGTGAGAGCTGCAAAGTCATTCCCAAAATGACACAACAGAGAAAAAGAGGAAAAAAAAAAAAAAAGGATGGAGCTCCAGGATGAGAACAGACAGCAGATGAGGAATAATGGGTGAGAGGGAGCCAAGAGATGGCCCTGAAGTGATGCTCTCCTGGATGAACGGCCGCCTGCAGCCTGGCTGCTGCTGTGGGTGCAGGCAGGGAAGCACCTGGCCGGCGGTGCTTTGTGCGGCTGTCAGCCCGCGTGTGCGCAGACAATGTGCGCATCCTGGGATTGTGAGC
This sequence comes from Lagopus leucura, assembly GCF_019238085.1. Lineage (NCBI taxonomy): Eukaryota > Metazoa > Chordata > Aves > Galliformes > Phasianidae > Lagopus > Lagopus leucura. Next base: position 6,872,596 of record NW_024962279.1, on the reverse strand, counting down.
TCGCAAGGTGCAGGATGGTTTTCCCATCTTGTGGTTATTTTTGGCATTTCTGAAGGTTTTGCTGTGTTGCGCTGGGACAAACAGCTTCCATTTTTCCCACGAGGGAGCACAGAAGGGATCCCAGCTGTGAGCACCAGGAGCTGCAGCAGCGCATCAAGCTACGTGGGTTCGGTACAGTCGCTCTCATCTTTTTCTTTTCTCTTCCAACCTTACACAGCTTCGTTTCTGAGGGTCCCCCTCACACACAGAACTGCAGCAGTGCGTCCCACACACCCATGGCTGTGCCAGAAGTGGCTGTTGCACCCCACCGCCTGCGTGTGCAGGGCTGCATTGCTGTCTGACCATGCACTGATGGCACCTTCAGAGTGTTGCTCCGTATTTGCCTTTCCTTCCTCAGCTAGCTCTAAACTCTGACCAAAAAAACAAGCGGGTTCCTGAGCTACGTGCTGACAAGGCTCAAGCACTCTGGCTGGCAGAGCGGTTATGAAGCTCACAGTGCAGCTGAGTACTGGAAAGATATTTGTCACTGCAGATTTTGCTTGTCATCTGCAGAGATGACATGCAGATCTCCCCTTTGACAGATTGATAGTCATTCCGAGATGCACCCACCCACAAAAACCACAGACATGCTGCTTTACTCAAATCTTTACTTTAACCACTACTTTGTGATGCAAAACTGGTGGAGTTTTTGGTACTTTTTGTTAAAAATGAACTCTTTATAGGGGTTTTCCAGCATCCCTTCTAGTTACTAAAAACAAATTGACATTAGCGTACTGGATGGGACAGCTCAGTTTACTTGTGGGTGGTTTTGACATTCATCAAATTAACGTGTTTAGTCTGGAAGAAGGTTGCAAAGGTAGTAAATAACAAATTGGACACAGAAGTACTGCATCTCCCTCGAAGTTATCATATCCCCATATAGCATCTCCCCATTAAAATGCCAGCTTCACCTCGCTGGAAGGTTTATATGGTTGGACTGGATGATCTTGGTGGTCCTTTCCGACTTCGATGACTCGATACTGTTTTTGTCCCAGATACCAACCCCTCCTACTGACCGAGTTCACATGCAACGAGGGGCTCTGCTGGCCCCGATGAACCTGAAGGCACTTTGACATCACGGCGACATCGCGTGTCGGGCGGCCGTGGAGCTGCAGGAGAGCACCCAGGGAACACAGCGCAGTGTCTGCAGGTGCTTATGTTGGAAACGTAAAAGGGAAAGTACTCCAAATAAGTTTCTCTTGTTCAGAAATACAATGGACAATTTAAAAAACCCTATTAAGCCTGTGTGTAGGAGCATTTCCCATTCCGGGAGACAAGTTGAATTGTTACACGGAGCTATATTATGACTCTCCCGACAAAGTATCAATCAAGACTCCATTATGTAAGGAGGGATCCATCACACGCGCCCCATCGCGAGTCCCTGCCGTGAGCGCCGCGGCTGCAATCCAGGCTCCTTTGTCCTGCCCTGTGCCAATTTGCTGCGAAATCGAGGACGGGGCTGGGAGCTGCCATTTAGTTGTCTCAGGGCCGCGGCGCTGCGGCTGTGCTTTCTGAGCGGTTATTCGCATGGCCTTGATTAGCACGTCGCCTGCTTCATTAGCGACGAAAATTCTCATCCACACATTCAGCCATTCATGCAAATTGAAAAATACATGGAGATCCTTCCCCTCGAGGACTTTCCATTATTAGAAAAATGGGTAGATTCTTTTTGTTCCTTCCTCTTCCGAAGGTCACTTTCATTTTCACCTCCGAATGAAACTTCTTGTTTAAAAGATGACAGAGCCGTATTCCCAAAGTTTCAGGTACGGCGGTCCTGCTTCAAACCCAGGCTCCAGACGGAGCCATTGCAGCTGCCCGCCAGATGGGTGGAGACGCCCAACTTTAATCTCATTCTTGAGCTGCCACTGGGATGCGTCACCGCACCGCTCGGTGTAGTGGAGGTCAGGAAGGGGTTTTCAGTCACAGAGTTTCCACTGTGGGCCCTCAGCTTCTGGGTTCCCAACCAGCAGCTGCTCCTCTTGACATCCTCTGCACAAGTCATTGCATCCTCTCCAAACAGCACCCGGAAGCCTTGCTTCCTTTCCCAGTCCCTGCTTCCGACATCGTGCACTTCCAGCTCCTCACAAGTCACTTCTTCCCGCACCTCAAATCCTTCCTGCTGCCCTCTTGGCCCCTCCGCCACATCCCCACCGCTCTGCTGAAGGTGCGATCCGGCAGCGTGGGTCCCATGGTACCCACATGCACTGGAGCGGATCCACATGAGCAGCACCCAGATCCCTCCCTCTCCTATGCAGAGCTCATGGACATGTGCGGCTGTGGGCTGAGAGAAGGAGCTGTGAGGTCCCAGCAGCGCTGCCCAGAGCTGGGGATGCCCCATCCCTGGAGGTGCCCAAAGCCGTGGGTGGGCCCTGCACAGCCTGAGCTGGGCAGCGGGGTCCCTGCCCACAGCTGGGGGTTGGAACGGATGGGCTTGAAGGTCCCTTCTGTGATTCTATGAAAGCACCAGGGCAGAGAGGTGCCGGTTCCTCCTGGCCACCACTGAATTTGGGTTTTGCATCACAAGGAAAGCGTCGCTTCTGGCTGTGGTCTGCAGGGCGAGTTTTGTTCCTTGAAGTAACCTGCTGAAACTCAGAGCTATTCCACCCAACCAGCAGCGCGCACCAACCTCACCATTTGTGGACGGTTTCCCACGACAGCTCATTTCTGATGTCTCTGAGAAAAACCGCTGCACAAATCTCTGCCGGCGTGGACAGCAGGAGCCTCGTATCCATCGCGTGGTGTCTGAGGTGACGTTCTGGGATCCCAAGCAAAGGTCAATGCAAAGAAACCACGGGTGCCATTACAGACTCGCATCTTTGGTTTGGGAATATTTTCACTTTCAAGTCCCCGAATTGTGAATAAAACTTCCTGTAATTTCAATAGATAATCATATTAGTGGAAAGGACTCCTTCCGCTGCGGGGCAGTCGGTCTCCAGGTGGCTTTCCCAGGGGAGCAGCTGTCCCCAGTGCCGGCCCCAGCCCGCCCCACAGCCATGGGTGTGGAGCTCAGCCCAGCCCAGCCCAGGTGGAAGGCAAAGGCAGAAGAGGCTTAGCAGCCAAACAGCGTAAGAAGAGAAATTAAGATGTGTGATGGCTACAGACAAAATTCCATCGTCAAGATGGATTTCTAGGAGTACTGCTTGCTGCTGGAGGGGAGGAAAGGAAAGGAAAGGAAGGTGGCTTCCTCTGTGCTGCCACAGGGCAGCTGCGCTTCGCTTCCAGCACTCGGCTGCAGCTGCAGCAATGGGGAATAAAATACCACTTTTTGCAGCTCACCGCATCTCCTGGGAAATGAGAACCACACATGAAAACACCAGGTTTTGTGCAGCTGGCTTTCACACAGATCACTGCACAGATTGGGGCTTGTACTTCTCGCTGAAGCACCCACTCAGTTTTTGCCTTTTTAAGGCAAAGATGAAGCAAGGCAGCACAGCTGTCCCTGCACAGGGCACACGGGAAGCTGCTGCCTTCCCACAGCGCACACAGCCTCCTCCCTCTCACCTGACTTGTGGGAGACACCAGGAAGCCTGGCGGATCTGCGTGTGTTTGTTTATCCCTGCATGGCACGGAGGGAAGGAGTGAGTCAGATGCATGTCTCTACTGTTCAGAGAAAATGAGATCCTCCTCCCTTTATTGCACAAGCCCCGATAGCAGCCGCACGTCACGTTCCCTGTGCATGCACCTTGCTAGGAGCCGGTGGCTGCAGAGGAGACACCAACAGATCGAGTGGGATGTGCATGGAAATGAGGTGTGATGAAGAACTCTCAAATCAGCAGCAGTTCTCTGGCTTGGAGCCGCTGCTCAGGGCTCCCTGCAGCACGGGACGTGCCCAGCACGGCACACGGTGACACTCCATGGCAGTAAGACGTGCCCCTTTCAGATGGCTGTGTGCAGATTAAAGGTGATTAATTGCACCAGGTAGATCCAGCTGCAGAGCTGAATCAAACACAGTCAGCAATGCTCTGTGGAGCTCATGGAGCTGAAGAAATCCTTAAAAAAAAACCAAACAAACAAGACAACAAGAACTCCAACACTTCAGCCTGAGGACGACAAGCCCAAAATATGAGCACTCCACTTCTCAATTGCAGGACCTGGAGCACGTTTGCATGCAGCTGCAGAGGGCCCAACTGGTGCTGTTGTTTCTAGACCCATCTGTGCCCCTGGAGCTGCAGGGGGATGAGCTCAGTGCTGCCCTGCAGGGCCCTCCTGCGCCGCTTCCCCAACGCCCGTGTGTGTGACAGCACCACACGCAGCCCTCGGGCGGGGGACAAACCACAGCAGCCTGTGAACATGTGGGATTTTGCATCATTTATTTAAATACCTATATTTATGCATTTACAAATTTTCATAGTTCTGTTTGTAGCTTTTTTTTTTTTTTTTTTGTAGACAGTATTGCAGAGAAGTCAGCTTTTGTAAAAGGAAGTCCATGTATAAAACGAAGCAATGGATTGGAGAAAACAAAAGGCTCCTCATACTTTCTAGAATCAGAAACCAAAGTGACCAAACGGAGGGAGAGAATGGGGTGGGACAAAACACCCTCAGAACAGTGGCTCTCTCACAAGCATTACGTATGTCAGTGCTCAGCTACAGTCCTAACGGGATCAATTGGTGCAACGCCTGTCTGCAAAAAGCTCTGGCAGGCACAGAGGTCTCTCATGGAAAAACAAAAGGAAAAGGTCCTACAATGAGGAACACGAAGCCCGGACAGCCTCACGATGGGGTTATGGGTTGTGGCACAGAGTGCCTGCAGGAGACTGCGCCGACTCACCAGTAGTGCATACTCATCCCAAACTTCATTTTGCATAAAAAGTTCCCTTTAAGAAATCTCACCGTTTAAAAAACCCGATATCTGAGCTCTCTTAGCCTCAGTACTCTGCAGAAATCACTTGAAAAAATACTTTCTCTTTTCCCCCTTTGGAAGCTTCAAAGTAAGGTTTCGTTTTAACTGGTATCGATTTAACAGCTCATGGATTCCCAGTGTCGTCCCTGGGAAGAAGAGGCAACAGATATGGCATTGCAAGATATTTACACACATGGTACAAAAATGTCCAAGGGTATGAAAAATCACCAGTAACACAATTTTGCAGCAGCCTCATTTACACCTGTAATTTTATACCATTTATTACATTGTACTAACACACCAGATTCAAAGATGTGCACTCCCTTTAGGACATTCAGGAGTTACAAATATATCGTGATTGCATAATTCATATTGCACAATTGTATAAAAACATAAATACTAGCTATTCTATTCTTTAAATACAAAATACATGTCACGTAGTCAAATATTCTTTTCAAGTGCAATTCAGGTGCTCTCTTTAGTCCTTCCAATAAAAAGGCTATTTTGATAGTTTTGGCACAAGTTTAACCTCTGGCGTGTGCCAACAGTTCTAATTACAATACATATGCCCCAAACTTTATATAGTAGCAGTCATATACATACAGTATAAAAACAGGGTATTTACAAGATGAACTAAACGTACACGGGATGCAGCCTCAGTGGTTGGGCTGGACTCGGTTAGCATTATTCACGCTGCTGCGAAAGGGAGAAGCGACCCTTCTGACTTATGCTGGTTGCTGTGGGTTCACATTCATGGGAGGAGGGTGTCCTAGGAGACCGATGCGCTGCTTCTGCTTCCTCTGTTCGGTCATCTGGAAAATTAAAAAGTTTGCTCATTAGGCCTGGCCGCTTCCTGTGTGTCAGCATGGAACGAGGCATCGTGGTCAGGGCTGCTTCGGAAACCCTCTTCTACAAATAATGCTCTCCTGCCCCCTATGCCAAGTGCTTACAGATGGGAAAGGCAGCTCTGCATCTCCTCGGGGAAAAGCCATGGCTTTGCTTGTGTGACTGAGCTCTGCTTGCAAGGAAACGGCCCTGGAGAGCCTGGTGGCACACATGAGCTTGTGCAGGAATTGGTGCAGGAATGAACACAGGTGGCTGCCAGCAGCTTCCCAATAGGAACACTTGGTAACCTGGACGAGGGTGAGGCAGGAGGAGGCAGGGGGTGGAAAGAAAAGCTGAGCCTTCATGTGAGGCTGGGCGTGCTGGACAGCTGCAGCTCATATCAGGAGAGGGCAGACATCCCTCCTGACCCCCAAAGGCACACCTTGCCATCACAGGGTGATGTTGGAGCCACAACCACCTGGAAATGGAGCTCCCTGCACCAACCGCCTCAAAGCAGCATCCAGCACACAGCTGTGCCCTGCCTCATGGCACAAACATGTGGCTGCAACTGTGCCCCTGCCACAGAATCACTATGGCCCCATAAAGCCATCTCGTAATCAAGCATGAGAAACTACACAGAGCATTCTGCTTTATGGGAGCTAACCTTGTCCCTTAACTGAGCATTAGCTCCATGATGATGAGCCAGATAATGCTGTCTTTGCAACATCTACCTCCACAATCATGTAATTTTTTTCAATTTTCAGTTATTTAATTGCAGACGTTGATCAACAGAATTGATTGCAGGAATAATCGATTGCACTCTAAAGGAGACAGAATGTTCACACACAGCTTGTCAACAACACACCCCTGAATGTATTTGCCTAAAAACACACAGTTAGAGGCAGGGCATCCTCCTTCCCTCGCACCTGGAAGGAGGCACTGTGTCCCAGGAGCTGGAGCACAGCGAGGGTGGGGTGTGGAGCCCACCATGGGAACGTGCATCGGTCAAACCCAGCCATGCTGGGCAGCTCCAGAAAGGCACTGGATGCTCCCTGCACACAGCGCTGTGGCCAGACACCCAGGCAGGTTGGGTGTGCAGTTACACCCAATTCTGCACCAGGGAAAGGACTGAAATACAACAGCACTCCTGAAACCATAATTAAACATTATTACAGCTGGTGCCTTGCTCAGCGTCTGACCAAGGGGGAGGCAGAACTGTCATTTTTCTGTTACTTTTTAAGAAAAATTGCCACGCTCTCCCAAGGAGAGGTCACACCTCGCATTCTCTGTGACACACTTTTGGAAATGTACTTTCACAACAAGCTCAGGGGGCTTCACAGGCAGACAGGCGTGGGTGCAGGGAAGGGAAGGCCTGTGCACAACTCCAAACACACACACACCCCTTCCCTGCTGGACCACCTGATGTTGTCTACCTAGACTTGTGTGGGGCCTTTGATTTGACCTGCACCACATTCTTATCTCTGCCCAGAGTGGTTGTGGATATCCCATCCCTGAAGGCATTCGAGGCCAGGCTGGATGGGATCCTGGGCAGTCTGATACAGAGGTTGGCAACCCTGCCCACAATGTGAGGTTTGGAACTAGATGATCTTTAAGGTCCCTTCCAATCTAAGCCATTCTATGACTCTATGGAATAGAAACAGAAAAAAAAAAAAAAAAAAAGGGAAGAAAAGTGCAACAAAACAAGACTGATATTTTTCACATTCAGAGGCACGTGGCTGCAAGGCAGAGCAGTTTGAGCCTCTAGCACATTTACCTGGGCAGAGAACCTCTTGCAGAAGTTTGAGGCTGCAGTGACCTGAAGCCCAGCCCAGTAGATAACAACCTACACACGTTTTGTAGGGGAGCTGTCAGCCCCAACGGCACGTGATTAAACACCAAAACCCAAGGCTCCCAAAGTTCATCAGAGCCGAGCTGAGCTCTCAGATAATTGTGTGTAATTACGTAGATGCACTCTGCCTAGTTCCAAAGGTTGCTTGTGAGTTGGAGTTAAGTCCAGAAGTGAGAGCAGTGCATGCAGATGCACGACCAGGGCACTGGTTCCATGGGCACGCTCAGAACGCGCTGCTCACAGCGTGCCAGCCTCACCTGCTTGGCTGCGACTGCTGGGGACAAGTCAGGAGTGGGGGACAGAGGTCCAGGGTCTCGGTGGTGTCACAGCACTGTCTTGAAAGAAGCCAACATCTATTGCGGCTGCCTCACACTTACTGACATAGGAAGGCAGCGCTGGAAAGGACTTCTGGATGATTGCATCGAATCCCCTGCTGTTGCAGACAATTCTGTCGTAATCTTTTTGCACAGAATTAAAATGATCAAGATTTTAATGGCTCTGTGTGCATTTCTCTCCTTTGTGAAAGCAGACATGCTGGATTTCACTAACTACTGTCTCCAGAAACCTAACAAGCTTGAAAAGCAAATGAATGAGAGGTCTGCCCTCTGTTTAATTGCAATAAAATAAATACAAATAAAAGTTCCCTGAGCTGGTTCCTTTTCCTGGAGACAGTTCCTAATCAGGAGGAGGGCCGAATTGGCTTTGTCACATAATTGGAACATCCTGCAACTGAAGCAGGGTGCTCTCAATAACGGTACTTAGGGGAATTCCTAAAAGCTATCACAACATTAATGAAGCTGGTTTCCTCTTTTGCTTTTACAGTCAAATAGCTCTTTAAAAGCTAAATCCTTCATTCTTATTTTCACAAAGAGTAAGAAGGGTTTTTCAGTGCTTGGGCAGCCAAGAGCTGCAAGCTTTAGAAATAAATGCGTTCCAATCCAAAGCTGGCTTCAGCCGATGGAAAGACTCCTGTTGTCTGCAGACCACTTTGAGTCAGACCCTTCAACAGGAAGACGTAAGACACATGTTTCAAGATAATTGTTTCCAGGCAAAAGAGCAAAAACGCTACCCAGCAAGTATTAAAGCTCAGACAAAAGCGCAACTGCCTCCATCCTCTGTCCTCAAAACCAACTGGAGCGAGGGGATCCATGGCACAGCGTCTGAAAACTAATTACAGCCAAGAGCAGAAAGACTTTCTGCTCTCAACCTGACACTAATCCCTCCCTGTGCTCTGCAGGGTGCTGGGGAGAAGGGCCCAGCTCCATCAGAAAGCAGAGCATGATCGGAAGTCAGCGCCAGGATCGCAGCCAGTGCCATCTCCCAGAGACTATCTTGATAAAGATAACTGCTTACACAGAGATCGGGTCGGAGCAGAGAAGAGATGGGAAGCAGGCGTCAGATTAGTACTGAAGAGAGTTCTGCCAACTATCCTGCAGGAGGCAGATCAAATCTGAAAAGGCAACGGTCCAAATCTGTTGACCATTTCTGCCCTGCACAATTCCGCCCACTGCCCTGGGATACAATTGTGTGCAAGCCTGAATTCATTTCACCCACTGCAGCTATCCACGTAGCGAGCAGAACCATCTGGCTCAGGTTATTAATCCATAATGATAAGCAGTCACTTCGCTGCCACAGATGGCTTCCACCAGGGCAGGCAGAAGCAGTTTTGCCTTTTACTTCCACTTGGGTTGTAACCCATGCAGACATCACGAAGGAAAGCACGCTGTCAATGAAGCATCGTGTACAAAGAGTAATAACTGACAGTGCAGTTCAGTTCATTCACAACTGGTAAGCCTCTGATCAGCTGCTACTTCACCTTCACATTATCTTAAATAATCCTTTGTGAACCTCTCCCAGAAAGAATAATGTTTACCCAAATACACCTTCCAACATTGAAAACTATTGATCTTAATTACACACGAGAAGGAGTTGGCCAAAACTAAAAGTTAAAGCAAAGTCTCCAAGCTCTCGCTGCACCAACAACTGCTGCACTGAAATACTCCTCTAAGGTCTGTGCAACGTTTGTGTGTGGAGCAGAATCAATGCATGCTGCAATGCAAAATAATACTGCGGGCAGTCTGTGCTGCAGATTAAAGCACGAGAGTAGCAAACTCTTATCTGCACAAGCAGCACAGCTCTAACATGAAGGAGACCACTGCACGCTAACTGCTCAGGCTCTTCTCCAGTTTCTCAGTGGGTTTTGAGGTCCGCGAGCAGCGCTGCGCTTCTCTCACTATCACACCCTCTGACTCGCAGGATTGCACTGAGGTATTGGGGGTGAAAGCTGTATTAACAACAGAACTGTAAACAAAGATACAGACACGGGCTCTGTGCACCAGCAAACGCTGACTGACATCAACGTCAGCTTTGATTTTCTCAGTGCAAGTTTTTCCTTTTGGGAGGTGTCACCCATCCAGTTTGCGCAGCACTGACAGGCAGCTCAGCTACGGTGCTGGGCTTTGGGAGGGTGTTTTTTTTTGTTCAGTGCCTTCCTAAGCACAAATTACATTAGAAAAACTCTGCACAGGGTTCACAGAGTCCACGGAGCTGTAAAAACCCACTTGGTGGAACAGGCTTGCAGGAGCTGAGCTGCCTGTGGGCGTGTGACCGCAGGCTGGCTGCCAGCTCTGCTCACCCTTACCTGGTCCTTCAGCTCTGACAGCTGCCCAGAGAGGTTGGTCACCAGCTTCATGGTGGACTCCAGCTTCTCCTGCAGGTTCCTCAGCTCGTTCTGCTCTCCCTCCGAGTCGCTGCTGACGAGGGACATAGCTCGCATCCGGGGGAACCAGTCCAGGTTTCGCTCCTGAGAACCAGGCACAAGTTCATAATTAGCTCTTACCACATGAAAACCTGCACCCCAGCGGCTCAGTGCAGACGTATCTTTAATGCCACACTGGGACATTCCTCAGATACATAAGCTCTGCAGCATCTTCCTCTGCGTCTTACTGGAAAGTCTGTAAAATCACCCACTGGAGGCAACGAGGCACTTCAGATGCAACTACTGAAAATTAAGGCTGCTTCTTGTTGGCTTTTCCTTTCCAGCAACTCATCCTCCCCAGCCATTTCTTTCTCAGCACAACACACAAACACCAGACCGTGAAGCAGACTCCATTTAGTGTCTGCACACACATCCTTCCATGTGAGAAATCCACAGCCTTTGTGCACTTCTTCAACCAGCCTTTGTTGAAGATTTTCTGCTGATAAAGTTGGAGTTTGGTTTTTGATCAAAGTTTGGCTGTGCTTTGTACTGACAGAAAACGTGCTCTACCTGAAGTTAAAAATTTACAGTTGAAATACTTTCTTTTAAAAGAAAACTTTAAAAATACCCCTGTTATGACCAGCCGTTTCAGTCTAAAATGTGAGATGGATTAAATTCCAATGCACCGCTGACCATCAAGCCTTCCTTCAGGCCTGCAGCTCTCTGGTAGCCCAGGTTTAAGTCACAGCCAGGAACTCAGCGGAGGCATGAGGTTTTACTAACGTGTACACAGAGGCTCACAAGTACACTCATGTACACACCATGACGTTAAAAATAAAAGCGGGAACGGAATAGAAAGCCACAAGAGAGGAGGAGGGGTGCATCTTGACACCCTGAGTTTTAACACTGGTTTGCTATCTAGTCCAGCTCCCCTCCCACGCTGGAGATGCTCTCTGGAATGGCCATTCAGGTGGTGCAGGCTGAGGGGATTTGTGCGTTCTCACTGCTGACCGTGGGGCAGCTGGCACTGCTTTCCATGGACCAGATGCAGCCCCTGGGATCAGCAGCATCCCAAAGCAGAGCTCTGTCAGCCATGCTGGTTAACAGCAGCTAAAGTTCACCACTTCCACAGGCCAGGCATTATGGACTTCTTCAAAACTGTGGCTTACTCCTATGGCACTGCAAACTCGCTTTGGATTTCTGCCATTATCCCCTGCCTAAACCTCTGAATCAACCTCTCCCCCATCTCCTTGCCCCCCTCCCTCCACTCTCACCCTTTTCCAAGAACATCCACACTACTTAAATCGAGGCTGTGCACCTCTACACAGAGGCACAGTCACGGCCTTTCTGCAATTCAGATCTCTTGCCAAGAATCATCATCTTAAATTAGTTGCTTCTGATCTGCTCAGAGTTTACTACTGCAGAGATTAAAAGGCATAAATGAGGCCCTTTCCCATGCAGTGCAATGCAGGATTCCCACGTGATGCAGAACTGCCAGAACGGCTTTTCTCCTGATCCCTGTTTACAGGGCAGATGGTTTCTGCTAATAAAAGAAAAATATATATATACAGAAAATATGCCTTTATCGTGACAAGTGCCAAAATATTTTGGACTTCAGGGAAAGACAGTTCCACAACTAAGCCTTAAGAGCAGCAATGGGCAAACAGCTCCCTGCATTCTTCCAGCAGCACAAAGCACTCAGGAGGGACAAGCGGGCACACACACTGCTTGTGCTCCATCCCAGCTCCTCTGCCACAAAGTAAATCCCCTCCCCGCCAACTGAAAAACAACTGTAGTTCCCCTCTCTGCTGTCCTCGATGCCACGCGTTTTCAAGGATGGAGCAAATGACACTGCAGTGCAATTTACATTCACTGCTCTGTCCTGCCCAGCTCCACATCCCAAAGCTCCCAGGCTCACACAAGAGCAGAGCCCTGCAGCTCCTGCCCGCTCCTCACTCACTGGGGGAATATTTGGCGTTGACTCACTCCCCATCAAGTGAGCTTTCCATGCCCAGAGCACTCCCAAGAGCTTGTCCATCTGTTCTGCTCGTGGAACACGATGGGAACAGGACCTGGGGACAGCAGGTTTTCCCTACCTGAAGTATTTTATTAACAGGTCTCCCACAACCTTTTCCAACATCAGTCTGCAACGCAAGCAAACACTAGAGCTGCTGCAGGGCTGCACCTCGATCACTGCAGGAAGGGCAGGGCAGGTGGCTGGTGGTCTTGGAGAGCTGTGAAATCAACCTAGCAAACCCTACAGCACAGCCAGCTCCTGCAGGGCTCTCAGGGTTTCGCATTTACTGGCTTTCTGAAAGCCCCTGCTCTTCACATCACCAAGGACGGGAAACCTTGGCTTTCACTTGAAAAGCAACAAAGCACCTCTCTAATTCTCATGGCTATGGTGAATGATGAAAAACAAAAATGATTCCATGAATTCCTCAAGCTGAGAAAGGGCAAGGCTGAAGGAAAAGAGAGAAAGATGATGGCTTCCCTTTGCCCTCTGAGCGGCAAGGGTAGGATTCACACCTGAGCCCAGACTCGGCACTGCTGCTACTTCTGCTTAGTGCAAAGGGCCTGGTGTGAGCTCCAGGGTTTCCTGTGCACAGACGGGGAAAGGGCTGAGGTAAATGCCTATGCATCACTCCAGTAGTGTTGCTGGGCTGGACACAGCCCTCACTCCTGTTCCTGTTTTGTGCCGCTTGTAGCTGTTTCATAAACCCCAAGTGCACCTTACATACAGCTGCTGCCTGGCAAGAAGCACAGGGATGTCCACCCAGAGAGCTGGGCAGGTGTGCTGTAGGGAGGCACTGCTCCTGCTCTTCCTCCTCCCCATGCACACAGCCCCACATCATTTCATGCTGCCTTCATGGGAAACCTTCAGCTCGTTCCTACAGCCTGCCCCAGCTCTGCAGAAAGGAGCTCAGAGCCTGGATGTAAGCAGCTTGCTTACACACAGCGTCCCGTCCAAACAAACGCTTGCACTCCGGCTGTTGAGGGGGTCCTGTCAAATGAATAAATAACGATGCCTTGGGCAGAGCTGGTGGAAATGGAAAGAAGCAGGAATGTGGAAAGGTCACCGTCGGGAGCCCGCGGGGCGCTGTGCAGCAGCCAGCCCGGCTCCCGGCCCCACGCCTCCGGCAGCGCTCGGTGCGATTCAGGGCTGAATAAAAGATTTATATCTCGATGATCTAGTTTCTGCTGAACTTTAACTCAACAGCAGGGTGCCTTTAAAGATGCAGCCTGACATCTTTTATTTGAGGTTTGGTAGCTTTTTTTTTTGTTTTGCAAAAGCACCGAGCGAGCCACGAAGCGCGAGCCTCCTCCTTGATCCCTTTTTCCTGCCTGTCGGTCGCACGCCGCCCGGCTGCTGGCATCCCGCATACCGATGCAGTTATGCACTGTCTGCTGTGGTCCTCGTACAAGCCGAGGCACCGCGATCCTGGTGTGCACTCAGCTCCCTCTTCCCGTCACAGTCGCAGCTTCCTCTGTTTGAACAGACGAGCTGACTGCAGCCACTGACGGAAGCTGGCTAACCACAAGGGCTGGGTTTTCGGGTTAGCTCTTTTCTAGGTAAAGTTGGAAAAGTCCCTCTTGTAAAGCAAATATCATTAAATCTCAGACATGGGGGCGACGCTGACCGGCCTCTTAAAACGTCCACGATTGGAAATTGAAATAAAAGAGGAAGCTGCGTTGCATGATGCAGATGCAATTCATTCTGAGAAATGCCTGTTCTTCCCTGCTTCTGCCGAAGAGTTTATTCTAAGAAGGGTTTCTGAGGCAACCTCCATACGGAACGTGCCAGGAGATGCATTAGCTCTGCTCCTGAGCTGGAGGTGACTGCGCTCAGCTCAGCCTCGCTGCGGCCCCAAGGAAGTCGCCGCTATTCTGGGCCTGCGCTCCAGCAGCAGCGCTGCGCCTCTTATTTATAGGGTGCTGAAAGGCTGATCAGTGCTCATCAAAATATCAATTCCGATAGCCTGCCCTCTGAAGAGCGGCCGGCAGGCACTGCTTAGTCAGGGAAAGCGACAGCAGCGAATTTCTACTTGTCCCATGTCATTAGAAGTCATGCAATTAATAAACAGCCTTCTGGAGTGCTTCGAAACTGACAAACTTTGTGCTTTTTTTCTGTTGCTGTTGTTGTTTGTGGCAAGATGAAACCCCTCTTGGTTCTTTCTTGTGCTTCCTAGAAAAAGCCCCACACTGGGTTCTCTCTTCTGCAAAGGGCTGACCATCACTTCTTCCACACCAAAGCGTGCTTCTCACCTCTCTGCGTTGCCTCCCCCCTCCACACTAAAAATATTTTCAAGTTCCACCCATGTCTTTCAATTTGTGGTTAATGATACAAAAAATATTTCTCCTTTTTTAACATTTAATTTAAATACAGAAGGGGCTTCTGCAGAGTTGCAGAGCGAGGCAGTAGCGGGAGGCCTGGAAGGCGGACACCATTTCCAAAGGTGGAGGAAGGTTGCATCTGCGTGGGAAATGATGCCATCGTGTATCCCAGGAACAGCTCTGCCCAATGACTCACTGCAACGGAGCGCTTTGTTTATCAGAAGAGAGGTGAGCTCTCCCAGTGCCACCAAGCAGAACCTGACTGCGATGTGCAGCGCTGCTGGAAGCTCTGCAGGACATCTCCCAGGCTGGGCAGTGCCACCTCTTCCCAGCAGCTCACCACTGGTTGTTTGGATCTAGATGTTAAGTGAAGTAGGACGTATTACATCACGATCAGCCAGGCAGGACAGAACAATTAAACACGCAAAGACTGAGCAAACAGGGCTGGCGGCAGCGACGGCCCACCTACTCTTGCTCAACATGCCCGCTAAGAGCCCGCGCAGCCTCCGCAGCGCCTGCAGCACGGGGTCAAGGCCTCAGCGACACTTCTGGAGCAGTGGCAGCGGTGGCTCAGGAGGCAGCCATCTGCTCAGCGACTGCTCAGGGGATGGTCACTGCCCCGTGACAGCCTGGAGGCATGGCCATCTCGGCACATGCAGCTCCTCGGGGCTGTCGGTGCTTCTCCCCTCCCTCTGTCCCGGCTGGGCTCCAGCAGCAAGGACACGGCAGCACTGCGTGCTGTGTACCTGCAAGCGCTGGGATCCAGCCCTGTTTGAACACATTATGCAAACAAACCATTACACGGAACTGCTCTGAGGTATGTGCTGCTGTTCTCGCCCACCCAGGCCCTTTTTCTGGCACACGGAGTCTCACAGGACCCAGGCAAAGCCTGGCAGGCCTGCAGGGACACGGGGCTGGCACTCCCACTGTGTGCTGGGGGCACGAGGCTGTGACATGAAGAGGATGCTGAGGGCAAGGGGAAGGAAGGGAAAAAAAACCACAACAGGAACAAAGTTTTGCTGGGCACCGTTACAGAGCAGCAAGGCTGACAGCACCTCCCCACGCCGTGCCGAATGGGTGACAAGAGAAGGAGGACAACCGTTTCCCCATAGCTTCAGACATGTCACACATTTAATTGCAAAGACCAGCTCCTTCCATTTACCACCCTCTGCACCTTTACGCTCTTTGCAGGCGCAGATCTGCTGCAGGGCACGGCCCTGTCCCGGTCACTTATCAGGGAGAACCAAGGCCACGGCCACGTCAGGTGGAGGCCAGCAGCAGAAGCCATTGCTGCTGTACACACAGGTCACACCACCTCACCAGGGACCAGCGTGCTTCTGACCTGCACCTTGCCTCATGCCGAGGGTGGGACGAGGAGCTCAGCTATCAAAACCAAAGCTGCAGACCGTGCCTATGACGCAGTGTTTCCAGCAGCCAAGGGCCTTCTGCCAAGTGCACCTCCTGGCTCTCCTCTGCCCCTGCTATTATTTGCTAGTTAACTCTGTAATTATATTAGCTAACCTTGGTACGGTATCTCAAGACACAGCTTGTTTGGAAGGGAAGGTACCACCAAATTAAGCCCTGACCTCCTTTGGTCCGGCTCTCTGGCTTGCAGTCAGTGCCCGTTTCTGCTGGGAGTTCGGAAGCCCTGGGCTCCTCATCTGCAACCAAGCAGCTGCACACAGGTGATTCATATGGGCTGCTCTCTCCTGTGCCACAGCCCAGCACAGACAAGGCATTCTTTTCTGTTTGGTTTTGTCCCAAAGTAGAGGATTTCCAGGCAAAATTACACATGAATGTAACTAAGTTCTAGCACTTTCTCAGACTCATTCTAGCTATACACTCACCAATCACCAGCACCGAAACCAGAGAGCTCCTTTCCAAATGCTTGGCTACTTGCTACAGGGGCTTCAATTCAAACCCAGCCTTGGCCACCTCCAGCTGAACTTCTTCAGTGCAGAGCTTGGGGACAGCAACCCCTCACAGCCCTCAGAGGCACATGAGCCTCGTGCATGTCACGAGTCACTCCTGTGTGTTTCAGAGCACGACAACCATGGCTGGGTGCTTCGATCCTTCAAATCAGCTTCAACTTGCACTTCTACGAGAATGTAATTCTGAATCTTGAGACTGCTGAAACCTCGCCTTCGTTTATTAGGAGCTAATTCTTGGCAGAACTTGCAGGCTTCCCTGGATACTCAATCATAAGAAACCCTTTCCAACTATGGCGCGGCACAAAGCTCAAGGCAAAAAGAAAAACGTTCAGTGCAATCTGCAAATGCCCAGTTTTGTACACAGAGGTTAACTTGGGCACAAAAGGAAATCCTTAGTCCTCATCTCCATTCCAAATTTGTTTAAGGCTATCTGCACCATCATTTCTATTTATAAATGGTTCATTTTCAAATGACAACACAATCCAATTTATAGTTCAGGGCTTGGCACTCTGGATCAGGACATGTGAGCTTGGGCAATCCCTTACACCTCTCTGCCACGGTGTTGCAATAGAGGTTAATGACATGTATCCTTGGCATCGCACTAGATTAAGGTTTCTGGAAATTGCAAGGGCTAGTTAGGAAGTTTTTTGTTACAAACTTTTCCAAGTTTTTTTTTTTTTAATTGTTAATATGCATATCTGCCTGCATAAAACCACTCAGCTCCTACCCACACTGATGTGAAGGCATATATGCAAATCCACGTTTTAGCACATGCAAGAGCTCTGTATGCAAATATTTGTCCATGCAAGAGACAGCATACTGCAGCTGCACACACGACAGCCTGTGAATGCACAGAAACGATATGGAGATCTGCTTCTCTGTGTATCCAGCTTCAGGTTTTTTTTACATTTATAAATGCCTGCAAACAGCTGTTTGTACAGAGCTTTGCCAGGGCTCAGAGGACAGCTGTGCTGAAGGGGCTGATACTAGCAGGGCATTGCAGCAAATGGGGGCACATGCACAAAACTGAAGAAGAAATTCTCATCCTGAGAGGATGGGCAGATAAGACACTTAAATGAATTAACCTACAGGGAGTTGCACCAAGTTCACATTAGTCATTTGGGTGTGGATGTCAATGTCTGGCCAACACGATAAGTGGATCCCCCCACCTCCTACACACATACTATTATTCAGACATCACCTGATCTTCCCTGGTGACTACAAAGCAACACAGCAGCTGAACCGTATGCCTTTGTTCCTGGGAAACACAAGATGCACTGGACTACCAGCTCTGCAGCACCATAAGCATACCTTACAGATAACCACTTTGCAAAAGACATTGATCTGTCTTGAAGCCTTGCTATCTTAAGTGCACATCTGCAGTGATTTAGCCAGATGAACAGGAGGTGGGTCATCACAAGGGTTTCATAAGCACTAAAAATTGAAGGTCATCTCTATTACCACCAGAGGTTTCTCTCATATCCTAGGGTACTTTCTGTGCAATTACATACATGTTAGGAGACTGTTCAAGAATGCGTTTTGAAGGTAATCTGCTTCATGCCAAGCTTCTGCTTGCCACCTCCTGAAAACCATAAACTTATCAACCTTGAAAGTGCTGGTAAGAACTTCAGGACGGCAGATGATTCACTGCAGCAGCTAGGGTGTGGAGGCAAAGTTAGCTTTACATCAAACAGAAGCAGCCACCGCATCTTCCCTCCTGCATTTCTCCAGCAATTCCCACCTAAGATTTCTAATATCTCTTGCAAGCTTTACACCACGTACCATAGCAGGCACGCGCTCACCTTATTGGAGAAAGTAAATATTATCCCTGTTTGTGGGGGTGAAAGCTGGTGATGAATTCCAGAGCTCCTATCAAAAACCCTGACTTGTAGCTACATGACAGCACAGCACGGCTTCCCACGGCACAGCACACAAACAGCTCCACCACCAAACAGAAACCTGAACAAGAGCAACCTGAGAATTACAAGCACAAACTCAGAGCCACACTCGTCTCATGGGACAGAAAAATGTTACGATGGTACAGTTACAAATCAGAGTACTGAAACACGGTAGGTTCCATTTTGTCATATGTTTTGAACATGCTTACAGTGTTCAAAATGCATCTTATGTTCTGCTTCCAAGTTTGACTACTGACTTGTTTCTGCACATAGCATTTTAATTTAATCAGCCGCTATCTGTGAAAAAAAATCCAGATACCTCTGGAGACCTGCAGTTAATCATTGATTTTCATGACTACGAGTCACTTTTCTGCCTGGTCAGTTTCCTGCATGCTGCAGGGTGAACTCTGGGCAAGATTCAGCCTTGTCATATCCAGGACAGGGGATAGCCTCAAACTTCTTACATTTTTTTTATTGTAGAGAAGAGAACATCAACATTCAATATCAGCCTTAAGGCTTCTGAATACTCACTAACTAGCCTAAGTGAAACTGCCCGGGATTCTTTTGATAGCAGTGTTTCAGATACCCTTAAAGCACTGTACAGCAGCACTCGTTGCACTTACAGTCTGATGGCAAATCATTTGAGTGTCCTAAATTCTGTAGGGCTTTATTTTTGTTTGTTCTTTAATGTCCTCTGGTGCTGAAAATACACAAATATCGCATGGGAATGGCAAATTATTTTTTTCTTTTATTTTTTTTTTAACACTTGGCAAAAGGCAGAAACCCAGGAGTTTTCTATAGATACTGTGTTGGGAATCAGAGCAAAGGTGAAACGTATCAAGGCGTATTCTGCAATCACAGGATGACTTGGAGCAGTTTATGCTTCCTAGTCTCAGCTACTAAAATGGGTATAGATTTCAGGGAACAATGGTACAGCTAACAGCCCATGGAAAACGACTGCCCCATCTGCATCAGCATCAAAGATGTTAGAGTGCCACCTTCAGTCTGAAAACGAGGGGAAAAACTCCTCTTTAACTAAGCGCGAAAAACTCTTAGGAAAGCTTTCAGGGAGAATCTGGGAGCTGCTGGCGCCAGGTTCCCATTCACACTCTTACAGCACAAAAGGAACCACCTCCAGCAGAGCCGAATCCGACTCTCAGAACCGCTGACACCTGAGGGCTCCTCCCGCACACCCTGCCGGCGGTCTGAGCGAGACAGCCGTGCCCCGGGCTGCCACCTTCGGCGGAAAGCAGCGCTTCTGACCTCCACAGGAACATCGAAAAGGTCTGATAAAGAAAAGCAGCCCGCGTGTTTTACTTTCAGATTTTCTGGAGTGAAAAAAGAACAAGTGAATGATTTTAATGTTCAAGAGCAATGGAAAGAATTTGTTTCCAAGGTTCAGAGTCAGCAGCCCAGGGGAACGCTGCCGAGCAGAGCATGCAGAGCCCAGGCTCCTCCAGCACACGTGTGCTGCCGTGGCAGAAACCGTCGTGCAAAGCAAACTCACTGCCTGCTCCTCAGCCTGTACAGCTCTGCGATGCTTACAGACAGCACTGCACTGAGACTCTGAGTTCTTGGTTTAAAACTTCTTCACAAAACACCGAAAGGAAGCACTGTGAGACCTGCTCAGAGCCTGACCTGGGACACACAGCTGAGCAAAGTCTCATCTGCATGAGACACGTGGTCTGTGCAGGACTGATCCACATTCCCATGGAACAGCTGGGAACCACCCACTGCTGACACTTCTGCAAATGGGAATTCTAGCAAGTTTTCCATCTTTTCATGCTTACTGCAATCACATTCAAGGATTGTTTTTTAGTTTCTAATTTATACTTTGAATCTGAAATAATAACGTCTTACTCAAATGCTAGCCAGTTCAAATGTTTTTTTTTAGTAAAGTATCTTGAATATAATAGATAAAATACTTTTACAAGCAGAAGTACTTTAAAGAGTGCAATGCTTCCTCCCAAAGCAATGCTTGCAGGCCATAAACAGGCAGCTGGGCAGAATAGAAAGCAGCAGCGATGTGCTTCGTTATCTCACTGTGCTAATCCTCCATCAGGTGACTGCTCACAAGATTTCTTTAAGCCCTCATTACAGAGGCAGAAATCCAGCACTAGGACATACACGTTAGTGACCCCAAAGTAACACGTCTAACCTCCAGGAGATCTGGGGGGATTTGCATTCTGACCAGGCTGAGGCAAACTGCCATGTAACAGGAGGTCGCGCCTCCAGAGCAAAAAAAGGGGAGGCAACAGACAAGTATTCTGCTTTTATTTGGCTGAAGGCAAATAAATAACCAGCTAAACGTCCTGCAGCAGAAACAGCTCATGCTAACTGGCCAGAAGACAAACAAATCAGTAACTGGGGGTTAGGAGCTAATTCCAGGAGCTCTGGAACCTGCTGCTTGGCAGAGACACAGCTTTTAATTCACTCATTAAAAAGCATTACAATTGAGCAGGTATTAATTTTAGTTTCTTGCAGTAATAAGCTAAAATCATATGATGGCAAATCTTCCGAGCCAGTTGAAGTTATTTGTACTGGGATGGCTCATAAACTGCTCCCTATACTTCAGACACTCCCAACAACTTGACAACGCTCTTCCAAACAGCAGTGCATTAGTTTTCAAAACAACAGCTCCTCTTTATCAGATCTAAAACCACAGTGAGTGCCCTGCTGTCACTGCTTGCTGCCACCTGCTTGGGCACACGCAGGGTGCTGCAGGCACAGCGATGCACAGCGCTATGCTGCACACAGCCTCCCACTGCAGCCCTGCCCTACAGCGTGCTGCCACACACACACACACACACACACACACACACACACACACCACGTCTTTGGTTGTATTAACTTGCCAAGGGCATCAGAAGTGCAGTATCTTTAGAAGGCACTTCCGAAAGGAAGGGCATTGGATTAAGCCTATTAGTGTAGAAGTAGACTTCCTCCAAGTTAGTGCCACATTTACCAGATGCACCAGTAGATTGGTCTGTGCTAGGAAAAAAAACTCCAAACTCACCTTGATCATTTCTGCCACGTAACTTTCTGGTCCTGTATATTCTGTTGAATCTTTTACTTTCACTAACACGATAAAGCACAAATAATGCCACATGTTGTGCTCTTCTTTAATGTGCTCTTCAAAGGTGACTGTCTTGTTATCAAACTTATCTCTTTCCAAACCTACGAGAGTGACACATACATAACTCTTAGTATTTACAAACTGGGACCAAGAAAATGAGCTCTAAGAACAAAACTTCTACAGCCTGCTGCAGTTCTTAAGTCACAACCATTCTTAAATGAACACTGAATGGCCTAAACTCTGACAAACAGCCACAGTGCAGTGAGAGGGGGGAGGGGGGAGGGAGCAGGCACTGCAAGTGCTGCTCACAGCTGGTACACATCACAGAAAACTGTGGGCTAAAAAATGGTAGCCACCTTGTATGCAGTCCGTTGCATTTCAGAAAGCATCCACTGTTTGCAGGCAACATGCAGCATGTGCTTTGCAGCAAAATTCCAAATTACTTCTGTTGGTCCGCTCGTCATGCAGCCCAGGCACTGCCCTGCCAGTTACCTGCACTGGCCTCAGCAGCTTAACTCCAAATCTAATGATGTGAGAAACTTTCATAGACCCTTCTCATCACAATGCACCCCCCAAAAAATGTCTGAAGCAAAGGAGAGGCAGGAACCGAAGATTTGAGGGGAAAAAAAACCCAGCAGTTCAGGACTGTTGTTAGACTGCATTTCCTAATCCTTCCTGTCGAGTTGTTGGCTATGCACATGGAACCCAAGAGCACCAACTGATCAGGGAATGAAAGGTGGGAACAAAATCAGCTGCAAACAAGTCTGGAATTACTATCTCTGACTTTGACAGAGTAACTCTGCGTTAGGTGCATTTCCACACTTACCACAAATAAAGCAAGTTGTTTTTAAAATCTCTTCTTTCTTCTGTTTTTCACTCCTTAAATCAGCAAAAGTATCAATGATCACACCAAAAATCAGGTTAAGGACAATAATGATGACCATGAAGAAGAACAACAGATCATATATCACTCTAGCAGCAAAGAGAGGTTCCTGCAAGATACGTATTTTAATTATTAACAACCCAAATACGTGTGCAGCTAACCCTTACAATACATTTCTGGCAGTTCAGCAGCAAGAGCGTGCTGCCCCACAACCCCTCCCTTCAGTCTCCATTTCTGATGCTCTCCAATGATACCTTAGAATTCAAAGCATTAAGTGAAACTAAAGTGCAAGATTACAGAGAGAAGCCAAATTAGTCAGCTGAGGATGCAATCACTACCGGGCTGCTCCTTCTGCTCGCTTTGTCCAAGCCTGTGCTATTCTCTCACATGCTGAAGTTTGCCCTCCTCACCCTGCAAACTGATTCCAATTGAATCTGCATTTAATCTGGTTATACACCAATAGTGTACCAGTGTTAATTACAGACTTTCACTGAAATGGAATAGTATTCATTTATCTTACCAATTCGTAGCTTTGAATGGAACTAGAATTGGACTTACCACCACTCACATCACATTCATTACCTAACCCCCATTTTCAGAGCCATCCTAGCCAGATTAGCGCCAAACTTTGGTTATGAATTATTGAGCTTTCAAATCATTTTAAGCTGAAAATAAGGCTAAATATTAAAGAACACTTTGAAATTGCAGACCATGTACTTCTGTTATCTCATGAACAAAGCAGACAGAGGGTAAAAATGTGGCTGAAGAGGTCCCATTTTTCCCTGGCTGCAAGGTGCAAAGCATTCACTCCAACCAAGATTGGCCCCCTGGTCTCCAACATGGTCTTGGAGAATGACCAAAGAGAAGAGAGCCTGAGACTCCAGTAAGCACCATCCTGCTAGTAGCCCTGTGGGCTGCTCTGGGTATGAAGGTCTTTGCTCTGCAAGGATGGCTCCTAAGAAGTTCCTTCCTTGCCCAAAGTCTCATCTCAGTTCCCTCCTCTCATCCCGTTCCCTGTTTTACATATCTTACCTTTCCAGCAATGCTCCCCACAGAAACTCATGCCAACAGTAAGGTAGCAACTAGCACTGCAGCTTTATTCTGCTACGTTACTCTTTCTCTAGCCTGCACGTCTCTCACTTCTTCAATTCCTGAACTCCTGAAGCACAGACTGTTGGCTACACCTGTTCATTTGGGCCTCATTCTAAACAGCCCTCATGCTGAAAAAGGTCTCATTTACTAAGACAAAAGTTAAAAGCTTATTTGAACTGGCTGCTGCTTAATTTAATACAACTGAGATTTAACTGCATTACACAGAGAGAAAGCGTGGTTCCTTCTAGTTTGTGATGTCTCCTACATCTGTTTCAAGATGTTTCAGTGCGTTTTCCCCAGCAGAACCAGATCCCCAGCCCTACATGGTTATCACTCTTCCACCCCCATTCAGTGATAATTTACCTCTTTGGATGGTTTCCTGAGCACATCACCTACTCCACCCCCACTCCTGAGCCCATGACTCAGTACAGTAACAATGCACATCAGTAACGTCTCACACGTATGCTCTTTATTCTCTTCCTCCATTTCTTCAGCAATCAGCTCTGTTAACACAGCAAGCAAAGACACGCACAGAAGGCAAGAAGATCAGTTTTAAGTGATTCTCTCCATTCTTTGCTGGCTATGCTCTCATTCCCATTTGCAAAAAGCGCCAGATTTCCAGCCAGCATTGAGAACCTCCACAGCATTCGCAGGGAGCAGACCATCAGCAGGTCTCCCACTCTGGCTCCAACCTGCCCCCCTTTCCCCTACCAGCAG
Organism: Lagopus leucura; assembly: GCF_019238085.1. Lineage (NCBI taxonomy): Eukaryota > Metazoa > Chordata > Aves > Galliformes > Phasianidae > Lagopus > Lagopus leucura. The sequence continues at coordinate 6,848,413 of NW_024962279.1, read as the reverse complement.
AGTCTTCCTTTGTGCTTTAAATGCCGTCTTTGACTTGGTTACATCTCTCTGTTCCTTGCCTATGCATAGCTCTGGATCACCAGATGCCTGTTTATACAGAATCATAGCTTTTTGACAGCTCAGAGGACAAAGTGTTGCCTCTTAAACTCTCCCCTGGTGCCTAACAGATTGCACAGCCTTTGGGCTGTGCTCAAAATGGCAACTTCAGCTCTTCTTTTCCAATGGCTAAAATACCACTGCTTATGGAAACAGCATTTTACAGAAACGTAATGCTGTTTTTTATGACCCTCTCTCCATTTGGCTGAAGCTTCCAACTTCACTGCTTCAGTTCCAGAGGCGCTAGAATTAATAACCAAATTTCATACACTCTCCCTGTACCTATTGGGAGTCTCATGACTTACATCTCATCAGAAAATGCTCATCAGTGGATCCCACCTGTCCTCAGCAAGCCTCGGATGGCCCAGAGCAGCCCAAAATATCCCAAACCCAAGAGGGTACAGAAACAGCCAAAGATTTGGATGCCGTTAATACCTCTGGCCACATAAAACCCTGATACCAGGTTGATTCTTTTTCATACAAGCACATCTCTGGAGTTTTCCTTTCTGCAGCCAAAGTACATAAAGACAAAGTGCTCTCCTGCTAAAGCTGAATAAAGAAGCTATTCTTGTATCTATGTTGAATCTTAGTTTATTAAAGAGGACACTTGAGCAAAACAGAGCCATCTCCCCTTGAGAGCATGGGCTTGTGGCCATTACTGACCTTTGAAGCACTTGGCCATCTAAGAGCTCCACTTCTAAGAAAAATAACGTTACTCTGTCTGGCTTTCTCAGCCAGTGTCATAAATCTTTAAGTAGTAAATTACATTTTCTAGAAAATAAAACTGAGAATTTTCAGCATCCAATCTGAGGCTGGTGATTATGCTACAAGAAATATCTCACATGCACTTTCCTGAGCCCCAAACCTCCCAAAACTACCTTGTGTGTTTAATCCATTGAGTACTTCCTGACATGATATTAAAAACAGTTTCCTTACTTAACTAGATAAAATAATGCTGACAATAAACAATGTTCTGTTCCATATTTCAGAGTATTATCCTGAGATCACATTTAATAGCCTAATATAATAAACTTTGCAAGGACCTAAACTGCATCACTTCCTTTTCAAATTGATAAGGCAGAAAATTAAAGAATATATCAAATGTTTTATCAAAGTGTGGTTCAGTTTCAAGTTTCTCCAGTTCAAACACTTCATGCAACAAATGTCATTTATGCTGTTGCATTAAGTTGGTTTTATTTCACATTAGTCTCTCAATAGCTTTCCTACCCAAATTAGTCAGGATTTTTTTTTTTTAATTTTGAAGAATATATATCTACATTTAAGGCGTTTAACTGGACAAAGGGTAAAAAGTCAGGATGGGAACGAAGGATTCAAAAAGCAGATACTCACGATCCGAAGGAATGATTGAAGAACAGTTCTCACTGCTACCTGCTTTGCACACATCTGAATAGAGAAACTCCCCAGTCATGGTCTCACCTGGTTCTGTGCGATCTGAAAGCAGACAGTGATAAACAGAACGGCTCCATATTTTCCATGCTTTGCAAAGTTACCTCTCAGATATTAAGATACCTCAGGATATCACACGCGGCGTTGCATTACTAAGCAGATTTAGAGCTGCATATCACCTTAGAGTTAGATGGCCGCAGTACTTCCTGATTCACACAGTCAGTGACTTTAAATTCAAATACAAACTTCTTATTTCCGTGAACTGAAGACTGCAATTGTGTATTCATTTTGAATTGGTTCCACAATTGGCAAAGTCATTGAAAAGATTCCAGCAATATTATCTTCCAGTTCACAGTGAATTTTCAAGGTGACTGAAAACCTGCACTTCAACATCTTGCAAGTATCAAAGTGCCACACAGTAATATATCTTAGGCATTGCTCCAGCTTGGTGCAAATATGAATTAATAAGGTCAGTGAGGTTTGGGTCTCCTACAGGGTTAGCAGTATAATCAGAAAAAACAGTGGCTATGTCAAATAATGCTTGTCTGAATAACACAAATGTCAGAGAAAACAAAAGCAAGAAAATCAGAACAAGCCCAAACTCCTCCTCCAACAATTTCATTTCTATGCCTCCCATCCACTGAGTTGTGCACCACATGCTGTAGGGTAGAATAAAAACCAACAGCTTTTAACTTAGAATAAGCAAAATAAAGTCAGCATTGGGAAGCCCAATATGGGATTTAGACTACAACAAAAAATTGAGATTCCTACACACATAGAAGTGATGAGAAAATCAGAGTTTGGCAGAGAAGCCTCTACTTCACAGGATTCACCTCTTTGAAGGTCGCTTCCCTTATATTCACAGGGTTATTTCAGATAGAATATTTCTGTGATTAATTTTTGTTGTGTTGAAACTAAGACCCATCATTAACAGCCAGTATAAACATTCAAGATCTGGCAAACCAAAGTAGAGTTCAATTCCTGTAGTGTAGAGCCTTCCCATCAATGCCTACCCAAAGCCTGCTTGTAATTAAAGTGGGGGAGGGAGTAGGAGTTATTAGAATTAGATAATCTCAACTGTTTTAGCAAATGCTGAGGAAAAGTGTCCAATTTGTTCAGAAAAGCCCTGGTGCTATCTCCAGAGGTTCCTTCTACCCATCTCTCTTTATATTGCATCAGATGCAGCACGTTGAAAAAATTTACAAAGTAAATTTGGTGGCAATTTGCTCCAATCAGTTCTATTTCGTTTCTTTCATTTAAGTAGATTTGGTAAGAAAGAAGCTGTCAAAATTGCAAGAGAACCAGGATATCTCACTGAAGGTGGAAGACACTCAGCGTGTCCTGGGGGACAGATGCCCATAAATTTCTTCACTGCTGTCACAGTGAGTCGTCAATACCAACCTGGCAATAACGTTTCGTTGGGGAGCTTGTCTACTTCCAGGATAAAGTCATCTTTGAAGAACAGGTACCCCACAATGGAGAACAGGTACACAAGGATGAGCGCGAGCACCGCGGTCAGGATGATGGAGCGCCCATTGCGGGTGACGCTCTTGATGACATTCAGCAAGGTCTCCTCCCGGTACACCAAGTCAAAGAGCTGGGACAACAACCAAAGGCAAAGGTGTTTCTCACATGTACTGCTGATACCACTGGTGGCACAGCACCAACGAGCAACATTTTCACCAAATTAGCACTGAGAAGAAAATACGCAGTTTAAATCAATTATGTTTCTCACTTCCCTTCTGGGGTCTGTGACATTTCTCCATTGTAGCCTGGTCAGGTTGGTGGCTACACTGGCTGACAATGAGAGGACAGGTATTTCTTAAATGGAACCTATGGCTATACAGAAAATAACAAATTCGGTTACCAGAGGATGTAGCAGACATCAAACAAAGGGACAAAAATAGAGCTCTGAATGAGCTTTAGAGTTTGCTTTAAAAGTGACACATTTTCTCCACCAACTCTAGATATAATCCTTTACTGCCTGTTCTTAGAAGTACTGCACTGCATGCGATAAATTCCACCCCAAAGAGAAAACAGACACCTGCCAAGCACCCTCTCAGTTGTGTAAAGCCCGTGACTACAGAGATGCTCCACAGTCAGCCAAGCACTCAGAAACACAGACACTGCCTTATTGTTATTGACAGTAATGGAGAAAACTGTCTTCTAGACTGCATGCCCATAAACTTATTTTTTATCCATTAATATATTTTAAAATATTAGTACCTTGTAGCACAGTAACACCACAAATGCCCACTGTTCAGCTACCACTTCCAGATTTTTCAGTCATTTTTTTTCCTTGTGCGTGAATTTGTGTGACCTTAAGACTTGAAGCTTTACCAGGTTGTGATCACTTGGAGTCAAAACAAGGGAAGTTGTTTTATCATCTTGGAAGTCAGATCAGGGTCACAAGCAGTGCCCTGAACCTACAGAACGTACACCTTTGGTGCCTGTGAAGATGACTAACCACCACAAAGGGAAATGCTAAATACCTTTGTTGGAATTGCAGACATATTTACTGTAATAACCAATTTTAACAGAATTTAACCTCAAACGTGTCGTGTATAACTTGCTTGAGGAGAACAAAAGCATTCTTGAGTTTTTCTGTAAAAAAGCACAAGGAGCTACAGCAGGAGTCTTGTGGCCTCCCCCAGGAACACAGCCAAAATCACCACCACGCCATTTTCAAGAGTGGCTGCACAACAGCATTGCAGCAGTCAAACAGAAAGCAAGCAGCGCATGACATCCAGATACACATGAGATGGGGCTTCACAAGCACAAAGGAAGAAAAGCATTCTGAGGGCAAAATGAAAACCTACCAGCAAACTGTAGAAGAATTCATGTACAAAGAGCCCCAGAGCACAAATCAGGAGGTACAGCAGATGATAAAGGAATTCTACGTCCATGATCATTGCCTTGTATCCTCTAGTGAAGGTTCCGCAGTTACCCACAAAGCTCATCAGAAAAATGATTTTATTACAAACCTAAGGAAAGACGAAGCATAAATTGGTTATGACATACAGCTTGCAGGAAAAAAGGCAGTTTTTCAAAGCAGTGGCCAGTCAGCTACAGTGATATCAACAACTGTGCTGTCTGTTCCCTGATAGCGTTCAGGTGTCAATCAAAGCAGATTTGTGTTGTGTTTTCTGTAAAGCAGAGACTGAGCCAAAACTAAACACGTTTATAAAACTGGCACGTGGGCTCCACTCTCCAGCTTATGAAAGGGCACCAAAACTAAGATTTAAAGAAGTAAAAACATTCCCTTATGCGAGAGGTAAACCTTCCTTGAAAACAAAACACACAAAACCCTCTAAGCTCTTTACTTTCTGCAATCAAATTACTTTCTAGCCTCCAGCAGCCCTTATGTTTCCGAAGCTCTCAAAAGCTCCTACTGCTTGCCAATAAGTGAGTGCCCCCGACTGACTCAGTGCTCCCTCAGATCACACACACAGCAGCCCTACTGCGTGGCACGAGCCACCAGCACCGAACGGAAGGTGCCTTCAAGCTACAGCTAAATGCTACAGTTACCAACAGCAGCAGCAACTCTAACAGCGCGGCCCTGATCCTGTAGCACAGGACACTTGGTGGTGTACTTTGAAGATGAGGAGCACAATTAAACCATGCACCTGAAAGCTGGGCACTTCACAAGAAAGGCCAAGGCTCTGAGAAGATGCATTTTTGCACAGCTCCCTCTGACTCAGTTAAAGAAACATTTTTGGCTTACTTGCCTGGAAACCACACATATCTTGGTTTGAGCACTAATGAAGTTCTCTGGTGGCTCTGCTTACACGCTCAGTCCTCATATTACTGTAGAAAAACTGCTTAGTGTCAGCTCTTGGCTGGCAGGTACAGTGCAGGCAGACATTTGGGAAATGTGTTTAGTAAATCTTGCACAACCCGGAAATACTGCAGCTCAGTGCAGAACAGAGCTGGGTTTGAACAAACACCGAGTGGTGCAGGGTCACAGAGACTTCTTTACATTGCTGGCTGGGCTGGGAGCTGCTCCTGGACTGTGACAACACCAAAAGAAACCTCAGAGCTCTCCAGCTTAGGGAACCAGGGTTACATGAGCAGCAAAGTTCTCCTGCTAGTAATGTCCAAGGAGGAAGTGGCCCCACAGCCCAGCCCTGCCCTAGTGTTCTAGTGTTGCTTTTTCGTCCTGACATCTGCAGGCAAGAAGTCCTTACATAAGGAGCAATGGGACTTCCAAACACCCAGCTCGATACTTACATTGAATGCACCCAGAAGAAATAAAGTGGGTTGTAAACCAACTGAAAATATTAGTCGTAGTATCGTAGAAGCTATTAAGGCTCGGATGCCGTGGGGCTTAGGAAGAGCAATGACTATAGCCAGAGAAATCAGCATAGCTGTCCACAGCAAGCCTGACAAGTGGGGCTCCAAAGTACCTAGGATGAAGAGTGAAAAAACAAACAAATTCAACGCTTTGTATACCAAGCAAAACAAAAACAAAACAGCCAAGTAAACACCATTTTATCTTATCTTTGGTGGAGTGCCATTAATTCTCATGCTCAGACGCTGCTGATTGCAAAGTGCTAAGTGGGACGTCTGAGCCCAATGCCTTCAGCAGTTTAATTTCAAACTTATTACTAAAGCATTATGTAAATGATAAACACCAGTATTGTAGGATTCTTCATTTTAGTGTTCATTAGTTAGGCACCTTGAATATTGAAACGGAGAGGAGTTGTGCTGGTGTGCTCTATAGATGACTGAATGGATGGGCGCGTGAAGACAACAGACACATGCAGGCCCTGGTTCACACACTCACCCCGAGTCTCCTGTTAGCTTTTGGTCAAAACCTTGTGCCAGTTTATATCATCTCTTGCTATTTCTGGTTCTATTTCAGCTGTCTCGTGAGACTGCCTCCTTACATAACATCAGCTTGCGTTGCTAAAAATACACTTCTCAAAGAACCATGGAAAACACTCAGCCCAAAAGACCGCTTAACCTGGGTTTATGCAGAATATGAAAGGTATCTTTTTCTTAAAACTTGCATTAAAAATGCTTTTATTCATGTGATACGCTGACAAAGAACATCAACAAGCCAGTGCTCACCAACTGTCCATACGACCTAACCTAAAGCACTCACTGTCACAGCACGTGTGTCCATCGCCCGCCCATAGGCAGGAGGGTGGTGTAAGCTGGAGGTCTGGGTGGGAAGCTCTCCATGCTTCTGGAACTGTCACAACATCACTGTCTCATGCCAGGTCTCCAGTTTTGCCCCTGCTCCTCAAGTCAGAAGATTTGCACTTTGTGCTACAGCCTTACACTCAGCAGCACTCAGTTCAGCACATCTGGGCAACTTGGGAGTCTGACTTTTCCAAATAGTTTGCTTTGAAAAGTCTGATTTTTTCAAAAGCTTAAATAAATACACAGATATTTTGTACTTGGATGTTTGATTGTGACTAGTAGAGGAAGAGATTTCATCAACATTTTACCTCATAAAGTATTTCAAATATGCAAGGTAGGGCGGCTTCAAAACGCCAAGTGATTCCCTCACCCCTGCTGCTGCAACTTGTAATCCCAACAAACTTGTTTAATGACCAACTTTGCTAGCAGCCATCCATTCAGACTTTTAAATTTTAACTTGTGATCTTTGAGACTGAAGACAGAGAACGCAGCTGCTCCTCATTCCAGCCAAACCCATTTCAGTGAACTGGTGAGCTTCCAAAAGGGTGAAGCAGCTCCCAGGCTGCACAGGCAGAGCTCAGCTGATACCGTTATGGCCAGGCTGCTGCTGGCCCTGAGCTGTGCTTTCAGGGGGTCTGCAGTCAGACAGGAGCAGGAGGCAGAGGGAAGTGCTGTGGAAGAGATGAGCATCTCTCTGGCCCCGCTGCACCATGAATGCTAAAGAAGGGGAAGTGAAGGCCTGGACACAGGCCCCTCCCCAGGATGGGGTGGTACTTTTGGGGTCCTTAATTTACCTGTGGGCACAGATCTCCTGTCCAGTCACATCCACATACCAGCTGTGCAGGAGATACATGCGACAGAGGCAGTCACAAGAGCATTTCTCCAAATGTTCTGGTTCTTGCTGATGTGAACCCATGGACCGACCTGTGCTAGGGTGCATCTCTTTGGAGAGGCTGAATCTAAGGATGAGCAGCTGAATCGAGTCAGGGCCCTACTGGAAGTATTTACTGAGTTGGCTCTGAGACTGTGGCACAAATCCCCTGCTTGGATCAAAAGCCACTTCCTCAAGACCTTCTACAGCAAGGTTGTGCAAACCAGCACACATTAACCCATACTTGATTACAGAGGTGATAGCAAGCCCAGCTGCTGCCTGCTCAGGGCAAAGAAATGCCACGTGACCATTAGAGTTTTACAAAAACGACATTAGCAACATGCAAACTCAAGGAAAAAATAACATTTCTTGTATTTTTAGTTCAACACTTAACTACAGAATTTTAAAACACAGTAGAACTGTCAGGTAACTAATGGTGGATATCTGCCTTTGATAATTTTTTCCCTAGGAAAAAGCACAGCTCCACATTTTCCTTACAAATGCCTCAAGAAAGAGTCAGAAAACAGCACTACTTAATCCAAGGCAATTAAAAAAGCCTAATTCTGTTCAACTGTCCTCACTAGAATTAATAGGAATGCACAGGTGTGTTACAAACAGAATCTGTCTCACTAGACTTTATTTGTTCATATATTTTTATATGTTGAATATTGGTACCTCCGCGAATTCCTTTGAATGGGTAGAAAAATGCTACCAGCAGGTTCATGAGGACGGCCAGGTTAAAGGAAATACTGCTCCAGAAGGACATGTTCCGAGCACACCAGTACAGGAAAGGCTGAGCTGCAAAACAACCACCATTGTTCCTTTTAGTGACACAGCATTTAGAAACATGTCTATATGAAAATAAGCTCCCCCAAAACTCAGCTGATTTGCAGTTTGCCAAAAAGCACAGTATCAGCAGCACCAGCACCCTCTGCTTATTGTCAAGCTGATTTGATTACTCTCTATCTTTGGGGTACTTCCTGCTTCTGAGTCGTGGTTTAAGGCAAAGGGCTGTGTTAAGAAGGAAAGCGTTTTCCAGCACGAATTGATTTAGCAGCATCACAAGTTCACAAATACCAGAGGTCAAGGACTCCAGGTTTCTTTCCCCTAATAATGCACTCTGCACTGAAGGCACACAGAAGGATGAGAAGGAAGAAAACCTGACCACGCTCCCATCAGCGCCACGCAGCCCTCCCTGCTGGCAGCTCCTGCCCACCCTCAGGCTCCTCCTGCACTGCAGCCAGCAGAGCACACCCTGCAAAGGCCCAAAAAGACAAAACACAGCACAGTGTAATCATGTGGCTGAAACATTTAATAGACCAATACAGCCCCAAAGTAACCATCTAGTGGAAGCTCAGCCTGCCTTCCCTCTGTATCGTGGGCAAAGGACACACATGAGGCTGCACAGAGCTGTTACATAGCTGTGTATTTTAAAAATAAGCATAAGTGCCTTTAAAAAGAGTTCTCATTTCACCAATCTCTGCAGCTAGAGTCAGCAGGCACAACAAGCAGAAGGCTCTGTATCCTGAAGCAGCCATGGACAAGAGAACGAAAAGGACGGCTCAGAAATGGCCTCGATTCCCTCTGCACCCCAACACAACCCCCCAGCTCAGCTCCTGCAGGCTTACTGCACAGCAAATCGGGTACTCCTGAGAGTTAGTGGTGACAAATCTATCAAAATCCTCTCAAAGAAGGAAAGGAACTCATGTTTTCCTCCCTTGGAAGGAAGCAACATGTATAGATATCAGAGAGCAAAGGAAAAGAAGCTCACGGCGAGATTTAGGGAAAAGATGAAAATGCAAACTCTGAGGCTGAAAGGATGACTGACTGACTGACTGAATGAATGCAGCAGCTCTGAGCTCACAGCAGCCACCACTTCTCTTCAGGAAATCACCTCTTCCAAAGCAAAAAGCGGGTTAGAAGAGTTACACAATGCTTCATTATATCGAGTTGAAATGCACATTAAAAGTGGATGTATTGAACAGCTGAATGCAAAAGAAAAGACGACAAGGCACCCAGCCACTGCAAGAATACAAGCTTCATTGCATCTAATTAGCCAGGTACATGTGAAGCCTCAATGAGATGAGAGGTAGCAATGCTTCAAATACATAATGCACTGATTTCTACATTACTTCTCACAAAGAGCCAGGCTTTACTTGAAGCTGCTATTTGAGGGTGGGCACAGACAATCTGCACTAGGAAGCATTTTCGCCTGGTTTTGGCAGGCTCATTTGAATTCTTAATTAAGACCTCAGCAGACACTTCTGGTGCTCAGGTGATGAGTCAGCTCTATGAGCTGAAGGAGGAAAATAATAATCTTTGAAGACTTCTCAGAAAAGCTTGGTTGATGAGTTTAATATCTGAGGCTGATATCTAACAGAGGTTTGAATAAACGTTAAGTGGCAGCACGTGAGCACAACAGAGCAGTGCCAGCCTGTCATGGCACAAATACACCAACCTGCAGTGAGGATGTAGAGAAACGACTGTAGAAATGTGGACTATCACTGAGGCATATCTAACCCCAAACACAAGGAGACAGTGCCTTCCTGCACGGGATAACAAGATTACCATCTGAACAAAGACTCCAGTTCTTCAAAGAGAAAAGAAACACTCTCCACTTCTGCTGATGGATCTTGATCGATTTGCAGTCTGTTAATTCTGAGCATCTTCATTGCTTGCTTGCCCAGAGATTGCCTCAAAGACAATTACTGTAACTCAAATCTGGACTTAAACAACAAAAGCCAACATAATGTATGGCTGCTGTCAAACACAACATTGTCCATTTGCTTATGATGTCAGATGCTCCTGTCTTCCTCAGGGTCCTCAGAACCCCCTCAGGAAGCAGCTTTCTAGGGAGTTTGATGCTGTCAGAAGTATTAATCCACTGCCAAGTGGAAACAGCTCCACTACAGTATTCATACACATGAAAAATGTTTCAGCAGAGCTAATCAAGCTTCAGGCTGTCTTATCTATATTTAATCTTGATGATTTTAAATAAAATTACAATTGTTTTCCTCTGTTAAGAAGCCTATTAACATATATATACACGCAGCTTGACAATCAGAAGCAAATATTGAATTTCCTTTGCCAACGTGTAAGACATTATCAGTTCAAGTGTGAACTGTGCATAAGCAACCTAACCACAAATTGGAGAGAGTCCAGGCTCTTCTTGGAGACGCGCACTGAAAGGGCAGAACGCAATCATCAGAGGTTGCAACAAAGGAAATCATTTCACAAAAAGCCGTTTTCACAAGAAAGGTCAAGAGGTCTCTTCTGAGCCCTTCTTTTCTCCCTGCAGTACACAGCGATGACACAGAACCACCAGGGCCTCTGGCAGGGATGAAGCACTGGCAGCTCACTGCTGGGGTTGCACTGCAGGTGGCTTCGGTGGGCCACACAGCTGCACAGGAGCCCCAGAACATCCAAGTCTAGAGGACAGAGTGGCCACACTGAGCTCCTGCACCAAGAGCTGGTGCTGAGCTGATGGGGGCATGGGAACAACACGGCTATCAGATGGCAGGTGTCGACTCGAGGAGGAACTGCTTTGTCTCTGACACCTCAGAGGGTCACTGTTGGTAATTTCTAACCACTCATCACCACCCACTGAAGCTCAGCCTCATGTGCGACATTTCTCCTTCATCCAAAAAAAAAAAAAAAAAGGAACTTCTTTTAAAAAATATATTTGAAGCAAACAAGTTAGAAAGTTTACTGGGTGAAGGGATGTTGGCATTGGAAGGAGTCAAATATAATTTCACAAGTTTGCCCAGCTGCCAGTGGGAGCCTGAGAGCAAAAAGGTGTGCAGGGCAGCATGTCCTCCAGTCTGCTCTTTGCCCACAGAAAAGATTAACTCTGCCTTTACTATTACTGGAAAACGTGTGTTTAAACTCTTCTTAAATCTCTGCACTGCTGGAGATGCCACATGCACCATGGGCAGCCCAGGGCCATGCTATTCCTTGGCCTTACTCTCCCTTGCCATGCAGGGTAACTGCTCCTTGTACCCAGCACAGGAGAGAAGACTGCTGCTTTCTTCAGTTTTGTCCTCACCATTTCTCCCTGTCCCCACATGCCATCTCATTTCAGCAAAGCCCCCACAGACGCATTCCTTTCTCTTGAACCTTAAAAAAGATGACCTGTGATCCTTCTTGCTGCTCTCCCTGGATCCCCTCCGCCTGGTCCATATTGCGGTGGCTTTAAGCTTGATTTTGTTACAGCATATCGCCATCGTGCAGAGAAGCAGATTCTTTCAAACAACCAACAAGGTTGCTGCCACACTAGGTAACCATCTGCTAGCAAGTCAACATTTTACATTCTTAAATGCTGACCTAAATACTCTGCTGGTAACACTCCACACAGCTACACTGGCAACAACCACTTACCTCGCAATTTCTTTTGCCAGTTCATCTCATTAAAGAGGTCTTCTGATTTCATGAAGAAATCATTGATCTTACTGCCTTGTTCATCCCTCTCCGTGGTGTAATATATCCGCAGCTTGGACTCCTTGGTGAGGAATTCACATATATTGGGCACAGGGAAGACGATCTGCTCCATTGTACGGTCTGACCTGACAATCTGAACAACAGTCTTAGTGGAGTTTTCCCTACTTTTACATTTTTTTTTTACTTCTTAGTTTGCCTGCTTTCTTCTTTCCCCTCTTTAAAATCAGCTACATGCAGAAACTTGGAAGCGTTTCTGTAGAACAGCATCTTGACACAGACTCCAGTTAATTTACCTTTCAAAGCAGGCCTACATTTAGCTCCAAGATGGATAAATTCTCTGCTACGGTCTTACTCTGGCAATATTGTTCTTAGTTGGAACTTCCAAAGGGCCTGGTAAATCCTGCTCCAAAGCTGCTCTGCATTTCAGTACAATCTGGTTGCCCAATTCAGTGATCTTAGCAAGTTTTAGCCACGCGTCGCCTGAGAAGTAACAGTTCTATTTAACTTGCTTATTAGAGAGCTTTGTGAACTCTCCAGGTTTGTGAATGTTTTACCTTTTAAAAGCTTCTCAGATCGACTGCGCACAAGGCCAAGCTCTCATTTTAATACAGAAAGAATAGCAGAAGATGTCACTAGCTTTACGGATTAAGCAATAGCACCGGCCAAAATGTAACATAAGTGAAGTTACACTTCCTCCTGCCAACAGAGCTCTGCTTAGCTCCATCTTAAAGCCCACACATGACAGCTCAAAAATAGCTCTCCCCCAGAGGCTGTCAAAAAACAAAATAGAAAAAATAAATATATATTCTTATGTCAAAGATGACAGTCCACACAGGTAGCGAGTTCCATCAAAACACCGTGTGCAATGTCACCGCCGTTCAATTACACGGATTTTCCTCTCCAACTGGTCTTCCCACAGAAGATCACATCCCCAGGACTCTCCCAGCAGTCTCCATTTTCCCTCTTACCTCAATCTGTGCCGTGTGCTTGGCATAGAACTCCAGAGCCTCGTCTCCCTCAATCTGACCTCCTGGCTTTAGCATGTTCTGCAGCTCTTTGTTGTGACGAGCCAACTAAAATAAAGGAATGCAAAGGGAGTGGGAAACACCAGATGTCTCTCTATGATATTAAATTTCTGATTTTTGGCATAAAAAAAGAAATAGCATGCAGTCAGCTGCTAAGAAAGGGCAGAGTTGACAGAAGGCTTGTTCTGCTCCAACCAGACACCCTGCAGCTCTATTTTGGGTGCAAGTCATAATGATTCAAATATATATATTTTTAATATCTATGTTGTATTCCTCTTTCACCCATTCTCTCCCACCCTTCACCTGACTGGGGAAAGTTCCTGAACATTCACGTTCAGTCTGTCCTACACCCACCCTAATTCAAAGGTGTGCTGATTGATCCAGCACTGAAGCAGGGATGGAGGAGAATGCTTGCAGCAACTGAAAAGCAGATTCACAGAGCACTGCTTCAAAAAAAACCAAAAAAGTTTCTAGATGCTCTACTTTCATTTTACAGCATGATGACAAATTTCCTTCTCAGATGTAAAAGGAACATGGAGTCTCTAATGGAGGGATCTACGTAGCATCAATGTATAAATAGACCCAGATTACTTTTTCCCTTTGACCTTTCAAACACACAGCAGTGCAGTGGATCTGGCTGGCTCCAACATAAGTGATGGGAGAGAGAATGTGGCATGAACAATAAAAGCAGACTGAGATTTCTCCTTGAGGTTTAAATGACCCACAAGAAGAATTTCTTCAGGTGTAGAAATAACCTCTGATAAAGCTGAAAAATACCACCCTTACTCCCTTAAACTGCCAAGAACTTTCATTATGAGGCTTCAGAAACTCAGTCATGAATCTGCCCGCTTCCAATTACAAAATTCCAATTTTTTTTCTTATTTTTATTGCAGAACTTTCTGATTTTTTTTAAAGCTAAGATTGTGCTATAAAAAGAGAACTTGCAATGAGTTTGACTCTGAGAGACGAACCATTAAAACAATGGTTTTAAAAAGCAAAGAACAGGCTGCCTGGTGTTTGCAGTTTGTGATAATTAGTGCTCACAGAAACCGTAGGTGAAATCCTACCTGATGAGCTAATATATAAATGTTGTGTCCCACGTTCCTAGGAGATGCTGCAAGATCTTCTCCATTCTCTCCATCCTCAAATTCTACTTCACCCTGTAGATATGCCTTCTTTATCACTTCCACCTGGAAAGAGGCAATTCAGTTTGAAGGGCACTAAGGCCAGCACACGTGGAGTACTCATACAGAAGCAGAAGGCATCTGAGCATGTACCATTCCAAGAGGAACGTCAGAGGGCTTCTCAGCACCCAGGGTAAAACAGGAAACCTCAACTCAGCACCTTCAGCCCAGCTCATCAACACAAGATACCAGACTTGATGTTTCCCTCCAATGAATGTGTTTTTGGCCACACTCATGGCACACCACATCACTTTCACCACCTTCTGATCTTTGGCCACACCACAACTCAACACACTGAGACAATCTGTCAGTGCTTCAGCTGTGCTGTGAATCTCCTGTTTGTGTTTTCATCAATTAACACGTTAAACTCTAGCAGTGTTGTGGGCTGGTTAACAAACAGCTTTTAGGACAGAATAAATTTGTCTTTTGTGCCAACGGTTTCGTTACACAGGCTCTGAAGTATAGGATGAGGATCTCCTCCTTAAGAAGCAGTGAAGCAGCTGGCTCTAGCAGTTAGAACCAGGTAAAGCTCCTGCTTTCTGAGAACTAGCCAGGGCCGTTGCCAGCAAACACGGCACTCATTCAATCCAACCCTCATCAGGATGCAGGCTGTCAGTGTCCTCTCACACAGTGCTGGGGCTGATGGGGTCACCCAGAGCCACGATGGCACCTGCTGGCTCGCTCCAAGGGAATGCAGAGTGCCTAGGGACTCACCAGCTCTTTGGGCCTCATGTTGTAAAGAATCCTTTCTGCGTTCTCACTGTCGTGCCTGCTCTCCATGATCGCCAAGAGCAACTTTGAAGCGTTGTTCTAAAGGGAAGGAAGAACAACATCAGTCATCGCCAGGAGCCGAAAGCAGAGCACACCCAGCCCCAGCTTCCACACATGCTGCCCAGAATCGCTTCGGATGCCTCTTCTTTTTCCTTTTACTTTCCAAACCCTATTTATCACGGAACACCAAATTAAACAACTCAAGTTTTGTCACAGGCTGAGGTTTTGAGGTTGGTGTATCTTGTTTTGTTTTGTGTGAAAAACACTGCAGCATTACTGCACGCTTTCAGCTCCACGGTGGTGCAGCTCAGCACTACTGGAGACTCTGTTGATTAAATCAAAGGACAGCCAAGGCTGAAGACACAGACGTGCTTTGCTGCTTTTAACTGAAAATTACTCTGTGACCTGCTCATGCCAAGAAGAGGAGGAAGGAAATGGGAAACTACCACAAGGCACCAGACTACTTTAATACGAATAATTAAGATTAAAATCCATCATGATTGACAATAAAAACCAATAAAAGTATTTAATTTTGAAGTATAATGCTAATTGAGTCTAAAAGCATTTTTTATTTAGAATAATAAAAAACCCACACTACCCATACTAATGGTGCGAGTCGGCAACGGAAGACAACTAGACAGTGCACTGTGAGACAGGACAAGCAGTCAGAAAGGAAATACTTCTCAGACATGGGCTGAACTGGGAGTACTCCATGATTACTGCAGTTAGAAGACAACCTGCTAGTGTACTTTGAAATCAGTCCCAGGACTGATATTCATTCAGCATTAATATGAGTAGCCTCAAAAATTCTTGATGACTAAACATCAACCAATTTAACAGCAATAATGAAGTATGAGGCAATTAGGTACAGCACAAGAAATTTGACTTCCTCTGCGTATAAAAAGCTCACAAACAACAGAATTTTTAATTGGAATTACATTTTTCATCGGTAATTATTTTAGGACTCCTCAGTATTGCCTGCAGTCACCACGTGTGAAAATGGTGACTCCGTGTTTTCATTTAGAAGATGACAAACAATCCCTGGGCACTGCGTTCAGCTCTGTGTAACTTTTCAGCACTTGTGACTATTGGGATATAATAAACATCAGCATGATTCCAGCAATAAAATTATGTTTCATCTTGCTTATGCTAACAGGACCACATAAAATATTCACTTGCCTTTAGTTCTAATACGAGGTCCATCCTCTTCTTTCCCAAAGGGTTGATATCATTGAGAATCAATGCTGTGATGATGTCAATACCGTTGGACTCATGAGTAGCAATACAGTTCTGTCCAAATAAAATTAGTCAAACTTCATTAATTGTCTACACTGAAAACGCAGCCCAGGTCAGTGACCCAGCCAGAACAGAAGAGTTAGCTCTTTCATCGCCTGGTAAGCTGCTTATGATGAATAAGGCACAGAAAACTCCAGACAGTAGAATAACATGAGATAAATGCATTTGGTTGTGCACTTTTCCTACAGTCAGCCATGGCGTGCCCTCCTGAAACCACCCGAACCCAGGACACAGAAAACAACACAGCTGATAAACTAAGTACTTACATGCCAAAGCGCTCAGGCTGAATAAGCAGCTAAGGAAGAACAGTGTTTTGCCAAGATTAGGGATAGTTTTCTTTATTTCAGATGTGCCAAACAACACCAACTGTGGACACGTCTAATCAAAGAATGCAATTTTCCACAACCTTTGTGCTTGCCCTGTAACCTCGCTTTCGTAATGGCATATGACTAAAATGTACAAACTGACAGCAGCTTGCCAGCTTCAAATACAGTCCTGCTCTGTTATGGAGTTGCACTGCAAAGACACAGTTGTATTTAAAAGATAGCTATTCCACCCATTCTGTGGCCTGCGTTACAGAGACAAAGTGCTGTAAAACACAACCAAATCCCTTTTGTCAGGCAAGCAACGTGAGCAGCCCTGTATGACAACACAAGAGCTGGCCGAGGGCCGAGCCCAGCAGAGCACGTTGCAAACACAGGGAGGCAGGGATGTGCACCTCACAGACACATTACCTGGTTTTCGTGGCAGGGCCCCTGGCAGTACTCGGTCAAGCTTTCCAGCGTCTGGTTGATCAGAGCTACGTTTTTCTCATTTATATACAGACCAAGAAGTCCAAGCCCACCAGTTGTGCTTCCACAGATGCAGTCCAGGAACTGCAGCGTTTCACACACCAAGTTGTAGTTGGTCTTGTTGTTCTGGCAGCGAAGGAAATTCTGCAGCATGTTACAGCCGGGGCAGGGAGGAGGAAAGAAATAAACCATACAAATTGATGTTTGGATCATAACGTTTTATTAAGTTAATCAACCTGCAATTGCATTGCATGGTATATTGCTCTAATTTCACTGGAACTTCATTACAGGGAGCCTGGACAGACAATTTAAGACTTCCAGGGCTTGCTTGCCATGTGCAATGTGCTCGAGCAGCTTATTGGCTTCACATTTTTATAGAAGACAGCATGCAATAAACAGAGCGCATCCATTAGAGAACTAAAAGCAGCACAGAATGGGCAATACAGTACGGATCAGAAAGCTCCTCTAAGCTTGGAAGCTTTCTTCCATCCTGCTTGCTACATTTCACTCCTAATGATCACTGAAGGCTCCTCCTGAGACCCTTCTCCAAGACAAGAGAAAACAATTCCCTGGCTTTGCTTCACAGCAGCACCACCTGAATTGGTGAGGAGGCACCGACTGCATGACTTGAAGGGAAGTTGTCCTTCCGTGTAATCCTCTCAGTTGCATTTCTTCCCACGTAATTATTGTAATCCCTGCTTGAAGTTGCTGATTAGGAACAGTGCGTTTAATGAAATACCACAGTTATCAGCATGGATTAAATATGTTTCCTCTCTTTTGTATTCCAAATGGGAAATAAAAAGAATAAAACAGCCCAAAGAGGGACAATTAATAAGAAACAATTTCCCAAGGACTCGGGTTTCTGTCAGTCAGTTCCCAGCAATGCTCTGGATAACCAAACAGACACCAGCACCTCCTTGCCTGGCAGCGTCAATGGGAGATGTCCCACCTGGCTCCTTGCAGGCAGGTCACAAAACACTGTAAATGTGGGGGAAAAAAAAGCTGATGAACAAAATGCATGGAACTGTGGAATGAGTAAGGTCTTCTCCACAAGCCCGCAGCCGAGTGCTGTCAACTGACTGCCTCCAGTGCTTGCATCAGACTAATAAGTCTAAGGCAAACAGACTGAGAAATTGCCAGATTCAATTGAAGGCTAAGCTAAAAAAGGAAAATGCTGTCTATGAATGCAGACTAAAGGTGACAGTGATTCAGCACATTTCAACCCATTGCTCATTTAACAACCTGACTTTTGATTAACTTGTCAGAGCGTAGAAAGGTTGATGCTACAGAAATTAGAGCTTTTCCCTTCCCTCCAGAAGAAAAAGCAAAAATAATGGGTAATAGTGAAAGCAACAGAGCAAAGCAACTTTCTCTGTGGTATAAATTTATTCTCATAATAGCTATGCTTGTACCAGCCTTGGCATGTTAATTCAAAGTCAATAAAAACAAAGGAAAGAAGCAAGAGGACAGTGTTAGATGGCTAAACAAGGTGAAGGTATTGCAGAAAACAAGAACTGCCAGAACTGGGAGAAACTGCCCAAGGGAATCCCCGCCGAAGTCTCAGCCAATAGTCTGAGCTCTTCCTTTTCTACCACCCAGATCAGCCTTTGGGCTGTGATAAGGGAACACAAGTCTTCAATATTGAAAATGCAATCCCAACGAGATTGATGGTAATGAACCTGAGTTCAGACCCTCTGTGTTCACAATAAAGAGCAATGGAGTTGCAGATTCAGCTGGAACACGTGAGAAATATACAGCTTATGAGATCTTAAGGAGAAAAGAGGAAAAGAGCAAACTTACAGCTGTGAAAACAGCAGCAAACCTGCTTCTGTGAATAACTTTCTGGAGATGCTTCATGCTACTATCCATTTGTAGGGAGCACAATCTTCCCTACTTCTAGGATACACCAGCAGATATGGCCACGTTTGTGTAGGCAGCATCTGCAGGCAATGCTTAATGCCTCAGACTTTGCTTCCCAGTACACAGCCTGAAGCTGAATATCCTTTGGAGAAAACATACAGACTTAAAATGAAATTGGCTGCTTGAAGAATACTATTTCAGTGCGTTCAGGCACGGACGGGCACAGAATCCTTGGAAGGAAAAGCTCTACCATTTACATGGGTAATTCCTCCCAAAGCCCAAATGTTGTCATTGAACAGTCTTTGTTTTAGAAGAAATCTGATCCCTGATTGGAAAAAAACTGCAAAGAAAGAAGACACTAAGAGGAGAGTCTCAGTAAAGAGATTTTGCAATGATCAGATTTCTGTTTTCCCAGCAATCAGGCAAGGCAAGGCATTTTTTTCTGAACACTACAGTCTGCATTGACCTTAAGCTAATTCTCAGATATGCTTCCTGCCTACATGACAAGCTAACCCTGCTCATCCTCTGCATTCTGCAGTGCTGCTCTGCCGGCCAAGTGGGATCACTATCCTGCAGCATGCAAAGCCCTACTTCTCTTTATTACCTATGCTGTGTCTTCAGTAATTAGGAATCAAAGAAGCAGTAAGAAACAGCAACAAAAGTTGCATCAATTCCTGCTTTTTTTTTTTTGCACAAGGACAGCAGGTAGCCTGTAGAGCTTTAATCTGAGCATGGCTGGTCAGCATATTATTACAATATTGTTATTTTATTTCACAGAAATTATTCACCTGATAGAAAAAGAATCAGAACAATAAACACTTGATCTTGATGGAAAAAGTAAGTGCAGCACTGAAGCAGCATCTCTAAATGTGGCTGCAGTGAAAGGCTGGTGACAAACTCACACACACGTTCAGATTCTTCCTGCTGGGAATCCCACTTCCCTTCCCTCCTCGCTTTCCACAAGTTCCATTCCTGCTCACAGCAAAACAGTCCCTACGTGCTTCACTCCATCACCAGCTTCAGTTCATATGACTAATTCTGTAGTGCACAGGGATGTCTCCATTCAGAAAAGAGACAGTAAAGGAAAGACCTCCTACAGAAACCGTCGTGGCTGTCACTAAGCCAAACAAACAGCCAACAGGCTGCCTGCAGCCATCCACAGCTATTACGCTTTGCTTTCAAGGTTGAGCTCATGCAGAATCAAAAGGTCACACCTCATGTAAGCGTAATAAGAACCCCAAGTAATCTGCGTGCAGAGGAACAGCTATTGGATGCCCTCCGCGGCAACATTCAATGCATTCACCCTGAAGAGGGTAACACAATGTACTGCAGCATCCACTTGCTTTGTCCCAGACTTTCCATTCACCTGAAGGCATTGCAAGCTGGAGAAAGGCAGAATCATAGAACCACTATGAGATCATCCAGTCCAACCATCCACCTATGAGCAACAGTTCTCAAGAATTGAGATTGACTGGTTGTTCTCAAGAAGAGCAACACATGCAGCATGGAACCCTTCTAGGCTCACAGTAAAAGCATTTTCCTTTTTTGCAAAATATCAGACTTCTTACAGTTGCTAATGGCTTGTAAAATGCTTGGTTGGACCAACCTGTCACTGCACTAATAGAAAGGAGTACAAATTACACAAATTTGAACTTATGCAATCTCAGCAAGCCTCAGTTCCTAGAATAAATCACAAGTCTTATTTATTCCTTTAGGTTGTGAACACATTGGTAATATTGACAATGAGTTCAGATATTGACTATTAGCTGCAGACAGATTTTGAAGCTTTTGATACGCTCCTATCTCCACTTCAGTACCAAAGGAGAAAGGCGAGGATCAAGGTAGGCAAGTAGAAATAGAATTATTTTTGAGAGACGGTTCCCTTTACCTTTACTTCACCCTTCCTTTCCTAGAGCAGAATGACAGTATCTGCTGCTTTGGGAATTGAATTGTTTGGGATGGTGAACAGCTCAGGCCAAGTTTTCACATTGGCTTGAGTTCAATTTTGTTCTTATAGCTTTCGGTGCCTAGCCAAAAACCAGCAGCAAGAAAGGATCCTGTACATGTGGTTTGGAATACTGCCATGTGAAACTACCATCCTACTTGTCTCCAACATTGCTAACGGCATGAGAACTGTTTGACAAAACAAAGATCAAATAGTTGAAAAATTAGGAGAAAGCCTGATGTAGGTAACCTCAGCACCTACAAAATGTGAGAAGAATTACACGTTCGTAGCACAGAAATATTAACATACGGCTTTGATTCCAAGTATTGCCAGCAGCAGGGCATTAGAGTTCAGCGGAAGTGATTTGGCAGGTCTAAAAAGCACTCACACAGGGTCTTTACAGTTCTGGCACACAGTACAACAATATGCAATCAAGGCAATTATTCCTCCTTTATGAGGGCATTTAGCGCATTGTACTGCGTCTCCTAACTTCACTTCTAATCCAGCAGCAGCAGTTACTATGCTGAACAAAAATCACGTTAATTACAGTCCATTTGCAAGCAAAAATCTTATCTCCTGTGGAGGTATGTGCTAGATGAGACAGGGCTCACCATTCAGAACTGTACAAACATATCAGAGAGCATCACACACCACTGGGGGTGGCACAGACAGCAGGCTTCCCACGACTGCCACCAGTTGGGTTTTTAGCATCTCCATAAACAGAGATGCCACAAACTCCCAAGGGCAGCTCGTTCCAGGCTTCCATCACCCTGGCAGTGATAGCATTCTTGTTGTTTAAATGGACTTTTCCAGTTTGTGCCCATTGCCTCTCTGCAGCGACCATGTGAGGCGGTGCGGGCGCAGCTGCTCAGCAATCACACTGACCTGCAAATCCCGATTGTGGTTCTCACAAAGCAGCTGCAAGAAGCGAAGGATGGGTTGCATTATGGTGATCACAGCACTCATCTCCAGGTCATCTTTGCTCTTGTCGGCTGCTGACTGTGCTCCTTCTGCTGCTGAATAATGGTCATCAGAGTCAGCTTCCCTCCGGTAGGTGCTGTACGCCTTTCTTGTAGCTGCAGAGGCCTCCAGTAACTGATCCCGGACTTCTTCAGTAATTTGGGTCATAGGCTCCCTCACTAAAATACACAAGAACAGATCTTCCTCAGGCAAATCAAATAAAAAGGACCAAATATCCAGTCGCACACCTCCCATGGAAGTTCCACATACAGGTGAGCTATCTGTCACCAGTCCTTTCCAGTAAGTATGTTTAGTGTGACGCCAGGGTATCACATCACCCCCTTCCCACCTTTTATGCAGATGACATTAAAATTACAAATACTGATATTAATTGGTTAGGGAACACACATCTAACACTAGCAGGAGTTATAATAAAAGGACTTGCTCTAGAAGATAATCAGCATTTCTCCACTCATTGTTAGAGAAGGCACTGACCACAACCCACAGCCCATGGTCATTGCTACGAATCAGATTTGGGCAGCTTGTCACGATGGACAAGGTGGCAGAGTCTCATCTCAAAAACACCTTTCATCATTTCAATAGCACAATCTCACAAATGGATGAAGAGGGGATGAAGCTCTTGAAATCCCAAGGCAGGGCACCACTGATCTCTGAACTCTGTTCTGTGGGATCAGAGATCAGAGCATTATCGCATCAGTCAAATGAGTTCAAAAAAGCATCTTCCTCTCCCTTGACGCTTTAGAAAGGGCACAACTGGAGATTACCTCTTTTTCTGTTGGGAACATCTCTGTCTGAGTCTTCGTCTTTCTTTTTGTTTCCTAAGTCACTCGTGTTGACTGTGACGGTAGCCTTGATTTCTTGCTGTGCTACTTTCATGCGATCATAAAAAACCTTAAAGAACTTTTCGGATTTCTTGTCTTCTGTGAGTCGGCAGAAGAACGAATGCTACAAGAGAAAGTGGAACAGGATGTATGTCTTCATACAAAGGTATGAATGCAGATTATTTCACCTTTTTGCAATGTGTCACATCCTGAAGGACCAGAAAGTTAATTCATTTTCAGCAATCTGAAACCTAGAAAAACAGAGACTCAGATCTTATTGTTACAGAAGCCAAAGTGTCTCAACTACAGCAGCTCCCTTGTCAACGGCTTCCAAATGTAATTTGAAAGAGGTGCAGTATATTGTGCTAGCCCTCACACGTTCAGGCAGCAGAATTCTCCCACAAATGTGGAATTAAAGTAAATAACACAAATCAAGGTAAGGACAAAGGAGTTATTTGCAATTTGATTCTCAGTTCAGAAACGAAACACTATGAAATGTGTAGAGGAAAACCATTCTGCTTTCCTCTCCAGGTACCAAAGGGACCGTGGCTCATAATATGCAATTGATCTGCATTCTGTCTGAAGATGTACAAACGTGGAACAAGGGATATTTTGTGCTCAGTTTCCATTGCCCTGTCTGCAGACTTGTTTAAACTCCTTTTAGTTCCTATTCCAGTACACCTCTAAGTGACAGAGAAGCTCAGAACACTGACCAGTTTTAGAAAGGTTCGGTAATGTTCTTCTGTCCATGTACACTTAGGGACAGAAAGTTGATCTGAAGTTGAGGAGAATACAAATCATGTACAGGACAAAGAGGAGCCAACATGGGGAGCGGTCAGACAATCCTTGATGAAACCAATATGCTGTTACATAAATCAGTACCAGAGCTTAAACACAACTGAAGGATGAACTTGTAAGTGGGTCACCTTATGCAGAGTATTATGAAATTAGTTAGCATTCTGCAGCAGCTCATAACCCAACAGCTTTACATGATGAATAGGAATGAAACCTGATTTATTGAAAAAACAAATTGAGAACGGGAATAGCAATATATCCTGCCTGCTTGTCTGAGAAGCAGAATACACAGAGCCTTGTCCGCTGCCTTTGATCGCTCCCAGGCAGCCGCAGCCAGGACACCGCTTCATGACTTTGAAACGCTACAAAGTCGCTGCTTTCATTACAGAGAAGTGCTGCTATTTAAAGAAGTTGGTCAATACTCACGTGAGACATCCCTCTCATCTCTGCAATGCTTCTGTTGACCCAAAGCCCCTCAGGTAAGCTTAGGAGCGTGTTCTTATCTTAGTGATTAACACAGAGGGCAGAAGGAGCAGCACATCTGCACGTGGAGCTGTCAGAAACAAGAGGGAGCCACCAAAGTTTGGCCCTGCCACTATCCACAAACGAGTAACGTCAAGGAAAAAAAGGAAAGAAAAGGAGATGTTTGAGGACATGCGGTGTTATTTATGTATGTGAGGGCCACAAGGACATCTAAGAACCACGGAAGGAAGAAATGTGGAGATTCCAAACATGAAGATGAGTGAAAATGCCCCAGGCCCAGATGACTGGCCTGGGAAGTGACCAAGGTTTCAGCCAACCTGTCACAAGGGACAAGCTCCTTTCACTACCAGGCAACACTGAAGAGAAACACTGTGCCAACAGGCATTGCAATGAGCTTAGCAACAGCACAGAAACCATCCCAGGCCTTCTGACCTGACACAGGATGACTTGGTGAGCCCAAATCATTTAGTATTTGCAGAATTATTCTGTAATCTAACACTTTCTATCAATAACTTTAATGTTATCTCTATAAATGTAACCAAATAAAAGCATCCATTGAAAGATAAGTTACTTATTCAGATAGCATACTTACTCTAAATTGGTTCTTTGACCTGGCCAGGCTCAGCAAACAGAATGCTGCCAAGCGTCAGCCGCAGCCACACGAGGCCTTAGCATGACTTCCCTGAGCTGCTGGCCAGTGACCAAACCCAGCTGGTATCAGCTGCATCTTGCAAATTTTACTCTCATGGTAATTAACAACAAACATATCAATCATAAGGCAGACAGAGCAGCATAAACCATCGGCTCCAGGAAGAGTCGCTGCTTTATGAAAAACAGCACTGTTTGCAGTTTGAGCCGGTGACCGTGTCAGCTGGTGGCACAACTGAGGAGCCCATAGAGGAGGATTTTCCCTGTGATGAACCCATAGTGAACAAAAGCCTTTTTCTAAAGAACCACGCTGAAGAACCACCTTGCACGCAAGTGCCGTGACTTGCTGACAGGTTTGATTTTTGTCATCTTTTCAAGCTTCTTAACTGACTTTCCACTGCACTTCAGAGAAAAAACAAATGAAACAAACATTTCCAGTAAAGCATTCTTATGTGTGCTGTGCGTGCATTTGACGGCTGTCACAACACGACTGTTTCAGTTTAGGTCAGGATGCCTAACACCTTCACACATACGTATCAACCACATGCCAGCTACCAAAGATACCCTACTTTAAGTAGTATGATCCTGGAAATTGTGTTCCAACAGGTAACTGGTGATGATAATTAAGGTAGAAATCCTAAACTTTATTTCCTGATACAGCCTCAAACCAAAAACCGAGAAAATCTCCTTTTTAAAACCAGAAATAGAGCAGCCATTCTACATTATCGCATGCCAGGATCCTGGCTTGCAGAGTCACTGAACCACAAGGCTGGCTGGTGTACTAGAACAGAAATTGGGAACATGAATCTCAGAACAGTTTGGGTTGAAGGATACCTTTAAGATCATCTCGTTCCAACCCTCTGCCACGGGCAAGGATAAAGACCAGCAACCTCTGCTCGTACATATTTCAGAAGGACAGAACTCTTAAGCATTGCTGATAAGGGAGCATCCAACCTCACCTGCTGCTCTGAGGGCCTGCTGAGAGACGAGTGCAACGCTACAGCCAAGTGTGACTTCCTGGAGGCAGCCCTGGCACAGGGCAGGGCAGCGTGCCCCTGCCACAGCCATAGCGGGCTGTCCCAGCACGAGGCACCCGAGGTCCTGAAAGGAGCAGAGGTATGAGCATGGCCTGTAGCCGAGGGGCTGGCAGTGGACCAGTTCTCTGCTCTTACTGAGCTCCAACGCCGTGCAGAATGAGACCACATTTTGTTTTGCTACCGGTTGTTGCCGTTAAACACAAGACATCGCATGACATAGAGAGGAGCATGAGGTTTGTTTTATGAATGCTGGATTCAGCAAAAGCAGCTTTCCAAGTAATGCACCTCAATGAAACGCAATGCAACCCCACAGCACAGCAACCAGAAAACAGATAACGTGGCTGCAATTAACTAGAGACAAAGGAGGAAAAACTCCGAAGCACTCACATGAAGCACACAGCTTCTCACACAGCGTTAGGTCAGAGTAGGTGAGGGTACATTTTTAAAGCACAGACACCTACATGAACCCACCCAGCAATAACTTCGCAGCTTTCGTTTGGGCAATGGAAAGAACTTTGTTTAACTGCACAGAAACACAAAGGGAAAAGCTCCCCACATGAAGGTCTGCAAGTTCTATGTCTTGCATGAGCGTGGCAGATCTGCACTGCCATGCTGAGCAGACACCTTGTGACACCCAAAGCAGTCTATTAAGCCACCGAAGGAGTAAAACCAGCACCATGAGGGGTACCAGGGCACCTGCACAACAACTTGTCCTTCCTTCTCCCCATCGCCCAGCTCTGCTCATGAAGAAATCCAACCAGAACCTCTCATGCAGTAAAATAACCCCCTCGCACAACTCCAGCATGCTGCCTTGGAGCTAAAAAGAGACAGTAAGTAAATACCAACACCAGCAATCATTTTCTCTGTTTTCTATGACTTTTCTTTTTCACCAATTTATGCAAAACATTTTGCAGGAGCAAAGCTGAGAGACAAGTGACCGATTTAAGAAATTAAAGGTGAAGTTTAAATGCCAGAGTATTTATTATCTACAGCCCAGCCCACCCCTGAGCACCATCAGCCCCCTTAGGTCTTGCTCACTAAGAGGGACTCAAGTGGAGTTCAAACAATGCAGCTATTCAAGAAAAGCATCTTGTCTTGAGAAGGCGTTAGAGGTGATGAAATATCTCTCTGCAGTGGTTAGCAACTGTTAGAAATGTGTGATTAAGCTACTTTCATGTCAATTTCCAGCCATTATTTTGTCTGTTTTTCTAAATTATTATCTTTTAAGTCTATGTTCTTTCCATGGCCATCCCAGGTACTTGGTATCTTCACATCATGTATAGACACTATTAAATGCTCACCCCTTCATCTTTTTCTTTTCTGCCAAACTGAAGAAATATTTCCACAAATCTTGCTTGCTGCCATTTCACTCAGAATTCATTACATTTTCAGTGATTGTTATTTTTTGGCAGTCCTTTCTCTTTTGTAAACCATTGAAAATATTGGTTCTAGAATCACATTTAAAAAAAAGCAGTAAAGAAAAGGTGCATTTCTTAGGATTACCACTTCACCTCTTGTGCTTTCCCTTCCACGATTTCTGACACAGAAGACACAATCCCCAAAGATGAATGGAAGATCAGCTCCCAGTTCCAGTACTTGATGGGAGGCTCATAAGAGGAGAGAACTTTTTCACACGGTCTGATAGTGACAGGACAAGGAGGAAAGGCTTTAAACTAAAAGAAGGTAGATTTCAGTTAGATATGAGGAAGAAATTCTTCACTCAGAGCAGTGAGGCTCTGACAGTGCTGCCCAGAGCTGTGGTGCCCCATCCCTGCAGGTGCCAGAGGCCACGGATGGAGCCCTGTGCAGCCTGAGCTGGGGGCAGCCAGCCCATGGCAGGTTTAGATATGGATGATCTTTGAGGTCCCTTCCAACCTAAGCCATTTGATGATTCAGCTGCGCACAGGGAGCTCAGGGCAGCAGGACTATGGGGATGGGACAACCCCACAGTGCATACAGGCACAGCAGTGACACGAGCGAGGCTGTGAGCGCCTTACAAACACAGACTCAACTCACAGTGCATTCACCTCACAATCAGCAAAGCTGCACCTGGCAAAGTGCTGCTAAATGAATCAGAACCAGCTGAAAGCAGCCCGCTTCCAGCTCATGCCTTCCAAAGGCTTACCCTGTGTTACCCCTCTGCTCAGCACACTGTTCTCCAGCACCTGCCAGCTGGATTTGCCCAAAGGCGCAGCTATCTGCTCTGCTGTCTGGAAGAGGCACAGTTGCTGGCTTGCTTTGCACAAGACAGCTTGGCTTTCCTTCCAGGCTCAGTGATTACGGGTGGACGGTACGCAATCTGAATGATGGTGTTGTGTGAAATATAACCAAAACCTATTAGCAAGTGCTGGATTTGAGACATCTGTTCAGATATGCGCTTCTTCCTGAAGGAGGGTGGCCTGATTTTAGGAAAGCGTTTGGCTGCAGAGCCCAAACAGAGCTCGCCGTCATTCTGCGAGGCCGCGGTATTTTCTGCACCACACCCTCTGCAATTCACAAAGCTGTTCCAACAGAGCGCAGCCGCCGCCAGCCCATCTGAGCAGGTTCCCAAGAACTCCCCAGGAAAACAAACATTTGATTACGAATAAATACGGAGAAGCAAAGCCCCAGCAAGCGCCTCACATGAATCCCCGTGAGCCGCTGTCATCTCCCTCCCTGCTTCTCTAATGCCAGTGAAGAGAAAATATCCGATGAAGCTGACGAGTCAGGGATATTTCAAAGAGGAAAGTCCCTCCAGACAGAAGAGGAAGATCAGCTCTCTGGCTTCCGTTCAGGACATTTTATTCCAACGCTAAAGAGAAATTATTATGGGGCTGTTAACTTGCTTGGGTTATCCAGACAGGCTGCCAGCACGGAGTAATGCAAAACTTCTGTGCTACCCCACGGCTGCAGAACTTGCTTGCCCCTCCCATCCCATTCCTTACAGCGGGACTACTTCAAAGCAGCCACATTTGAAGAAGGGGAACTGCTTTGCTAACACAAGCACGGAATTAAGCACAAACGCCAACTCTTTATGTTCTGCCCAGATGCATCACAGAATTGAAACCTAACTTTTTCTTTCTCACCCATCTCATGCGGTTATTAATACAATTGAGCTCCTCTCTTCCCAAAGTCTTCCACATCCTGGCTCACTGAAGATCCACCGTTCTGGTACATGACTGATGGATATCATCAGCCTTCTGTAGCTTAAGGAACCACCAAATATTTCATGATGAACATACGTCACAGTTTGAAATAAACCCATAAGGAAAATCTGCTGGAACATCTCAATGCTCAATGACTGGATTTTTTTTTTCCTTGCAAGCTATGAAACAAACTTTCTCATGAAAGCAGAAGGGGGACTTCCAGTCTGTTTTCTCCATAGCATGACCAACCCCCCTCTGCTATAAGCATCCACACACAGCCCTGCCGCTCTCAGCTGGGGAGCCCAAAGGTTTTGGTGGCTGTGGACATACACAACCTAGCCTGTGCAAGCCCTCATCTTTCCCAACAAGCATTAAATGAAAGCAGCAGCAGAGTTCCATCGCTCATATCAGGAAGAGCCCTTATCCCCTACGTGTCTTCCTGCTGCAACGCTCAAAAGCTCGATGCAATTCCATCATTTCTCAAGGAGAGTCAAAGCAGAGCCAAGGGCAGGGCATGCCCTCACAGCCAGCCCAGGGGACAGCAGCGTGACGCCAGGCGAGCAGAGGGGAGCGGGGCACTGCAGGAGCTGCAGGCAGAGCCGTGCCTTCCGCCCGCTGCAGATCCCTCTGAACAGGGAGCAGATGGCTTCCACAGCGTGGGAGACTTGGGGGCCTGACCCGCTTTCAGCACGGAGCCTTATTTGAGTTCCTCCTGTGTGCATGTGCGAGCACGCACCGGCAGGTCACACAGCTAATCTGTGCACAGCTCTTGTGTGGCAGGAGCACGAATCCCACTTCCTTGGTGAACCAGCGAGCTGTGTGTAGGTGTGAGAAACAAGGAAGTCTGCAGACTCCCCAAAAGAAAAAAAAAAAAGTGTAAGATCTTCTTGAGAGACAGAGGAATTAAAGAAAACCATAGCAACAAGTCAGTCCACCTACCCAAACCACCCACCCACCACCAGTTTCATTTGCTGACGCACTTCAAAAACAAGCTGGCTCCTACCAGCTCTGGAAGGTGAGCAAGCCCTGAGAGCTCATTAAATTCCCTCCTCAGCTACTCGTGTGTGCCTGCAGCTAGTGAGCAAGTGGGATATAAATAGAAGTTATATAACATCTCTTTGTTGATTCCTGTGCTTACCAAAAAAAAAAAAAAAAAAGGCAGCATGACCTTGTTTTTCTGAATAGCTTGCCTCTGCCTGCTTGTGGAGGACTTTAATCCTGCTAGGGATCATCTTAAAAGTTGGGTATGGATTCCATGGAGAGAACAGGGAGAATCGCTGACTTACATCCCTACTTCTTGGAGCACCAGAACCTCATCTGAACGTCAAGGGAGAGCCACAGGACAGGTCCCCTGAGATATCCAGACAGGCTGCCAGAACAGAGTAATGCAAAACTTCTGTGGCTCCAACATACCCCAAGGGGTATCAGCCATGGCTGACATATAAAGACTCCAAGCGCTGTCACAGCAATCTCAGTTCATCCACCTTCAGCCTCATCCAGGCATATTGCTGCCCCCAGTGAAAATTAATCATCATTGTAAGACAAGGACCCCTAATAGCTTTTGGCTCTCTCAGTGCATTCTTAGCAGGTCTCGTTAGTTTTCAACATGGTGGGGTGTAATGGTAGGGGAGATCCTAGCTTTCACTGTGCTAAATGCATGAAAACACACGTGAAAGAGACTGTGCGCCCAAGGGCTTGCAATCTGAAGTCTCCTCACACCCATGACAATCAACAGTGCATTAGGAGGTGGATTTCCTCAGTGCTAGTTTAATTGCTAGTGCAAGTGCAACGCCTTGTTTTGGAAGGTAACTATGGGGTCTGGATTTGCATCGTGCTTTGTTTCAGAGAGCTCCCTCTCTCGGCCACAGCCCACAGCTCGGTGTGATGCCTGAAGTAGGTCCTTATAGAGATTAAGTAGTAAATTTGGTTAAAACAAACCCAAACTGCCAAATCTAAAACACAATTTTGTAACCACATCTCTGTTTTGCATCACTAACACTCCTGTATTATTTTGCAAAGTTTTCTCCTGATTTTAGAAGGCGACAGCTTGCACCTCCCAGCAGCAGCTTCTGGAGGGTTATCCTCAGGTATAAGTGACCAACAGAAGCAGCTGCACTCAGCTTATGAGATTTCCATGGTGTCCACATGCTGTTCTCAGCACAAGGCCAACACCTGGAATATTTTCAGTGCCCCTCAGTGCCTTCTTCCCTTACTACCAACACAATGCACACCAGCTGGGGAGGTCTTCTCCCTGAGCCTACATAGCAGCTTGGTTCACTTGGTATCTGCTTCTTTCCTATGACCAGCAATACAAGTAGGAATTGGGCAATCCGGATTCAATTGCTTTTCATTCAAACAGGCAATTGCTCAATAACCATCAACCCTTGTTGGACAGTGAGGTACCAAATTTAACAATGGAAACCACAATCCATTTTGCAGGAGCCTTCTTGCTGGTAGCAGTACATGAGGAGTAAAGTCAATCAAACTGAAGCACATGTATTAAAGTGCGAGACAGAGCTGGAGGCCAGAGAGCCGTGTCAGTCCACCATTTCACCAAAACCCTATTTCCTATGAAACCAGAGGATTGAGAAGCCAGCTGCTGCTAATTCTGCAACAGAGCCACATAACCCCACTTCTTTCCTGAAAAATAATCACTTTTTCCTTGAGTACTGACCCCGTTCACTTTGTGTTTGCAGCCCACCTTGGGAAGCCATGTGGATGAAGGGGTGAGGAAAGGCACCACTGTACTTCCAACCGGCAGCTCTGCATCACACTGCTTTGGGGCAGCACTAAAACTGCCTTAAGCTGAAGTTATCAACCTCAGGTACCTTCCCTTCCTGAAAATACCCACAGGTGCATGTGGGCAGTTTGTCATGTAATCTAACTTTCAAGAAGATCCCTAATTAAACCAGCGGACCGAAGTCTCCATGGAGAGGCTGTTACGTAAGGGACTTGTCATTACCTTTCACAGATGAAGGAAACCCAAAACTCCACGGAGGGGAAGAAAAATACATGGTGCTTCTAATTTGTATCCGGAAGCTGAGAGAAGTGTTACAGAAGTCTTCAACAATTTTCTCCACTGTCATTCATTGCTGAGATTGCTCTAACAGAGGAAAACTCGCCGCGTTG
Source organism: Lagopus leucura (assembly GCF_019238085.1). NCBI lineage: Eukaryota > Metazoa > Chordata > Aves > Galliformes > Phasianidae > Lagopus > Lagopus leucura. The sequence continues at coordinate 6,816,563 of NW_024962279.1, read as the reverse complement.
CAGTCTGTGCATGGAATGGGCCATCCTTTGATCTCTTCCCAAGGAGCTCAGTGCTAAGCGTGCCTACAAGCAATAGCAATGGCCCCACTGCTCCTGCAGAGCCAGGCTCCACGTGCCGGCCGGCAGCACCCACGTGAAGGGCACCCATCCTGCCAGGGCTGCCCGTCCTGCAGCACTGATGTGAGCTCTCTAGAGGTGAATGCTGAGGGTTACATAAATTAATAAAAGGCTTTACGTAATTTTCAGTTCAGTGAACAGTAGCATTCGTCAAGTTAACCTGCTGCTTGGCCTTGACCCTGCAGTCCCATCTCCACTTCTGTCTCCTTACAAATGAGGGCAGGCATCCATTGAAGGGGGAGCAGCCATCCTGCTTGCCCCAGCTGCTGCCCCTCATGAGTGCTTCTGTTACCAAAGCACTCACAGGGTTTCTAACATGCACCAAAAGCTAGAAACAACAACAAACTTTTAAAAGTTTCCATCCAGAGAGCTTTAAGCGGGCAAAAACTTCTCTGTCTTTCTCCCCGAACAGTTCAGCCCTTATTAAAAAAAAGCAGAGCACTTTGGTGTAACGTGTGTGCTGTCCTCTTGGCCTCTAACCTAAGATAAACCAGGAATTACTTTTCTCATCCTGCTTCTCCTCCATATTAATTTTCTTAACAATACAATAAAAATCACTCCTGCCAATTATAATAAGGAACATTTCTAATTTGCTTTTCTGCTGGAGTTGCCAACCACCTACTTTGCCTAGCCTTAATATCGGCCCTGCGTGCACTTAATGAAACAGCAACACCTATTCCAGTTATCCCTTCCCAGCATCACTGGGATCTGCTCTCCCACTAAAGCTCATGGGAGTTACCCGGGAACTCCCATTATTAACCACATTACAGTCGTCATGTGCAGTTCCTGTGTGTCACTGCAGACTTTTGCTTAACTTCAGGCTGAACTCATTTCCCGTGTGAAAACCTGGAGTTAGGAAAATGCCGTGCAGAGGCAACGCATTTCTGGCTTTGCTGTCAAAGCCTTTTTACGTAACCCGTCCCGATCCCACTAGTTTCCTATTCTCAAAGGACTGTAGGTATAAGCAGGTTAAGTTTAGCGAAAATTATTCAAATGCAGCACAGAGTGAACTTACTCAGAATCCTATAAATGAAAAGCTGCTAATAATAACAAAAAAAATAAAGTGAAATGACTACAAACTGTGTTAGAACACAGTGCCAACGTGAGCCGACTTGGCCAGGTTGACTGCCACAATGACAAATGTATCTGATGAAACTGAACAATTATGAGTCCGATGACTGCAGATGACTCTGCCACTGACACATACTGGAAACTGCCATAGAATTTCAGAAAATCCACGCTGCAGGTTGCAGAGGTTGTGCAGCCCTACCTTATAGCAAAATGTACAGCATGAACATCTATGGGAGAACGACTGGGACAAAGCATCACAGAGCACTGGGTTAATTTCTATAAACACATCCCGTCTCACAAGCACATCTAGTTTCCATAAGCCAACAAAAAAAATTGCAGCCTGTTCTGTAAGAAAATAAAGTCTTACCAGACAGGAGAGCACCACACTGCCATACTGTTATTAAATCTGTACTGTAGTGAAAGACTGCTTCATAAAATATGCTAGATGTGCAGCTGTGCAGGCTAGGAACTACCCCATGCAAAGGCAGACTCCCCACCAGCTAGGTGAGCAGCTATGCTGTCTTACTAACCTGAAGAGAGAAAAGCTTTGGTTCCATGACTTTACCATGTCAAGATGCCAGTTTAACTTGAATATCATTCAGCAATTACTGCCAGGCATACGGAACTGAAATGGTGATTTTACTGAAGAGCAAGCCTGCACGTTCACTTTGATTCACTGGTGTTGAGCCAGCTGTTCTCCCAGAAATTAACTTTTGTGGTTGGCATTTGCCTACATTAAAGTTTTATTTACTTGGCTTTTGTGACTCAACTACTACTGAAAGATGAGAGAGCTGAGTAAGTGCCACTCTTGACTAAAGTTTTGGAAGTTTCCATGGGCCTGACGATGCTGGAGACGATGCAAGCAGAGCAAGGCCCCAGGGAACTCACTAGCTATCAGCAGGTTAATCTAGGCAGAGATAAGTCAGGGAACCCCTCTGAGCACGGAAAAGCCTTTTTTGCCTTTTGCTATTAGGTCACTGGATTGTTATAGCATAGAATATCTACCCTGATAGAATATTCACTTCATAGAATATTTTCAATAAAATCTCATCTGTACTTTGCATGCAAGAGTAAGAGCTGCTGGGTGTGCCAAGACCTCACAGTCTGCAGCACCAGCTGCCGGCGTCGCCAAGCGATGTGGTTCCTAAAACATTCTGTTCTGCAGAGCAGCAGATCTGTAACCCCCAGCTCCCACTGTCCCGTCAGGGCACACACACACACACACACACACACACACACACACGCACAAAGCAACTGCTGGCTGTTCAGGACAAGGTAAAGGCAGCCACAGAACACTTATTCCCAAAGGGAAAGGATGGAAAATAGTTATTCTGGTTCAGCGGAAGTAACTTCTATAAAGGCAACAGCACAGCAGAAATTGGCAGGACTGTGACGCACGGACGTGATCTTCTGTAACCACTGTATGCCAACAGCTTGCTCCTAACCACAGCTATTTCACAGACTCCCAACCTGCAGTTATAGACTGCAAATGCAAACTGAAAAAAAAAAAAAAATTGCTTTTTTGGTGAAAGAGGTGTCTTTGGAGATGGATGGAACATTTCCCTATTTGTTTTGACCCAATGAGCTAAGAATCTACTTCCAACAGAGACACATGCACAGCAGGAAGTGGCTCTGCTCACTCCATTAGCTCTGGATTCCAGGACAAGCAAAGGCTCTCTCCATCTCAGGCTGGTGTAGAATCTGTTTTTCCTTCCAGCATGACAGTGTGAGGTGACCTGAGGCTACCTGTGATTCTCCCCAAAGAGCGTTAATTCCGTCATTGTATTTTAAGATGTTATAGGATTTTAAATGCTCTGTTCCCACTTTATCTTCTGCAAAAAAGCCTCACTTGAGAGCGCATGTACAGGGAAAAAAGAGGGCATTGATTGATTACAGAGCAAAGAGATGAAGGAACCCTAAAAGGTTCCCTCTTCTCTTAGCAGAGGTTTGTGAGAAAACAAGATGGTACTGTAGATCTAACTGCCAGTTTTAATCATAATCATTTATTATAACTTCCCAGAATTCAGCCTCATGTTACACTTCACCCAGTCTCACCACCTCCTGCTACCCAGAGGACAGCATAGCTGCGCATCTCCAGTCAGGAGACCTTTTCTATGGCACTGGATCTGCTTTTGCTGGCAGGCTGCTTTCCCAACAATCAGCAACTCAGTTCAGCTCACTCCACAGCTGCACAAGCCATACAAAAAGGGGACAAACAGAGCTAACAAAAACAGTAACGTCCGTTTTGGCTACAGCCCACAGTTACATTAGATTGAGCACTATGTGGAACGCTGCCTTCAATCTGTTGAAACATTTATTCCAATAGCTGCCACGGAGGGTCCAGCAAAAATAATGTCACCACTGCAGGGGCACCTAACTGCTGCAATGACACCAGAGAATGGCTGTGGATTTTGGGTAGTGTGGTTTTCAGAACAGAAAAACAAGTAAAGGACCGTAGAGGTGGTGATGTTATACGGGGAACAGCAGGGTCACGTATATAAGGTTTTCTTAGTCCTGTTCTGAAAATGCTATCTGGGTTTTCTTTTATCTTTAAGTTCTTAAACAATTGCTCCTCAGCAGCACAAATGGCATCAAATTATAAGCCTAAATCTGTATGTATATCAAATGCTTGGATCTGTCTTCTCTCTGAAAGGAACAACCTGTAAAATCGATCTTTCTAAACAAATCACTGATTGTTGCCATCAGAGATGTGAAACAACTGGCAGCAGGGCAAGGAAAGGGGAAATCAGTCAAGAATAGCTCTATGCAAGGGCCATTGTCCACGTCTGGAACAAACTGTCTGCAATAAAAAGCCAGAATAAGATACTACATAATCAATAAGGGTAGGCTATTTTGCCAAAGTAACACTTTCTTCCTGTTTGGAAGAATACACCATTTCTCAAATGCAATGAGCCAGTTGCTGGATATTCACTAGAATCCATAGCAAATGCAATTCTCACGTAGGGACAACAAATGCTGATTTAAAACACAGCAGTGAAGCACAGCATGATTACAGGAGAACAGTGGTAGTTTGGAATTTACCACGCAGTGTTATCTTTAATTCTGATCTGAAATTTAGGACCTATAGTTGTAAGAGTCCCAAAGCATCCTGCAGTTGCTTAAACTTACTCATAAAAGCAGTCACATTGACGTACACTACAAAGCTGTTTTGTTACACGTTCACTCCTCCATATTGCCCTGGGAAATACCTCAATTACCTGGTGCCCATGCAAACATTTAATAAATTTACTTTTGCATGGCAGGCACTGGTATTTCCCTTAATTACAGGTCAAAGATCATTTAGTCATTTCCCCTTCCATTGCTTAAACCTCCTCAGGTTTCCTGGATCTCAAAAACATTTCCCTTCCCAACATGTTTTAGTCAGAAGATCAATACTTTCCATTTTCCTACCTGTATTGTAGTGTTGCCTCCTTCCAGAAGGGCAATGGCGAGTAGGATGCTCTCGTGGAAGACTCTGTCGCTGGTGGCATTCATGATGAGGTCTATGACCAGGTTGGATGCACCTTCTTTATCCAGATGACACTGAACATCTGCTAAACTCATCTCACCTCGGCTCATTGAACTCGATCCAGAGCTTCCTCCTACAAAGTGATGATGATAGCCTAAGATTCAAATCCTGCCACCCTGAAGTGATGGCACCTCTCTTCTGGTTAAATGGTGAACTATGCCAAGTTGCACCCATTTTTTAACACTGACGAACTCAACATCCAGCATTTCTGCAAGGAAGGGTTTTTTGTGGTTGTTGTTTTGTTTTTTAACTAAGAGCACAGGCAGGACACACTGTGTGATGGGCACTTAACACTGCGGCAATATGTGCAAAGCAGGTGGATGCTGTCCCTGAGGAGAACAGCCTGGGCTGGAGAGGAGAAATAGCTACTGCCACAGCTAGCTTCGTTCACAGCAGAAGCTGGAAAGAGGGCTGATGTATGAAAAGCTGAAAGTAAAAGAGAATCAAGGGACACAAGGAGATGAAGGTTCTGCAGCACCAGCGAGGTGACAGAGAGAAGGCAGGACAAATTTGAGCAGATGGCAATGCCAGTGCCATGCCGTACAATTACAGAAACATAGAACTGGATGGATAAACAGGGCAAACAAGACAAGCACACAGGAGCTGGTGGAGGAGACAGGGAGATTGAGAACTGAAGCAAAATGATCTAGAAAACAAAGGAGTATGACAGCAGGCAGTGCTGTGCAAGAGCAAATGTTATTGCATCCCAATTTCAATTGGAGGGCCAGTTTTTATGCACTTGTTTGTTGCTGATGGCTTGCAACAGGGTTACCCTGTGGTCAGTAGTGGCAAAACCCACTGAGTGGGGCTTTTTAAAAACGTGTACAGCTGGCTTTTTTTTAGCAATGGTTTCAAATTAAATAAACTGCATTCTGCAGTTGACTTCAAACCTCATCTTTGCTCATCCTGTCCTGTAATACGGCAGAACGTTTTGTTTCAGCCAAAGTTAATCTGATGTCCCTACGAGCACATTTCCCAAATAGGATTTCAAGTATTACATCGATCACGTTTCCCAAGTGCATTCATTTCAAACAAAACCAAAAAAATCCACGTTAGCCCAAGGAACTCTCAGGAAATCATAAAGAAAAACAAAAACTGCCTGCTTAATTTTGAAGTAATTACTCACAGGCAGTGAGGGGAAAAAAAACCAAAGCAACAAAAACAGTTCTTTTCTCATCTGCACACGGAAAAAATCAGTTCACACGATGAGAGACAGGAGAGCTACGCTCTGCCCAAGTTCACAAAGCTGGGAAAGGCATGGAGGTATGAGCTCTTCTCCATCTGCGAGCAATTTGTTGGGGTTTCCGTTTATTTATTTTTGTGAATTTGGTAGAAACAGAACAGCAGAGGAAAAGTCTGAAGGAAAAGGCGGTAAGGCACCATTGGGTGATGGAGACACACAGACATCCGACAGCCCAGCTTCTGTCCCCCCTGCCCACCTCCAGACCCCGCAGCAGCCCGCCTGCCCACAGCCCACCTCCTGCCCCGGCCTTGCCGGCGCTGCCAGCAGACAGGGGCCCGTTGCCGAAGCTGGTGAGGCTCTCCCTCCGTCCCGCCGGCCGGACGTTGCCGTAGTAACGGTTGACCAAAACTTGCCGGAGCGCCTCGCCCTTGATTCAGAGAGGACAAGGAGAGCATGACTTGAGGTTAAGGAACAGGTGAATGAGCAACAGTCACAGCAAGAGCACCGCCCTGCCATTGCTCTGCGTGCAGCAGCAGAGGGGGACGGAGATCCCAGAGATTTGGAGGAATTCACCCCACACCTCCCGGCGGTCCGGGGCTGCCTGGGACACCGCGTCTGTCTCCAATGAGACTTATGGGTTCCTAGCGCTGCAAATGGCGGCAGTCCAGGTTTCATCCTAAAGCTTTCTGGTCAGATTTTATTCTCTAAGAGACTTTTTACATTCGTTTTTTTCCTTTTTTTAGTTAAGAATTATTGTCTCAGGTTTCAATGTCAGTAAGTGGAACGTTGACAGCACCAGCATAAAACGAAGAGGACGAGAGAAAAACTAACATCAGAAGGAGCTCTGTGACCCCGCATCCCCAGCACCGTCCCCTCCTGTGGTTCTGGTGTTGGTCACTGCAGGGCTGCCAGCCCCACTGCAGGCACAGCCCTGCAGCTCCCACTGCACACAGCAGCCGAGCACATGAGTGCAGCGCCGCGGGGCGCAGCTCTTTGGGTGACCCTGACATCCCAGGGATGTCTGCAAGAAGCACGCGCTGCTGTCATCAGCACAAGTCAAGGGAGAGCAAAGCACCTCCCAGGTCGAATGTTAGCCCACAGAGCTCGCTCTGTGCTCATTCCAGCCTTTGCAAGAGTCCCCAGTAATTGAGAGGGCTGTACAAAAGCTGGCTGTACTGCTGGCAAGAGGCAGATACAGAAACGCTGCACTTGGGTTGACAGACTTATGTAAGGCCTTTGTGCATTCAGGAAGGCGGGCGATTATTTAACAGCAAGCTGCTGCTCTGCTGCTGGGCGCGTGCTGTGCCTGCAGCAGTGCCAGCAACACAGAGGGGACAAAGGGACTTTATAAGGAGCCCCAGAGATCAGAACTAATCACCAATCATTTCAATTTGAACATCCGTTAGGATAAGCTACAGTATCTTCCTCTCCATTTGCAAAACGTTTGATGCTTATTTTCAGTTGTATTTCAAATTAAATTAGTTGTCTGCATATAAATTCAAGTCATCATCCAATAGAGGGCTGAGTATTAGCTATCGTGCAAGTGAAGCCTTGCTTTTTCAGCTCTCATTAGAGGCCCTTAAAACACAAATAAATGTGTTTAAGCACACAGCTTAGACGTGCATTAGCTAAGTCATACAGACCCAGCACTGCCACGGTCAGACTGCTTTTGATATGGAGCTAGCACAGCCAAAATGTCAGTTAGGTGAAGCCTTGTACTCGGTGCACTGTAGAGACAAAAGCCTGCTGGGACCTGATCTAGCAACCCACTAATGTCACTCCCAGGCCAACAGACCCCACGTGTCCCCACAGCAGGCTGGGATCGCTGCTGTCTGCTGGCAGCCGTGCTGCTCACAGAGCAGAGCTGCTCCTACCGCCCATCACTGTGAGAGCAGCAGCACAGGAACTGCATTTTATGGAATCAGATGGGGATGGGGGAAATGGCAGGGAGATGAGATGTCAGAAAAACTCTAGGAGAGCTTTCCAACCAGCTGCTTCCAAAAGTTTAAAAAAAAAAAAGGTTCTTTTGGAAGTAAGAGGAGAAGAAAATATCAGAGCTTTTCCAAGGGCATACGCTTCCTATCACTGCTTGGGCCAAATTGTGAACATGTAGGAGAGGCAAGAGACTAGCTCAAAAGCTCAAGCAAACTTATCCCCAAGGAGCAAGTGACTGACTACATGACAGCATTTAGCACATGACGGAGTGCTTTACTCACCCTTTCTGTCTCAGTCTGGCAGGTAAGGAAGGATATGTGACAGAACAAGGCCAAGACAGGCAAAAAAATCCTCAACTACATCTTCCTTCCACACGGGTACTGATTAAAAGGAAACCTGATACTTACAGCGCCCCGTGCCAAACCCAAGCTGCTCTCCTATTGCCTTTTCTGTTAAGCTGACTAGTGGCTGTCTCAGCATCCGGCATTTAAAAGCAGCAGTTTCTACTCCTTGGTAACAGTACTACAGAGATCACCACTTTGTAGTAATGCTATGAAGATCAGAGCACACATGTGACTACAAGAAGTGCTGCTTAGCGAGCTGCCCGCATCCTGAGCGCAGGGGGTAACTCCAGCTCCTGGGACTGCCTCCGGGCTTTCCTTCCTAGCCATCGTGTTGAGTTCTATGGCACTGCGATGTGTACAATGTGCAAACACATCAGATGTCTGGTGGCAGTAAGGAAAACCAAATATGCTACCTAAAGAAATCCAGAAGCATTCAGTTTTATCTGCATGTAGCTTCAAGGTAAACCAATAGTAAGCAGCATACAAACACGATTAAACATATGTCAGTAAAACAGATGCAGTGCACAGATCAGGTGTTATCAAAAACCTGTTATGATTTTGAAGCAGTAAATCTTTAATACAGTTTAAGAGTGAAGCAGTTATCAGTTGCTGCTCCTAGCAGAGAGTAGAAGAAATTAATACATGTATTAACGACGTCAACTTCTTTATGAAGGGGCAGGTGGGGCCAAACAGGCAAATTCCATTGGCACCACTGGGTGCTGTAAGTGTGACCAGAGCAGGATTCGAGGCTGAATCCCAAGCAGCCAAGCCTCACCCTTCCTCAGAATACAACAGGAGCTGCCCAGATGCCCCGTTTGGTAAACACTGCTGCTAGCCTTGCTAACTTCAACAGGCTGACAACGAGCAGATAACCACAGGAGTGTCTTACATTACTTCACTGTTCGCAAAGAAAAGGTAGAGGATTAGTTCTGAACACGCTTGACTGCTGTACATACCCTTCTATGATCCTCCAGTTGCCTCTGTGGTAGACTTTGATCAAGCTCCTGCTGCTGTGCATGTAAAAATTTCCTTTTAAAGCAGAAAAACACTAAAGAGACACTAACATCTTTGCACTCATGGAAAATATTAAGGGAAGTCACGGCTGAAGGCAAGGGGGAGATGAGAAAGACCAACTGACAAACTGAACAACACATGAGCCCTTCCCTAGCTCCAACAGTGCTCAACCAGTCTGCTCTGACACTGGCCAGCAGAGCACATGGCATGCACGTGTGCCAAGGCATTCTCATGGATTTAAAGGAAACACAAAGTCTATCTAATTGTACAGGTACCACATGAGAGTTTGTCAGAGCTCAGACCATGCATTATGTCCATGCACACATAGACACGTGTACACACACACACACACAAACACTCCCTTCCCACTCTACACACACTTCTGGTGGAAGTGAAGGCACTTGAACGCATCTGATCCTGGGGAGCCCTTGCCAAAACCTACGGGTTTTTCATCCCAAAGCCAAGGACTTCACCGATATATTAAACAAAGTGCCTTGGCACGTGTAGATTTCCAAATAAAATCTCTCTCACTTCAGATGAGAAATATGTAAAGGGAATAACTATTCGGGAACTTAATACAGATTGGAACTTCCACCTTGTAAAGCAGTAATACATTCAAGTTCTTGTTGCTTTAAAGCATTCTGAAAACACTGAAACATTCTGAAACCACGCTATGCAGGGACCCATCTTAAACCAGAAGACATCTTCCAAGCATCTCAAAGTCGTTCTGTGACCACTGAGAACTGCAACTTAGATTTGAACACAATTCCACAAAAATTGCATGTACAAAGGTTTAAAGCATCACAGCCTGCATTTTTTCCTTTGTAATTTCAAAACACAAACAGAGAATCAATATACTCCTAGATTAAGACTTCTGTATTGTTTCACTTGGATTTGCACTCATAAAGGATCCAGATGTAAAATCTACTGATGTAACCTCTGGGCATCCCACTAATTCCAAAACGAGCTGGGATTTCACAAATTTTTATGTCTTATCATCCCAGTTGATGCTGGGATGTCTCGAAAACAAAAAGTGCCTACAGCAGGTCACTAAAGAGCTGAGGATCTTCATGCAGTGAAGGGGCCATTAATTATTTCACTGCGGCCCTTCAAACAGGACACCAGGCTGTTCTGGAATTGTGAAACTTCTGCTAACTTCTTTCATCAGCTCCAATTCCTTATCAGAGGTATTAAAGTGAGATAAGGGGAAAACAAAATTCCTTACAAGGAATCACAGAAATGAAGTCTTGGGCTGCTACCAAGGGAGGATTTCAGCAGATACTTCTCTAAGAGCCCCTCTATTAAAAGCATAAGATCAACAGCTGATAGGCCTGCACTACCCAGGACACATTAAGCTGCTTGTCCTTTGGGTCCCTAGCTTCATCCAGGAACAAAAGATTTGGGACTGGTTTACATGCTTTTGTGTATTTTCTGAGTATCTTGCTGATGCTGTACCAGACTGTAGCACTCCAACCATACTTTTCACTGTCTACGCCACTTAAACACACATTTCACAGTTTTTTTCTAGCAACAAGACACTCCACCAGGACTACTTCAAGACACCAATATTTGCCAGTTGCACAAATATGGGTGGGTGACACACCTCTACGGAGCTTTCTGCTTCTGGAGGCTGCGGCAGCTATTTGAAAGTAAAATGCAGAAAAATTAGTCATTCTTCAAGAGTCTTTCATCTCTTACAGAAATCTAGTGGTCAACACTTAGTGGAAGGGAACTAGCAAGCCACCCAACTGCACCTGAATCATCACAAATGAATTATGGCATAACCATCATGTACACCCTCCCAGCCACCCACCATGCTCCTAAGTTCTGAAAACGGAGCAGGTATACCTTGAACATCCCAAACTACTTTGCATAAGCACAAAGGCACGAGCTAAAAGCTATCGTTGCAGGTGCACGGGGCGCTCAACCCAGAGCTGCGCTGCTGGGCAGCGTGCTCACACTGCTCACACAGATCTGCCACGTGCACATGGAGAACAGCAGCACACGCATCACTGGAACGCAGTGCACGCATCCCCAGTGGGAAGCAGCAAATACTACGCATCACTAGGAGACTTAATATGCCAGTTTAAAATTTTCTGTGGATTCTAACCTAGAAACGTATTTTTCCTAAGATAAAAGACAAGTAATGCAGTACCAAATACAAGTAATGAAATATAAAGCTTAACGGCAACAACTTCTCAAAATTAAAACACTGACCACATTGAAACATTGATGAAGACAAGCAACTTTCATCTAGAAGAACTCAGACATACAACAGAGACCTGAGCATTCAAATGGAACTGCCTACTTCATAGTGGGCAAATTGATTTAACCTCTCAGGAACAGAGGCTAAAAAATCAGGCTCTGATGATGCAGCAACACCCAATTAAGCCCGCTGCTGACTGCTCCATCTGCCCAGAGGGCACACAAACTAGACAGACAAATGGGGCACAGGCTGGGAGAGCAGCTGCAGGGCTTTAACCTGACATCCGCTGCAGTTAGGAAACACACAGCAGAGGATGGAAAACTGCTGGGATCCCAAAGCCTAAATATGGTGAGATCCCACTTCCCAGGAGGGAGCCAATGAAGTGAGCCCTTCCCCTGCTCCTCGTGCAGGGGCTCCTTGGCAGGGAGAACCACTCTGTTCTGCTCCTAATAGCCTTTCCTCCTGGCTCCTTTGCACAGCCTTTGGTACACCGCTTCCTTGCATTGTCACCTCTCTTGGAAACCACACAAGCATGCAAACCATTTCTTTCTTGGCTAACTGGGAGCATGGAGTACTTGAGCCAGAGGACCAAAAGTTAACAGGAAGACCCTCATTTGTGCAGAGGAACACACAGTTCCTGCTCAGCGCGCTCCACTGAGCACACCCTTGGCTGCTTGTGGACTGGATACTGGGAAAGCTACATCGAGTCATTAGTGAGTCTGGGCACATTGTCCTGACACCACCAGCACAACCTGCTCTGAGGCAGAGCAAAAACCACCCCCTTCTTTATGGGTTATCAACAACAGCACGTACACTGCAAGGGAAATTGGGCACCTTCCTTCCAACGGAGACAGAAGCTGGGAGGCCAAGTGGACACGACTACAACTGGATTTCAGGTTGCGAACAAAAGCTCAGGCTAATATCATGATAAGCCCCAGTTAATAAAACCTGCATGGATGCTTTGGGGCTGAAAATCAGTAGAGATGAAGAATGAGCACGAAATCAATTTGATCTTCCCAACTCAGACTGAAGAACAAATTCCTTTACCTTCCCACTTCAGCCCAGACAGCACGTGTGCACAGCTCAGCGTGTCAGGACCAGCCTCACAAACTCATCTGCAAGCAGAAGCTGCAGGCCTTGGCAGGGCTCCAGCGATCATTTCACATTACCATGGCCTTCAGCCATCTTTCAGTAAGAACATACACTCCAAATACTGAAATCACTATTCTCCATGACAAAATGGGTTAAAACAGCAAAGAATTATTGAGCTACCATGCACTGCTTCACACTACCCTCAGTACTGCGAAAGCAAAGCGCTCGCTTATGCTGTACAAGAAAAGGGAATGCAGATGGAAGCATTCATTTTGCTAAACTCCCCATGCCTCAATATCCGTCAGTTCTGCACCCAGAAGAAATGCAGTGGCTCTGGGAAGGGTCACAGGGCCCAGAGCTGCAGGGCACCGCGCTGAGAGCTGTCAGCTGGAAGGCAATGAGCAGCAGAGGCAGGGCGCAACGCCGTGCCTTTTCACCAGCAGCAGTAAAAGTTCCTTTCCACTTGCTGTACAGAAAAACCCCTCTTCCTTTTAAGTTTCCATTCCTACAAGGCTGGCAAGTAAACCACTCATCATTAGCCATAACAGGAGGACTGCATTTCATTTGACCCGCCGGTGACTGTAACGCCTGTACCATCCATTTCCCCAACACGGGCTGTCGTGTTTCCCAGGGCTGTTTTTATCTGATTCAACAGTGGATGTGTCCACCTCAGAAACCACCACAGCACTGACAGCTCAAGCCTGAACTTGTTACATCTCAACCTACTGATGTATGGAAGTTCTGGTCCTTTTTCTCTCTTGCTTATAGGAAGGTATGAAAGTTTTATTTTCATTTGCTTAAGAAAAAAAATAAATTAAATTCAAGCACCCAGCACTGCAGGTTAAAAAAAAAAAGGAAAATGGTTTGAGGAAATACAGACTTTCATTTAGGTTTAAAGCCTCAAGATTAGTTTTCTCATTAATTTTTTTAAACCCAACAATGAGTAACAGTGCAGCACAGAAGCAGTGAAAATGCCTTAAGCACATTTAAAAGGCAGGCAGAGGTTCCCATTCGTGCAGATGGGGTCTCCTCCAAATAACGCCTTCAGCAGCACAGGATAGGAAGCACCTCACATGGTTAGGTCAAAAATGGCCGGAAAACAGTTGTATCAGGAAAGGCTGCACACATTTGTGAGCACACGCATACAAACGCTTCCAAAACAAGAAACAGATCCTCTTTTCTTCAGCCCTACTGAACTTCAGGATTTTGACCCCAAAATACTTGCAAGCAGAAAGCCTCTTCCAGTCCTGGACACTTCTAGCTTCAGAAGACTGGCAGGTGGCAAACCTGGGCTGTGCAATTTGCACAAGTAGATTACATTTTCCAAACCATGCTGTATCTCTTCTGGGTCGTTTCCAGTTCTCAACCAGACAAGGAAGGGATCAAGCAGTGCAGAGCAATATGAACTAACATCAGTAGTGAGTAGCATTCAGGACCGATGCTGAGCACTGTGGAGTGGACCACATTAACAGCATGGTGCAGGAGGAAATGGGAGCTGCCCTGTGCTGCACAGGACGTTGGGTTAAGTGACAGAGCAGTGCCTCCTGGTCCTGAAATCTGTGTGTATGGCATCTCATTAGCAGGGTGGTGAGGAGAGACTTGGCAGAGAAAGAAGTAATAGGGGGAAAAGCAACTAGAGACACATCCAGTGTCACTCAGGCCTCTGATAGCTAGGTTGGATGTGCAGGTATCAAGAAACAGAGCGAAGATGTCAGATGCAGCTTAGCAGCCGACTGCCCTGCTTTCTCTGCCCTAACTCTGCTCCTCAGCTCCTGCCCAGGCAGAGCTCCAGCTGGATGCAGGCGCTGCCCTGCCAGTCCTTCCCCACACTTCTCCTTTCTTCTGAGCCTCTGTTCTCTCTCTGAAATACATCTGTGCAGCTCTTGAAACACACAGAGCAAAAGCAAAACGTTGTCGTTCTACCAGCTATTCTGACTCACGACAGCAGACAAGAGAACCAGCTGTATAGCTGTCCTTCCTAAGTCCTCAGAAATAACTGACAGCTCTGCATGGGTTACGTGCTAAGTCTCCTATGTAAGGCCAATACTGTTCCCGTGTAGAACCAAGAAGAGTTGGGGCGGCGCAGCTGTTACCAGCTCTGCCATTTCCATCTTCTCTACAAATTCTGCACTAGTAGTTTCAATTAAGCAGTGAGATGGTGCCATTTTTTCTTTTTCTTTTTACAAACAACTAGAAGTGTTCCAGTCTCCTTTTCCAGAGAGCTTACCAATTCCAGTTCCAGTTTGTGCAATAAAAACAGTCCAAAGATTGCAGGATCTCCGAAGGAAAAAAAATATAAAGCAGCCCACAAAAATTTATGAGAGCCTGCATTTCCTCTCCTGGAGACATAACAAGTGAAGCACTGTCTAAGAGCAAAATACACAGAGATGACCTTGGCACAAGCTCTCCCTGCGAGGAAAACAATTTAAAAATGCATCCCCTCAGCACTTAAGAGGTTAATAATTTTTCCAATTTCAGTAATCAAACATGCACAACATGGCCTATATTGTGCACTCCGCTCAGCTTCACAGTTCATCACTGATGAACAGCATCGTGGAGGTCGCTTCAGTCCATCCCTTTGTGCCAGGATTTTGAGTTCCCTTTCCACCTATGTGAAACCTTAAGACCAAAGCAAAGAGGGGAAAAAAAAACCAAACCCACAACCTCAAAACTATATGGAGTGGGCTTAAAGATGTAATTTGGTGATGATTGTTTTTTGGAAGGAACCTTTAGGACTTGCCAGTTCCAACCCCTGTGTGGACTGGGTGCCCCTGGCAGCTCAGGCCTTGGGCCCCTCCAGGGACAGAGCACCCACAGCTCTCTAGGCAGCCTGTTAGTGAATTAAAAGATGAATTGATGAAAAGGAGGCATACTCAGTTGCGTTAGTTTCCTTCAAGTCCTAAACATCCTCAGCACCAAATGGAAACTCAGGTTGTCGCGGGTGCAGGGCTGGGTCTCTCAGGCCATCGATGGGGGCAGGACCAGGAGCACAGCCCCACAGCAGCGTGCTGGAGCTGCCTGTCCTCACCCCACTGCAGCCATGGGGCCGCAAGGCAGCCATTGCCACAGCCACCAGCACAGGATCGGCTGCTGGCAGCCACGGACCCGAGGCACTGTAAACAGCTCCACCGCCTTTATTGGCAATTACTGCTGAAGGTCACACATCAGCAGCGAGCCTAAATTCCAGGAAAAAAAGCTGTTCTTATGTAACTGCTGCTTGAATGTTGGCAGGTGCCCAATGGAGCAGTTCGCTGCAATGTGGCTGGGAGGGGAGAGGGAAAAAAAAAAAAAGTAGGACATCTCCCAGTCACATTCAGCATCCTGAGCATGCCACCTGCAGGTCAGCACTCAGACTTCTCACCTTTTTAATCAACAAGATTCACGTGCTCCTTCAGGACACCTGCACTTCAGTGCAGCACAGCCATCCACTGGGGCCAAGGGGAGCCCAGGGTGCAGCCTGGTGCTCGCAGCTCGGGTTTGGAACTGCAGAACCCACACTTATCATTGGATTTTGGCTTCTGGATGGGTTGGGGATCTAATTAAAAGCAAGCTTATTGTAACCAGACACAACAACTTTGTTATCACTGCTGGGCACAGTTTCACACCGGGTGGCACTTAAGAAAAATTTAGGTTGGTCTTGCTGGCAGCTTCCCCAGAAATAAAAACACAGCAGAGCAACCCTGAGAGGAGTACATTAGGAAAGGCTCAGCCCAAGGGCTTTTACAGAGACCATGAACCCCAAGGCTGGAGGCAGGCATCTCTATTGCTCAAGGCACTTGCACAGAGCTGAGGCTCCAAGCTCTGCAGCCCCTGCCTGAGCCCCAGCCCCAGGGCAGGCTGTGAGCAAAGCACTCCCCAGGCTCCGGCTATGGGTTGCTGTGGCTTTTATTTTTATCAAAGCAAATCTTGTTTCTCCTCAACCTTAAGATACCTCTTCTGTTCTTTGTTTTAAGCCAGTCTCATGCAGATCCTATCCCTACAGCTCTGGGTCTACAGCTCTACAGGAACCTGAAATCTTTGGAAACATTGCAAGAATTGCTTTCCTTCTTAATGCATCGTAATCCCTCTCCTTAAAAGAATCTTGCATGAACCCTGCTGCAGTACTGGATGCTGGAGAGCTTGAAAAACATCTACAAAAGCTTAAGAACTCCACCAGTTCTCCGTGGGAGAACTCCAGCTCCTTCCTGTCCCTCCTTCCTAGCAGCAATACTGAAAGCAATCTCAGGATAAATCCCTCAGCAGAGAGCACAGAACCTGGCCAAGTGAAGGCAGTGGGATCAAAGCAGTGCTCGCTCCTGCACTGCCAGCACGCCTCACACCGCGCTGCTGATCCTTCCTGCCCTGCAGGGGATTTCCTGCCCCACGGTGGATTCCAGAGTTATTCACCTGCTGAGAAAGGCACTCCCTTTCTTCGCCCTCAAATGCTAGCAGGGGCTGCAGCTGCTGTTCTCTTCCTGCCACAAGTCTCTGTGACAAATGCATGCACCTTTTCACATCGTGGGGTTCAGTGAGTCTGGAACACCCCGCATTGAAAATGCCCCGCATGAAGCAAGTGGAGGATGTGAAGCTCAGACTGCTCGTACCATCACAGGAACCCTCAGAAATCAGGCAGCTCTGCCCTCAGTTATTTTACTGGAGTCTTACCCTGAGCGAATAAGGAGCACTTCAGCTGGTCAGAAAAATTACATAATGCAGAGTTAGGCAGGGAGGGCATTTATTAGCTCTGCTGCCACTAGAGATTGCTGTGTTTTTTGTCACACACGTGTACCATGGCCAGGGGTGACAAGCTGAAAAAGGCAACGCTGGGACTGCCTTCGGGAATCACCAGTGCTTCCAGACCCTGCTGGATCCCCTTCCCACACACCCAACACCTGTGCCTTCCAGTAGCTGCTCCACCACAAAGCGACTGCATTCCAATGCTGCAGCCTCAAGAGCAGATCCCAAATTGCTCCACACGCTCCGGCTGATTTATTGCAGGCAAAGGCAGTGCATTGCAGCCAGAAACTAAGTGAGAAAGAGTTTCATGTTATGACTTAATTTGCAATTAAACAATTCATGGTTTTGTCTGAAGGTTCTCCAAGATGAAACGCTGCTGCTATTCTGGGATGCGCCGCACAACCTGGGGGTCCAGCACCTGACGGAGGTGTTTATGTGCCAGCAGGATCATTTTTCACAGAGACATTGCTGGTATGCAAGCCCCAGGTAAGACGGGGAAAAAAATCTCATTTAAAAAGTAGTTGCTATTTCAAATCCGATGTGGTTCTCCTCAGAGAAAAGTTACCCAGATAAATGCAGCTGATCAGCATCCAAATGGAGTTCTGCAGAAAGCGCCTTACAGTTCATCATCTCTTCCACTGAATAAACAGGAGCAGCACTGTGAATATTTTAAAGGGTTGAATTTTGTTGCCTCTAAATGGTCGGTTTAGGAGATAACACAGGAAACAAAAAGAGGAAAACGCTTCTATCTCCCTGGCATTTCAATGAAATAAGGTGCTAATCCATCACTTTTGAGCATCATACATTTATGCAAAAAGAATCCCAATATTTGTGCCCACACTGACTTTTTGGGTCTGCCTGAGGAAGCTGCAGCAGCAGAAGCAGCTCAGACCTTGGCAGCTTACCCCAAACGTGCCACCTCTGGAGTCCTCAGAAAGCCTAATTTCAGTAGAACTGAAAGCCCTTCTCCACACACAGCCTTCCTGCCTGCAAACAACGGCAGCAGGCCCAGCACAGAGCGGTGCCCACTGCCCTCCTGCTGCTCCTTGGGAACAGTCCACGTCCCACTGCCACGCAGCTCAGGCAAGGGCTGCTCCCACGGCCTCCCAGCTTCTTCCACTTTCCCTGCTAACACCATTAAAACATTTGTCCTTCCAAAGAGCTGACAGAACCTGATCACAGCTTTCAGTGCTTCATTGCAGCTGAAGGCCGATGCTTTGACAGTGCTCACAGCAGTTAGTGCTCCAGAGACACTCAGAGATGGTCCCAGACTTGAGGAGAGCTCCTATGGCACCAGAAGACTGCCAGGAATTCTAACAGCATTTGGACTGATGCTGCAAGCTGCGACACATGGAATTAGTTATGGTAACTATTCCCACTATAGACACATGGTGGACTGAGATCTCCACTACTACACTAACACAGGCATACAGGGCTGGAGACAACAGGACAGGTCACAGGCTGCTCAAGAAACAAACACCATACAAACAACACCGGAGAAGAGAAATAAAATTAAAACCTCAGCATTATCCAATTCAATGGTAATCTGCTGGGAAAAAAAGAGGGGAAGAATTGAAAGCAAGCATTAGTAAGAGAAATTACAAACAAATCTTACATTAGGATCCTATCAATCATTTAACACTGACACCACAGCCCAACATTGTGCTTATTTCACAGCATTGCTTTGCCCCAGGCGTGTGAGGGCAGCTGAGCTGGGAGGCCGGCAGTCGGGTTTCCAGTTTGGAACAGGAGCAGAATTCTGAAATCTAACAACTGGAGAGCTGAGCTCATCATCTGCTAAGCAGCGGGACGAGGTGCATGAATGACATGTTTCAGCTAAGTAAGAAACGTGGGTCTAGCCTACACTGTCAATGGAGCAGAGCTTTCAGCACACCGAATGCACCGCGGTGCGCTCCGCATCGCCAGGAGCGCCTCAGAGCGTGCCAAGAGCAGGAGCCTTCAGCAATATGGAAAGCTTCGAGCCTTCCCACAGGCTTCTGTGCATCTGTGCTCTCACCACGCTTTTTGCATGCTGCAGAGGAATCCCAGCTGTTTAATGAAGGTCTCAGCTAATGGGATGAGGCAGCGCTGTGCTCTACGCTTCCACCTCCAGAAGGGCCAGCACACGGGCCAGGAGGGTGAGGCGCCTTCTGTTTGTGCTGGAAGATTCAGTGGGAGAGGAGGAGTGGGGCCTTCTATAAATCAGACTGTTCCAGGAGCAGCACTCAGCACACCAGCAGAACCGCACGCTGTGCCCAAAATGGCCCTGAGCTCCACTGCTGCTGGGCACTGCTTGCAGCAACCCCTCACCTCCAGCTGCACAGCGGGGATGGTCGGCACGCTGCTCACAGCACTGAGATCTGCTGCCTGCCTCTGGGCCTCCTTGCTTTAGAATGGGCAGATAAGATTCTTTTCCTTCTTCTTATGCTTCAGGATGAATGCAAAACCAAAGGCATTGCCTATTAAGTGGTGACTAAATCCAGCTATATGAGCACAGGGGAGAGCCCATGGTTACAATCCTCACACCCAGGCAGCAGCTGCCCTACACCGCCAGCAGTCTATCTGTAAGCACTCAGCTGCTTTCTCATATTCAGAGCTCCACTTCAAGGGATGTTCTTATTTTGCATTATGTAACTGATCTGCTGTAATGCATTTTCTACACTTGGAAGCCTGAGAATCGTGTTGGGCTCTCCAACAGAATGGTGTGTCCCAACAACTGCATCCTCTGGAGATGCCACTTTACCCAAGTTTGTAAAATTCTAAGGTACCCTTGTAAGTGAGTTTCCATCCAGAAAAACCAACTGGCATATTGTACTAAGAACTCGAAGCTTTTATTTTTTTCACATATAATGGCCACCATTTATATTACACCAGCTGACCTTGAAGAGCCTCTCTTGGCTGTTTTTTAATGGGAGAATGTACACTGATAAATTCATTAATACCAAATCTGAGATTGTGTTTCAACTTTTATATCCCCTTGCTTTGGGTACGAGAAAGTGTCAGCAACCAACACCTGATCACTTTGCCCAGCTCCCTATCACTGGAGCAGCCTGACTTGTGCTGGCTGCAGCCAACCCCTGCCAGACCTGACCTGCACAGTACTGCACATCTTCATAAATGGACAGCGGGGCTGAAGACTTCCAGCTGTACCAAGGGGCTGAGCAGAGGTCAGCAGATTGCCTCAGGGCTTTGCAAGGAGAGGGTTATGACTCAGCACAGGACCCTGACACTTGTGCAGAGGAAAACAATTCATGGAAAACAAGCTGAAAGCTGCA
Organism: Lagopus leucura; assembly: GCF_019238085.1. Classification (NCBI taxonomy): domain Eukaryota; kingdom Metazoa; phylum Chordata; class Aves; order Galliformes; family Phasianidae; genus Lagopus; species Lagopus leucura. The sequence goes on along the minus strand of NW_024962279.1, from coordinate 6,796,081 downwards.
GCTGCCTCATCGTACTGATCTGCTTCCCCTTTCTCATCCCACCTATACATGTTTCTTCCCTGCAGTTTATTAGGGCCTTTTCCCAAAGTCAATGAGTTTATTGAAAAACACTGCTACAGCAAAGTGAAGGTGATTCCTTAGCAGCACAGCACTGCAGAACAAATGTGCAGCCACAGCCCGGAGGCGGGCTGGATCTGGAGAGGTGCAGCACATGGGAAGGAAGCACGCCCTGGCCATCCCTGCCCTCTGGGCACTTTGCTAACAGCCTCCCTCCATCCCGCCCTGCTGCGTGCTCAGCTGGGTGCACTCGAGTTGCAGCCCACACATGTGCACGTGCACAGCCACATGTGTGCAGCCTCCCTGTTGTGTTTGCTCTGTCAGCTCCTCCAGGTCTCAGCCTCCTGCTGAACAGGCAGCAGAGCACTGTGTTCTGCTCCTGCATCCTCCTTTCCAGCTACGCCAGACACAGCAGAGGTTGCCTGGGCCATCCCAGATGGGCATTCACCTGGTGATGCCAAAGCTTCCTCTGCCTTCACAGCTTCTTCCTTTCTCACAGCTGCAGCTATAGCTACAAACAGTTAATATTCATATTATGAAGCTGTGTGAGCTCTAAAGCTTTTGCCTTTTTGGGCTGTGAATCTAGCACTGTGCAGCAACTTCAAACCCTACAGCACGTGCTCGTCAGACACGAGACACCATCTGCTCCCAGGCACAGGCTCCCAGCTGCAGGGAGCATCCTTCCACACCACTGCTTCCCAGCCCCAGCTGCCAGCTCTGACCTCTTGGTGAGCACGTTCACCCAGAGGCTGTGCTGCGTGCTGCTGTGCTGCATGTCGTTAGGCTGGGTTGTTTAAAAAATGTAGGAGATGCTTTAGATTGGGAGTTTGAAATGGACTGCAGGAGCATCCAGATTCCCAAACATACTGCCATAGACACACGCTTCCAACTCAGAGAATTGGTCTGTAGCTACAGGAAAACATCCCTCTCAACTAGACGAAGGAACTGTACATAGAAAGGCAAAGAAGAGAAAGGAAAATACAGGGGTGGCTGTACAGACAGTTTCCATCTGTAACTCACAAGATGATGACTCAGATGTATGTAAATTAAAATCAAACCACTAAATATCCTCTCATTGCAAGTCTATGTGACCTGATGAAGAGTCACCTGGACCCAAAAAAAAGATAAAGAGGTTATATTCATCGTTAAAAGGTAACCACTGTAAGCAACTGCAGGAATTAGGAGTTAAACTTGCAAATTTCAAGTAGAAAACAGAACCAGGCTAACCTTTCCAATTCTATCTGAAGTTGTTAGCTGAATAAAAATTTTTTGTTCCTTCTCCAGCACAGAAATGCTTACACATACAAAACAGCTTGAAGAAGCCAGAAGTTTATTCTCCTTTACTGAATAATAAAGGCAGTGTTGAACATGGAATGACAAACTGTCAATTACATTACCTTTTCTCCATAGCCTCTGTCTTTGGTCATCATTTCCCTGAGTGTCTGTAATACTTTAATACACAGTTTCTCTTCATTCTCCTCTAGCAGCTGTTTAGTATGCTTTATTAATCTGAAAATAAACAATCAATTACAGTTCATTTTAATAATAGCATTCTAGAAGTAGGATAAGATACGTGGCTCTCTTACTGAATTTAAGCTGCAAACAGGGTTTTATTAAAACATAAATCTGTCTCTCCATTATATAACTGTTTGGGGAATATCCTCAATAGCAACACGTCAGAAGCCACTATGGGCTTCAGTGAAGCTGTGAAGGAAATGCACAGAGTAACAGGCAGGAGAACCAGATAAAAACCATCTGATTACAGGCAGAAAGAAATCAGAGGAAGGCACCATATAATTTAAGACTTGATAAATCTTCAGAACAAACCCTAACAGCAAGGAGAAAAACTGTTCCACAGCTACTGTGTTAAAAACACACTGGGAGTCCTTAGTAGTGAAATCTGAAATCCACTCTACCCAGCATTTATTAATTACTCAGTTACCTGGTTTCTGTGATCTCTGTCCATAACCCACCTCTCCAGGAGATGATCTGAGAACCTGGATTTTGCTCTGAACTGCCCTCCAAATGACCCTGTAATCTCTTCCCTTCCTTCACTCCAAACTCGGGCATCTGAGTTATGTGATGCATGAGATAACAATTGATTTTGACACAGTTCCCCAGCATCAAGAGCTGCAAGGACAAGTGCCTTGCAAACATCACTGAGCTTGAAGACAAGAGTCAGTTCAAAATTGCATCCTCATTTATAGGCACTATATATAATTCAGCAAATAGACTCCTAAATACCAGCTCTAGGAGCACACCAGCCTTCCCCCCACTCCAGGAGCTCACCCTCCCCCAGACGACAAGCACTGTTATAGCAAGAAATGCCAGCACAAAGCTGGGCAAGAGCACACCCCTCCATGGAGCACGGGGTGAAAATGGTAAACAGCAAAATACTACAAACCTCCCAGCACGTCAGATTTCAGGACAACTTACTTGCAAATGAAACCTCCGCTTTCACATTTCCTCCTTGCGTCTGTGTTCTCTGGGAAGAGCAGTTCAGGTCTGTGAAGCACATCTACCAGTACAGACAACTCTGCTTGGACAAGAGGACGTAAACGATCCTCTAAAGCTGATACAATGTCCTAGATCATATTGAGACACAATAATTAACCACGTATATAGTTATATACAAATTAATTCTACAAGCTGCAAAAGAGGAGCTGAACAGTTACTTCTGTCCTGCCTGCACACTCTCAGGTAGTTTTATCAGCATGCATAAGAAGTACCACTTAAAATTATGCATAAATGGGATTCTTGCCTTTTCACTCATGTTTGGAAAGCTGCAGCTACCTGACAATAAAAGCATGTTCATGCTAACACTTCAGCACTCACAAAACACTGAGATACATGCGAAGGCAGAGAGAAAAAGTTTAATCGCATTGAAAAGAACAGAGGGGATTGGATAGAGAGGGACAAACCATTTCAGTGAGAATGGGCTGGGCACAGTTTTTACATTGGGTACTAAATTAACATAAAGTTAGTTAGCACTGTTTGCTATAACAAGGTTTCGAGCATAGGATGAAAAAGGAAAAACACGTAGTTTAAGATAATGTATTTCCTTCAGTATGAGAAAGGTTTTACTGAACCACCTACTGGTCTGAGCATAGAATATAGCTAAAACAGTCCCTATTTCTAACACAAAGCATTATTTTTAAGTGTTACTTTTTAGCAGAAACAGTGGGGATGCCAGCACACCTCAGGAAAATGACTCTGGATGCAACTGTGTCACAGGAAAGCAATGCACCCATTCATTTCAAGTTCTGCAGTGCTTCCATGCAGGTCTGTGGCACCTTTCACTGCACTGAGGGGCTTGGTGTACAAGGAGCAATGCACTCAAGGGGTCTGGAAGGCTGTGGCAGTGAAAATGTCCTCTCTAACCAAAGGAATGCTTTGTTCCTAACAGATGGTGGAACAAGAATCTTTCAAGTACCAGTAACTTTAAATGCCATCCCCTCCTAAGGGAGTAAAGCTTCTCTATTCATTAAGTGTGTATTCAATTCTGTTTCCTTATACGATGCTCTACATTTGATTTTATGCACAGGATTACATTCAGCATCAGCTAAACTTGTTCACCACAGAGCATTCTGACTAGGCAATTCCCAAGCACTGTTCTACTTAGAGAATTCCTCCTTCCATGTAAATACACAGGTGGTTATCAAAGGAAGAAGGGGTGCTGCACAGTCACCTGTAATCTCTCAATTATGTTTCGATAATCCCTGGAAGCAGCAAGCACTGAATCTCTGCGGGCAGCATTCCTTGCAGTCATTCGCCAGTTCATTGCAGTCTTCTGCACAATATTGTGAGATTTCAGGAAGAGATTGTTGACCTGACTGTCCAAGTCCACAGGAATTGCAATGGCTCGGCTTTTTGCTGCAACAAGTAGAGGTTCCTTTAGCCCATGTATTACAATCAATGCAAGAACAAGACAGGCTCTGCTTGCAGTTCTTTCTGCAACCTGCCTGGTATGCACTTTAAACTATGCAACTGTGTAATGGTCAGACCTCTCTGTAGCACTGCTTTAAAGGATTTCACAATTCTGAGCTGTTTACTCAAACTGTGTGAATAGGAGTACATCTTTAGACACACATTAATCCCATGCTAGCACACACGTGCACCTACCCAACAGAATTTGGCTGCATATCCAGTACAAATTACTCTTTTTGCTACTCAAAGCAGAGCAAATTACTGGGAGGAGTGCTACAAAACTCTAGATGGACCATTTCCCAGTCACAGATCAACAGGATTACAGAGAGCTCCAAGGTTAAACCAAGAAAGCACTTCAGGTTATTGTGACAACACCTATTGCTCAGCCGTGGCAATCCATGGGCACAATTCTGGCTTTGCAGGGCAACTTGGCTCTGAATTAGCTGCAAACTGCACCAGCAAGAAGCTGAGCTTTGTTTTGGGAAGGACGACACGTGAGCAGCAAATACAAGACCATGTTTGCAGCACTGAGATCTGATTGCATCCATGTCTTACCTACATCTGAGAGCACCCGAATGCAGCTTTCCACTGATGCCTTTTGGCTTGGCATCAACCAGTTGCAATGGTAAACTCTGAACACACCTTGCAGCAACTGTACAAACACAGGCTGTCGAGTCTGGAACACAAGACGAAAGAAAAATCAAGCATCACATCATCCTGAGATGTGCCAGAATCAACTTGAGGTAACACTGGTTTCCAGCTTCAACCATGACTTCTTGCACACCACTCATTTCCAGCTGGTCTGCATCCTTTAGTTACACAATATACTGCATAGGCAGCATATCTACCACACCATCAGCAACCGAATGGAGAGGGTGGGAGCAAGGGCTGGAAGGGAAATACTAAATAGAAAGCTTCTAAAGCATAAAGCTTTAGTAATTGAAGACTGACTAAGCAAAGGAAATAAGCAGTAATCTTAATCTATTTAATCAGAGTTATCAGCAAGCCTGGCACACGGAGGTTCTTCCTTTCGCACTGACCAGCAGCTGACTCAACAGCCCACAGGTAAATGGGACTTGGCTCTGGGCTAAACGACAGCACAGCTGCAGAGCTGAAAGCTCATCACTTCAAATATCACCTGGTACCTCATTTACTGAAGAAACCAGCTGGGTATTTGTTATTTTGAACATAGGTAGTAGTTAGTGGTAAATCATCCCAGTTGTTACAGAGCAGCCAAAATTAACGTGTGGTTTTTAGCCCTGTACTTTGCATGGTGATCTTTCACTGCAGATAGGTGAGCTACCTGACACACAAATGCACATGAGCTTTGCTCTTTCATCTCTGCAACATCCCAACTGTATCAATCAGAACTCCCCACTTGGTTTTGTAGAATAATTACTTTCTATAGCAATTCCTTTATTTTACCTAGAGAAGAAAGAGTATTTAAAATGTTTCAAATGAACTCTTCCTGAGAGGGGAATACCCACATCCCACTACCTATTAGCTACGTCATCTTTCTAGCAGCTATGTGAACTACACCACAGTGCACAGCCCACAAGACTTAGGAACCAGAGAAAAAATACCTCTTTTATTCTGGTCAAGATCTGTGTCTGTTCGTAAGAAAAAAATGGAGTTAGAGGGGAAAAAAACAAATCTACTAGATGACTACATCTATTAAACCAATACATTAAATGATACCACTACGGAATATATAAAAGGAGAGGCAAATACCCAGTATCCTTTCTAGAAATAAGCCAAACACCAGCAACATGGCAGATAGCACTGTCCTCTGAGGGCACCGAAAATATCTGCACTTCTGGACTTCAGCCACCTCCAGCTCCTTTCCAAAGACTTGCTGGTCTAAAAGGCTTCAGAGCTGCTTAATTTGCTCAAATTAGGTCCATAAATCAAACAAGAAATTTATTCCACGTTCCACATCCCTCCAAGAACATTTGTGAAGGAAAGCCTCGGGCAGCAGCAACCTTAGGAGGCAGGCAAGCTAAACAGTACTTGTTACAGAGGAAAATTTTGGACAGCTGTTCTTTGAAAAGACATATTTATGTTCTCCTAATTTCATATTATTTGAACTGTATGATAGATGTACAAGGTGTTCCTTGAACAAGCAAGGCTGGTCCTGACTCAGGGGAGGCACAATTCAAGTCCAACAAGCCATAACATGAAAGAACATCAGACAAGAAGAGGCTCGCATGAAAAGAAATGAGAGGACAAGGCGTAGCAGGAAGAATGGGGAGCAAGCAAATCCAGAGGCAAGGCAAAGCTGAGCGACAAAAGTCGTCTGCCTGTGGAGACAGGGAGCTCTGCAGAATCTCAGATCTGAGGGTAAAATCCCACCTGGAGGAGTTATGTGCACCAGGCAGGTACTCCAGCAGGCTGTACTCCTCAGGTGGGAGAGCTCTCAGATGTGAGCAAGAGTGTTGACAGGCAGGGAAAGGTAGAGACAGAGAGCTTTGAACTCAAAGACACAGAAGCAAGGCAAATCCAGGATAAGACAAAGACAGAGCTACCAACTGAGATGGTAAGGAGGGATGAAATCGCTGTGTACAGAGGAGTGAATGAGATACTGAAGAAACCTGCTGACACATAAAGTTACCAGATAGCTAATGTGATGATAAGGAAGTGTATTCAAATGTTGTACTCTTAGATGACAATTAAAGGTATGACAGCCAAGGAATACAACACAGGGATGAGAGGAGAAGGGCAGAGCCCTGGGGAACAAGGCTAACCATTGATCTCAACTTCTTATCTTTGGATGAAATTTTGACAGACTTTCGTGGAAGCTGATGCACCATACTTGCTGACATTTTAAAGTCACATGAGAAGCAAATGAACTGCTGGACTGCTCAGACTTGCCTGGTTAAGACACAACTCTAATAAAGCTGCTCAGGCCAAACACAGCTGCTGCAGCTCTGTGCTCTCACAGGCAATGCACACAGTCTGGCAATTAAAGAGCATTGGACATCGGCTCAAATGCTGCTCTGCTGCTTTCAATGTGACTGACTTCTTGCCTGAATAAGGCCTGAGAAGCTGACCTCTGTTGAATATAAAATAGTTGAATAGATCAGGCTGGAAACTCGTCATCCGGGCAGGGGTCAACTGCACATCTGATTCAGTGAGGGCAGGAACACACTGTTAATATTGGACAGAAGGAACTCCTCACCTGATGCAGGCACGCAGCAGTGCTCTGTATGTTTTTTTCTGGAAGCCTGCAGCAGCCAGGCAGCACACCAGGATCCAAAGGGTTACAATTCACACCGTGATGAGGGACTGCCACGGTCAACTGGCAGATGCCCCTTATGGCTGCCTTTGGGAAGCAAGATGCTTCCTAACCTGCTGCCAGTTGCATTGAATTACAAACCTGGAGTTTGCACTCTGAACAATTGCCTTTGGCATGATGAGGTTGCATCAAGTTTCAGCAATCACCACATTCAAACCTGAGAGATCAGCCAGACACCTGACCACTCCGCCCACACTCCTCCCAAGAAGTTATTTATGAATAAAAGAATGATGTTATCATTGTGCTGCAACACCAACATTAGGGCAATGTCCTGACACTGCTGTTCTGCAAAGGAAATCTCCGTCACTGTCACAAACATTCCAAATTCCCCCCCGTGCTTTTTGTTACAGACCAGAAGTTATTCAGCTTAATACAACAGAGCTTTTGCATTTTTGTTTTGTTTTTAAAGGAAATTACAATCTTATAAAATACACTGGCTTTGTACCCTCTGTAATGCAACTTTCACTCCCCCTATCCAGAAGTCTTGCCACCGAAGCTTTATCTTCTTTCCTCAGTGTGCTCTGCACAACTCTTTCCTGCCACCCAACTGCTAACCTCATAACTGTAGGCCCTCTGGAGGGTGTTTCTATGTGGTTCCAAGGAAAATTGAATTTACTCATGAAGTTGTAACTGCTGTCACAGATCGATACACAAAGTCTTCTATCCATTTCTACCTCAAAACAAACACCTTGGCCACAAAGAATACGCATCTGCACCCACGTGTCTCTTTTGAGCTGGTAACAGAACCGAAGTGGAATTAACATACATCTCTTCATCTGTGCCTCTAGTTTTTTCCTACCTGCAAAGTAGTGCTCTGATCAGAGAACGGGGAGCTGAAGAAAGTGGTGACAATACTCATCACTATTTCTGTGACGTACTTCTCCAATATGGAGTCAGCATGCTTTCTGTCGCTGGTGTTGTTGCAAGCCTGCAAGACAATTCATCACTAGATCAGAAGCAACTCAACCAAAATAGACTAACAAGGATTATGGACTGGAGATGTTTGATTTTGCATCGTTCCAGCCAGGGCAGTGCCCTGCCAGAACAACACTTATGATTCTGGCATCTTTGTATTTCCAGTACGTGCAAAGGCAGACCCCAGCACTCTCACTGTTTCAATACGTTGGCATCGAGCACGTTTAGGAGTAAGGAGAAGAAGCAGAGTTCCTTAGAAGAAATATGCTAGGAGGATAGGAAGGACCAAGGTGTAATGCTTTCATATGGGGAAATACTTGGAATCCCAGGCAGAAAGCCATAGGGACAAACAAATGCCAAGCTTGGAAAAACAAAATGGTCCTGACCTGCCAAAAAACGTTGACTATTGCTTGGGAAGGAACTGGCCATCACAGCCAGAATAAGCAAGCCAGGTGGCAGAACATAAAAATGCATTAGACAAAGGAGCAGGGTGTGGGGCTTTTTCTTTTTAAAGGAAAATATCAGTGCGTTCCATGGAATATGACTAATGAAATCCACAGGCACGGGAAAAAGGCAAACAGAAATGTGAAAAGGCACAGCAGCTGGGGGCACTCCCTGCCTGGATGCAGCAGCACCGTGCCTTATTTTTATTGCTATATGCTACAGAGGTTAAACTTTTTCAATTCAGTTCCCAGATACAGAAATCATTACCCGACAGATGTCAACCAGGAAGTTCTCAAATAGCTTCCACATATGATTACTGGTGTAAATCTCTTTCATTTCTACTTCCGTGTCCACGTAGCAATGATTCAAGAAGTTGATGTACGCAATTTTAACCTAAAAGTGGAGAAAAAGATTACCATTTAAAAAACGAAAACTGGGAAGCATTGTGAATGGATATAATGTCACATTAAAACTGCTACATAAATCATTTGCAGCTCAACTTCCTTTTATTTAAGCACTGGTGAAATTTAATGCCATGAATAGCAAGACATCATCCAATAAAAAACACTGGGATTATTGCAGACAAAACGTCAGCATTATAATCATTTCCAGTTCTGCAGAACCATCTGTTCAAGTTTAGTAGCATACTCCATAAACTTCTCTGCCTCAAGAACCCTATAAAAGAAGCAAGCACAGCATCACATCCCCACGTTAAGGGCAAGGAAACGAAAGGATTTCACTGAGCTATCCTGAATCACTAGGGTTGTCTATAGCAGGACCAGGAGAGGAATTCAGTTTCCCAGCTCACCTGCTGTTGCTCACCTGCCCCACCAGCTTTATCACAGCAGAAGGACTAAATAATATTAAATCTCTCTTGCCCAAAGTCAATGCATTTCAAATTCATGCAGGCCAGTGTCTGCGAAGAGCCCTCACCTCAGGAATGCAATCCTCATGGGTTACTACCCTAACAATGTCATCCAGAGGAAGGAGGGAGTTGCATTTGATTTCTGTGTAGACATTCTTGCCTTCTGTGCACACAGCAAGCAGTTCTACCAAGTGGATGTGGTACATCAGAGGGCTGTTCTCATCCATCCGATCCCTCTCTGATCTCATCATCTGCACCAAAGTCTGGAAGGAGGCTCTGTCATTGTAAAACACCAGGACATCTTCTCCCGCGTTCACCAGCTAACAAGAAAGAAAAATATTCCATTAACAGATCAAAGCCTGGGCATCGCCCCACAGCATCCTCCCCTAATCAGCAGGCTGTTGCAGTGCAAGTTCTGATTAGCTAATTAGCTATTCTTTGGAACCTTAAAAGAAGTGCAGCCGCCAAGTCAGCTGGGCATTCCTCCGGTGCTCCCCTCACACGGTGCAGGGCTCAGAAATGACACTGTCTCTTAACGAATTTACCACTTCTAACCTGCTGAGGAACTTCAAAGTCAGCCCAACTGACTGCTCAGACAGAAGTTGTGCCAAGAAGCTTGTGACTTTCCGTTGTACTTTTTAGTTTCACATATATTGCCTCAGCTGACTTCTTAATGCAGTAAGCTGTGGATGTACCATTTTGTTCAGAAAAATGCCTTGGGGGCACGCCGGGTGGGAGGGTTGCCAGGCTCAGTAATTTCACCCTTCTGAACAAACACCATCAATTTTCCAAGGCTAGCAAGTGACATGTTAAGTCACATACTGAAGATTTCTATCAACTTGACACTTCAGGTCTGGATGGCCAGAGCTCCAGAGCACTGAGGCTCTCCTGTAACTCCACAGACAGAACGACAGCAAGCAGACTGAGAGCTGCTGTGGGGCTGAGCACTACAAAGAACGCAGCTGTGGGGATCAAACAGCCTTCCAGGCAGAGCGTGGGGCCATCAGCTAGATAAGAGGCAGAAAGCAACCCCTTCCTCCTCAGCAGCTGCTGACCGTGGTCAGAGCCGACTGCTGAACACCTCCACCAACCCAACCTCACGTTGAGAAGCCCACAAAACCATTCTTAAACTGAGCAGCAAAATACCGAAGAGCTCTGATCAACTGATGCAGAAACCAGAATTGACAAATCTGATCCTCGAGCGCCCCCTGCCGAGCAGGCCAACAACAATGCCAGCATACAGACTGCCAGATCGCCTCCAAAATCCCACGGGAAGGAACTTCTGACCCTTTTCTGACCTCTGCCTTCTATCCTGACATCCCGATCTCCCAGTTCCCTACACACGCTGGTAAAGACCCTCGGACTTTTCCTCTTTCAGCACTTACCAACAATTTACATATTCACCTACTTAAGAAAAGAAATTCCCATCAAATTATGGTATTATCAGTAAAATTTTCCTTCAGCATTAGAATACTGAAATTAACTATTTCTCTTACAGTTTTCCTATGAAAAGGCAGCCTTTCTTCAAACTAAGCTTGCCCATGCACTGCTTTGCAGAAGCCTGGAAAATAATCTGCAATTATCATCCATAACCAACCGCTCTTTGTATCTCTAGGTGAGGAGCTCAGAAGGCTTTTGGTCACAAAAACAGCCTGTGCTTTCTGGAGCTGTATGCTCTTTTTGCATCGAGAGAGCTGTCAGCTTCTTGGCAGTCCCAGAAGCGAGAGGATCAATTTGTCATTTTCACCAAATGGTATGTGAAAACTTCTGTTCAGACCTCGCAAATCTCTGCAGCTCTCACCTCAGCCATTACCATATCTTGGCATTTCTTAATGAATTTTCCTTCCGCCTTGACAATCGTCTGCAGGAACTTTATGTACTGAACGTTTCTGCCATGTGTTTCTATACAGTGGACAAAGTGTTGAACAACGCGTTCATTAATCTCACTGCAAAGCTGGAAGTTGTTCATGAAAATGTGCTGCATTGTTACCGCTTCCAGAATCTGAGGAAAGGGATGAAAGAAAGAAATTAGAAAACAAACAAATCACCAAATCCACAGAGAGGTCAGGATAAAGCCAACATCCCTGCAGGGTGGGTGTATGACAGAACAGACCATTCCCAAGGAGCCAACCTTTCAACACCACGCCTCGTATCTCAGCTTATTTTGTTTTAGCCCCCTTCAGCCTCCTGAACTTTCTATAGTGAAATGGTCCCAAATCAGCTTTGGAGGCTTTAAAAAGAAATCAAAGTGTGACCCCTGCAATCAATCTTCATCAGAACAGGCCCAAAGGTAACTACCAAGGACATTCCATTCACTTTTCTCTTTGGAAAAATAAAAAATAAGAAAAATTATGGCATGAGGTTATTCTTACCCCTGGGTTAAGGAACAGGTTTATGTGCTTGTGCAGCAACGCCTGGTTCTGTTGGTTCCCAGCACAAAAGTTCTGTAAAAACTCGTGTGCGAGCTTCATTATCTCCTGCATCCTCGTATCTTCAGCCTGTGATTGCATGACAAATACGACGGGGTTACAAAGAATCTGAGGGTTCACTTGCAGGTGAGCACTAGATGAGTCCCAGTTCCAGCTCTGCAGGAGAACTGTCACGTATCTCTCACTCTCCAAAGAAAAACAAACCTCCACCCAGTTCACAGACATTAGGGATGAGTTTGGCCTGCTTCACGGTTCTAAAGATCATCAAAACTAAAGGCCATAATAGAAGTTACAGTAGTTTATTCTTTAAAATCACAGACTCCACACCCAGGCCTGCCAGCAACGTGCTTTAGTCACTTTTACACTTCTGAGCAGAGAAGCGCACTGGCCAAACCACAACACATCACCACCTTGGGGCTACCAAGGAAAATTGCCACGTCCTGTTGAAATGCATTTTAGCAGTGACAGATGGGTAGTTCATGGCAAAGAGGAGATGGAAAGTTCTTATTGCAGCAGTTAAGCCCAATTTATGTTTACTGGAATGTGCACACTGCTTGCACAGTTCAGGAACCAGTGCCTTTCCTCTGACATCAGTGTAGATTACTGATGGCAAAAAATGCAGTTTGGAAAATCACTGTTTTTATTCTTAAGAGGTTTTATACATTTCCAAGGGTGAAACATCCTCTCCACACTGCCTGTTCAGTACCATATTCACAAGTATGGGACAGAATGGCAACAAGAGTTATCAGAGGGGCTGTTTCTGCTGATTTTTCTTAACAAAATACGAAGCAAGACAGCAAGACTTAACATTATTCAAAGCTACTGCCTAGAATTACTGGCTTTCAGAAACCTGTGGAGTCTGGAACAGAGGACAGGACTAAATGGTAAAAAATGTGACAAGGTCCCTCACCTCCACAGTGATAAGTGCCTGTCGCCAGTGACTAATGGGCAGCAGGGCAATGAACTCAGGGTGTGTTCCATCAGCACGATGCAGTGCTGTGCAGTGTGTACAGCAGGCTGGTCCAACAGTTTCACCCTGTACCACTGACACCACACGTGGCACACTCTGATATGTCTCATTATGAACTGCAGCCCTCTGCTGGTCACCCTGTCGGTATTAACTCACACCTAAGAGGACTCTGGGACTGTAACTGGGAGGAAGGGAGGTCTGTGTTCTGTGTGTAACTACTGGACAGATCTGCTGATGTACAAACAGGGAACCAAGCTCCCCTGTAACCAGGATGGCTGTCATACAGGTACCGCATAGCAACAGGGAAGACTTGATGAGGTATTAAAGCCCATCAACCTAACATGAAGTGAAGTGGTAGCTGTACAAGAACCCAACCTTTTCATAAGGGATCTGCAGCAGCTCAAGCACAACTGCGTGTGCTCCCATGTTCCTCAGCAGTCGCTGCTGCTGCTTGCGGCTCTTCCTGACCGAGGTGCTCTCCTGGACACACAGCTTGCTGAGCCGGAGCAGGATCTGGAGAAGAGATTTGCTTCAGAACTGGGCTGAGTTTCAGAACGTGTCAGATGGCTCCCAGAGGGAATCAATGTCAGAAAACACATCTGCATCAACAGTGATGGTTCTAGTGAGCAAAATCAAGTTTTGCAGCCTCGTGATGAGGAGTTAAGACCGGGTTAAAGCCCGGTTGCTCCTGCAACAGCAGTGGGGAGGCAGAAGGACCGAGCTGCAGCTAAGAAGCAAGAGGCAGCAGCCGTGACTGTGCCACTCGCCCTTCTCCCAGTATGCAGCAGCCAGCACAGTGTTGTCACTGGCACAAGCAAGGGAAGCAGTGAGGCAACAGATCCATCATCACACGTGGTGGTTCCTGGCCTGGGCACCATCCACTTCATCTGACTAGTGCTGCTCTTAGAGAATTGAGCTGTGCAAAGTGAGGCTAACATCTGGCTCCACAGCACAGCACTGCAGAAAACCCATTACCAGAACACAGCAGTGCCAATGCACGCTCTTTGTCTGGTGTTTTTGAAATTAAAATTTCAACAGCACAGTTTTGCATGTGAACTACTCAGGGCAGGACAATTAAAGTAGCTTCTTGACTTGTTTTCTTCCTTCATAGCCTTTGATAGTAAAAATACTGTGTTACCATTGAAAGAGCAACAAAACGTTGTCTTTCTCATTAATCCATTCTTAAGGAAAGAACACACGTCGTGCTTATTGCACTCCTGGCTTCTCATTCACGCCGGGATGTGTTATTACTCAGCAAATAGTTTCCACAATGGAAGAGTGACTCAGACTTTCCCGGGTGTCTCCCTCTGACTGCAGTCAGCTCTCCAGAGCTGTGTTACTCACTCACGCTGCCATTTAACTATCAAGAAGCAGATTTACCTCTTTCACTACGCGGTAGTTGTAGCTGCTCGTACTTTCAGGCTTCTGTGACTTGCTGTGACCTTCCTGTGGATAAGAATCAGACAGTTTATTAGAAGCTTGCAGTACGCTCTTCATGAAGACTGAAATTACTGTTCTAGGGTAGTGACTGCTCTCTTCCTGGAAAGGGATGTCAGCCTTCAGTTTGCCAACAGTCTCAGTCTCAGAAAAATACGTATAATTATCCTGTCAAGACCTCTGTAACATAAAATAATGTGATGGTAGGATAATTTTAGAGACAGTAACCTCCCGTCCTTTCCTTCATTTGTCACATTCCATCTGTAAGCAGGTCCTCTCCATCAAAAACTCTCTCTTCCCCTTTACTATTATTGTTATTGTACAAGGAGCAAAGGATGTCTAACTAGGCACAAGGAAGGCAATCAGTAAATTACTTGCACTCCCAACAAAAAGCATTCATTTCCCAGGGATTATTTCTTGCATTCTTCCATCCACTGTTTTCTATTTGATTAAAATGATAGTGAGGAGAAAGGCATTTAGCTAGCCATAAGCCACATGTGTGCACTGCAGGAGCCCAGTACTACCAGGCACAATAAAGCACCAGCATTTAACAGGTTCTTTAAGCACTATTCTCTGCCTTTTAATAACAGTAAATAGTTAAAAGTGAAAAATATTCGGGGTTTAATCAAGACTTCTCTCTATAGTATTGGATGCCATATGGATACGGTGCTTTAGCATACTCTGTATATCTTAGCATTCATTCATTAGCTTCACTAGTGGACTTACTATAAAACTCAATACAATTAATAAACACACCATGCTAATAGCTACAATGAAGTCATAAGCAACCCCACATTATATATGCAAATAATTTAGCCAAGGGATACAGGAAAAAAAAATCAGTTATGTTGAGAGCACATTCCATCTGACTGACTTTGGGTGCAGGCACCCTGGTGTCAGAACCTGAAGCTGACATTGTAGCAACATCATACAGTTCTGAGTAGTTTCCTGAGACTAATTGCCATCAGCTGATCTAAGTTCTCCCCTAATTCTTGCCTTAGTCCAAAACCAGCAGTCAGCATTACCAGGCCATGCGACTTGCTGACAAGACACTTGTTTCAGTCACAGGCCCGGGAACAGTCACATTTTCAGAAAGTATTAACATACAAATCTGAAGAAGCACAACCTAATTACCTCTTTTTTCTTGTGTTCATTTTCACCTGGCACTCCATCCATGGTCTCATCAGGGCCCTGGCCTTTGTACACCCAAAGCTCGGATTTTTCCACAATAGATCTCAGCTGGTCCAAATCTTGCTTTATCTGCTTGTAGTTGTCAACATCTTGGCTGGTAACAAGCAGTTGAACCTTATATGAATGCAACCCATTAGTCACACAAAAGATCTTTATTCATTTTTTAACCACAACACATACGTTCAGATGAACAGTGATGCTTTTTATGAACACACATACCTGCTTAAAAGCTTGCAGAACTTCTTGCCTCTGACTGAAGTGTCGGAAGAGAAGCTGGAGTGCTCCAGAGACCAGAGGAGGATAATCGTGCATCGTTAAATGCAGCAGAACTCTGAGGAACGTTCTGCCACCGTGATCATCCAAATCCAGGGGTGTATTCTCCTCACTGGAAACAGAGTGTAGGAATTTACTGGAACATTGGGCTTATCATTCCAACAGGTTTCTAAGCCTATCCTCCCTGTGGTGGAAAAAAATCTCTTTCTTTTTAAATGAGGAGCATATTTATCAAATGCTATATGAAGACATACTGTTTTGGTTTTTATTGGTGTGCTGCTTACTTGGAAGGCTATTCCACAATCTCATTACTCACAGCTCACTCAGCATGCAGCTGTGTGCAACCTATGTGGTTCAGAGACAAATTATGACTAATTATTTGTCCCTACGTCAATCTTATCCTACTGCTCAAATAATTCCTGGCCATTCCTAATAGTATCCTTTCTATCCACAAAATACAACCATTCCTTCGCATCCAGGTTGCAAAACTAATTATGCCAAGCTCTTGTAGTTTTCCTCTTTGCTATCTGTTCTCTGTATTTCCTTTCTGTAGGTGCTAAAATATCCCTTTTTGATTTCCTTACCAATGAGACTCTGAATCTTTCTCAAATTCTGCTTCCAACCAAATACACACACTTGCATTACCAACAGGTTATTAATTCTGTAAATGAATCTCCCCTCATTTAAGTAATCAGTTATCTTAGGTTTACAGAAAGGAGCTGCACCTCTCTGAACAGCTTAAGGGCTATTAGAACATATACCTTCACAGTGTTCCAACAGAGGGAGTGGGTGGAACATCAAGATAAGCCCAAGAACTTTATGTCTGTCACTGATTTTACATCCTGTGATTTAAGAAAGGGTATAAGCAACTCCAGAAAGAAGGCAGGTACTGAAGACAGGGCTTGTTTTGTTCTGTCACACATATGCAATCTAATTCTGCGTTATAAAAAAACAAGCATGGCCAAGCAGATCTGTCTGAGAAGCTCCTTCCCTACACAAACTTTTCCACCTAAGATTTTACAGCAGCACTGAGCTTAGATGCACTGATCCTCCAGCTTCGCTTTCACCCACACAAGCAAAGCACTGCAGCAAAGATCTTTTTTGACTGAAGGGCCACCTGTACCCTCTCCATAGCTTTTAATTTAAACAGACATTACTTCAAGCTCTATCAAGGGTATTTCAGGAAAACAAAGCCTACGCAACTGGGGCAGCTGTTCCCAATCTTTTCCCATTTACCACCTCACTTGCAATTGCAATCCACAGTCCTTATGAGCACACTGGGGACTGCAGCGCTACATCTTGAGTAGTGCTACTGAAGAGATACTTTCCTTCCACCAAAGATTCCTTCAGCTTGTTCTTCAATATGTTCAAAGTCTAGGGCTCCTAAGAACAGAAGAGCAGACAAATACGCAGTGTCAGAGTTGCACCAGAGATGTTTCTTCAGTCCAAACACATCTTAAACCACAAGAGTTGCTGTAGATGTATGCCAGAGTCACAGAAACCTGAACACACACGTTACTGAAGCAGTACGCTGATACCCTAAGAAAATACATCAACCTGCCATCAGCTCACAAACTGAACTCATAACCACTTCAGCAACATCCAAGTTGGACCGAAGGACTGATGTAAGTTTCAGAGGGGTTGTCCACAGGGAACGCCTGACTGCAGCTAAAAGTTCCAAAGCAGTGGCAACAATACTCCTATGGCTCAACAGACAGAAAGGGCTCTGTGTTTTCCAGTAGAAGGTAGGTACTGTTTTACTGGCAATAATTATTACTCAAAAATGATAAAAGAGTAAAGCATTCGGCATTTTTTTGCAGGAAGTTTGGCAGCTGCTTCCCTCCCTGTTGCCCCATCTCTCCAACCAGCAGGAGAGACAAACATCAGCTTGAGCTGAATGCCACAGGACTTGCAATTTATACATCAGTTTACTACATGACCAACTCTTGGGCACAATAGGCAGTGAAGTAAAAAGAACATTTTGAATAAAAAACTGATGGTAAGTACAAAACTGAGACTACTGATGTTACCAGGCAACCTTCTGTTTGCACTGCTTCTGTGGGACCAATGTTCACACACCAAAGAAAGAACCTGAATCGATTACTAAGATTAGAGAACCTTTCCTAACACAAACTCATTCTTTACAAGGTAACTAACCTGGTACATTTGCTGGCATTTCTTGACTACTGCTTCCAGTGGGTGACTCAGACATCTGGGCGTTGCTTTCATCAAATTCATGTTTAAATATACAAAGTAGGCAGGAGATCCTGTAGTCCAATCTCACATTCAGAATGAACTGATGACACAGAAGTAGTAGAAATGTTGAAATAGCTTGTTTGTTCCCAGCACACACACAGACCATTTACACAACACTGAACTCCCAACACAAGATCAACATTTTAGAAACGTGGATGTAGTTTGCAGAAGAGGTATGTGGAAATATGCACTGCAGTGCTTTTGTTGTCGTTGTTGTTTTCTAGTCCCAGACTCATTAATTTTTTTTCCAGTGACTTCAGTGAGTACAACAGGCACACAGTAACAAAACCTCAGAAGTAAAAGCCTTTGCAGAGTTTTAATTCCTCACTGCTGCCCAAACCATGCATCCTCACGTTCGAGGGAAAGTGCTTAATGCCAGGTTTAATAAGCTATGGTAAAGGGGAATACTGACACATTAAAATACCCCACTGTGACATGCCAGGCCGTATGAGAGAAGTTCTTGGTTTAACTAAAATTAGACATGGTGAAAGGAAGTGAATCAAGCCTCCCCTACGTGCTGCATCTGTTGCTGAGAGGAAGGGCACGACCTCAGATGCAGCTCCGTGCAAAGCCTCCCACGGAGGGCAGGGGGAAGGCACACCATGGCTTTCCTGCTGCTCTGCATGCTTCCGCCCACACGGCCTTTTCAGCATTTTGGCCTACATGAACTCGCCCATGAAGTTCCCAACAGTTCTCAACTTGTACAGCGAGGGAGGGAAGATGGATCTGAGCACAGTACTTTTGTGTCACATCTAGAACAGAGCTGTGGAAAAGGGGGGAAAAAAAACCTTTTTTCTTCATGTTCTGAAGACTAGGGAGTGAACAAGAAGGAAAAGCCAAAGATGGAAGGGACTGCAAGAGACTGGGAAATGTACAGGCATCAACTGTTCAGGCTGACAGCTGTCCAGAAACAAGCACCAAGCATGACTCCCCTGCTTGGGACACTTAACAAGATTGTCCTGGAGATCCAGACAAACTAAGACAGTGCAGGGAGTAAGAGCAAGAGCTCTCCTCTTCAGCAAATCAGCCCTTCAAAAGCCACTGTTAAATACACAAGAGTCTGCTGTAGATTCAAGCCTGCCACATGGTTTCAGTCACTGTACCATATTATCATATGTACAGTGAGTGCTTCCTGTATGAGAAAGTTGCCCTTGTAAGACTTGAAAACAGGTACATACAAGGCAGGAGTAAATGAAACAGCTGCATGGCACTATACTGACACTTAAAGACAGATGTCCAGTAGTTTACGATGCTGATACCTGAAGTATTTCAATGATCTTCAGCTTTGTATCCATCACCAGGATGTCCTCCTTCTCTGGCTCAGTCTGCTTGACATTGCCCTCAGGAGCAGCAGCAAGTGGGGTCATGGGCAAGAACCCCCCACCTCTCAGCACCACCTGGGTCATCAGCTCCCCGACTCCATGGATTGATCTCATCACATTGCTCCCTTCAGAGAGGTAAATAAACGCGTAATTATGTTGGTGTAATGGGACTGCATTAACAGCCCAAGGACCCTTCACATCCTACAGAGAACTTGTGTCAACATTAAAGGCAGCCAGACACCTAACTCCCTGGAACAGGTGAAAGTCAATGCGAGCAATGGTTCAGAACCGCCCTGCTTGCTCCCTCTTCCACCATAGACATCACCCTGCTTTACAATCAAGCCACAGACAACACTGAATAGAAAGTGCTGGAAGCAAGCTAACATTTTTACACCAACTAGAACCTGCTGGTCAACAATCATTTGTCAGTCTTACCTTTGCTTTCCTCGCCTTTTGCCATTTTGGTAATAGGGAAGATGGTAGTGATGTGCACACAGTCTAATATAGCGAGGAGGATTTTGGTTAGCCTGAGGAGGTCACAGAAGTTGTAGAAACCAAAATATATCAGATTTCTGGCCAAGTTAACCACCTACAAAAATAACAAGAAGTAGTCTGATCAGTACTAAACATTTTGCTATAAAAAAATCAAGTTTTAAAAGAGTGAAAAAAATCAATGACATGGCTGTGAGTCATATTCTGGTTGTGATACCTCCTAATTCCATACTAGACTGTGTACTTCTGCATGTCATTAGAAAGTTTTCTACTTGCTCACAAATACTACAATGCTTGCGGCACAGGTCTCTAGCTACAACTGATATTCCCTGCTACCACTGATATTCCCTAGCTACTGTATTTGTTTCATTACAAACCAGCTGAGATAGGTCAAGACCAGAAGGTACGTATAAATTGCCTTTATGGCTTTGCTTGACAACACATATATATATATATGCCACATCCACAGACTACTAAGTTCCCCCACAAGTCCTCCCAACACACTGCCTCACAATCCACAAAAATACTTTCACATGTAATGCAAATATTGAACGCAGACCAATCAGCTCAAGTGTGTTTCTCCATTTAAATTACCATATTTTTAATCCATAGTCCAAGAATACTACTGCATGCACCCTCTACATTTGATTGCACAAACAGACTACATGGACTGGACAATAAGCCATGGAGGATGGCACTGCTCTATGCACTGTGGTATTCTAAGATGGAGAGAATATCTGTGCATGCAGTCGGAGTGTTTCGTTTTACTGACCATGCCAGGAAAGCTTGCTTTGGTAGTAACACAACACACAAGTAGTAAAAAAGTCGCTGCAATTTTAAGACATAAGTTCACATTCATTAACTGCATTTCAAGAGCAAACCTCATAAACCTCAGTGGATGTGTTGTTTCACGAGAGGAGGGCAGCAGGCAGGGCAGCTCAGTGCTGAGTGCTGCTCATCTTCCTGCTGCTGAAAAAAGCACCAACGTCCCACCAAAAAAGGTTAATACAGAACTGGATAACTACCTCAAAAGTGAGCTTATTCTTCTCTTTATCAGAGAAAGGGAATCTCTGACACACCACATCTCTTAAATATTCCTCTACAAATTCCATTGTTTGTGCAAATCTCTCCTTAATTTCATCTTTGGAAGTTCCGCTGCTATCATAGCTGAAGGGGAAAACAAACAGAACACAATTCAGCACAAATATACACAGGGCTGCTTCCCCCAGGAAAAGCTAAAGGCTCCTGAACAGCCTGTCCAATGGACAGTCAGGAAGCTGACACCAGACTTTCCTGGCTTTTGCTGCTTTATCCCATAGGGTCACTTTTGAAACCACTTAAAAGTATCCAAGAAAAACAAAACACAAAACAGAGTTTTGTCCCAGTAAAGTTGCTTCTTTTTTAACTGCAAACTGACAAGCTGCATGCAGCACTCAGGAGAGCAGTTGTGGCCAAGAGATGCTGACTGTGGATGTTAAATAAAAACAATATTCATTCAGTGCAGACTTTTTTTTTTGTAACAGAAACATTATGTTTCTCAGTCTGTGCAGATAACTGTAAAAAGAAAATCCCCGTTAACTACCTTCTGCACTCCTCCCTTTTTGATCATTCTTCACCCATTGTTTAGCTTATCATTATTCTAGTTTGGCACTTAAGGTTGACTATGAGCTGCTGTATTTGCTCATAAAAGAGTAGGCTAGTGAGGAGGGGAGTACATAAGTGCTAATACCAAAAAGAACCAAATTCCTGATGGTTAACATGATTGTCAATTCTCGTTTCCCTGTTTCGTTCAATTCTGTTCAACTGTTGTTAAATTATTTCTACTATAAAGAGGTGATAGGGGGTTTGCAGTCAAGAAATCAATTTTCCAGCCAGGTCGAGGTTTTGTTTAGGTTTTCTACCCCTCTAGCAGAATATTTTCCATTGGTGATTAAGCAGCATGACTGCATCCAGCACATTACTCGTTTCTGCACTTCCCCTTGTTTTTGCTATTGATGGCACTAGCTGCTGTACAGACAATCAGCTTTGAAGAGTCACTGCTCGGATCAAATCAGGCAAGAAGGAAACAGCCCTCCCTCCCCCATTCTTCCCCTCCCCAGGGTCACTGACCCCATCACCCCCATCGAGGCAGACACCACAGTGTTCTGCAGAAACACCACCCTTTCATACTTCACACCACACAGACAGGAAGGTGGTGTTTTTACTTCTTTTTTGTTTTGTTTTTTTTTGACTGAGGAAGATCCTCTCCAAACATTACAAGCAATGAATCTGCTACATGGCTATAAGAACAAATTAAAACAGTACTAAACAACCATTCGGATTGATCCGGTTTCATTTAAAAATACTACTAATAATCAAGTGATGGAATTTCCTTTCCCACACCATTCCAGCAAGTACTTACTCATCAATTGCAATTTCAGAAGGAATCTCAGACCACAGCCGTGCATACTTCACTGGTGTAACTTGCTCCTGGGGGTCCCGATCCACATGCATGTGCAGCATCAGCCGGCAGAAAGATGCTCTCAGATCATAGGGCAAGTTTTCATCAGACATGCAGCGGAGGATGAGATCCACGTCCAGCTGGCCAGAAATCTCATTTATGGCTAAGTACTGGCGATCAAGGCACATTCTAGCAAAGAGGTTTAGCTGGTATCTTTGGGGAGAGGGAAGAAACACAAACAAACATTTCCAAACCATCCACTGCCTGTAGCATTGATATTAGATGCAGTAACAATGGATGAATTTTCTACTTTCCAGTCTTTACTCGAAAGAAAAAGAAAAGGTATTAACCAAACAATAGTAAAAGTGGAAAGAGTGTAAAAATAAAATAAAAGGGTTCTTGATTTTCCAGAGAGTTATACAGAAGCAATACTATTAACAGAAATTTTGTAAGGATCCAAACAGCACTTAAGGCAGCTCAGCCTGAATACTGTAGAAGATGGAACACTTCTAAGTAATGCTGATGCCATGGTGGTTCACTGAGGAACAACTGGACTACAGAACCCTTAAAAGATGCCTCAGAAGTACTGAACTCAGTTCCCTCCAGTCAAAGAGATGGTAACTGAAAAATAAACTGTTCCTTAGCTTCCCAGCCTGTAGGAGCAAATAACTGGCATTTAAGTTGTGCACACTCGGCAGACTGATAATTAACCTTCAGTCACCAACATCCAACACTCATAAATACTCATAGATTTGCGTTGAGCAGTGTCAACTGTGAGATTTCCCAGAGAAATGAATGTTTAATTGACAACAGATTGCTTTTCATCTCCAAGCACTCCTTATGGTAGTTTAACCCAACTTTACACTAAATTGTAGTAGAACAGGCTGCCCAAGGAGGCTGTGGATGCCCCATCCCTGCAGGCATTCAAGGCCAGGCTGGATGTGGCTCTGGGCAGCCTGGGCTGCTGGTTGGCGACCTGCACACAGCAGGGGGTTGGGACTGGAGGAGCACTGTGCTCCTTTGCAACCCAGGCCATTCTAGGATTCTAGTTATTTTAACATGCACATGACTATAAGGTGGGCTAAAAGTAATTAAAGCTGGCAATTCTGCTTAGAAGAAAGTGTAATGCAGTGTAATCCATTTTGAAAGCAACTACAATTTTTATAAGTTGATATTACAAAAGATTGTATTTTAAGTACAGCCCTCCAATAGGTTCAATTGAAAACACACTGGGAAGTCTACTGAAATTATTTCAGTGCAGGAGATAATGCAAAAAATAAAAAATAAAAAAAATAAATAAAAAGGTACCAAAAAATTCTCTCTGTACTCCCTGTACCACCAGAGCTCAGTCTGTCACACTGCTTGCAGAAGTTTAAAACCCAGACACAGGAATTTGGTCTGGGCTGAAACTTGATCTAACACTATGCCAAGAACTTGGTGTCTTGTCAAGTCATCTGGAAACATCACCTCACATTAGAAACTGCTAAAAGCACAGCTCAAACTGCACGAAAGAACAGTGCATTAATCAAACCCAACCTGTGGCATTTTGTATTTTTTTTTTCAAGTTCATACACTGCCCTGCTGAATTCTGTAGGACTACTGAACACTGATTGCAGAATACTACAGGAGCACCAACCACAGGAGGCAGGGGGTAAATAAGTTTTTTTCTTCTAACCAAAAGTAAAACCGTTTGTACACTGAAGTCACCCCCAGTCACCATTTCAACACAGGTAACCTACACAGCTGGCAGTCAGGCTGCATTAACACCCATTCGCACGGAAAGCAAGCAGAAACACAGGCATTAAATGGTGTGCAAGTTTAAGGCACTGTAAGCCTCAGCTAATCTTTTCAAATCAGTTTAAACTTTCCCATGCTGATAATTTGATTTCTAACCATGAACCTTAACGCTTTTAAGCTCACACCTCACAGTCATTTTTTAACGGCTACTTCATCCACGAGCCCAGCATCCTTTCCCCCAATTTAACTGAAGCCTATATACTGAAGGCTTTTCCCCACAATGTAGATGAGCTTTGCTAGCCAGCTACTGCACATGCTGTTAACCTGTAATAGCTGAGCACGTCCCGATCTTCCTTCTGCCCTTCCTTAGCATCCTGAGCCAATTCTCTGATACTCTTACTGCGGATTTCCTTGTTACTGTCTCTCCAGAATAGCCACACTTCTTCCTCATCTTCTCCAACTTCCAAGGCATTTTCTCCACTTGACACTTCTTCAAATTCAAATCGAGAGAGGACCAGCCTGCCAGAATGAAGTGTGGTTAAACTAGAAGCTGCCAAGACCCATGCAGAGCTTTCAGAACATTTCTTTCAAGACACTTGCTGAAATGTACTGGTGATATAGAAGTAAGTAATTTTATGATTCACCTGCATTAAGAAAACAAATTTTATTCTTGAACTATGCCAAGTAAAAGTTGAATATCACGCTCATTCTGCAGTAGCAATTTATTACAGAAAGTCCTTGGGTTTTATTACTAAAAGCAGTGGAGTAAATTTAGAATGTAAACCTTTCCATTTGACAACAAACACTTCATTCAACAAACAAGGAAGATTTGGTAAACAAAAATATCTAACATTTGATCAGTATCAGATCCCATAAATACTGGATAACTGAATAACTGGATCAACACTTTTCTGCTTATGTGACAAAGCTAGAAGCAATTCAGCCACTAAAACAGTAACTGTGCCCTTTCTTTTGCTGAAGAACTAGAAGCTTACATATGAAACATGCAAATCAAGCATATGAGATAAGAACAAATAAAATATGAGGCAACTTTAAGCACTGATGGAAATAAATCAGTCTTCACGCTTTGATGAAGAGAATGACCTCTTCAAGGATATTCTCAGCCACGTGGATTTTGGGTACTACCTGACAAAGGCCTGCTTCCCTTTTACAGTATTTAGATCATGATTATCTGGACCCTATTCCACGTATTGAATAATCTCATCATGATAAAAAAGACAACTGGGATTTGGTGCCTGCAGTGATGCTGCATCAGAGCAATGCAGAAAACTAGAGACCAAAACCCTACAGCTGGGGGGAGAAACAAGAGAGCAGAAATGCATCAGCTTCTGCTTTGGTGCAAGCTGAGTGCAGAGTCCATGTACTGCCCAAGAGGTGCTCAGACAGCTCAGAGATGGAAGCTTGGGACCCAGAAGACAGCTTATGGAATCCTGTACACCTTTCCTGCAAGGTTTTCTACTTGAAGGAAAGAAAACAAAATATCTGAAAGGAGTCTCTGACTGCAGGTCTGAGAACAGACATCACAGACTCCTGCAGTCATCAATATCCATTTATTGTGCATCCAAAGAGGACTCTGCACATATCTAACTGCTTTCTCTAGATGTGCCAGAAGTGCTCTCAGCTTTGAATCCCTTCCCTTCTGTTTCACACTAGGAAAACCATCTCTAAAGGCACTGACTTACTTCGTTTCAATGAGTATGTCTGCATTTGCTGGATTCAGTACGGCTTTACAAATCAACTCCTGTGTTACTGGAATAGACTTGTTCATGGAAACGCACAGATCTGAGAGATAATCCAAAAACCTGTTGGAAAACGTAAGCCAAGAGGGTATCAATGCGTGCTGAGGTTTAGACTGAGGCAATCTATATTTCAGAAAGAAAACATTCAGAACTCCGATGTAACACCACAGAGAAGATCCTTGCCTTCGCAGGGAGTTACGGCAAATGCCAAAAAAGAAGTGAACGAGTTGTGCTCACTTGCTGGTAAGTTGGCAGGTGCAGATTTTTCTCAGAAGACTGAGGAAAATGGTAACTGTGTATTTAAAAATGTAGGTCTCACCTGGGCTCCCTATTTTTCCTCACAAGACTAACAAAAGTATCGATCTCAGCAGCTGTGATGTGTTTCTCCAGGAGCTTGCGATTGTTGTGAAGCAGTGCTGTGATAGTGTCCTCAGCCAAGACATCGTAGCCAATTTGTTTCTGCATGAAGCCAAATTGCTTTGCAATGTATTCCTTCAACCAGAGGGAAAGAGAGAGGTGATGTAATTCATTCTCAGAATTTCAGAAAATAATCAATAACAAAACAAGATATTTGTTAATTCTACCATCCCAGGCAGTGACTGAGTTAGATTCTAATTGTTCTTCCTTCACAGTCTTAACATCTCCCTTATTCCTGGACTGGATACCAAAGAATTTCTCCCTATCTGAGTCTGGTTTTTAATAGCTGGCAACAAAAAAAACTATGCATCCTTAGTTCACGGGCCAACTTGCAATGGAGCTTATAGTACACAAGAGTGAAGAAGTTCACCTGGATTGACAGCAATTCCATTGTTTTCTCAAATTCTCCTTACAAGTATTGCTATAGTTACACTGCATGTAACCTCTGATAGAGTCAAAAGATGACAATAAAATTAAGCAATCCAAAAAACATCTTGCTGACTGTACAACCACACCACAGCACAGCAGGAACAATATCAGTGGTATTTGGAGCAGGATAAACGTTAGTACCGCTGAGAGCTGCAAACATATTCCAAACCTGATTCTTCCTGTAATCCTGCTGAGAATGCCTCAGCACCCTGTAGCAGAGCCTGCAGATGTGTCTGAAGGGAGCATGACGTTGGTCTCCAAGCTCCTCCAAGCGCAGCATGGGGCCATCGCCGCTGTCAGTGAACGGCGCTTGCAACAGCTTGAAAATCTACGGATTTATTAAAACCCAAACATGAATCCCATGAGGCATTTGATTAAAACTAACGTAAAGGCACTGTGTTAACATTCATCAATTTCAGAAAGACACGTCAGAAACACACTGCAGTTGCTGTTTGTTCCTAGGCCACAGAGCAGCCAGGATCATCACTATATTCTATAATCTTTTCTTCTAGCAATACTACGCCCAGAGTCCACTGCCAAGCTGCCAACAGCTAGAAACTCAGCGGATGCTTTGGTCCCACCATTTTGACCAGGTTCTATTACTAGGATCTCCTTTCAGACAACCCTTCGTGTAGGCATAGCTTAGAGAAAAATGCAGTCTACCTGCTTTAGGATATTCTGTTCTCTCATCAGTTTTTGCCGTTCTCTATTAGGTTTAGAAAATACCACTTCAAGGACGTCTTGCCCAGAATTAGTTCCACCAGTAACAAAGTAGACCAAATCCTCCAACAATTTGGTAACAGATCTACAGAAAAGTCACAAGTTGTTAATACAAGACTACAGATTCTATCTGTTAAAAGAACGACAGTGTGAGGTTACACAGATTTCATGTTAAGGACAAAAAGCATTATTACTAACCCAGATGTTGGATAAAGCACCAACGTTTGCATGAAATTTAACCTTAGGAACGAGTGCTCCCTATTGTTACAGCCTGTTACAATAGCACAGGTACAACAGTCAAACTGCAGAAGCATTAAGACAACGACATCACTTTAAGGCCACTATATGATCACTAAGTTTTCAGCAGTTCTTTTGAATTGCCAGAAAAAAATCGATCAGGTTATAATCTCCTTGAGGCCAAATGAAAGACACGGCCTATGGAAGCACGTGGGTTTGACACAGCAGACTGCACATTCTTTTTGAGTGGCCACATATTTTTCAAAGACATTGCCAGAGGATTTGCCATAAGTCATATGTTCACTCTTCACAAGATGGATTATAAATTCCCACACTCATTTTGCAAAGCCCATCAAGAGAGGCACGCTACGGATTATTCCCCTACGTTCACAACAGTTCCCATGCTCTCATTTCACAGTGACAGTGAAGGGCTGACAGAACACTGCTTGAGAGCCTCCACTATGTGCACGTATCAATAATAAAAGAAACAGGTCTTGAGTAAAGCAAGCAGTATCTGAACTACTTGTTTCCTTACCGTCTTTCATTCTGGGTTATTGTTCCTTTTTCCAGTTTGCCAGCAATGGAACCTAACACTTTACTTGCATCATTTGCAAAGTCCAAGTCCCGAACCTCTGCAGGAGAAACTGGTACTATAGCAAAAGCTTCTTTGTCCTCTTTTACTGGAGAAGTACCAATCTAAAACCCAAAGATTATTATCAGAATAGAAGGCAAAAAAGCAGTACCACTAAGTATGTGAACAACTAGCCCAAACAAAGAGCCCCACTGCTACGCAGATCCACTCAGACAACATGGGAACAGACCCACTCTGCACAAGCTCACAGGTGTTTCCAATACAGAGGAATCTCAGTCTGAGATTGCAAAATGTTGCCATAAAGAGGAGAAAAAAATCTTCCATGTGCTGGCTGCCATATACCAGAGATTTAACAGCTAGCTATTGAGCTACTATGGAAGCCTATGAAATACTTTGTGTAGGCACTATTAATTGCTGTTATATTGATCGCTGTTTGACAAACTCCAAAGTCTCAAAGGACTGGAATTCCTACCTATAAGCAACATATAAGTGAAAGTATAGAATAAAAGGATGCAATCACAAAAAATTAACAAAGCTTACCTTAAGCATCACAGGTTTCTCTTCTTCTTTATCAATAGGGATATTTGTACTATGAACCCAGGTGTTAGTGCAAAGGTGCCTAAGTCTGACATAAGAGTTCCTAAAAGAAAGTCAGAAGTTTCAAAGTGTGAATCAGATTGCCAGGCAAGAAATCTTAGCATTGTTCAGAAATGCAAAATGCCGGTGAGATCAAGTGGAATAAAAAATAACAACAAAGAAAGTAACAAAACTACTTATATCCAAGCTGCCATAACAGGAATAACTCTTTTTTCCTTGTTAATTTATGCTAACTTACAGTATCTGCTCATTCAAAGAGGCAGCTGGATAAAGTCCATACAACAAATATTTCTGGGGAGGAGCGGACAGCATAGAGCCTGCATTCAAACTGTGCATCTTTGAAAGGTACAGTGCCTTTCAAGTAGCAAGAGGTACCATATGAACAGTTAACTAACCAGATACAACAGAAAATGAAGTGCTAAGCACCAGTCATGTCCTAGCAAATGCAATACAGACAGGTACTGGGAAGAGCACTATAGACAACAGACTTCAGCCAGTTTCTACACTGGCAAGAAAGACACTTCATCTGTTTTCCCATCTATAAAATGGGGTTCTGTTATCAATATCTCCACTATGAAGTACTAGAGTGATGTTCTAGGCATTTCTACATTAATTTGAAGAACCACCTCAATTTCAAAGGAAAAAAAAACTGTGAGAAAACAGCTCAAAATTGCTGGCCATACCTGGGGACGAGGCTGTCTCCTCCTCGCAGGGTGGTGGGGTCCAACTCGAATATGGAGGAGATATCATTTCCTTCAGGCACAGACACCAGAGAGTATGCCATCTTCTCCTGAGCACTGCGCAAGCCTCTTCTGGAGGCATCCTGCTCAGGGTCCTGCTGTGGAAGAAGTCCCATCACAAAGTCAGTTCAAGCTCTCCAGGCCCAACTGCCTGTGTAATTTGTAGACCTAACTCTGAACCACTCCAGGTCCTGCAGAAGATTACTTCTGACTTGGGGCACCAGCAGCTCCTTGTCAAACATTTCCTAGCTTTCTCCAGTGTTAATAACTTCTGAGCATTCCTGGATTGATACACACATTAAATCCTAGACAACAGAAGCTGTGTCTTGCAGAGGGTAACAGAAGAAACTCAAAACCCCCCAGTCATTCACCACACAGTGCATCAGGAACTCTGACCAGCTCCAGATGATGCACATCTGGTGAGATGGCCACTCTAGACACTACTGGCTTTTGAAATGCATTTGGCATCACTGGAAGACAGGCACCCAAAGGAGGCTGAAAGCAAGTACCAGTCTTTTGAGGTCTTGATGCAGGGCATTCCAATCCCAAAAAATACTGAATAGCTACCCAGTGTTGTTTGTGCCTCAGAATACTCTGTCATTTGCACATTGGTATTCGGTGAACTTGGCTGCAAAATAGTGACATTTAAAGTCTTTGGTTTTGCACAAGGGAACAGACAGTTAACTGCACGGAACAGAAACACATGCTGGGAATGTGCCATCAAAAGAAGCCACCATACATTCAAGGGTCCATCTGGAGGCTTTACTGGAGAAACGTGCTCACTGGGTTTGAATTCTCCACGTTTCAGCAGTGTCCTTCATCCCCACAGTAAGACAATGGCTAACATCCATGATGTGCCTTTGACATATCAGGAGACAGCTGGGCAGATGTAAGAACTGTGACAAAGCTGACAATGGAAACCAATAAACTGGGAAGCAGGAATTGAGGCAATTTAGGGAGGACTAAAACTTCAGCACCAACACTGACAGAAGCAGCCCACTAATACTGAAAGGGCGTTACACGGCGTCTCATTCATGCCCATTTAAACTGCTTTTCCACTGAGCTAAAAGAAAACAGCAACAAAACAGCTATGCAAAGAAACCTGCAGTTCTGCATAGAGCTCACGTTTGAATGAATTTGAAGTAATGTATGAAATCAGAGGTAAGCAGCCCACACCATGTTGTCATGACTGAATGTTAAGCAGTGCAGTAATTTTATGTCAGAAATGAATTATGTGCTCTTGATCCTACTCTTCATGGTCTATTTTTGCCACCTAGTGGTTAAAAAAACACAGTAGGGAAAAAAGTACATTTCTGAAGCCGAGTGTTACCATTATTACTGCACTCAGGAATAAGGCATTAGTGCACTACCAGCAGGAAGGATATCTATAATGACAGACACATTGATTAACTTTCAAGTTAAGCCAAAAAAAAAAAAACAGTTTAGCATTGGATATTTTTCCCCCTCACTGGAAGAACAGCAGTGTGGAGTTTTTGTTCATGCTTTTCCCCACTGTACAACTACATTTACTAAAGACCAGCTGGCAGAAGATGAGTGTTTGCTAAGCTACCAAGAAATAAGGATAACAGTTCAGTATCTGGGGGCAAGTGCGAGCTTCTTAATGGCTAGGCTGTGATGACAAATCCCTTTCAGAGGTAATCTCATCCCTGCAGCACTATCAAAGCATTCACCCCCTTTTAAATATGGGAATAGTTCCTTCTCAGTTCTAAGTGTAGCAAATCTCCCACTACTCAGGATAAATGACTGAGAAATTCACATAAGCCCACAATTTCATCCAAGTTAAAAAACGTAGGCTAAAATTGAAAATGCTGTTCCAGTTGTTTTCTCCCATTGAAGCAATGTTTCACTTTGACACCAATGAGAAGCTTCTAACAGAACAAAGCATCAGCACAGCCAATCTTCAACACAAAAATATTTACTGAGAAGGACACAGACTTGCTTTCATGAGAAAGAATGGAAGAAAGAAGGGCACTGAAATCATTCCCACCCTGCCATTCTTTCTTTCTAGGCCCTTCAGCATGGCTTTCCCGTGACACACTAAAATGAGAGGGTATTCATGAATTAAACAAGGAGGCCAAGAATGGCTGACTGGCACAGCACGATGTGAACATCCCACTAGGAACACATGACATTTGATGTCAACTTTGAGCAACTTGCTCTTCAGACCTATACAAAGAGTGCTTCAAGAAAGCAAAGGTTTAAGAAAGAGGAAGACAGAAAGACACACTATGAAGTGGGAAGGTAAGGGGTCCAAGCAACACGTGAGTTTGGTCACAGGTGTACTGCTTCTCACTAAAGCCTACTCCAGTTTTTAATACCCTGCAGGGGCCCTAACAGCCTTCAGATGACACACAATTTCTCAGCATCTGCACTAGCAACAAGGCCTCAACGATCCATGCACTGGCCAACTGAGTACCAGAGCCTGTGCAAGCCCTCTCAATTAGGGGCAAGATCATACTCTTGCCTATACTTACTGAGGATTGACACTCCTGGTCATCTTCCTCATAGTCAGGGTTTACCTGATGAAACAGAATCACATGCATGTCAAAACTCTAACAGTGCTACAAGTGGGAAACAACCTCAGCACAATCTAAACTTGTTTTGTAAAAGATGAGCTCTGCTGCTATGGTTCTACTGGGCATGCAGAACAGATATAATACACAAGTGGATTTATTTCTAATTGGCTGATTAGCAAACCCAAAATGTACTGAAAAAGCTCAATACTGGACCATAGTTGAAAAGGATTTGTTCATGTACACATGACAAACTGTTGCTGCTTTTCCAATCTACTTGTTAGGAGTAGGATATTTAATCCAGACCTTTCCCACTGAAACTCTCATGTCAACAACATGAGCTAAGACAGCCTTTCTGCCTTGCTCTGCACCCTTACATCCAGGACAGCCATTATTTATAGTGGTTTGTATACAGGCATATTGGTATATCTGTGCCCTGAAATACTTACAATTAGTTTTAATGAACATTTACAAGTGTTAAGCAGCAAAACTCACAAAATTTTAATGCTTTGACATTTTATTCATTTCATTTTATAAGATGCCCTGAAATTTTACTTCAGTGTGGAAAGATATCAACTACAGTGAGCAAACCAGACCTTACTTTGTGCTTGGACACTTAAGCATTATCTGCAGTTCTTACCAGCCTGCTCTGAAGCCTAACTGCATTTCCATCTTACAGTCAGTCTTTCCTATTTGGAAATCCATGACTTGCACTAGTTGACGGAACTCATTTTCCCCAGAGGGGCTCAGCCACTTAAGAGCTATTCAAATACTAATTCAACTTCATTCTCACTACCCACAAAACAGTATACCAGTATTCAGCACCTACCCTTTGTAGAAGAGTAATTGCCTTTAGGATTCATACAGGAGGTGCAATATGCTCAAGACTATCCCTGTACTGCAGCATTCATCCGAGCCTCTTTAACTGACTTCCACATTTACCATCCACGTTAGTAGTGACTCTAAAGGACCCAAACACTGCTCTCCTTCCCTTATTTTTTAGGGTGGGAAATGGGAGGTTTTCAGAAAGAATAAAAGGAATAGGATGCTGAGAAGGAAAGGCAGAGAGCTCCTAAACAACCCCAACACTCACCTCTGCTGCTAAGTAGTGCCCAGTAGCAAGGTGCTTGAACCTGAAAAGGCTGTTCCAGTACCCTGCACCACCACGGCAAGGATCATGCTGTACCACCTGCAATGAAAGGGGAACAGTTACACTATACATGAGTGACTTCTCTCTTTAAATACAGTACTTCACATATCTATTTCCCTTACAGGTAAAGAGGAAACATAACGAAGAGCTCCAGGGAGGTGGTGGAGTCTCCTTCTCTGGAGATGTTGAAGACCTGCCTGGATGCCTACCTGTGCGACCTACTGTAGGGAACCTGCTTTGGCAGGGGGGTTGGACTCGATGATCTCTGGAGGTCCCTTCCAGCCCCTACAATTCTGTGATTCTGTGATGTTTTTTTTGGTTGCTGGGTACTGACTAGTGCTCCATTTGGAGTTTCTGGTGGGTGATGGCAGGAAGATCAGGGCACAAGCTGGCAGTTAAGTAATGAAAGAAAGTGCTCTCAACTGGCATCGTTGCTAGGTTCTTGAAACACTTCCTAAAGAGATGCAGCAGAGCCATCAAGTTTCACTGGAACCAATATTTAACTAATGTGCTGTATCTAATGTTCAACCTTCTGAAAGGTCTGAAATGGAGCAGTATTGTACAGAAGTACTGGAAGAGAAATCTGACAGACTGCAAACTTGCCCTGTAGCAAGCAGAACCTCCAACATGAGCTGACCTGTTACTCTGTGTTGGCCACTCTGGGTACACTCACTTA
The DNA here is from genome assembly GCF_019238085.1 of Lagopus leucura. NCBI lineage: Eukaryota > Metazoa > Chordata > Aves > Galliformes > Phasianidae > Lagopus > Lagopus leucura. The sequence continues at coordinate 6,762,179 of NW_024962279.1, read as the reverse complement.
GGAATACTCAGTACAGCTGATCTCTGCTTTCTGAGCAGGGACTGCACCACCTCTGAGCACACTGCACTCATCACTGGGTGACTGCATGCACATGAACAGTTACAGCAATCATTGGCTTTTGTGGTAAGGCTCTCAAGTAACGCTCATTACAGGTAAGCTTTCAACAGAAATAGGGGAAAAGCTGTATATCAAATCAGATACTTCTGCAATGACAATAGGAAAAACATATGCAGCATTACAACTAATTCTATGGCTCTCACAGGCAGTGCAAATGGCAAACGTTTAAAACCATACTGACATAAAATAGCTCTGGTTTATCCTTTGTACCAATAGAGGGAGAGTATTTTTTGAAACCAACGATGGCACAGATGTTAGTCGCTATGTAAAAGCCCAGTACAGTGAAAAATGGTTCAGACAACGCACAGTCTAGCACAGGTTGCTATCTCCTTTCAAATGAGATATGTATAATCACAGCATTGCACACCAGAAACAGAATGTTCAGAACACTCTGCAGGACAGTTGAGATTATTAGCTGGCTTTAGATTTCAGAGACTGGTAAGAAAAATGACATCACAGATGCTTCTCTGTACTCTTTTCTGAATTGTCAAGAACTCGTATTTCAGAGCTATCTGTTACAGCACTAGAAATCACCTTCAGTTTTGATTTCGCACAGAAAACATAGCAAATAAAGGAAATGTTAAATTCAAATATCAGGAAGACTTTTAGCTAACAAAAGTAATGCAGGCATGTGGTTTTTAAAGAGCAGCAGCCACCACAGAGCCACCCCCAGCCCAGGTCACAGTTCTTATCTTACCTCCACCTCCCACAGTGCTTTTGAGCTGGTTGCAGAAGTGGCAGACTGCCTCCCTGTCGTTCTGAGGAAGACGTGCTGCTTCTTTCTGTGCTCATCACAAGTCAGAAACTTCTCCTGCTCTGCATGAAACAATCTTACTACATCCCCCTGTCAAAGCCCAGAATGCATGATCAGTAGAGACAGAGACATTATCCACCAGAGAACAAGTTACAAGCAAGTAAACTTTTGAGTCTCACCCCTTTGAGGATGTCATCTTTATTATCACTCCATTTCATGAAAAGGACTATTTTCCAGCTTGTATTGCAATTCACAGAGTTGACCTAAAAGGAGAAACAAAACTGTTAGTCCCACTGTCCTGTGCTTGCATAAGCTCTGCCACAGAACTACTGCCTTATTTTTTTAACCTGGTGCTCATCAGGGTACACAAACTCCTGCATTACTTTAAATAAAGCCACTTCTGCATCTGCTCATGAAAAATCTAACTACAGATCTGACTCACCAGTAAGTCACGCACCATAGAGCCATGGCTATTGATCTTGAAGAATAATCTCATTTCTATCCAGTCAAAAAAAACAGATCAAATTTCAACCTTTGTTCAGTGCACAAAAGGTACAAGAGAAGTCTTGCAGAGACATTAAGGAGATGAGTTACAAGATAATTCTTAAACATCACCACAGGTGCTAATGAACTTACCAAGGTTTAATTTTCCTACAACACAAGCCCTAGCAGCTTAGCTGAAATTACAGAGGTTTGTACAGCTGTTCCCAACTCCTGTGCTACCAGCTCTGTCTGCCCTTACCTCATTGCATCCCGGATTATCAACAAGCTGATGACTGCTAGCATGAAGAGGCTGACCAGCGTTGACAGGGTTCAGGACTACTTTGTCTCCAATGACAACCTGTAGATAAGCACAGCATCAGACAAACCTGCAATCTCAGAAAGCATGTTTTTTTGTTTTTTGTTTAAAAAAAAAAGTGATAGGAGGAAATTGCAGCCTCGTAGTTTGGAGAGATGCCGGTCTGAATACGAAAATCAGGATTCCATTGCACCAGAAGCCTACTATAGATTCAGTCATTCAGGCAGGAAAATAATCCCATACCAAGGGACTTAGAGGCTTACAGAAGAAACATAGCCTGTAATTCTGGTAACAAATCTATCTGCTGCTTCCCATGAAGTTGTTTCATTGGTTAACATTTAACAAGTAATTCCGATAGCAAAAGGTCAGCCAAAAATCCTCCTCCTCCAAGATGCACTTTCATTTGTAAAATCAGACTCTCGACCAGGCTGGCATATGACTCAAGGCAAATGCACTTTATTATGGACAGCAAATGTCCTGTTCTTCCCCTCTGCCTGGGCCAAGCCTTACTTAAATTAAAATACAAATCCTTCTCTGGATTGAAGACAACTGGTCATTATGATAAAGCACCTGCAAATTCACAGGATTTGAAGAGGTTAATGGCCACTACAACTGCACTGCCTTGTGCTTTGGCATGCATGCGTGCCAGTGTGTGCAAAAGGAACAATTACATGAAAATGCTTGGGATAGTTCACAGGAGGAATTATTTTATAAAGCCCACTGAATTTACGTGCCAAGCGTACGGCTGAGTTACAGCACAGAGCACACTAATGCTTATTGATGCTGTGTTTTAGACAGACTGTACAACCAGGTGACTCAGATACTTAATTTCTTCAGTTTGATGCATGATCTCTTGTACAACAGTAATGCATTACATACCAAATGAGTTATTTTCCAGTATTCCCATGAACAGAGCCATTTGATCTCATTATTACCTCATTCTTCACGTAAAATATTTGAGTAATTTTGATTCAAAGCTAGCAACACCAAAAGCTCAGATGCTAATCACTTACTCCAAATCTGCTGAGGAACCTCAGCAGTTCCTCTCATTTAGAACTGGACAGGAACTGTGCACAGCTACCATAATTAAGCCCCTTATTCCTTCCAACGTTCACCCATTGCATGTTTTCAAAATACAAGTTACCATAGCAATTTTTTCCTCTCCCTCTCGACAGGAAAAAGGTTGTTTCTGCAATATCATGCACTAAAATACCTGTGTATTTCATTAATTGCATGACAGACCTCCTTCCAAGCTGCATGCAAACAATACATGAAGATGATTTTCTCAGCACTTACACTGTCTCCAATGGAGCGCAGCTTGTAGAACGGCTGTATGTAGAACCAGGAGCCTTCATTTCCAGCTTCATCCAAGGTCACCCTCATGGCATTCTTCTCTAGTAGAGCTGGCAGCCTCTTATTTACTGTTAAGTATTTGTTACTTTTTAAGTGAAGCAGCTAGAATAAGAATTAGAGTTCAGTTCTAGGAATGCTCGTTTTTCCTCCCCTCAACAGACAGTGAGCATGTATAGATAGGACAACCACAGTGTTACACAGGAATCAAAGTAAAACCTAAAGCACGTTATAGGAAAATTGTGATGAATTCAGGCACGTTTCTGCTGGTGCTTATTTCAGTAACACACTGTGCTCCTGTACAAAGCCCTTCCAGTTAACCTAACTGCAAATGCTTTAGGACATGCCAAATGGTAAAAGACAACCAGCCAACTTCATGCAATAACCAAGCCCACTCTGCCGTGCTCCTCGTCACCCACTGCCTTGAATCAGGGCAAATCAGACCTAGTTGGTAATTAGCCCTACTCCTGAAGGGCTGCAGCACCAAATCTACTGGAAGGTAAGTTTGCTTTGGTTTCAGGGTGATCCAGCATCTGCTCACGTTATACTCCAGTAATTAAGGGTGCCTTTTTCAATTATGTAGTTATTGTTCTTTCCATTTTTCTTGGGTTTGACTTCAGCATTTTTCAGTCCCCAGCACACGGTATATCCTTTGCTTAAATGGACTATAGCTGCTTATATGTGTTCACTTTCCTCTGAGGCAGATTGCCATTTGATGTCTAATCACCTGACTGCAAGAAATTGTGCTTGGAACTGCACAGTGCCATTTCCACACAGCCAGCGATGCAGCAGCACAGAAAGCATTCCCAATGAAATCATTACACGACCTCAGAGGAGAAAAAGCACAGCTAACCCATCACAAAAAACACTGGTCTATCTGCATCCTTATGGACATCAGACTTCATGGGATCACACTTCAGAGTGCTGCCACACTACTCAAAACTACAGATTCTTCTCAATGAACTTCATGAATTTGCAGTCACTCTCTCTAGGATTTTGCTTGAAGTCCCCCATTCAGCTTGCAGAGATGCTCACAACTCACCTGGATAACATTGCCATACTGGATAACTGTTCCCAGCAGCTTTCTGTTCTCAGTTTCGTTCTGCTTCTTTTCCAAATCGGCTGCATGCTGAAATTAGAGCCAAACAATTTCTTTGCTGTTTAATAGCCAGTGTGGCCAAAGCACCAAGGTTATCTGTAAGTGTTTCACAGAACTGGGAAAAAATGAGTGCACGATACAGCGTGTTCCTCTTTGTTATTTCCAACAGCATTATTTCTCATCGTTTTTTCAATTGTTTGGTCACCATTTAAACAACACATTTTGAATTTGACAAAATTTTGCAATAAAACACGAGATAAAAAAGACGGGAGAGAAATAAACAAATGCTTTATCATATTCCTGATGGTAGAGCAGGATTAGAAAAGAAATCTTAGCGACCGCACAGGAAGTTACCTGCATACTATATTCAAGTTCCGTAACCTTCAGCTCATACAGAATTTCTTACTCTTAGAATATTGCTATGTATGATAACCAGCTCTTTCTCCATGAGAGTCTGGGGTACAGCTGCTCATTCAAACTCAAAAAAAAAAACCACCATTCAGAAATAGAGTGCTGCATAAATTGTTGCATAATTTTCTTTTTATTACTGAAAAACATTTTCTTTTCCTTGGCTTCAGAGTATAGCATCAATAAAGATTTATTCGGGTAACACAGCAGTCCCTCAGCTATCCGTGACAGTAATCAAGAAAAATCCTCTGCCTGCACAGGGTGGGGTATCACATGATTGTAAACAAGGGACATCGTGTGCTCTGTGCAAACATGATTAAGGCTTCGGACGGATTTCAAAACCATCTCCCACGTCTGACTGTCACTCAAGGAGAAAGAAGCACTTTCTCTGGCCACTAGATGTCAGCTTCTCAAGCAGCACTGATTCACGATACCAAAGAAAGACAAGTGTCCCAGATTTTAAATCCCTTAAATGGCATTAACTTAAAATAACCTGACCTCAGCAGTGAGCATGCCACAGCAGACAATAAATTGCACCAGCAGGCAAACAGAAGCCAAAAAAGGCAAGTGAATATGACTAAATCCTGCATCGTTGATTTTCATAAAAATTGCATGTCCTGCTAAAGAAATCCAGTTACGAGCAGAGGTAACAGATGCAGGCACACATTCTGGGGACACAGCCTGCTTCTCCTCTAAGACGTATTACAGAAAACACAGGGGTTTTAGTGCCTTCCACATACCAATAAGTGACATGTACTCATCTAACTGACAGAAAAGAGTTTTGGTGCACAGGCAGCGCACACACGATCAAATTATTTTAACTCCATGCACCAGACTCAGGCACTGGGATGGATGTGACTGCGCACACCCACTGCAGAGGCTCAGTGCTGAACCATTCCCAGTAGAACGGCACAGCCTCAGGCTCTCCCAGCCAGCCAAGCAGACAGCAGGTGCAGGCTGGGGCACTGCCTGTATGCACACACTCAGCTGGGGATAAACACTGGGAAAATCAAATCCTGGATCTCTGCAGGGACCCCATCAGAAAACAGGAACGTAACAGTCCCAGGCACCTGAACTGGAAGATACTAAAGGAAGAGAAGACAACTTTAAATGAGACAGCAATCCAGAGCAAGTACACAGTGTCTTCCCCATGTGATACAGTATCTAGAACATACCTTTCCTTAAAATACATGAACCTGCACTTACACTACGCAGGCATTAACTCTCCCCTCCCCTAACACATCAGAAAACATAAAACCAGAAACCCCTGCGACTTAAAGCTTGATGGCACAGCTTCCTTCTCATATCATCGTAGAAGGGGAAGGAGAAACACAGCACAAGGGACTGACCTCTGTGCTACAGCCAGTGAAGAAGTAACTTTCACCTGGTCAAGTTGTTGCTCCTGGGTTATAAAATTATGTTTTCAGAAGCAAAATGAGCCTAACAGTCTCAGTAAAATGCAGGAGCAAGGCAGCCATATGGCAATCAGCAAATGACACTCTCCTACAGGGCCTTTTTGTATTTCTGTCTTCAATGAGCTTAATATAGGCTTTAAGAAACTAAAAATACTTAGAATTGTAATTTTGACATGAAGTACTCCAGCCTAGGCAATTTTAACATAAACATGTGTTTTATTTAACTCTAAAGTCAACAGATGGTATTTAAGTTAGTCGGCTTTTTTTAAAAAAAAGCAACTCTAAAAACAGCAATCAACTGCCTGGCTGGGTTTTCAACTGCTGAACAACATCTTACCCAGAAAAATATTAAATACTGCAAGCTAATAAGGAAAGAGAGGCAGTCTGGCCTTATAAATTAGTCATAATTACCCAGCAACCTTTACAGAGATCCAGCAGCAGCGTTTACATGAGAAACCTCAGCAGATCTATCAGCCTTCCTTTGCTCCCACGGCACAACCAGCACAGCTAGCACCCATCACTTCATGTGCAGAGCTGCAATCCCAAGAGCCTGCTCCTCTGAGCAGCTGTCTGCACCATCCTGCTTCCATGCTAGAAAAGTACAGGCCCACAAAGCACCGCTGCAGTCAGCACAAGTCACCAAGAGAAGTTTAAACGGCTGCCACTCCAACCTGGTGCCATGCATCCCACTGTTTGGACACAGGCTGTGAACAGTACGCCATCACAAACCAAAAGGTGTTTAGAAGTGAGATCTCAGTCAATGCCTCAAAAGGAGTCTTGTGTAATGATTTCAACACCCTCTGCTGGTGCCTCCTTGGTAACTGTGGGAAGGTGACTGGAAATGCTTCTTTAAAGCAGTACAGATTAGAGTGTTTATAATCAACAAGCACCAGAACCTGAATACTTACGTGCAGTTTGTTGAGTAGCACTGCATCAGTCGTGCTGTTAGCTCCTGGCTTTGCTGCTTTCCAGAACTGTTTTTGAGCAGAGTACCGGTTCATAGGACATAGTTTGAACAGACAATCTACAAAAACAATGAAATAAGCATGGAAATTGCTTCAACCATTTGTAATTAACTAGGATTATGCTAGTATTGTCCAAATATTTCAGCAGCAAGGAAAGCTTTATAAACAAATTCCAGAAAGCTCTTGATCAGACGCATGCTTTTTTGGGCAACAGGAACGTTGCCCCATGAATGATAAAAATTAACTGCTGCTGCCAAACATCTGATGCAAGACCGGAAAATTCACCGCTTGTCCCAGTCTGAAAACCCATTGTACTAAAATGGTAACACTTCTCAATGCTTTCCCAGGCAAACTGATCCATCTTACACACTTTCAAATCTTGCTTTTCATACTTCAGCTGGTACGTTGCATCACCCCGTGTGATTGTTTCAAGGTTTTGTTTGTTTTAACTGAGTCCCTTCTATTGCTAAGGAAAACAAGGCACAAGAAACTGGTGACAACTGCACGGTAAGGCCGTGAGCAGAAGAAAACACCCCTATGTGACAGTGTGAAGCAGCAGAGGCACTCAGTGCAGAGCTCAGAGGCAGAGGTAACCCCAGGGATGCCGGGTTCCTCACCAAGTTCACCACCTCTGTTTACTTAATGTCCTGCCCAGCAAAAGTCAGGAATTACAGCTGATAAGCCTCATTAAACATACATTTTTATATTCAAGAGATGCTAGCTTATCAGTAATACAACTGAATTAGCTGTATTTACTATTTTTTGCCCATGTGCCGCTAAGCAACCATACACGCAAGTAAACAAATTAAGCTATTCAGAGAGCACCCAAAGCAGCAGCCTGCACCTTTGAGCACAGTGCCCCACATGCCAGCACAGCTGTTCCAGCACCTCTTTGGAAACAATGTGGCTGTAAGGCTTCTGGCTGCTACCTCGCATATCTTACAGGCACATCAGGTGCAGGACCTGCAGCAGGGGCAGCCAGGAGCAGGCTGGAGCAGCAGGGAGCGCCGAGCCCCATCTGGAGCACTGACCTCACAGCACTTGGGCACTTTCCAGGCACGCACTCTTCCACCTATTTTTCCTTTAGATAAAGATGAATCACAGCGATTGACAACACAGAGCAGCATTCAGAGCTGCTGCAGAATGGCACTTTCAGTGAAGATGATGCGTTGTAAGCAACACATCAGTCATAAAATTTTCTATTTTTGCTTAAACCATCAGTTCACACAATGACAGCAATTAACAGAACCACACGGAAGAATTAATGGATGCCAGATTTAGTCACTGTGCAAGCACACTTGCTTCCAGGCTCTTCAATCAGAGAAGTTTCCCAGCCAGGCTTCACTCCTACCTGCAGAGCTGCTTGCAGCAACCCCCCTTGTGAGCATTTGACCTTGTCCCACACCACAGAGAAAAACACAACATGTTTTTCTTAGGTTTCTTCCTAGGTAAAAAGCTACAAACAATAAAACGTTTCTACATTCTAAATCTGTTTCTTAAGCAGCTGAGGAGACAAACCAGGTGTAATTTGGCATTCACCTCAACACGGTCACCGGAGGCTGGTTGGAGCAGTGCATTTCACCACAGATCTACGAGCTTTCTGAGCATAAATAAAGATTGATTTGCACACTCTACAGGCTCACGTTTCCAAAAATCAACATGCAAGTATGAGTCAGCTGAGCACCACCACAGTCAGAGGTCTGCAATCACAGCATCAGAGAAACCGAGCTCTTGTCACTGCCCTCGGGTAAGTTGGGCCTATTTCTAACAGATCCAAAATGAAGCCAAAGCAGTGAAGAATCTCATTGACTTCCCTGTAGACAAAAGCCCAGCTCTCTGCTCATGGGCTCAGGAAGATTTATTGACCATGAGAGTGGGGAGGTGCTGGAACAGCTGCCAGATAGGCTGTGGATGCCCCGTCCATCCCCGGAAGTGTTCAAGGCCAGGTTGGATGGGGCCCTGGGCAGCTGGTATTAAATGGGGAGGTTGGTGGCCCTGCGTGTGGCAGGGCGTTGGAGACTCATCATCCTTGAGGTCCCTTCCAGCCCTGACCATTCTGTGATTTACCAAGCCAATAAACAAAGCCATCGCTGCAGAGTTAATCACACCGTACCAAACACTGCTTGTTGAACTTCACCTGCTAAGGAATGCATTTGGTGTTCAGATCCTCATAAGAAGCAGTGAAAGAAGGCAGAGTCACACACTGAGCAAGCAGAAAAATGAAATGCTACATAACTGCTGGTTAAGTGAGGACACGCTGTCAAGCACAAACACTGAACAAAGGTCCAGCCGGGAGGAAATAAGCACCCACGTAACCGTGTATTACCTCATTGTGCACGTGCACAAAGGGGATGAATGGGATTTATATAGACACGTATTAAACATGTGTTTCAAGCTTTCCAGGCTAAATTCTGCTCTTCTGTCAGCAGTTGTTTTGCCTCAAGTGAAGAGGATTTGCACATACATGCATGCAAGTTCTCTCTGTTTGGGCATCTGGATCTCCACCCGGGTTCTGCCACCTGAAGCTCATAGAAATACACCAGCAATGTGTGGTCATCCTCTGCATGCACCAGAAACACAGAGGGATAATGAAGGCCTATCAGAAACACTAGAAAACACCATGTCCTGAGGTATGCTGGGATGTGGAGAAGGAATAATCCTCCAGGCCATCTCTCCAACCACAACTGCCCCTTCGGACAGATCCAGCTGCAGAGCACTTTCAGAGGAGGAAAAACTACAAACGTGAAGATGCTTCATTAAGCCATTTATAAAGCCTGCTGAGTATTTAACACCAACACAGCTACTCCATCGTTACTTGATTAAAAAAAAAAACAACTGCTTTTTGCACAGCAATAACAAAATTAAAAGATTAGCAAATCCCCACTGGAATTTAGCAGTTGCTCTTTCTTGTGTTCTGTACCTCCATAGCTGGTATTTCCCCAAGGGTGAAACCCGCTCGCAGTAGAGAATAAATACAAGAAAATAATAAAATCAGCATCCTGGAAAAAAATAACAGGACAGCAGATGAAGAGGCAATGAATCTGGCAGTGAGGGGAACATGGGACATCCAAGTTCTCAGTGCCAGTGACAGAGGTCTCGCAGTGTTCACACGTTCACAAAGATGGTAGCATTCCACACAGCTGAAGAAATTATTTCAAGACAAAATGAAGACCTTTTCTGTGTTTAATTGAAATATTTCCATGCAGGAGGTATACAGAATAGAAAAATACATATATTCAATCCCATGCAAGTTTCACCTTCCCAGCAGCCCTTGCAGCACTACACTGTCTATTTCCATACTTGCTCTTTTTGACGTTTAAAACGAATAGATGACAGCCTAAGAGGCTCAAAGAACATAAAGCAACAGCAGCTACAGGAATGTGTTCATTATTAATCACTCCTGCATTTCCATAAAGAAGGAGGAAAAAAGAACCCGATCTACTGAAATTACTGTCTTTGTGATGAGAAGACATCCTTTCATTTTCACTTTGCAGTGAACGAGCTTTGCTCACAGTAGAGCAGGAGTGTTTCAGATCAGAACTGTGTCAGGACACACTGAACGTCTGCCCCACTATCGCAGCAGAGCCCACTCCATCAGCAGCTCCAGCCTAAGCAGCAGGAAAACAAACCTCAGCTGCGTACGGTTTGCCAGCAGAAGAGCACTGAAATCCTCTCTCACATTGCCAACAGTTTGGTCATGGAACAACTGGGGAAAACATCAGTGCAGGTCAAAAGGACATCCGTATATCAAACTGGCAGATCTCACTCATCATGATCACACGTCACTGCAAGGCAACCAACACTTTGAGATTCCAACTCTGGACCAATTACATGACTAAATTATCTGAAATTTCTGCTGCATCTTACCCTTTCCAGGAAATTTCAATGCTTTTTTTTTTTTTAAAGCACAAAGTAGAAATCCCCCTTGCAGCAAACACTGCAATGGAAAGGCTGCGCGACCTGTGATTTGAAGATATTTTTTATTGTTAAATTAACAACCCTCCATTCACATCTGTAAGATGTTATGGCAACGGCTCTCCTGCCACAGTACTCACTTATGAAGAGTTCTACTGATGGAAATCACTACTTGATTTGTCAAGCTGTAACAGTGTAGGAAATAAGGTAGCTATTATTAACTTAGAGCTGATGCACAAAATCAAGGAAAGAAATAAACCACAACAGTGGTTTCAAAGCGAAAGAAATCACACATTTGGAAAATGGACACTAAATATCAATGTCTATTCAATCAAGAGCACTCATTATTGCGATATGCATTAAAAAGCAAAAGTGTTTTAAATAGGAAGCAGAATGTGCCTCCACCCAGTGCTGTCAGTAACTCTGCAGTCACTAACAGTGTGCCAACACGCACAGTACAACTAAACATCGCTGTGGGATAAAGCTGCTCCTTGGTTAAAAATGAGCAAGGTAACTTCATTCCAAGCAGGAGGAGAAGCACACAGCTCCCCCCGCAAGGAAAAATAACTTCACCATGCTCTGCACACGTGGCCATGCCTCGGGGAAAACAGAGAATGAAAGCAAAGACATCACACACAGCACAACAAGCAAAGGCCTCCAGAAGCCCTCCTAACCACAATGGTAACAAAGTGCCCCAAAAAACACCAAAGGAATAACAGAAGAGAAACACCTTTAAGTAAACATTTTAGGTACCGAAGAGTTCACGATACACCAGTGTTTGTTTTATTTCTGCATGTAACCTCTTTGGTCTCCTTCAAAAAGAAAGCTGCTACTCGAAAAGAGAGAAATATTTAGACACTACATATACAGGCAGTTCCAAAAGGAAACATTTGCAGGAAAGACCAGTTACGTTTTTCAACCTCTGGTATGAGCACTGCTGAGTAAAGGTGCTTCATGAAGACACAAAGCCTCGAGGAGCAGCAATACCAGCAGTAGGAATGAAGGCCAGCTGTGCTTCACCACAACGTCCTCCCCCAGCAGCAGCACAAGAACATCACACCCTGAGGCAGCCAGGAATCAGCACAACTCCCCGACAAACCTGATGGGCAAAGAGCGCCTGTCTGTGCCACTGGAGCGTTATGGAGCACATTGTATCTATGGATGCTAAGGAGAAGGGAAACAAAAAGGCAAAAAAACCCCTCAACACCTAAAGGAACACATGAGAAAAGTTCACAACTGCAAACATTTATTAGGATTAACCCAGGATCTGAAGAAAGCCGGTGGTTTCAGCCAACGTTTTTACCCTCTTAGTTCATCTCCGCCTCTGGTCCTGCATGAAAAGAAATCCTGGACAAGAGGCAAAGCTCCCCAGGAGGCAAGTCTGAGGGACGGTCCCTTCCCTCTCCCACAGAACTGAAAATTAAGCCCTACATGCAGCAAGGAGAAATATGTCATACTTTATACAAAGGGGATTCAGCAAACTAAGATACGTAAGCACTGCAGAAGCATTTTTAAATAAAGCACCTTGGCTTCAACCTTTGTCAGAGCCTCGAGAGCTGTACTCTTAACTCAGGAAGCCATCCTCTATTTCCTTTTTAATAGTTTACACGATAAATCCCACTGCGAGGCACTAAAACACAAGTGTCAGAATGCGAACACCGCGACATTCTTCCTTTGGGTCTTTTCAGCGTCTGTCTGTAGCATTTTCTGCCAGAAGCATCTGCTGCCTGCACTTCATTTTATTTCAACTGTTCCCCCTTTGGATATAATGTCCATGTTTGCTTCTTCACTTGTTCCTGCTGCTCCAGGATGGAGTTGCAGCCCTGGATGGGCCAGGAAGTGGGGGCAGGAGGCGGGAAAGGGCTTGGATATGGAGCAGGGGAAGAGCAAGGAGTAGATCAAATTTCAAACACCATCTGAGCACATCAGTGAGGAACAGTATGGAAAGAACATGGCCGGGCTGTTAGAGCTGGCTGAACAGCACAATGCAAGTCGCTTCTGTTTGAACACATTCTGTGTGCACGCTGTAAGAAAGCCACCGCACAGAAGGCAAAAGGCAAAATTTTCAGCTGTTCAATACAGTAACTTGATTTTCAGCCTTTAATGCGTTTCAGCCAAACGCATTTGGCTTAGGCAAAAAGCTCACGTAATGTCCCACATTAGAGGGACACTACAGAAACGCTCGATAACATTACTGAAGTCCAGCTTAGAGGAGCTGAAGAAATAATAAACCTGAACTCAGTGCTTCCATTCTTCACGTGGTAACAGCATGCTTGGGACACCTCGCCTGAAAGGCCCGTTGGTTCCTGCCTGCTCACTCCCCAGGCCATGGCCCTGCTGCCTTCCACACAACTGCCCAAATTGTAACTTCACAGGGCTGAAAGACCCTCAGAAAGTTTACTCAGCTCATCCTTTTCTCAAAGGTAGAAGCAGCCATGCCTGCTCCATTCCTGACATAGCTCCTGTAGCAATCTATCCCTGTGCTCCACTATTTCTGCACCTAACCTGCTTGTTTTTACAATTTAAGCCATTGCTTCTTTCTTTCTCCATGCACACATGGCCAACAGAACATCCCCTCTCTCAGCTGGGTGCTGTGCCCAAAGCTGCCAAAACGCAAGCCTGTTCCTGACCATTGCACTCTGTTGGCTCCTATCTTTCCTGAAGAACAAGGTGCAGTATTACACAGCATGCTCCACATGAGGCTCTGCCAACAAGTCAAATAGGGAAAAAAATAATTTACTATGTCTTTTGGCATCTGTTCTTTTTATATATTCCAAAGCAGTATCTGCACTTGTACTGACAGCACAACATTGACTCCTCCTGTTCCAACTCAATTCCTAAAAATCCTAGACCCTTCCCCAGGGCACTGCAGCATGTGCCTGTATTCTCTCCCTCCCTGGATTTGGCCATCTCAGTGCTTTGCCATATGCCCCCACTGAACTGCAGTGATATTTTTGAACACATTTCTTCATTTTTCACCATAATCGAATGAATTTCCAAGTTGTGTTCTGCTCTGTAAGGCTTGCAGCAAACCTACCAGCAGCATGGCACAGAGCAGTACCATAAGGTGCTGCCACGCAGATGTTCCAATTTCCAATAAATGGGTGATGGATGGACTTAAGCAGCACTATGTGTAGGGCTTAGCAAACCAAAGAAAAAATGGAATAACGACGAAAGAAGCCAGACCTGCCTCAATTATAGGAAACAACATCCTGGATTTGAACAGATCAGCCATGCTGCTGAGCTGAGCTCCAGTCTCACGCACATAAGGTTTAACACCAGTGTCTCCATCCATTTTCCTAGTGTAAAAGCTTTATTCCTCACTTCCCGTTCCTGTGCTTGGCCGAGCCTTTCACCTCACTTACTGAGGCCCACTCCCTGTCTCTACTTTAAACAGTCACCCTTCTTTTGGCAGGGGACCAGAGATGCTCTTGCTGAAGCCTATTGAATCTGCCTCCCAATCTGCCCAGCTCTCTCCTTCACGTTTGCCACTCCTCTGCTCAGGAACAGAGCACACAGCACACCAACAAATCATGCAGCTAATTAAAATCTGGATGAACCCTCTATGGCACAGCCTTAGCACTGAAGATTGCACATCAACTGCTGTTTTAAAAAGCAGATTATGCTGACGGTTATGCTGTGCATACTGTAAGTGCAAGTGCAGCCATCTATTTCATCTGCCCAAACTGCCTGCAGCAGCATAGCAGTGTGCTGCAGTGCAGGACAAAACACTTGGAGCACTTCTACAGCGTACAATATTCAGCTAGTGTACAGTTAAGCTTTGCCAGCGCTGCTGCTGGAACAAAATCCACAGCTTCAGAGATCAAAAATGAAAGTGGAAAATAGTCCTAAACTAGTAAAGCAGCCCCTTCCAGGAACAGCCAAACTTGACCAAATAAGGCAAGTGAAAGCTCTGAGCCAAAGCAGCAAACCCACGTTGTATTAAAGTCAGACAGCTGGACAGCAGAAAGGCGAATCAGCCCGTTGCACTGGACCGGATTGCAAATGGGAAGAACAAATGTTCAGAAAGCAGGAGCGGAAGCACAGCCTGCCAGCAGAGGCTCACAGGCATTTGTCCCAGCCTGCGGGAGCCTACGCTCCATTCTTACAGGATTTTTCCTTGGTTTTTAATGCAATGCCATCATCCCAAACCAGCTACAGACTCCCTATTGATTACGCCTGGACAGAGGTGCTGATGGGGCACTTGGTGTCACCTGGAGTGCCCTGCACTTGGTGCAGTGAGACAGGCAAGAAAAAACCAAGCCTTCCCTGCACAGTGAGTGCAAGGCTGCCACGTGCCTCACCCCGCTGTACAGAGCTGCCCTCGTGCTGCTGGACGAAGATGAGCAGAACACTGTCCTTTTTTCCAACTTCAAAAGAGACTGAGCTGAAATTTAATGCAGGAAAACAAGGACCTAAAACATCCCTTTAAGGGAAAGTTTAAGGTTCATTGCCTTAACTCCTTGTCCAGCTAAGCAGAGCTAGAAGTTTGGATTTAGGTGCCATAATGCTACACGACAACTTCTGCCACTTTTGACTCGACCGTTTGAGACAAAGCTGAACCCAAACCCAGCATGATGCTGACACTTTCACAGAAGCATGCAAGCAATAGAACTCCCAACTTCTTCTTCAACTCCCCTGCAGGAGCTGCACCAACCCAAGAGGTGCTCCTCTCCCCTGTGCTCCAGGGACTCCCCTCTGCTAACGCCTGGCTCCCACCGACCCTGCAGCAGTGACACCAGTGCTACAGCAACACCAGGCAAGGAGCACCCATCTGCACGCCCAGCCCCAGCACAGCCTGCTTCCCAAGCCTATTTAGCCTCAAGAACACAATATTTACCAGTCAAGGAGTTTCAAAGCCTATTAATCGGTGCCTTCCCACAGCCTTTGTGAATCAACATATCCATTCATTTCAGTCCCCTCTTCTGCCAGCTGCCAAGAGATGAGTGAATCTGCACATCAGTGTGTCTTGGGCACAGCTGGGAGGCCTTCACAGCAACACTATTAGCTAAAGAAGGGGAGGGGAAAAAAGTGATGATATAATCCTTGCCTAGCTAAAGCTACGACCCAGGTAAAGCTTCTCCTTAGCATTCAAAGCACACACTTTAGATCCAAATGTTTTTTCCCAGCCTTCAGTTGATTCTGGGGACGGAATCTATGCAAAGCCCACAGACCACAACAGCAATGCACAGGCACTGCCCAGGGAAGCACCAAATGACTGCCCTAACATTGAGGCCACACGCATCTGACTTGATCAATTTATTCAAGCTACTTCATGCTAGAACCATTTTCCAAATTTCCTTCTACACAAATCATTATTTTTCAGTGTTTTAAGCCATATTTTATCTGCCTTATGACATAATGACAATACATCAATCAGTGGCAAAGAAAGCTGGATTCAGAGTGATGGATGGGCTGGGAAGAGTTATTAAATACCACCAGCTGTATCCCCAACTGAGCACATCCCACGCCTGCATCAATGCAGTCAGCAAGGAGCCCTCCTGGATCACAGACACCATCAGTAGCCACAAAGCAGTGACAAACTTAAAATTCAGAAAAATGGCACTGAAATCTTTCAACATTGCTGGCTCCTCGCCCCTCTTTCCTTTGTTACAATCACTTTTTTTCAAGTATTATTTGTATCATAATCACACTAAAAATGCTTCCCAGCTGTTGGTGTCAGATCTTCCAGCCTCTATGCCCAGATCAACATCAGGTTTATGCCCTTCTTTCAGATACACCTTCCTTTTTGACATGTGATATTGGCACTGTAGAACAGCAGAAGCATCTATAGGCAGACACTCTAAGAGCCACACCACTGAAAAGCAGCATTTCTTCAAACAATACAGAGAGGTACAGAGCAATGCCAAGACAACCTTGACCAAGCCCAGGGGGCCATGAAGCGCCCACACATCGGTTCTGCCATCTCTTTCCCCTGCCCACCGCCATGGAGAACTCCAACTTGCTCTTCAAAAGATCCCTACATGCCTTCAAAGCTTCCCCCGACGATCGCACCCAACTCTTGGCAGCACGGAGCTCTCAGGACCGTTTGCAGGAGCAGATTCGTGCAGCTCTTCCCATTCTCCTCCCCCAGCCTTCCATGGCCCAAAGCAGCTGCTCCTGCCCACGCCGCCCCCCGCTCTCCTCCATGGCAACACTTCTGCGTACCACAAGGAAAAAGAGAGAAAAAGGGATCATTTGTGCCCTCAGATCGAGCACTGGAACGATATTAGCAATCGGGAATCGTCGCCTTCTGCAATTCAGTCAGTTGCTGAAATTTCAATTGGGATTGGACTAACTGCACATGAATGCACCAAGCCCAGCCTGAAAGCTGCTTGCCTAGGCCTGTAAAGCACTGAAACCCACACAGGATAGTGCCTGATGCAGACTACTGAAGAAGCCACTCTGTAGGTTACTGTCTCTTACGGAAGGTGCGTTTCATCACACAGCGTCCTGTCTCTCATTACTACAAGTATCCATCCAACATCACGTATCCATAGCTCCCTTGGGCTTCTGTCCACTACACGAAGATGAAAAGAAATATTGCAACCCTACCACATCAAAGCGTAGATGGACACAGTTTCTTCCTATACAATCTGCAGGTTGATAAAATCTTCCCCTTAACACACATGGAAACATCTCTCACCAGGACACACAGCTAATTTCACAAGTGCTGTGCAGCACCACCTCCCAGCACACCGCAGGCACTGTCCTCAAGGTGCAGGGCTGGAGGGAGGCGCACAGGACAGATGCACAGGGGATTTATCCAGGCTCACAGCCAGAACAAGGTGCGATTCAAGCTCCATGCAGAGATGTCCACCGATGACCCCGTGTGGCACAGATCTCAGGAGGTCAAAGCACCGCTCATCTCTTCTAGCTGAGTTGAAGAAAAAAGTGCAAGAAACTTGTTTTCAATTCCTCAGCAGAGATCAGAATAATCCCGGATTACATGGCAATAAATACTAGCACTGTTTATGGAGCAGTCACTTGGAATGATGGAAAAAAAATCTAGATAAACATAACTTTGTATTTGCAAAACAGTAAGTATTTATAAATAAATGCCCTCCTTTCTACTTAGCAATACCAGAGTACCATGCCTTTATACTTCTTTAAAAGTCTAAATATTTAAATTATGTTTAAAATTAGCATAGTGCAAAAGATTCTTCCAATAATGCATCCACCAATAAAAATCAACTTCGGAGGTGGAAGAAAATCTTCGGGCTTCCAGCAAGAGCCACATGCTAGCTGAGATATTCAGAGCAGCTGAGTCACTGTGGTTTTCTGAAATGAGCCTTTAACTACGACTTGAGGGAAGGAACTCTAAGTGACAGGCACTTCAAATCACTGAAGGATAAAAGTTAGTCTTTTAAAGTTACTGGGTTTTTAAGTCTAAGGCTGCAGTTCATTTTCCTGACACTTTCCCCCCCCCCCCCAAGTACTTTGATGTCTAGTTCCCAACACAGTGTTTAATTTTAATCCTGTATTAGCCATAATTTAAACTCTGCACGAGCACAGCATTGCTCTTCAGAGCAGTTAACTGCTTGGTGACCAGGATCTATGCCTCAGAGATACTCCTGCAGGCCAGGGATGGCACACAGTGAGCACAAATGTCTGCAGCAATGGATTTGCAGGACTAATCTGAGGTTTAGCGTTCAGCTCTTTATTTAAAAGACAAAAACAAAACCGCCCCATTAACAAATCCCTTCCCATTTACAGCTACAGCAGTAGCAGGCCATCAAGGCGAGGAGCAGGCTCACTGTACTCAGCAACGCAGGGCAGACAAGCAGCTCCAGCACTTCCTGCTGTCCCCAGAAAGGGGACAATACAGAATGCAGGAAATGCACACATCAGGGGCACCTAAAGGGAAAGCACGGCACAGCGAGGAGGAATTAGTTTTGCACAGTCAGTTGACAGCTCCATTTAATCCTCTCCCTGTTATCAGACAAAAGCATTTGGAGCCCAACTGACCATAGCAAAGGATCACAACGATTCTCACTATAGCACAGATATTTCCATAGTGAAAGCTGTAACACCAAGCTGGAAGAAAGTGCTTTGTGAGAACAGCAATCCTCTCTCCCTGAAAATGTCTAAAAAAGAATCGCTTTGTCTGACTTATTTCTCTAAGAACTTTCACAGCTTTCCCCACAGTTTTGGTTTGTTTCTTTTTCCCTTTGAATTTCAGAAAGTGAAAAACCTCACACGTTTTCATGTTCTTTTCAACAGTTACCTGAGAGTCTCCCTGCCCACAAACAGCCTCCCCATCACACAGCCTCATCTGAGGGCATCTTCCCCACAGCCCTCACCAAACCGACTGCCACCATCACCTCACTGCTGCAGTCACTGCTCAGGCCACGTCCACACCAAATGAAATGAGTGGAGCTGCAACACAGCTGAGGGCTTCCCTCTATCAAACATTTCAGAGAAACAAAGCACTAATTACTCACACTTGTTCCCATCATAGAAACATTTTCTCAGAGCCATGTGCCTCTGAGGTCCTCAAAGCTGCTTGGGAGCACTGGGAACAGGAGGACCGAAAAGCCAAGGCGATTGCTGCTGACCATTCAACTAAATACTAAGAGCAATGAAACATGAAATCACCCTTTGATTTTTGCACCAGAAAAATTAGAAACTAAGCACCAGCCATAATATCAAGGTTAGAAGATGCTGATGTGAAATCCTAGTGGATGCTCATATAAGGTTCTACATAAATATAGAATTCCCTATACATACACCCTCCTCTTACATTTTTGTATTTCTTAATGTATGCTTATATAAATATACATTCACACACACTACCTATAAGGAGACAGAAGATGGATAAGCTGTTAAATTCCAAAGGACTCTCTGCAGACAAATTCTGATCCAAATGCAGAATTATCTTTTGTCAAGTTGTCTCATATTTCAGCACTAATGCTGTAATCTACAATAACCACACAAAGAAGTAGGGAATATTGGATAGGGATGAAATTGTCAGTTCTTCCTCTTTCTGAGGTTGATTTGCTACTTTCAATGAAGAGGAATCGAGCACTGAAGCTACCAATCCATAGATTATTTATCCCAAATTCCCACAACACAAAACCTTTAAGAACACAACTGATAGCATATGGGGGAAAAAAAATGTGTATTTGAAATTAGAACTTGTAAATCATATTTGAAGGATCTTCTCCTTGTTGTCATTCTTTATGACCAGGGCCATCTGCCTGACAGGGAGTAGGAGGGAATCAATTTTCTGCCTATTTTAGCATTCAGCAGCAATAAAGAGTTATCTTTAAGGCCTGCATTGCCTTCAGACTTTATCCTCCAGTCCTTAAGACATCAGCTTGCGGGGTGCTGGCACTGCTGTTTGAAGCACGGAAGATGGATGTGGTGCGTGGTGTCGGGCCATGAGCACACAGTGCCTGCAGCCCCAGCCAGATGCTCCTGCAGCCCCATGTACAATTCCTGTTTCCCAGAAAACCTTAGTAACCAAGTTCCTCCTGCAGCCCAGTACTACAAGTTCTATTGGCTTTCCAGCATCACTCTGTTGTGATCACACAAGTATGGAATAACACACTTGCTTTTAAATCAGTATGTTTCTGAAAAACAGAAGCCAACAAACTCCAAGACACAACTTTTGCTCAGTACTGAAGTTGCGATATGAACGAAGAGTGAAAGGTAGCTGGATGCCTTGGACAGGAGCATCTACAGGAAGGAGCAGAAGAATGCTGGAATTTGGCTTCAGCACAGACAGCCAAGACTCTTTTTGATCTGTGCCACCATAAATTCACCGCATCGTTCTTCAGCCCTGCTCTGAAACCTTTGGTGCCTATTAATCCAAACCTGTACACGGGGCTGATGGAGCATTCATCAGATCAGTACCACCATTTCTGCTTTCTGAAGTGAGCCAGAACTCCAGCTCAGTCCTCTCTGGACACACTCAGTATCCCAGCATGTTCAGGCTCTAACAATTCACTGCAGAGTCTGCGGGGAGGGAAGCAAACATTTCCTCTTTGCACAGAGAGACTGATTACATTCTAATAATACTGAGATTTATTCTTGTTTCTTAGAAAACAAGCCCCAGCTTTACAGCGTAAGGAGCAGTCATGGGCTGGAATCCCTAACACAAACAACTCTGCTCGTACCCCGGTCCCAAAGGCTGTGGGGCACCGTCCCTCCCAAACCCTGCCTTCCTGGGCTGGTTAAAGTTAGCTGGTGCTGGCTGGGGACCATGTGCTGCTATGGAGGGGGAAGGATTTCTGAGGATACAGCCAAGATTTTTTCCTTTTCAGGATGGCTACTCTCTCATCCAGTTCTCACTTCCTCATGCCTGCAAGTCCTGTGCTTATTTTTTCCCTTGTATAATTTTTAACTTCAACAAGCAGAAGGGCTGACATTCACTGAATACAAGGTCTAAGTGCTACCAGACTGTTTTTGCATAGCAAAGCATTTTGTACCCTTAATAAAATCTGAACCAGAGATAATCTGTTCCAGCTAAAGCAGGAGCAAATCCTGCAGCAGTGCTTTGAGCAGTGTCACTGCTTCTCTGCTGGCCGTGGAGCACAGAGATGATTTCTTACTCTAAGTATTGGACTGAGAGCCACGGAAAGATCCCTCACCTGAAATACAAGGAGTTCTGTCTTCACTGAACTTCTGTGAGTTGTATAATCAAAACACAGTAGTTGCCAACATGAGAACTCAACAGCAAGTATTTTCACAAATTAGGTACAAAGTTAACTGTAACTCGAGTATCTCCTCATGGGCTGAATAATACACATTTCATTAAAATAAAATTTTCCAGGAACACTGCATTTAGCATCAGTCAATCTGTAATGGCTATTCCAGTATCTGAAACATTCCCATGAGACGTGACAGCCTAAAGGCTCTGACTTTCGCAATAAGGGGACAGCAGTTAGCTCACATGCTCAGCATCCCTGTGTGCAGCAGGGCCAGAGCAGCTCCCCAGCAGCTGGGCAGGCCTCTGCTTCCCCGAACAGTTCCAGGCACTGCTTCTGCTCTAACCTGGTGATGCACACAGAGGCAGAAGTTTGAATGGCAAGACCATCCTGAAAGAGGAACCCAAATCCTGCAATGGAAATGAAGGAGCATTCAATCTCCAGCAGCAATATGGGAACAGAGGAAGATGCAGGTGTCACAGGCTGCTCGCTGCAGACACCCGGACCAGGTCTGCCTTTCACTACAGCCCATTTTTATGGCTTGCTGTGCTCATCCAAGGCCTCGCCATTCTTATTCTGACTGCTCTCAGACAAACTGAAACACTGCCAGCATTACTTCCCAGACTTACAGCTGCAGAGATACCACCAGCTTGGTTAATCTCCCCCAGATTTGCATTTTTTTCATATTTATACCCAAAAAAACCCCAACAACTTACACGTAACAAAACTTCACTCCAGCCAACTGGGGAAGGGCTGCTCTAATCCCTAACACCTGTTTCTCTTCCAGTACATACACAGTTCTTTCTTCACAAACCTCTCACTGATGACTCTACCCACCTGCTTTAGTATTTGCACCTTTCTGTGTAAGACCCCTCCACCTCTACAGCACTCAGGTTCTCCCAGCCAGAAGTGCTGGCAGTAAATCTGCAGTTTCCCTGAAGGTCTTCTGGCAGCAGCACATGGGTTCTCAGTATTGATGAAGGCCACTAGCATCACAGTCTTCACAGCTTACAGAACAGAGCAAAAGCTTTCAGAAGAAACAGAGTAAAGTATATGGAACACAACTGTTGAAATACCCTAAATTTTAAGCAAGCCACAAATTTTAATAACTTTGTTATATTAAAAGATATGTACCAATGTCACCCCACCCCCACAATTCATTAAGGCATTTCACTCCCTTGGGCTCTTGTGACTAAGTATAATATTTCATTAAATATCCTGTTCATACTGGCTTATGTACTAGGGAACACACTAATTTTAGAAAACTGATTAGCTAGTTCTTTCTAACCGAATGTTATTGTAGCTAAGGTCAGATTTTGCACTGAAACTATGGCAACAAAGCCACAGTATTCTTTTGTCTACAAGGTTGGGGCTAGGTTTATTAACAGCACTGTTCTACTTAATAGCTAAGCACTGCTTTTTGGCAATCCCTCCCTTGATCCTACCTGAAATAGGCTGAACTTTCCACGAGGGAAAAAGCTCTGACCTGTGAAAGCAGTTGAGAAAGAATGAGCATTCGAACCAGAACTCTGCTTATTTCTCATTTTCAGTACGTGGTCACTGCCCTGCCTGGTTCCCCCATCTACTGCTTCAGCAGCAAAGAACCTATACCCACATTTTTTAGACGGGCAAACAAAGCACACAGGTCCTAAAACCTCACAGTCCAACTCTCCCTGTTCTTTCGCAGTACCTGAGCCAACAGACTGTGCCATGCACACACCACTCCAGTTAACCATATTAATGGCCACTTTATATTTCAAAGGGGCTTCGCTCTGCCTTCATCTAGATGCAAAACAGCTAAGATGAAAGCGCTTACCCCAGAAGCTGGCAGACAGCTGCTTAACCACAGCACACCAAGCACAGACCAGCACGCAAACTCAGCTCA
The DNA here is from genome assembly GCF_019238085.1 of Lagopus leucura. Lineage (NCBI taxonomy): Eukaryota > Metazoa > Chordata > Aves > Galliformes > Phasianidae > Lagopus > Lagopus leucura. The sequence continues at coordinate 6,738,820 of NW_024962279.1, read as the reverse complement.
GCCAGTGCTCAGTGTGTGCCTCAGAAGCCAAGCAGCCCCATCTCCTCTTCCTGTTCAGTGCCTGCAGCTCTTTTCTTGTGCCAAATTAAAAAGACTCTCTTGGAAGCCGTACCACACAGACCTTGCCTCCACTATGGCCTTGGTACCCCAGCAATAGGATACAGCAGATGTTTGGGAATGAGGTGTTCAGGAAAGCACTGCACCTTGCCTGCCTCCTGCCTGGGAAGGGTGGGAGGATGTTGGGTGTGCTCCTGCATGCGCTACAGCAGCTCTCAGCTTGGATTCCTTCTCAGAACCTTTCAAGCTTCAGCAGATACAAAGCACATTACTGAGTGCAAAAACACAACATTTCTGTCTTTCCAGTTTTTTGAAAGCTCTAAATGCCACTGTGACAATTGCCTATAACATCTGCTTGTATGTAGGATGCAGTGGGCTAAAAACTCACATTTTAGAGGCAGCGCTCAGGATTTCTTGATCAGATAAAGGGCATCAAATTCAAAGGCGTACTCACAGTTGGCAGTTCTCTGGTACAGTTATATAAATACTTCAACTCATACTAAAGGATTCCTCATCAAGCCCATGAAAACGTATTGCAGATATTTAACAGTATCCTTCTGCAAGATATATTCTTCCAGCAATAAATGACCAATACTTCAGTCTTAAAGATGTTATAGGCACAATATTAGACTCTACTTTCCTTCTTTCCCTCATCCATCACTCTAACCTTGAAGTTTCTCTTGATTTTCCACTACATCTTATCAGTGTCCTTAGCATCAGTTCTTCTTTGCATGACATTTGTCTCTTTGGGAAAACAGAGAAGTCAGATAAGCAGGTGCTCAGTGCTGCTGTCCCACTTGGTGTTCAGGTTTGGTACTCAGCACGTGCATTGTAGTCTGACTCGGACAGCACAGAACAGAGGAGTCACAACTCCACTGCACCCTGCACAGAGCTCTTCCAGGCAACCACGCTAAGCTTTCAACTCGGCACTCAGGCACTTCCAAACATTCTGCCTGGAACGAAAAAGGAATGCTGCAATTGCATCTGTTATCTGTTCTCTGTTATCAAAGTGAAAAGGCCCCATTTAGACAGGAGTTCAAGCATTTTAAAAAACATCTTTTAGTTAATAAACCCATACATTTCACCAGCATTACAAGTCTCTATTCCAAGAGAAAAAGACAGCAGAGCCTGGCCACGCAGCCATGCCCAGCACGTTTCTTGTCTCACGGTCAGCCCTGGAACCTGCTCTACTCTGCAGAGCACCCACCCCAACTCAGGCAGTGCACACACAAGTCACCCACTTCAGACTATTCTACATTGAAGTTTAAAAAGCAATCTGAGCTGATATAATGGCTTTCAGCAGACTAGACATAGGACAACATGCACAGGTACGTGGGGAGCAAGGATTTCAGGCTGCACGCTTATCTGAAGCCAAACACACAATACCTAGGGGCTTACACTGCTGAAAATTATTCTGATGAGTACAGGGACAGAGCTGACCTTACCACCTAACAAGTGCACTTTCATGCACTGCTAATGTTTTTGCTATGCTAAGAGGCAGGGGAGTCTGGGTGTTTATTTCGATTATTTCACATTCTAAAGTGTTTGGGAAAGCTGAGCACGCAACCCTCTAACTGCCAATTCCCTCAGCCTCAGTTCTAATGCTGAGCTGCACACCAGTCTGCATCAGTTGAACAGGGGTAAATAAGGAAGTACACACATAAATCCTCCAGCCCCACTGCCTGTACCAGCACTGCATAAATTCCATGCTCTCCTTCACACCACTAATGGCAACACTAAGAAACAAAACAGCCCTCAAACATTTCTGTGATGGAGGGGCGCTGACTTCAACCAGTGCCAAGCACAGTGCAAATTTAAGAGAAATCCATCAAAAGAATTGGGATGTGCACATACATACACCAAATTTCTGTGTTAAAGCCTCTCTGCAGAGCCCAGGCCATGCCTGTGCCGAAGGTGAACTTGCAGTTTGAAGCCCTTGACCCCAGCAGGGCCGTGGCAGTGCCAGACAAGCAGGGTAACTGCTTCCTGACAGCAGCGCTCATAAAGAGCACACAGTATGGATTAGGATCAAAAGAACAAACAGAATCTGAATCGCTCATCTTCTGCTTCTCCATGAGGGTATTTTAAGTCTAAGAGATATGGGTTCATTCCTTGAACATCTTGCCAAAAAAAGCGTGTTGCCCAGCAACTACTAAAACAGCGCTCTGGAAGGAGGTGGCTGCTGGAGGAGTTAACCCATCAATGCCTGCTTCCTGCAGCACTGCGGGGCACAGCAGCCTGCGTGTCCCAAACACAGAGCTGCCACAAGCTGCTGGCAGACGGGCTGCCTCACTGCAGCACCAGTGTCCCACACCAAGCAAACACGCTGGGCTTAGCACACTGCTATGCTCCCATCCAAAATGAACACAAGCGAAGCCTCTGTGAGAGTACATCCAAGTAAACACAGCAGATCCAGCAGCTGCAGCCCCGGCCTCTGCTTCTGCTTTGCCACTGCGCCAGGTCTGACCCGTTTCATTTGCAAAGCAGCAATCTGTCTCTGTGCATTTAAGCACAAATCATTCCTAATGAAACACTGTGCTGCTTTTAACCTGTCTGGAGGGTCAGCTCTAGTTCATACTTTCCACATAAATCCATGCATATCTCAGGCATGTTCATTTACAGTCACTGCTTGGATGCACAGTCATACTCACAGGCAGCAGACTGAGCATCAATTCCAGCTGTATAAAATAGCAAAATGCCTTTTTTTGTTCAAAGCAGTGCAGATAACTAAGGAATTGCCACACTTACTTTTTTTGGAGACTTCCACAACTAGGATTTCTTCCAGGAATCTCATCTGCACACAGTGCATTCAGACAAGCCATTTACTTCCCCATGAATTTTCATATCAACATTTTAAAAAAGAAACACTAGTGAATGCAATTCTTGAGTCCTGTCATTTGCAAGGAATTTTAGGGGTTTTTAATGGAATTCGTTGAAGCTGAAGACACGAAGGGACAGACATGCACTGGACTTTAAAAAAAAAAAAAAAAAAAAAAAAGGAAAACCAAACTCAAACAAACACAAACAAACCAAACCACAGCATCATTTAAAGTGGTCCTGAAAGCCAGAGAAAAGAAAATGAAATCTCACAGACCGTAATCACCACTCAACCTCAAACCACTCTGGGTGCTGTCTGCATCTGGGGGGGTGGGAAAAGGAAGAGAGAAAAATGAGCTCGCACACCTCCAAGCATTCCTGTAATATTCTGAGGACAGAAGACATAATAGCATTTAATATGTGCAATAACTGCTGGTAAACCATCATTGCAACTTCAGTGTGTTGAACTAATAACTTTGTAGTTTTAAGGCCTATTACTGCTTTCCAGCTTGGTACTTCAGGTTTTCCCATCTAACACATCCTCTATTTCTTTCTGCCCTTCTTTTTCCTCCCGTTACGTTCTTACTCTGCACCCCGAAGCTGACCTGAGCTCCATCCCTCCTCACAGCCTCCAGCACTCTCTCCCTTCCCATGCTCCACACCACCAGCAGACAAATCTCTCCACCTATTTTTACCACAGCTCTGCCAATGAAAGCAGCCCTGGTGTCCTCAGGACACCTCTGGTTCCCTGAAGCAGGCTGACGGGCTCCATCGCTCCCAGCTCCAGCCGCGCTGCTGCTCCACATGCACTCTGGGCTTCCCTCGTGTTCTCAGCCCAACACAAAGTCAGCATTCTGCAGGGAGTGCCTTACTAACACACAAACACAGTGAACTTCAAGCAGAGCTCATTGCAAGGAGGATCTCACGGCACCAGAAGCCAGGTTACGGCACAGAGCATTTTTCCAGTACTGTGCCTTCCCAAAGCCATAATGGCAGTCACCGCCATTTGATTCACTTTGGCCCTGCACTAACAAGAGCTCCAGAAGTTATTCCTCAGTGACTGCTCCCAGCACTTCACACCAATTTCAGCTCACACCAAGGTCCCACCCCTCCTCCAGCCTTCCTGAAGCAAGCAAGTCTGAACCTGAAGTATGTGGGAACAAAATTCTGGGATTGCTGAATGGCTTCCACCAGATGCCCATTGTTGCTTTATATCCCCAAAGTAAGTGATGCCATTCAGACAAATACCTTAGGGAAGGCTGTGCTTTGTTTGCAAGGAAGGTATTTTTGGAAGGTGCTCTTAAAACACGTGGACTGAAGAGACAGGGCTGTAGTTCCTGACTGTGTCACAGACAACACCCCCACACGTGTCTGAGTGCCTCTGCTTCAACATTAAAAAGGGACGTTTTCCACTTGCGTTGAAGATGGCGAGATAAATTTCATCATCATTTCTTCCAAATATATTAGTGCAGAAAGCGTTTTTATCTTGAGCCACGCTTACAAAGCACACATATAAACAACTGAAATGCCTGCTAAAATTTTATGACTTCTGTTGCCATTTACCATTAAGCATAAACTTCCCCACAAAAGCTTTAGTGAAGTGACTACAAAGGTTGGAAAAGGTTCATACCATTCTTTCTCGATGTATAAATTACAAGTAACATGAGAACTTTTACAACGTCCAACAACATTTTATGCCAAACAAATGTTTCTTTGTACTTGCAGTTCCTAAACCATGCTAGAAATAATTGCTTTTCTCTCTCTCCACCCCTTCCCTTTCTCTTCCATCCCCCACCTTGTCCCCGATCTCTTCTACGCCCAGCCATTTCAGTCAGATCTGGATTTGTTTCTTGATTTGATTGCCTAGTTAGTGCTCTAGATAATGTAATATCATCACCCTTGTTCTGGAGAGTTTAAAACTGACTTTTTAAGTTTCTCTAGGTTGCCTCTTCAATACCTGAATCATTGGCGTCCAAATTACTCTCTGGAAAGAGAACTGAAACTTACAGGGACATTCTGGTAGGACAGATGTGAAAGTCAGACCCCATTTGCAGCCACCCCTCACAGAGCCTTCACGTCCAACAACTCAATTTGATTCGCAGACATTCACACACACCCTTTTTCCACCCCCCTTATGAGTTGCCCTTTGTGGAAGACTGCAATGCTAAAATATTCCATAGAAAGGGAGGTGCTTCAGAACAGTTTGCACAAAATGAAGGACTTCTTCCACCTGGATGGTAACAAACAGCCTAGCAAACTCACCTCTGAACTTTTTGGGTGGGTTATTAAGGTCACCTGCTTCTGGCTGTACAACACACCGGTCATCCACAAGGCTGCAAAGAAATGAGAAATCAAATAAGATTCTTTTCCTTTGCAATAGCTTACATCCTCGCTAGCAGAACCAAAGTGGTTTATCCACAATAAACATCCGAGTGGCCACTTCAGCAGAAGACATTGCCCAAATGCCAAATCTCTCTAAGAAGCATGCAGCTAATTTCTACTGTTGCCCAGAGCTATGCTTCTAGATAGGTGGGACAATAAGTAAGTAATTGCTCCTGTAAACTGCATCTGCTTTCTGTCCCCTCTTTGAGGTGCAGACAGAACAGCCCATATTCTAGTTGAGTGATAAACAGTCTTAAAACAATTATTGCCTCTTGGACAGATTTGAATAATGGTGTAATTGTGTTTGCATTAAAAGACAGAACAGGACAATGTGACCGGGTGAACTGGACACTGATTACACGGCTCTCCTTAAGTATCAAGAAAGGTAGAAGCATCAACTGCCACAGTCAAAATTGACCCTCAGGAGATAGGAAGGCATAAATACACCCTCCTGCTTCCCAGTCATAAACACTAGCAAAGTCAGGAGGGCAAACTAACCTCCTTTTAGCAGAAAGGAAGTGAATTGGATAAGTGAACCCAAGAGATTTTAATAGGAAACGCCAGCACAGAGCTTCTCCTGTGAACACACACTGGTAACAAAATAAACACCCAAAAACCTGGAGGCTCAATGCAAAGCCCACAGAGTACATTAAACATTTAAGATGTACTTGTCATCTCTGCTCTGCTCCTAGCATGCTGTGTCAACGTGGAGCTGCTCCATTATCAGACAGTATTTCCAATCACGAGGAATGCAACTGGAACCAAATATTCTGTTGTTTCTGATTTGATGTTCAGTTACACAATTTGGCCCCTTAAAACCAATCTGTCAAAGAGGCTTTCTACACAGATGTAGAACATAAAACTCAGAGGTCTTAGAGGTTTGAGAGGTCCATTCTCATGCAGGATCAACTTGAGAGACTGAGATCTAGAATATGAGAGTTGTTCCTTGCAGAGGCCGGTTACATGCAGGGAGCATCTGGAGACAACAGTTACGGAAAGTCAAGAAGTGCATAAGAATTAAGAGGTCAGAGAGACTAAGTGGACTCGACAGGTCTATGCATCTAAGATTTGCAAATGCAAACATTCAGAGTAAGTTGCTTTTTCCCCATGGATTTTCTCCCTATTTGGTATTTTACAAACATGCACGTGCTCCAACCAGAATGACAGCACTAATATCTGAGCTCACTGAAACACCTGCTTCTAGTGAACGAATGGCCAAAAGGTATTGAAAGTCAAATGGGTTACTCTGATAATCCCCCATACAGTTACTCTCAGTGCAGTGTATATCCCTCTCATCCTGAGATTCAATTGAAAGTAAGGAGGAGCTTCCCAAATTACTAAGAAAATAACTTCACAAGGTACAAAACACAGAAGAGGATATTTTATACGCTAGCAATCATAGTGATGACAGCACTGAGTTTGGGAAACAGCAAGAGTAAAGTCCTGATTAAACAACAGTCACGTCATAGGAGTATTAAATAGGAACACTCTTCAAAGAGAGTTATTTGGCTAAAATGACATTAGAATGTAGAGCAGTATCTGTTTCTCAACCTTCATTAGCCACATGAACAAGCCATTACACATCGTTATGACATCAGACTGTCAGAACTCCACATGGTATAAAGCACAATTACACTGAATCTTCTCTTTGGTTCTTTAATTTTCTCCAGGACAAAGACTAAATTAAATACGGGACAAAGCTAATTTGATTATGAAGGCTTATTAAGATGATAATGCATTTCATGTTTCACATAGCAATCGGGATTTCTGGCTCAAATTAGGCTCAGAAGATGTGTGGCCATTCTATAACGCCGTTACCTTAAAACAGTACTAATCGAATCAACGAGGATGCTTGTAATGCTGAGGGATCTTCAAATCTGCCATCGGAACATCTCATCAAGCCTAAAACAAATAGGTGCTTCGGGCCTGTAATGTCTAGAAGGACTACCCATGGTGAAAAATATCTGCTCAGCAATGCCATCAAAGCCACAGCCACTGCATAATGTTCATCATGCACTGTATAGGATTAAACATAACAACTTTCTACTTGTTTTGGAATTATCTACTGCCAAACTTGCTTCAATACTAGGAATAAAAAAGCCAAATGTATAGTATTGCTCAGTTCATTGTGCCAGTTTTCAGCAGATAGTATTTGGCCAGTTACGCAGCCGATCAAATACTGCACAGTGTGCATCTCATATTTGACGAGTACCTGGGAAATTTGTCAAATACATTTGCCAAATACTATTCAACCAACCCTACTTACTACATTCCCTTGCTTTTATCATACCTTCTTTCCCTTCTGGCAGCATCCCATATTTTCTTCTCTTTCCTATAATAGATCATGGTGCATCTTCAGTGTCTGCTTCCTTCTCTGCCCCCTTATTTTCCAGAATCCTAATAGCTAGAGGACTAAACCTACAAGTTAGTTTGGAGTCACTGTGATGAGATTCCAGCCCATTGTTTCCTGCTGAGAGACTTACCAGGATGCTGTCTTTGTACCCTGCTTGGGAGCTTCATTTATCAGATGCATCTGGACAGTAGGCATCAAAAAATTTGCTGTCACTGTACCCACCCTGAGGCCCTTACGGCTACTGGAAATGAGAAAGAGCATGTTGTGTGCGTGCCCACTCACCACATCATCAAGCTTTCTGGTTGCTTCTTTGCTACTCGTTACCGAAGAACACAGCAACGTGCCACACTATTTCCCTCCCACTAATTTCCCACTGCTTTAAAACCAGGTGCCTGCATCTCATCCAGCCCCCTGGAAGCTCTTCCAAACTCATACACAGCTCCACTGCCAGCTTCCAACATTCTGAGAGAGTTCTCTTAAGCGGTAGTTGAGCAGAATCAAACATAACCCTGCCACTCGTGTCAAAGCTACATTTCAATTCTGTGGTTTCTCTGCAGAGCCTTCCTATGTGAAGGACTACTTTCTGTTCAATGAGGTGGGATGCATGTCTTCCTGCTCGAGAGGCTCTCTCCTACAGAGCACCTGCTCAGATGGATTTGCAGAAGACAGCACAGAGGAGCTGTGTGAGGAAGCTCAGGGCACAGGAGCAGGCACAGCACGGCTCCCGGCACAGCTCCAGGGCAGCTGGCTGTTGCCAAAAGATTGAAAATGTTCTCCTCTGACTGAAGAAGTACAGTTTTGTTTTTCTGAGAAACCTCAAACACCGTAGGACAAGACACAACTAGTCATAGCAGTAATTCGGTGGCGTACAAACGGTTTGGCTCAGGGTTTCCAATTTTGTTTTTCCAATGCCTACACATACATCGCTATCTTCTTTTTTCCAATCAGTTCTGGGGCCTGTCTGTTGCTGACTGGGGTGGGCAGGAAGGGACAGGACAGGACACACGGATGGACATGGGACAGACAACATGAAATCATTTACTTTCATTCACTCCCTCTACCCACAGCTTAACCTTGGAAAGCCTCTTCCTCCCCACCAAGTACATTAACACCATACCACAGCCATCGATATGTCCTTCATCCTCCCAAGAAATCTAACTTGCAATATTTATTTCACGCCATTTTTAAACTTAGGGCAAGATCTGTACAGAACACAACTTGGCTTTGCCCAGCATTGCCTGGAAGTCGGGCCCACGGCAGCCGATTGAGCTCTGTTAGTTCTTACACATGTGTTTTGTACAAGAGAACAGCTGTTCTTACCCCAAAGTGCTAATAAATCCATTGGTTGAGCCCTCTGCATAGAGAGAACAAATATCTCCAATATGAAGGAAGCTCGACATCTTGTCAGTCATCTCTGGCTTAGAGCCCCTGGAAGAATAAAGTGAAACATTACTACTTATTATGTAGAACGATTTCTCCATACAAATCGCTGAAGGTTACAACAATAGGACTCCTTGTGTTTATTTGTTTGGAAAAAGGGACACGCTCCCATGTTGGAATTTCAGGTATCAAGGACAGCACAGCATGCCAAATTGCCTGCTTAGAAAAATAAGCTAGGGGAAAACAGCAGGCTGCTGGCACCCCATGCAGCATGGGTTGTTTCTCTAGAAGCCATATCCTACCCCACAGATGTTCACAGATACCTCACACCAGGCGTGCCAGAGTGTCTCATCCCATGCAAGAGGGGAAAAAAGGAAGAAGAGTGCTTCGGTTTAAGCTCCATTACTTGTACCATCTGTATTACAGCCCGTATCTCTGCCTAAAACACTTCCACCACAATGAGAGGTAGGTATGAGTGTATTTAAAGGTCCTCTGGTGTGCTGAAATAGCACTCACAGGAATAGTAATGTAAAACAGTGCCATGATTCATAGAACCATAGAAATCGTTGGAGTTGGAAAGGAACAGCTTCTGTCACCCACAGGAATGCTGGGGTGAGCCATGTACCCAGAGCTGCTGCTTCAAACAGGCCATTACACACTCAATATGCCCCACAATGGATTTCACATCTGAAAATGTAAAGCTTCAGATTTTCCAGGGGCAAATACTTTAAATGACATATAAAGAAGCCAAATCCCTGTGAAATGAGGAACGTTCAATCCTGTTTAAAAACAAACGTAAGGCAGAGGGGCCACGACTCAGCCTCGACAGCTTCTGCAGCATTAAGAACACCATTATTTCCTTCAAAGCCCCAAATCCTGGGCTGAATGGCACAGGACTTACCTGCCATTTAAACAAATACAGAACAGCCAGTTTCCATCTGCCACAGCAACAGAGAGAGACAAACAACAGGAGCCCTGATAAAAAGAAGCCCGACCAGAGAGTTTTCAAAGATGTCCTTTCAAAAGCCATTTACTGGTTTCTTGGAGATGTTCCTAAGCTGTGGCTTTTGATCACCAACCTCAAAACACTGAGTTAAGCTCTCTGCCCATGAGCCTCCTACCAGCAGGCAGCACTGAATCACCCTGAGCCGCTCAGCCCCGCAGGTCGGCGATGCTCCAAAGGGCAAAGCCCAGGACAGGGCTGCAAGGAAAAACAACCGCAAACACGTTCACCCTCCCTCACATCAAGCACGACACACCAAAATCAACTCCCAGCGAGCTACCATCAGGAGATACACAGCAGGAAATCATGCTGATATACAGCTCAGCCCTGACATGCGCGTGGGATAAAGATCCTTTTTCATTGAGTATTAACTTGTTTACCAAAGGTGTAAGGCTCAAGTTTATTAAGCAAGGCTGGAGATCAACGAGGACAGATTTGAGGGATTTAAAAGTTAATGCTGATAATACACAGCAGATATCAGAGTGCTGGCAAAAACCAAAGGCTGCACTTCTCTTCTGCAAAGCTGCAAACAACCATCCCTCCTCACTGCCTGGCCCAAAGCGTTGGGGTGGGGGGGGCAATAAACATAGCTGTTAAGCCAAAACATGTGTTGGACATTCTCATGGCTGTAAGTCATTGTGCCTCTTGTACAGTTGAAACCAAAATGAAGAAAAAAAAAGCAACCAAGAAAAACCCAAACGAGAACAGGCCAAGATCACAGGCAGAGTTGCAGAGTGAGGAATCTCAGCTCCTCTGAAATCAAACCTGCATGCACAGAAGCAATGTGCTTGGCTTCAGGTTGCTTGCTTAGTGCCAAGTCCTTCAGCCACTGCATATGCTACAGAGCCCAGCCCACAGAATCATAGAATGGCCTGGGTTGCAAAGGAGCACAGTGCTCATCCAGCTCCAAGCCCTGCTGCGTGCAGGTCGCCAACCAGCAGCCCAGGCTGCCCAGAGCCACATCCAGCCTGGCCTTGAATGCCTGCAGGGATGGGGCATCCACAGCCTCTTTGGGCAGCCTGTGCCAGTGCCTCACCACCCTCTGTGTGGAAAAGCACCCTCAATGTGAGAAAAAAAAAAAAAAAAAAGACAAAACTTCCCTTCCCTCTCCATAAGTGGACAGAAACCATCACTATCTATTTTAAAATACATGCCAGAAACATCAGATATAGGCAGAAAGACTGAATTAGCATCACCAGAATCTCAGCTTTCCTGATTTCCTGACTTGGAAGTTAACTACAAAAACTTCTTACAAAACAAACTTTCAGATCCTCAAAATGAAAGCTCTGCCTTAAGCTCACAGATCCCAAGCAAGGAGCAGCCAAGCATATAGAAAGTGTGGTAATTCTGGGGGCACAACGCCCGCTCTGCTCGGACACTTGCACTGATTTCTGATACTTCGGGGCTTTGGGGCTGTGCAGTTACAGCATCCCTACACACACTGCATTTCTAGCTCTTAACTCCTCCGTTTTACCACGGCAAGTAAGAATCCCTTTCAGCAGGAATTACTTCCCAGGACTGCATTATTTTCCTTTGGAAGAGGCAGATGTTTACCAAAGCAGTTTCCAAGAAAACGTGCAGGTCAAAATTATTCTTTTCTAGTGGAAATCAATTTTTTCTCTGAAAAAAAAAAAAAACAAAAAAGCCCAAACCCAACAAACCCTGATATCCCAGACCACTGAACAGAAGCAGGCCTAAGGATGTGCAATCAGATTTTGGCATCACAGTAACTATTTCCTCACTTGGCATTTCCCCCCAGGTTCCAGCAGGTGGGGCGAGGGGCTGAGTGACCCACATCGTGGTCTCACATGAAGGGAATCGTTTCCAAAGCAGCTCTGTTTAGTTGTAAGCTGCTTTCCTAGCCTCCTCCCAAGCACTAGTGATGCCTAACAAAATTAGTCCACTGGTTCATCAATTATTTGCATTAAACTAACAGAAATTGAGTATTTGCCACCTCTGAGTCTTAGGACAACTAGGATATCTGAGACAAAAAAACAACTCTAAGCTTTTCAAAAGCAACATTCCCAGGTGACCAGCTTGAAAACCCTGTCAAAGCAACCGGTCATCAGTGTGACCCCAAAATGTCAGCTGTATGGAGGTCTGTGTGTTCCCTGTGTCGGGGAGCCCGGAGGGAAAGCTCTGTTAGCCTGGGCACACACAGCCATGCTCACAGCACGGCTGGGGCACGCAGACCTTCCCACACCTGGGATCCACAGCACCGGGCACAGGCTGGCAGCAGTGACCCCTGAGGAACAAGGGATGGGGATTCCCGCGTGCACAGCCCATGGTGGTGTTCAAAGCAAAATCACTGCTCCAAAAGCAATTGTGCTCTGTAGATAAACATAAGCCTCACTCTGAAATTTGTTTATTTTAGATATGCCAGTGCCAAGAGCCATTGATTATTACTAGAGGGGAGGACCCCAAGGGCACCGTTGGTGCCGCACAGAACCAATTCCTGGCAGCTCTGTCATGACGTCATCAGAGCTGAACTAAAACTCCTTAACAAATGGAAGGTCAGGAGATGACAGCAGCGCAGCAATGCGGGCATACGGGCACGGAAAAGGTGAGCTGGGTTTCTCCAGACACGTGTTGGAGGTTTGTAACACAGATGGCTGCATGGTGGGCAGCAGCAACACGAGTTGTTAAAGGAGACAAAGGCGCTTCTGCTTTGGGGGAAAAGGAGGAATACTGACAAACTGTGCAATGCTTGAGATGAGAAATGGAATATGAACTAGAGGCAGGCTGTTGCATTGGGAAGTTGGCTGTATTTACCCATGAGCACAGAAAAACACCTCAAAGATGAACTACTATTTTTCTTTTTAAGCCCTGACAGCTTAAATTCTTCCAGTTATGCAGGCAATGACTTCAACCCGCCTATCATCTACGTAAAAGCCAGTGTGTCTTCAGATACATTTTATGCACAATTTACCTGCACAGGAAAACAGAACTAAGTCCCTATTTAAGAAGATAAACACAAATAACAAATACAGAACCCCGCAGAATCTGCAAGGCGCACCTCTCAAAGTCATTCTGCCCTCCTATAGCTTTGATGCATGGGACTGGCTATGAGAGTGCATTAGCTAAATCAGGAAGCAAACTAAAGCAAAGGGAACACCTCCAGAGTTTTAGCACGAGCACTGCCCTGCTGCTCCATGCTGCTTTGATGCCTGGTCTGTGATGGGACAGCAACCATAGGAAACACAGGGCCCATTTTTGGTCGCATCCATACAGATTCCATCTCGCACACCCTTAAAATGGGCTGCACTGCACACAGTGAATGCCAACAAGTAGGAGCAGCGCAGGCAGGCCATGTGCTCAGCCCAGTGACCTTGATTCAGCCACAGCAAGTTTGATACTGTCACTGAATCTCAGCTGGGAGATTTCAACTCGTGTTCCCATGCAAACACACTTCATAATGGCAGCTAAAGCAGAATTAGCAGTGAAAACACTTAGAAATCAAACTGACTGTTACATATCAAATACCTTAATGAGACATCTGCTTTTTGAAGATCTCGGAATAGGAAATGCAACTGCTTTGTAAACATATCACACTAATTTCTCCCATCACTCATCCCAATCTTCACACTCAGAAGCAAACAGGCTTCAGAGCAATGCTGGAGGCTTGTTTTCCTTGAGCAAGAGTTGAGGCCCTGTCTGAAGTTCCTCCTTACAGATGGGAACCACTGAAACAAAACTCCTGCAGGATGCTATTCCTCACCTTCAGCAATTGAGCACTGAAAGGCTTCTCAAAGAATTTCAAGCTATTTTGCAGATACCACATCTCATGCATCTGCTTTGTGCGGGATTTTAATACTCTACCCTATGACTGCAAATCCTATTTGTAAAATAAACAAGACCCACTAAATCTCATCACTGACAGCAGATCTCCAGCAACTGCGATACAAATGACTTTATCTTTTGAAGATGGCTCTAATAATGTTTATTTCGAGCAAGAAAGCTCCTCGCTGTGCCTTGTGGTCCCATGACGTGCTCTGTTCTCTATTATCATATTTTCACTGTAGTTTACTGCTCAATTAAATAGAGACTTGTGATCTTATACGTACTTTTCAGAAACTGGGGCAGCACTTATCAAAGTCGTCTTCCCTATTTAGACCGTTTAGGCAGGAATCAGATCTCAAACTGTGCTGCACTGCTTCAGGTTAATGCTGCAGACAGGAAGCTCCGCAGCCAAAGATCAGGTTTGGTTTTTAACAGAAAATAAATCCATTTTTAAGAGTAGAGACAACAAAAGCTAGGAAGCAAAGGACTGCTTAATGGCAAAAGCCATCACCATGCATGTGAGGACTGCCCTCACTCAGCAGGCACCACCAGCATCACAAAGACTTGGTCAGATGGGAATCCAGCAGACCACGCACACCTAAGGGACAGAATCAAGCAGAACTGTGCCCCTGGTATTTCTGCCTCAGGCCATGCAGATTACTTCTAAATGCTCCTGATCTCCCAGGGTTTCAGTGAAAGTTGGGCGCTGGAGCATCTCTGCAAATTGAAACTTCACAAGAAGATCCGATCCATAAGTCGGACCTACAGCCTCAGTCTAATGTTGCTCCTAACACACACTTTTCTAATGACTTCTACATGCTTGAGATGGGATCCTCCCAGCATTTTGTGCCTATTTTTACAGGTGCGATTCCTGTCATAAAAACTGAAACAAAAAAGCTTCTGTTCTCCATTTTTATTTCAATTTAAAAAAGAACGAAGGAAGGTTTCCTCCCGGAGGGCTGTCAGCAAGGTTCATAAGAATTCCATTAAAGCAGCTAAAGCAAGGAGGATGCTCCTTTTTAAAGACCACCCAGTGAATAAGCACTCTTCTGGGGCTGCAAAATGCAGCGCTGCCACTTTCAAAGCCTGGCTCAACAGACCATAGCGCACACAGCCCAGTGGGAAAGGGAAAGCAGCAGGGCTGGGCCATGGAGCAAAGGCTGCAGGCTCCAGCAGCAGGGACAGGTGTTGTCATTGTACAGATTACACATTTTAAAAGATATCAGCACGGTATGTTTATCTACCACACGATCTTGTTTTCCATTTAACTGCAGCCTCTCATGTCCAGAAGCCTGCTATCCACAGACAAGTTTTCTTTTGATGAACTGTTAGATTAAAAAGGAGAAACGCGCTTTCTCAGAGGAAGTATTTCTCAGTCTTAACACTTAAACACAGCAGACTTTTCTATAGCTTGCAGGTGGAGGACGAGGAGAAGGATGCAGCAGCACACAGGACTTAGCAACGGGCACACAGCAGGCTGAAGCCAGAGCCAATAAAGGGCTCCCTGCACACCTCTTAAATTCATCCAGCTTGACAATGACCAAGTTAATTGCGTTCTAGCCATACCTTTTGCTGCTGAGCAGAAAAACCCATTTATTTACAGTTGCCATTACAATTAGAAAGTTACTCAGAAGGTAATACTGAATAGGTGCAATGAAGCACGATTTAATGAAAAGGGAGAAACAGATGAAGGAACACATTTGGTCAACTTCAACCTCAAGAACATCCTCCACACAACAAATATGCATGACACTGATTATTTTTACTTGTCCAGAGCAGCCAGGTGGACAAACAGGCACCTGGCCATGACAGAAAAGCCACCTAAACACCCCTAACAAGGCACTGGGCAGCAGTTTGCTGTGACAGGCATCTCCCACCACAGCCATCAAGCTGATGTCAGAAACACAGCTGACAGATCCCACTGACAGGCAGGAGCCAAAAAAGAGCACCTATTAGAGATGCGCTGTCAGGGCACAAATCATTTTTAAAGTTTCAAACCAAATGTGACCTGACAGCAACTTTTTAATTCCATTAGAAGTGGGCAGCACTTGCTGAAGTTGATGCTTACTGAAGCCCATACTTACTGGCTCTAGACTTGGTGGGAGAAAGCAGCCTAGATGCCAGCTTCCCGGTGAAGCCCTATGAGCACACAGCGTTTTCCAGAATATTTTATTAGGAGAGACTTGGAACATGCCAAAAGAAATGGAGCAACCAATGTCAGGAATAAGGAGAGTGAGCATGGTTTACAGCATCCACTGAAGCCTGGCCAGGAAAACACATAAAACATTGCAGTCTGCATAGCCATACACCTACCAGACCTCACTCACGATGGGCTGCCTCCTACAGCCCACACTTCTTCCTTCAAGAGATGCAAGTTTCTGGCAAATACTCTAGATCTCTACATCTAGGGGAGCATTTTTGTTCTGCCTGTCCATCTCCCCAGACTGTCCTCACACAACTCTTTCACCTATCCTGAGTGCTGTACTTCCCACCTCCTCCTTTACCTTGGTGGAGGTTCTCTGCCCTCCATGGTGTCGCTGGAGTCTCCTTCCAGGATTGGGCTCTGCAGGATGGCTCCTGGTAGCTTCAGGTCCCCACTGGCAGTAGTGCCAATACGTCTCTTCCCCTAGCAGGGCTCTCCAGCTGAAGACTTGAGTCGTACCCGGCTCGCAGCTGCAGCAGCCCTATGGGGTGAGCTGGCTCCTTCCCTCCTGGACACCTCAGCAGGCAACCAGGTCTGAAGAGAGAGCCCAAGTGCCTGGGACAAGGCGCTGGGGAGGAGGAGCCCCTGCCAGCACATGACCAGCACGTGGGCAACCACTGGTGGCCAGGGGACCTACTTTGCACCCTCCTGACCCAAAAACCCAGCCGCTGTGGCTGCGGTGCAGGGGAGGCTCAAGCTCTCGGGCTGGGTGAACATGTTGGCCTCCCAGCAATCATCTAGAACTCAAGCACGAGTCATTCTTCCGAAGCGAAGTCTTGAAATACCGTACCAACTTAGCTCATAACATCAGCAACTGAATCTGCTTAACCCTTGCAGATGGAGGAGTGGCCAACTGGATTTACGTCCATCAGAAGATACATCAGTTTTCACTTAACCCTTCAGATCAGCACCATCAGCAAGCAACATCTGTCCCTATGTCTGCATGGGCTGCAGACAGGGCACAGACACCACAATACTACAATTAACACTTCTTTCTTCAGAACTTCCTGGCAGATGTCTGAATTTTTCAAGAGAAGGAAAAATTTTGCCAGGATGCAAACCAAATATTTGTTGAACATTCATACTAAACTGCTACTAAGCAATTCCCAGAAATTATTAAAAAAGAAGCCACAGCCCTCTGGCAGCATACATTTTTGGCCTACTGTGATCAAATTTCTTGAGTGTACATGGACAAAGATCACTGCCTTCTGCCTTCACACACCCTGCACAGGGCAGGGATGAGGAGAGCAATGAATCCTTTAAGTACACACCATTGTATCCGGATTCAGCATCCAGGCCTGTTCCCCTATAACTCAGGTTATGGGGAGTATCGGTATCAGGTTACTCCAGCAGCACAATCACTGTAACATCCTAAACACTTTAACAATCCAAAAATTGGCTTCTCAGAGGCTTTTACCAGCCCTTGCAGATCTGTTCAGCAATGATGCTAGAAGCACAAACTCTGAGCTCTCTGCTCCACCCCCCCCAGGGAGCGTTCTGGCACTCAGGGACGGAGTTACACTGCTGCAAGCTGTGTGCCAGCAAAGGAACGCCTGCTTCCACACACTTCTCACACATTTTTCTCCCTACAGGGTTAACTTGCCCAGGTCCACAGTGACTTTTTCCTCACTATACAGCACTGTTAGGAAGGAAGAATAAGTTGGTTCTCAAGCAAGTTTTGATAGGCTTCACCAAAAACCACAGCTAGGTTCAGAACACACAGCTGAATTCTGCAGCTTCATTCCAGTTGGAGCTACAGTTTCCCAAACAGGAGATGCATGATGGAACCACTCTGAGTCACCACAGACACGGATAGGATCTGCCAATGGAGTTCCCTGCCTGACACCACCTGTAAAGCAGCACCTGTGTGCACTCAGGCTCAATACAGGGGCTGTACAGAGCTGCTCAGAGTTTTGCCCACTCATCTTCTGCACTATTACACAATAAAAAGCTACCGAAGCAATAGGAATAAGTGAAAGTACTACGTCAAGAAGCAGAAACTCACTTGGAACATTCCATAAGGAAAATATTTATGTACCCAGATTAATATCACAGCCACACTATGACAGAACTGCTGCATTTACATAACTTTCTCCCAGCACACCACTTCCCAGCTCTAAGCCCCTTCGATCTCCCTAAGCTGCTTTGTGAGCTGCTTCCATTCCATCCCCTATGGGGTCCTGCATCCCTCCTGCCCCAAGGCACAGCCCTACAACCACAGCAGCCTTCACAGCTACAGCTTAACAGCACCACAGTTCTCATTACAAGTGGCTTTGCCACTAGTTGCACTGCACACCATGCACTAAGGACCTTGCACAGCATCACTGGGGAGCAGCACTGTCAGCTCACTGACTGCTCCATCCAAAGGGCAGAACAAGATGACAAGACAGGGCTCTGCATGTCTGGGTCCTGTTTTACATAGCACCGAAACACAAATTTGGCTTCAATAGCATCCATCTCCACAGTGCAGTGCCATAAGACCCTACTGACTTCGTCTCCTCCATTTACAACCAGGGACTCATGCCGGGTGCCCTTCCTCACACCTGCAGCTCCAACAACCACTACCAAAGGCTCCAGCCACTTGTGCACCCTCATGCTCTCCACGCTCCAATGCTGCTGCTCACAGCAAGCAAATCTTAGAAGACAATTTCCCACACTTAAGCTCCACCCCACAACTGCAAAGGCAAACGAGGGTTACTCTGCTGGTTTAGTCCCTAATTTATGAACCTCTCTCAGAGAAAACCCATTTCCCTATTTCAAGGCTTAATGAACATTGCAAAACAAGCAGGTGGGAGCAGGGGAAACACAGCTGGGCAAAGTCTCCAGCCTCAGGGCAGAACAAGGTGTTTTAACAAGAAAAAAACATTATTGACAAAAAAAAAGGCTAAGAAACATTAAAAGTAATTAGCTAGATAAACAGTTCTACCCCACAGCACTCCTGTAACAACTTGTTTGGAAAAAACAACGGAATTGTTTGTGTTTTTTATACTCACAATGACTCCTTTTTGTTGACGCACACCAATCACCACCCATTCACACCGTTACAAGTTGCTGGCTTTGACATCTGGTTATCAAAGAAGCACAGAAGGGTTGGGTTGGAAGGGCCCTCAAAGCCCCCCCAACGCCAATCCCCGCCGCGTTCTGGCTGCCCAGGGCCCCTCTAGGGATGGGGCAGCACTGCCGGGACCTCACTGCGAGAATTGGCCCCGCGTATCCAATCTAAATCTCCCCGTCACAGTTTAAAATCACTCCCCGTGTCCTGCTGCTAACAGACCACGCACAAAGTCTCTCTCCTGTTTATCGGCTCCCTCCAGGTAGCGGAAGGCCGCAGCGAGGACTCCCGGAGCCTTCTGTTCCCCAGGCTGCCCTCCCCGGCTCTCAGCCTTCCCTCTCAGCGGAGGTTCTCCTCCATCACCACGGTCTCCTCCGGCCCCGCTCCACCCGCCCCACACCCCTCTTGATCCATAGTCCCGGCTCGCTCCAAAGCGCCCCGTTACAGCCGCTACTCGCCCCCCGCAGCGGTCAGCCGGCGGCCCATTACCATTATCAGAACCGCGGGGCACCGAGGGCCCGCAGCGCCGTGCGAGGAAACGGGCTCACATCGCAGCGCGGGGAGCAGCGCGGTGCGCGAGCACGGAGGAACTTCGGCCGGGAAGGAGCGGGCTCAGCAGCTCACAGCCCGCACACGGCCGGGAAGCGCGGCTCGGGGCCTTCGGGCCGGACGGCACCGCGGGGCCGGGCGCCCCGGGGCAGCGGAGGAGTGAGAAGCCCGAGCGCCCGCACGGGCACGGCGCTGCTAACAGCCGAAGCGCACAGCGGCCACGCGCGCTGCCCCGCGCGCTGCCCACACCGCCGCTTCTCCCACCCGCAGCACTGTCGCCGCACCGAGCGGGCTCCCGCCGGACCCGCCGCCCTCCCCCCATCCCTACCTGGCTGCGGCGCGCGGGGCGGGCTAGCGGTGCAGCCCCATGCTGGCCGGCGGCGCTGCCCGCTCCGTTAGGATGAAGGCTGCGCCGAGCTGCCGCCGCCTCAGCCACGCATCCACATGGTTACTGCGCCCCGAGCGCGCCGCCGCGCCTTATATAGCCGCGCAGGGCCTTCTGGGTAGTGGAGTCCCGGCCGCTCCCCGCGCCGCGCGCTGGAGGCGGGCAGCGCCCTGACAGGACTACGGCTCCCAGCGTGCACCGCGCCGCGCCCGGAGCGCGGGCCCGCCGCGGAGTTCCCTGAGGGAGCGCTCTGCCAGGCTGGGGTCCTCGTCGGCGCCACGGGCCGACGCCGCTACTGATAGCAGCGAGCAGCAGTGGGAAATAAGCGATGCTCGCTTTTGTTTATTGTAAATAAACTATTTGTCCTTAAAATATTCCTCTGGAGATGCGGTTTGTGGTCGCACCGCAGTTTTCTGCCTGCCGTGGGGTACAGGCGGGCACGTCCAGAGCTCGGCTGTGGTGTACAGGGCGGGAAATGTCCCCCGCCCACCTGCGGCCTCGGTCACCTCAGGCAGCGCGCAGCACCCGGCCTCGGTCACCTCAGGCCGTGCGATGCCCGCTGCCCGGCCTGCTGTGGAGCTGCAGGAGCAGGCCTGGCTCAGGGCTGCCAACACACTGCCCACCGTGCTGCTCCTGCACCGAAATACCGTAAAGAAGTTGAACCGGTGCTGCTAAGCACAGATGTGCAAAGCTGAGGTCCGCCGCCTAGAAACTGAAGTGGAGGTCGGCGGTGGAGCTGTGCTATTCCCATCCCTGGCTGCGGTATTACAAAGCCGTTACTCATCAGAAATTTGGCAGAATAATGGTGCCTAATATCGTTAGGTAATCCTAATGAATTCCCATGTAATCAAATCTAATCTCTGGCAGAGCTGAGCAGCCAAGGCAGGCAAGGGCCAGAACACTGGGTGCATGTAGGCACAGTGCTTTGGGCAGCAGTGGAAGGACAGTCGTTGCAGCCAACATGAGGAGCTGGGCCTGTTGCTATCAGTGTGCAGAGCTCTGTTCTTGGTGCACAGAAGAGCAGCAGCAGTATGTGAGAAGTTGCACATAAAATAATTCCCACAGAGCCTGCCAGCATGAAGCTGAGGTGCGCAGAAGACAGCAGGGGTGACCTGGGGATGTTCTGCTCCATCCCAGTCTGCAAATGACCAGCTTGGTGTCTAAAGTGCTGCAGGCACCCCTCTTTGCTTCTACTGCAGCAGTCATGTTGTCAATCTCTTGCTCCTTCTGCAGCCTCTCTGGAATGTCAGAGGCTACGTTTTTTCTCACTGAATACCTTTGCTGCGTCAGTTCTTCAGTGACTGTGGAGGATGTGCCAGTGAAGGCCTTTCAGCCACAGATACTGACCAAGTCATGCAAAGATTTGAAGGGATATTGGGAAGATAATCACAGGCATTTCCAATACAGGAAAAGTTTCCATTTTTCTTTGGGATGCTGTTGCAAGCACAGTGAGTTTATAAGGCTCCTATAATCTTATAGCTTTAAGAACAGATGAAATGGTAGGGCAGCCTGGAAATGACAGAATTCACACTCAAAAGTACTGTGGAGAACGGAGAGATGAGGAATAGGGTCCTATCAGATCACCAGCAAACAAGAGACTGGGCTTAGGTTGTGTGTAAATACAAAAAAGGGTCCAAGGAGCAAAAGCTGTTCAAGAATTCAGGGAGGAGGTGCTGAAAAAAAATAAAAAAGACGAAATAGTAGATACCACCTTAATTTTAAGAGAGCTGTAATACAGATGTTCAGCCCAACCATCTATGTGATTTCTGTCACAAGAAAACACCTTGCAAGAAGTGTTTTGTTGTTTGTGCATGTGATTTTTAATTTTTTTTTTTAATGCTGCCTAATTTACAATTAATTGTTGACTTGCTTGGACTATTTCAGTCAGAAAGCACTCCAGGCTGCTGAGTTGGTTTGCATACTTCTTCCTCTGCTGTTGTTTCAGCTGCTCAAGCAGAAGCCAGGGAAGAAGAAGAGGAACAGAAGATATTTCAGGCAGCCACCAGGACTGCAGGGATCAAACAGGCTAATTTGCACGTGACCTGTCTCCATGAAGAGATAGATGATCATAAAAGCTTCCAGTAAGAGTTGTCTATGCTAGCACTGCAGCAGTAGGAGATGAAAAACATTAGCAACACAGAGGAATGCTAGGCAACACCTCAGCTTTTCAGCTAAGTGCTGAAAGATCCTATTTCTGTAATATTTTAAATAACAGTGAAACCAGTGTCTTAATTCTGGAGCACAGTGTAATCAGTGAGAGCAGAGAGAATAATTAAACCCTGTGCAGAAGAGATTAGCTGCCTGTGAAGTAATGACTTTGGAGCATAAAGATGATGGGTAAATGACACCAATAAAAGTTCTCAGAAGTCCTCCGGATTAGAAGCTGGAAGTTGGATGCTGTTCAGAATCAAACTGTCATTGCCATTGCTTCGTTTAGTCTCCTGAGAGAACACAAGAATATAAATCTTACTGATGGAAGTACATAAACAAGGCAGAAAAGAATTCTAGGAAAACAGGCAATGAGAACAAGTAGGCATAATACATGAGAAAACTGTGCTAGCTGATGGAATTGAGCTGGTTTTGACACAGCCAGGGTCCCACAGCTTTAATAAGGACAAGTTGTTTTAGCAGACTGCTTGGAGCTCCAGAAGACAGTAGAATTTGGATACCTAGATTTTGCTGCCATTTCAGTAAATTGCTTTGGAAATTTGAAAGGAGAAAATAAGTTATAATTACGTTGCACTTTCACAGATCTGTTACTGCATGGGGCTAGGATCACTGTTTCTGCATAAAAGGAATATTTATGGCTTCTGACCCTGAAGCAGCAAGGGTGACTTGATTTTATAATTAAATTTGTATGCTTTTATTTTCCTCCACTCTGCTGATTTTCTAAGTACGTCACAGGGCAAAAGGGACTAATGATAGATAATTGGAATGCATGCCTGTGAAGACTCTCAGCACTGTCATTTTAGCACACAATAAAATTTCATGGAGCCAATAGAGCTAAGTAGTGCTCCTTTGTACAAATACAAAAGAAAACAAACTAAGAGCCTTCTATCTAGCTAGGCTTTTTTTGCTGCATAGTCCCCACTTATACGAGGAAAATGATATTAAATATATGCAATTAACATCCCACATAATGAATAAAAATTTCCCTCAGCGTAGTGGAGGACCCAGTGAATACATTCTGCTGATGGTCCTGAACAGAAATTTCCACACAAAGTAAAGATTTTCACATTGGAGCACCAAAGTCTTCAAGAGCTGCAGTGACCTACAGGAAAAACTAAAGAAAACAAGGTGCTGTTCTCTGATGCAGAGGGTGCAGAAGGTTCAGAGTGAGACAGGTCCCTCACCATCAGACTGGTGCAGGATCTGCCTCAGGCTCCATGCCTTCCCCAGGCAGTGCATACATGGGGATACCAGAGCAGGGCTGAGGGTTTATGGCACACAGGAAGGCAGCTGAGCGCACCTGCTGCTCCCTCAGCTCCATAGCAGAGGGATGGTGAGTGGAAATTGCTGCTGCTCTGATTGCAAAGCCCCAGCCAGCCGAGCTGGCACAGAGTAGGGTAGCAATTTGTATTTTGCTACTAGAAGCAAATTGCTGCCTCTCCCAAGGGCAAAGCAGGAGGCTGTTATGCGTCCATGAAGTATTTTTCCAGTCCTGACCCACTCAGCTTGCACATTAGCATGTTGCTGTTCACCTGGCTGGTGACAAACTGCTGCTCAGCCACCAGCGCCTGCAAAAAGAGCCCAAGGGCTGCAACAACAGGGTTTGGTGTTCACTTGGAAAGAAAAGTTGGTTCCTCCCTTTCCCCCTCCGGTTCACAGTGGTGTTCTTGCCACAAAGACTTCTTGTACCACACATTGGTAAAATCCATTTTTAAGCATGAAACATCCGAGTCCCAGGACAAGGACACAAACACGTGTCCCCGGCAATTTAGTATTTGCTTACTTTTTCCTCAGCCCTTATGCTCAGATGATGCTCGGTTGCACCGCCTCCCATTAACGGGGAGATGCAGGCGCACACACCAGAAGGCTCCGTGCACTCTCACATTCCACTTTGCTGTTGAACTCATTCAGACTAAACGCAGCACACTGGAGCCTTCGACCCGAACCCGTCCAAGTCTCTGCCATTAATGCCATCTCCGTGCTGCTGGCGCCCTCCACCTCCAGCTTCTCTGCAGCAGCTCCTCTCCAGATAACGGACCCCGCTGAGGGGCAGTAGGAGCTCGGCGCCGCTGCCCCTTTAAGAGGCGGACGATCACGTGACTGCGGCTGGCACGTGGTCTTCTCGCCAATATGGCTGCGCCCGCAGCGCTCCGCCGCTTGTTCCTGCTGCTGGGAGTGGGGCTGGCGGTGGCTGTCGGCGCCGTGAAGGAGGCAGCTCCCGGCGGGAATTGCGGCTGCGGCGCTAGTCGTGGCCGTGGGGATGAGCGAGAGGCGGCGGCACGGCGGTACTCGGCGGCGGCCAACGGCGGCAGGAGTTCTGGGCGCGGGCCGGTGAGCGGCGGGCGGCGGCTGGGGCGGGAACCTGGGCGCTCTCCGAGGGGAGGGCGGGAGGCGAGGAGCCGCGGAGCCGCGTTCTCGGGGCGTCTGTTGTCCGACCCGCCCTCACTGAGCCCCAGGAACCGCGGTCCCGCACTGCCTCATCTCCACCGTTCTGAACGCTGCCGGGGATGGTGACCCCTCTGCTCCCCGGGCAGTCCGTGCAGGGCATCACCGCTCTTTAGAGAATAAATTGTTCCTAATATCCGGCCTGCTGACACCTAGTGCCCTGCTGCGTGAGACGTGGTCGATTATGGGAAACGGTGTGTTGAAGGGAACAGATCTTGGCGTTTCACCGTGGGCCTCGCCATAAGGCTAACAGTCTCTGACTGCCCGGCACAGTGGATGACGTTTGTCGGCCTCTGCTGTTGGTTTTCTGCTTCCGTAGTTCAGCTGTGATGCTTCTTAAGGTCTAGTTCCTTGTCGTTAGCTACCTGTA
This sequence comes from Lagopus leucura, assembly GCF_019238085.1. Classification (NCBI taxonomy): domain Eukaryota; kingdom Metazoa; phylum Chordata; class Aves; order Galliformes; family Phasianidae; genus Lagopus; species Lagopus leucura. Next base: position 6,713,875 of record NW_024962279.1, on the reverse strand, counting down.
CTTTGAAGTTGGATGTTTGTTAACGGCTTAATTAATGTCACAGTGTTCTTTCTGGATGCGATATTGCTGCAGAAACATGTAATGCCACATTCCACCATTATTTGCTGAAGAATGCTGCCAGACATCTGAGCCCTGCAGCCTGTGTTAACACCAAATGTGCTGATGTTATCATAAAGCTGACAAGGGAAGGTCCTGTTTCCAAACAGGAGGTAGGGCTGTGAAATGTGCCTTGCTAGAGGCTGGTAGTCCTGTGGAATCAATGTTCATGGATGTCAGTCATGGATGGGCAGTCTGACAGGATTTTTCAGGTTTGGGAAATGAATTCTAGACTGTAAAGAATGAGTTAATGTTTCACATGCTTTCAGACAGTGATTCACTGGTGAGATTTCAGTCTTGCTTTGAAGACTACTTCAAGGAGTTATTTTAGCTACAGTGCATTGGAATGAGGTTAGAAGGAAGTGGTGAACTCTTTCCATGTTGTCATTCCCAAAGGCCTGAAAAATGTAAGCAGATTTATCCTGAAGCCCTTTTATGGATTCTTTTACAGACTATCTGTAAGTGCTCAGATCGTTTGTAGTGGAGAAGTGTAAATGAGGACACAGTTAACTTTAAATGTAGCTGATTCAAAGGAAAAGCATTTGTAGTGCTTCTCGTAACCCTGCTGCAAGTTATATGAATTTAAGTGTTGCTGGGTGAGACCTAAGTGAAAGAAGAACTTTGGAATGCTGGAGGAAAAAAAAAAGCAGACAGACAATTCTTCCCTAATGCATTCCTGTGTTGATGAGTTGGGCAACGTCTTGGCAAACTGCCTCCTGGTAACATCAGTCCTCCAAACGTTGCCTGGGGAGGTATTGCAGAGCAGTAGTGTCACTTGTCATTCTAACAAAGGCTTCTGAGTGGGACTGGGGGTGTTGTTGTGTGTTGTGGGAATGGCTGTTGGGCAAGAAATAGTTTGATCCACCTGTGGTCTTCAGGGGGGTCTTGGGAAACATGTGCTGCATTGGGACAAGACCTCTGGGGCCTTTGCCTTCTGAGAAAAGTGGAGGGAAACTTTGTTTCCCTGGAAAATGGCTGAAAGACATTTTATTGAAGCAGTAAAAATGTTCTTTTGCTCCTCGTTTGCTTTTGTTCTTTACTTGTGAAGGCCAGTCATCCAGAGTGGAATATACTGATGTGAAGCTGTGTCTCCTCTGGCCCAGGTTGCTGCAGGCGCTGCCTGCCTGCTAGCAGTGTGACTAGCGATCAAATGCTGCAAGTGCCTCCTGTGAAATGAAGGCCCTAAGAAGTTGGTGTGCAAACATGCATGCTGTGCTTGTCCTCAGAAGAGTGCTTGACAGTTCTGTAATCTCGAGTTTCTTTTTCCAGTCTTCCTAGGAATTGAGTAAAATGTAAAACTGCTTATCTAAGAATAAGTAAAAATGTGTTCTGTACTGCTTCTTGGCTTTTAATACAGTAAGAAAGTATGTTTTTGCTCATTTATCCTGGGTGAAAATTCTGCACTGCCCAGATTAAATGCAGAAAGAGCTACAAATGGGATTTTTGCTCTCAGTTTAAGTTGTCTTACTGTTCCCTTCAAGCAGATGGTGAATGAAATGTCAAGGCTGTCATTTTCTTGTGCTGTTTTCATCTGTCAGGTGCTGCTCTGAGCACAGGCACCTCCAAAGATGAGATAGAGAGGCGGGTAAAACCAGTAAGAGGCTTCTCAGTCTTACATTTTCATAACTTGTTGATGTTAACTGTTTCCTCTTGCAGATGGTTGCTATTCCAGGAGGAGTGTTCACCATGGGCACTGATGAGCCTGAAATACAGCAAGATGGAGAGTGGCCTGCAAGAAGAGTCCATGTTAACAGCTTCTATATGGATCGATACGAGGTCAGCAATCAGGAATTTGAGAGATTCGTGAATTCTACTGGGTACCTCACTGAGGTAAGGTGGAATTGTGTAGCCCCTTCTCATTGTTGTCTACGTTGAGAAAAACCACATTAAAAACTTAACCTCTTGTTTTTTGAAGGACATCGCAATGCAGTATTTGATTGGGATTTGCATGCTAGAATATTTTGGATGTGGGTAGCAGAGAGATGGAGTCGTCTTGCCTTGTTGCCTGGGAGTCTATGAGGACATGAAGATAGATGCTACTGCAACTTTCAGTGTCTTGATATCTGAAACGAAAAGCTGAGGCAGCCTGGGTGAAACTAACGGATGGCTGAAGATGCCTATGCAGACTTTTTAGAAGAGTAGAATCATAGAATTGCTCAGGTTGGAAAAAACCTTCAAGATCAAGGCCATTTCCCTCATCACCAGTGAGAAGAGACCAACCCCACTCTTGCTGTAAGCACCTTTCAGTATTGGACGAGAGCAATAAGGTCTCCCCTCAGCCTTCTCTTCCCCATGCTAAACAGCCCCAGTTCCCTCAGTCACTTCTCATAAGGCATATTCTCCAAGCCCTTCACAGCCTTGTTGCCCTTCTATGGACCTGCTCCAGCACCTCACTGTCCTTTTTGTATTGAGGTGCTCAAAACTGAACACAGTACTTGAGGTGGGGCCTCACCAGTCCCAAGTACAGGAGGATTACTTCCCTTTTTTTTAAAACCTTTGGGTCCTAGAACATCTTTGTACCAGTACAATAACATTGTGAGATTTTTTTTTTCCCTTATTTAAAAGGAGCAGGGGTGGAGAGATTTGAAAAATGATGTGATTGTTGAGGAATCTGCAGGCTAGTTCATTGCAGCTACTTGATAACAAGCTGAGTGGTAGGAGGTTCTTCTGCCTAAAGAAGATGTAATAGCAGGTATCATAATGGTTTTGTGCAGGGTACTGGGAACAAAGGGATAAGAAAGAATATGCTAAAGTACTTGGGAGAAAGAAGCTACCTGTGCATGAGGCACTGATCTTTCCTGACAGCTAATTGTTCCTACACAACTTTCAGAAAACCCTGTCAAACGTTTAGGCAAATAAAGGCATGGGTAATGATCAGGTCTCAAAGGAGACATTCTACTGAGTTCTTTTGTGAAGCTGGTTCTCATCAGGAAGACAGAATCCTTTTAGATAGAAATAGTGCTCTAGATAAAAGCAGCTCTTCTTAGTTTTTGGCTCAATTATGAACGAAGGTTGTGTAACGATTTCGAGTTTGAACAGGAATTGTTCATTGCAAACAGCAATATGTCCTTGAATGTTAGATTATTCATTGTAACATGTTAAAGCAATTGGGGCTATTGGAACTGCATTTTTAATTAACAGAAGTAATTAAAAAAAAAAAAAAAAAAATTGCAGAAGCTCTTTGAGCAGCCATCTGTCCAGTGGCTGTTAAGAACAATGACATCCTGTGACAAAATGCTGCCTTTTCCATTCCAAAACAGATTCTTTGAAGAACAACTCAAAGTTACTGTTTGAATTTCATTATTCTTGATAGAATAAAGCTCTGGATGCGACTGGCATCTTGAGAATAATGTTCCTTTGATAATGTGATCAAATCTTGTTCTTTCCATAGGCGGAGAAGTTCGGAGATTCCTTTGTGTTTGAGGGAATGCTGAGTGAAGAAGTCAAGGCTGAAATCCATCAGGCAGTGAGTAACGTGGCAAAGAAAAGCCTGCTTGGGAATCACTGGGGTAGAAGTGTTGGCAATTATGGCAACAATGTTTAAATTATGATATTTCCAAACCACTATACAAAAAGGTGATGTATGGAGGAGTTTTTAAGAGATCTGTAGAATCCCACTTGCCTTGCTATTTTTCTTTCCAGTTCTCTTGCTCTAAGGCAAGACAGTGGTCTCTGTTCAGACAGTGGCTGCACTGCTTGTAAAGCTGGAGCTGACGCAGTTTTCTCCTTTAGGGGAGTTGAGTATTGGGGAAAAAAAGAAGGCAAAAAAGCCCACATGAGTCTGGTAGCTAAAAAGGAAGGGAATTAGTACATGTTATGTCAAACAGCTGAGAGCACCCAGGGTTTTTGTACTGAGTCATTTTCACCAAAATAATAGAATTTTCCTTGCAAATGGGAGTGATCAGCATTGATAGTTCTATATAAACTGACCTCTTGGTTGAGGGAGTGCATTGGTAGAGCTTAATTTTACTTAGAAGAGACTAATTGAAACTTCTGACCTCTGTGAGTCTGTGCTGTAAATGACTGTGGCAAAAATGTGGGATTTGTTTTCCTACTGCAAGGAAAGGAAGGGCATGAGGATAGTACATATATTTTATTGAAGGTCACCATTTGTGTCCTGTGGGATCTGAGATGGTTACATTGCAGTAGCCAAATACTAGCATCATTGGTGCTGAATGGTGAATAAATGCAGCTGCAATCATCCCAGCTCCACAACAGAAAATTCAGCTGTTGGTATGGAAGAATTCTTTTTCCTGCCTTAGTTCCACAATTCAGAAATCTCCAACCAGGCCTTCTGTTGAAAGAAATAAACAGAATTCCAGTGTAAGTTCAGTCCTGGCTGCTGGTGTAAACAAACACAATGTTGGGAGCCACTTACTGGGTGTGTCAGCCAGATCCTAAAGTACTGCCTGTAGTGCTAACAGAGCAAGCATTATGCCACAGAACTGGAACAGAGCCCACACTGGTCTTTTTGGCTGCTTTTTTTTTTTTTTTAATGAGCATTTTCTGTGCTTGCTTAAAGTAAACTTTCCAGGAGCTGTTTTTTTTTTGCTGTGTTTTTCAGTATTTCTTATTAGGTCATTCTGCAAGTTACTGGCATAAAGAGTGTCTTTGAAACAGACATGGAGAAAGATTGTACTGATTATTTTGGTGAAGTGCTTTGGAGAACAGTGACTGCCTGCCTTGTTTGGCACTTCATGCTGTTGCTGTGGGCAAACTTCTGCTCTGAAACACTGTAATGTTGTGAGAAGGTAAAAAAGTAAATGCCTTTTTTCCTCCTCTTGTTTGCTTGTCCCCCTACCAGCTGCATACCATCTGACTTTTGGGAAGGCTCTTGAGCAGGGGAGAGATGTCAGAAGGCAGATCAGTGGTGGGGCTGAAAGGAGAACTTAGTGTCTGAGCATGCAGCTTAGTCCTTTGTTGTATAGAGCTGTCACAGCTCTGTCTTTTTGTTGCTCTTGGATGCGTTTTCTTTGAGAGATTATGATGTTGAGAGTACTGTGCAGAGGTTGGTGGTTTTCTTTTTTTCTTTTTGCCTTTGACAGCACAGTTTGTAGACCAGAACAGGTGAGTGTTTTTTCTGTTGCAGGGAAGAGAAGCGTCATCTACGTGGATGTGACTTCAGAATGCAACTCAGACTGCTTCTCAGACATACCTTGTGTGAAGGCAATGCTTGTCCCCTCTTACTGAAACTAGAAGATGTGCACTGGCAGTTTGCTATGCATTGTGTTCAAGGAACACGTTGCTATAGACAAATGACAAGAAGCTAACATGCAGAAGCTTTCCAGCTACTGTGAGGGATTCTAAGGGCTCTGCAGAAGCAAATCCTTCCTAGAGATCTGCTGAACCACCAGCAGAAACACTGGTAGCCTCTGATTTGCTAGATGGCCCCTGAAATGCTTCAGTTCTGCTAATACCAGCTGAGGGAAAAAGATGAAAGGAATCTAACTTTATTAAAAAAGAAAAAGTGAACATATTTTAAAACTTGGCAACCACAGTGTAACTGTTGATGTGATTAGAGAAGGTATAAGCAGCATGAATTTGATCTGCTTCAATAAGTTGTCATGATCAGCACTAGAGAAGACTAAGGCTTCTTTGTCCAAGTGTGCTTGAGTCAGCTGGTATTGTAAAGTGTAGTATGTATCTTGAACCATAACCATCATCATGAACATCTATGGCTTATTTCTACTCTCCAAGTGTCATTTGTACTGCACTAAACTGATGGGAAAAATGACTCTGTTACTGCTTTGCCTTCGTGGCTTAGATGTGGTTTGAGGCTGTTCTCCAGCTGAATGCAGATGTGAACAGAAGAAAAGCAATAGGGGTGTGCATTTTGTGAGTATATTTCAAATGCAGGGGAAAAATTGGGAAAGGGTGAAGTGAAGGTATTGAACCAAATGTGTTTGTGTCTGACAGCTTGTGATTATAGTGGAGTGTGTGTGTGGGGGGGGGGGGGCGAGGTGGGGGCGATATCTGTCTGGGGTTTTGCTCTGTTTGGGCACTGAGGCTTCTCCATGTCTTATCTGAATGGTTTTGTTGTAGTCCCTGAAAAGAAGCAGACAGCTACACTAGCACAGAGGTGGGGCTGTGAAAGCTGATCAGGAGCAAGCCAGCTTAGCACGTAGAGTAATTGTTGGAGCTTTGGGTGTGCGTTTCCTGAAGGTGAAGTCTCCTAGATATCCACTGCTGAAGAATGTAGGTTGGACCAAACCCTTGTGTGGAAGGAAACAGTAAAAAGGGGTGTAGCAACCAGTAACTGAATTGTTCTAGGCTTCTGGAGATGCAGGTTTTAGTTTTGGTCTCTGAAGTTTGCTGCGGTAATGTGGCAGAGAGTAGAAATGTAGCATGGTCACAGATGAAAGTGATGCTGACAAAACTGGCATGGGCTTCTTCTCTTGTAGGATTTTGCAGGGCGAGGGAAGACCTTTGAAAACAGAACTACTTGCATGGGCTTGCTTGTTTTGATAGCTTCATAAATTAAAATCATCTGCTGATTTACTGCATCTATTACATGTATTAAGTTGTGGCCTTTCCTGGATACTTGATCTTCAGTGTAAATATGCGAGAGCACAAACTAGAATTGCCAACAGCTGGGCAGTCAGCGCTTTTTCTTTCTTGTTTTTGGAGGATGGGAAGGTGGATGGGGAAAGAAGACCTCAAAACTTAGAGATGATGTTTATTCATGTATTGTGATGAGACTGCTTGCCTGACCGCTTGTCTCCCTGACTGAATTAAGGAGGAAGTGAAGAGGGGAAATCCGTGGCCGGTGCCATTATTTCATTTGTGTGGGATTTCAATGCTTCCTAGAGAGAAGATCATGAAGGCTGTGTCTGCCAGATGAGCAGGCAGTGAGGTGTACTTGCCCGTGAAGGGATTTAAGAGCTCTTGCAAATAATTGCAAGAGTTTTTGCTTGCTGTGCAGCTACTATGAAAAAGGTAAACAGAACAGCACTTACCAAGTCTGAAGCACAGAGTATGTCAAATTTGCTCACTGGAGAGTTGTGGGAACATTTTAATCCTTGGCTTGTGGAAGATAGAATTAATTTTTGCCTTTAGGCCAGATGGACTCTGCAGTGAGGAGACCGAGTGCATTCAAATCTGCTTCTCAATTTATTTTCAGGTAGTACTTAATTTACGGCCTGAGAATGCAATGAAATCAGTTTGCTGGCAGACTTGAGCAAGCACTGTTAAATTGGAGTTCTCTCAGTCTAGAACTGTTGGACACCTTTAATCCCTTTTTGTTTGGAATCTCTGCAGTAGTCTTTCTGTACAAATTTACTTATTTATAGCATTATCTCTAGATAACGAGGAAAACATTGTGCATTTCAGGATTCATTTGAAATACTCGTGCTTGCAGGTAGGACAGCATTCCCAGCGTTCACTATGGACTTGAGAAAGCGCACCTCTTGTCAGCTTGTAATAACTTGCTTATCTGTGGCATAGGGGAAAAGGGATCGGGTTATTGTATCAGTTCCTGACACTGTTAAGATGTCAACATATATTCTGCTTAAGCAGTCACATCCATTGGTACTTTAAGTCACCTCCACTGCAGCTGGCTCTTGCTTTCTCAGAAACCTTTCAGAGGAAACTGAAATCAAAGGAAGAGATGGGTGAGCTTCCTTCTTGCAGGCCTCATTGCTTCAGAAATCCCTGCAAGGAGCTGAGGAGGTGGAGCTGTTCAACTGTTGGTCTCGATTTTCTTAAACTGTTCGCTCAATCTTGAGACTAAAGAAGCTCGCAGTTCTCACTGGAAAATTAACCAGTAATATTGGTCTATCTTTATCAGCATAAACTCCAGCTTTAAAGCTGGGTGAAGCTTGTTCCTCAGGCTGTAGGTGCATCTGTGCGTGCCTCTTTCTTAAAGCTTATGTTCACTTGGAAAAAGTGACCAGCTGGAGTGCAAAATTAGATGTTGGCTGAAAAATGAGCTTCCAAAGATGGAACTCACCAGGAATATCAGCTCCTCAAAGGAAGCTTCTCTGGATTCCAGAACTTGCACTTAATCAATCTCACTGGATTTTAGTATCAAATAATTTTGGCTATTTTTCTTGGAGAATTGAAATGGCATTGAAGTATTATACTATTTGAATGAGATAACCTTTTCTTATGTGAAGGAAAATGTCTGTTCAGAAAGGTAGAGTGCTCTTTTCCAGTTAAATATGAAATCCTTTCACTAACTGACTTAAAACATATTTAATTCTATAAAATTGTCACGCTTCATTTTTGCAGTGCTTTAATTTCAAACTTCTTAACAATAATGCAAACAATATCAATATTCAGTATTAAACATCTAGCCTTTTTGCTTCCATTTCTGAGCTCATATGGGAGGCTGAAAACCTTAGGAGGGTGAGAACAGATTCTTCTTTAACTACAGCTTTTGGTGGAGCTTGAGATTTTAACTGATATAATCAATAATGTAAGACCTGTGGTAACATTACAGGTGCTGCTGATGTCCAGGATGAGTTATCATGGGGGTGGGGGGATGTTTCAACTTTCTGCTTCCAACTACTATATTGAACTGAATTCCCAATGTGGTGGAGAATCTCACAATCAAGTTTCAGTTCAGTTTATGTACATAATTACAGAAGGTTTGTCCTGTTGCAGAGCATTTTCAAGTGCAGATATGAATGATAGCTGCATACATAGAGTCCCTGCTGCAGCTACTGTGACAAGCTGGAAAAGATCTCTTCTTTGTCCTGAGCCTTGAATCCCTATTCACTTTCTCACTATTTACATTTGTGATGTCTCCCTGACTCAGTTACAGCTGTTTCAATTTAAACACAAGCCTGTTGCTATGGGGATCGTGTACTGCATAGAAATAGGTCATGATTGTGCTGTTTGCAGTGTGCTGATAAAAAGGAGAAGAAGCACTGCAGGCTGGCTGAGGTGAGCAGGCAGCGTGCATCTGCCGAAGGGCTTTGCCTTGTGTTTGGAAAATGGCTTTTCAATTGAGCAGGAGCCACAGCACAGCTCCACCTGTTTAAACTGCCCCTCATCGTGTGATGTGTTCTGAGCTCGACTGCAAATCTCTGTGCCTTCCACTGGTTTCCCTCTTATCCTGAGCAGGATGTGAAGTGGCAGCAAGCAGCCAAAGTGTTGGTGGGTGGCTGTCAGCCCCGAGCAGGGCCATGCTAACACGGCAGACCAGAATAGCTGCTGCCTGCTGGCGTCTGGCACTGCTGGGGCTGAGCCCAGGGCTCAGCAGATCCACAGCCCGCTTTGCAGGCAGGTGCAGGTAACACTACCTGCAGATGGCAGGAAGCTCTGCTGCAGGGGAGGGAGGTGCTGTGATAATGAGCCTGGGGGTGGTGGGAGACATCTCTGCCCCAATCTTAGCCAGGGGAAGGGTTTGAGGGGCATGAGAAAGATACACCAATGATAATAGGTGTAATGGGGCTTGTGGCTCGGGCCTAACCTAAAGAGATTTCTGTAGTTTCTGAAGGGAAAATGCCAGTAGCTCATCTGTTACTCAGTATGCTCTAAATTTTTATTTTTTAAACTGCTTGCCCTACTGAAAACGCTGAATTTTCTGTCTTCTGTCTGCCTCTTTCCTCAGTTGATGAGTCAGCTGCACAAAGTTTAGGATATGGCATAGAGGAAGAAAAGTTAACAGATTTGTTTATCTGCAAATCTTCAACTCAAAATGATATTCTTGACTGAAAAACTACTACTACCTCACAGTAGTGAAGATCTCCACACCACTGGGTATTTCTCAAAGATAATGCTTCCTAACTTCCCTGCTTCCAGCCTATGCACACGCTGCTTTTGTAGCTAAGAGGATGCTTTTGCAAATTAAAGATGTGATAAATGTGATTAGAAAGTCAAATTGGGGCTGAAGTGAGGCTTGAGGGGAGGGGAAGCTTCCAAAGTGGGCAGTGCTGTGTTAGCCCCAAGATCAATCCAGATGTTTTCATGGCTGCTGGCTGTGGTTGTTTTATGTGGGATATGTTCCTACTGTTTCTGCACTGCCAGGAACATGGCATAACGCTGATGATGAAACTGACTTTGCTGATGTTTCCCTATCCAGTAATTTTTGGAATTTTTCTTCAAGACAGTTGTGAAGTTGTCAGAAAGTCACCAGTTAATGGAGCAGTTAAAGTGAGGATATCACAGCCTACCTTGATAAGAAAATTGAGTACTTAAAGCTTTTTAAATTTAATGCAAGCTGATAGTGGGAGTGTAGGTTTCAGCTCAGCAAATTGCTTCATTTGAGTGGAAAACTCAAATAGGTTGCAGTTCCTATTGATCTTCATGGCGTTATCATGTGTTCTCGTCTCTTCAGTACTAACAGTGATAAGCAGAACAGTGAGTTCCTGAAGTTTAATCCTGAAGCAGAGCTGGATAATGCCACGTTTCCCTCTTGATCAGACCAGAATGAGCACTGAGCTTTTCTGCTTCCAAAATGCTCCTTGCTACCAGAACTGCACCTTCCTTATGCACCAGGGCTGCTGTGCAACACCAGAGTGGTCTCATTTAGCTGGTTCTGTTACAGGTGATAGCTGTGCTATAAGGAGGGAATCAGTATAGATCCAGTAGCCTCTTCTAATCCAGTATCTCTTCAGGATCTCTCCAGCAGCCTTTGCTGCTGCTTTTTGAGGAGTCTCCTGCCAGCCCACAAAGCACACTTAGCAGCGAGGCATGAGAATGCGGAGCGTTACGAAAGGAGCTAAGCTCATTAGTGGTAAGGGAGAGCTTTGCTGTGTTAAATGTGATGTTGTAATATTACTAATTAGCTTTCCCGCTAATTAGATTTAGAGCAATTAAAAGCTTTGTAGACTTCTGAGAAGTTTTTTGAAAGGGCTGTAAATTTCAGGTACGTGACTTTCACTTTTGGGAAGAGCATCCTGGTGCGTGCTCAGTGCTGCCAGTGGCTGACTTAAATTAGCTTCCAGTTAATTATTGGAGGCTGCATGTAGTTCATCACTGTTATCAGCGTCCTCTGAAGATCTGGGTGTTCTGAAGGTATTGGCAGCCGTTTGGTGTTCAGTTCAGCCAGAAACAGAAGATGAGCACACGTAGTGCTCTCATGCAGAGAGACTGTATTTTTTTCTGTTTAAAATAAGCTCTTCTGATCGAAAGCATCTGCTTTTTCTTTTGCATAGTGAAAATGTTTTCCAAAATTAGTCTTCTGTAGTGCAAGTCTTTGCAGTCATTTGCAGAGATTCTTCTGAAAAGTAGCAGTTTAATTGATAAAATGCTGTATTGCACTCAGTGACTGTCAGGCTAAAATCCTACTCCTGGTATTTTGTATTCAGGGAGAACTTTCAGCGAATAGAACTGTGGCTCTTTTCTGTTGCTGTAAGAGTTGGCAAATTCTGACCTGAGCTTTCTGTCCTCTCGAATGTAGACTAAAGCTCAAAACAGGGAATTGGATAAATCAGGCTGGTGTTAAGCCTGTTATCTGTAGTATCTGATCAGCAGCTTGGCCGTTCTGAGGCTTCAGATAGTGCTATGAGAGCTGAGCTGAAGGAAAGTCCTGTTTGGGGTTTGAGTGCTCAGTAACAAAGCTGTAGCTTCTAGTGAGAGATCAAATACTTCCCCTCCTCCCAAAAAAAGCATGAGGGCCTCTAATTGTAGAGAGGGTCAATGGTTTTGTTACATCCTGAGCTACAGTTACGTGGCTGATATCGATTTGTTTCCTCCTCATGCTAGGGAGATCAGAAAGCAAGATCTTTAAGAGATTTTACTGCTTTGGTAATTTGGAAGTAAACCTAGTAGGAGAAGTCCTTAAATGAGTGTATTCCATGAATACTTCCTTGGTATTGCAAAGCCAAATTGGAGACTTCTGGTCAGAGAAGTGCTGGATGTTTGCAGTGTTACACAGCATTCAGTTTGTGAGCTTGATGTTGTTCACTAAGCCAACTTCTAAATAAATACATAAAGCTTCACTTCTGTGTCTCTCCCGTCTCCACCTTCTGGAAGCTGACAGCTAGTACTTCAGATTCAGTTAAATTAGCTGGGAAGCAGAAGTGTTGTAAGATGTGTGTTTTTGACCCTTGTTAAAGGATGTCATCAGGATTTTGTTTCAGTTATTCTAAAACATGGAGTCTGGGGAGAAAATAATTGAAATGAAAACACTCTTTAAGCTAAAGCTGTTTCTTACCCCTGCAGTGTGTGTCAGACCAGAATCAGCCAGGAGGTTAATTGGTCTGAATGTACTGTGGGAACAATGCTGTGAAAAGATCGAGGAAAACTCGAATATTCTAGGTGGTTTTTCAACCACTGCCACCCGAGGTGCATTTGACGTGTGCTTTCGGAAGAATTATACATGAGAATCTCAGAGAGGACAGTCTGATCTGCCTCAGGAAGTGTGCTGAAGGCCGTGCCTTCCCAAGGAATAAACCCTGGCTTAAATCAGGTGTGCGGGTGAGAAAATCTCACCTGCACACAGAAAGAGACAGCCAGGAGGCAGCACTGCAGGGAAGTATGCTCAAGGTTTTGCCTGCCTCTTATTAATTTTTTGGGTGTATTTTTCACTGTTCTGATCCATACCTTTGGTTATTTTCTGGCCAGCAATGTTGTAATATGAATCCAGAGATTGTCTTGGTTCCTCAGAGGTGATGTGCAATGTAGTAGATAAGCCAGCTACAAGCAGAGCCTTGAGCACTGAGTTAAAGCTTTACAGCCATTTGTCACTGGACTTGTTTTTTTCAGAATAGCTTTTAGATGGGAATTTGAGAGCATCTTCCCTGTCCATTTCTGTCTCCCTTCAGGTTGCAGCTGCTCCCTGGTGGTTGCCTGTGAAGGGAGCCAACTGGAGGCAACCCGAGGGTCCTGGCTCCAGCATCCTGAGCAGGTAAGGTGTAAGGGCTGTTCTGTTATGATACGCAGTGCTTGCTGTAAGTATGCCTGTAAACATCTTACCTGACTTGGGTGCTTACTTAGGTGTCAGTGTCCTCATTTTTGACCTCTTAAATTACTTCTCTCACTAGGCAAATGACAAAGAAGTTGACACTAACTGCTTAACTAGTTGAAGTTTCACAACTGCTGCTGGAAATAGCCAGGCTCTCTAGCCTAGATCTAGTGGATGTTGGCATGTTTTTGAGTCCCCTAAGAACAGGGTTAGGTTAATGTAACATCATCTGATGGCTGAACTGCTTAGTAACAAATCCATTGTCTCTTCTCCAAGGGCAATGAAAGAATTATCTGAGGCAAAAATAGAGATAATATGTGGAGGCATTGTTAGGGGGAGATTGAGAAATTGAGGTCACAGTCAGCACATAACAGCTGGAAAAATGCCATGCAAATCTTGCCTTGCAGAAGTATAGTGCAAACTTAGGCTGGTACAACTGCTATGAACTTCCATATGAAAGCAGTATTCTGCTTCCATAGGTGCAGGCTATTTTAACAGGCTTGCTAAAACAAGGCAGAGAAGAGAAGTGAATAGGAATTCCTCTGGATCAGTATCCTCAGCTCTCGAAGCCTATCAGTCTGTCAGAGGCTCAGATGGAATGATCCTTGTGACAAGAATAATTGGGCATTCATTCTGGAAAGAGAGCGTGGGGTTCCAAGTGCAGTCCTGGAAACAAACCAAGGGGAAGATGAGAGCCTTTCTGTAAACTGTGGATTGCCTAAAGAACACAGAAGAATACTTTTTTGTTAAACTTCTGCAGGTGACTGCTTCCTGGATTGGGTGCTGCAAAAGATCTACATCAAAACTACTCTCCATCAAAAACCCCACAGCTGAAAGCAAATAACCTGCAGCAAAAAGAGGAGTGTGCAAGGGATTGAACAGTGATTCTATTTGCCATTAAACTGCAATGTATATTTACCTATCGAGTCTTAGTTACTTGTTAAGATACTATGAAGTCAGCTGAGAAATGAGTCTTGCTGCAGTCTTCAATTACTTTTGGTGTCTTCCTTTGGGATTCTAAGCATTTCCCCAGGAGGCAGCAAATTAGCAGCTCCTTGCTGGCTCTTGGTGCAGCAGGTTCCTGATATGAGAGAGTGCAAGCTGTACCAGACTTGTGCTGCTGTGGAGCTACACATAAAAGCACATCCATCGTTCTGTCTGGTGGCTGCATTACCCATCCAACACCTACCATAGCTCCTTGATTTTCTTTACATAGTTTATTTTCTGTAAAAGTGATCTGGTAACTTGTCTGGTTCAAACTGAAGGCGTAAACCTTCTCACAGTGTTTTGTGGCCACCTCTTCAGAATTTTGTGAAGTCCTTTTTCTGCACTGCTGTGAGACTACCTGCTTCTGCTGATGGCCTTTCCTGTTTGTTTTGCCCTCCAGGATGGACCATCCAGTTCTTCACGTGTCCTGGAATGACGCGGTAGCATTTTGCACGTGGGCAGGGAAGCGATTACCAACAGAGGCTGAATGGGAGTACAGCTGTCGAGGGGGCCTTGAGAAAAGGTACCTGCCACAGATGTCTCTTATCGTGTTTAAAACTGATGAGTTACTAGATAAGGAAAAGCTGAGAGGGTTTTTTGTTTCCCTCCATGCCTGTCTTGTATAGTGTATGCCTCCATGGTAAATGTAATGCAGGCTTTCTCTGAACATATTGCTTTATGTCACCTAAGATGTATAGCAGAAAGTGAATGCAAAGAGCCCAGGAGGGTGAGATGTGATACAAAGCCAAGGTATAGGACTGCTGCTATTGCAGGAGGTGGAGGATAAGACAAAAAAGGGCTTAGTGCCAAGACTGAAGGAGTTACAAAGGAGCTTGAGAAGTAATTACGTGTGTTGCTTCACAGCATTAGGATCAGTGGATATACCTTTTAGGTGACCATGGGCTATGGGAGAAGGGGGAGACCAAGTGAACAACAGGTTTTTTTTGTGTTTGTTTTCTTTGTGTCCCCTCCATCCTGTGTTCTGAACTGCATGCTGAACATGGCAGTGCTAGCAAGGGCTGCTTTTCCCTCATTTGGTAACAAATTGCCCTTGTAGAAGCCTTGTTATTCTTTAAAGCCTTCGTGCTTAAAGAAAGTGTTAGTACAAATGGAACTGAAATACAAACAGCTTCCCCAGAGTAAGGTGGTCAGTAAAAGGATGGATAAAGTGTTTCATTTATTAAAAAGAATAAAATAAGAGTTTGACAACTGTTTTTCTGTCTTTTAATAGACTTTTCCCATGGGGCAACAAGCTTCAGCCCAAAGGTCAGCATTATGCAAACATCTGGCAGGGAGTTTTCCCAAGTAACAACACTGCAGAAGATGGATACAAAGGAACTGCACCGGTAAGAGTGTCTCAAATTGAATCAGCATATGGAAATTAACTTCCTAACATCCAGGTCCATGTTCAACATAATGAATGTGGATGTTTTCCATCTCTGTACTTTTACCTTTTGATTTTCAAGTTCCAGTATATTTCACTGCAGGCTTGAATATTACCAATGGATACGTTTTAAAAGCTTAATTGAAAAGATTACCTGCATTTTGACTTTTAGTCCTTCTCAAACTGACCCCTTTTCCCCATTTCCAAGCCCTTTTGAGTCAGATGCTGAAACTCTCATGCCTCTACTTTTGGCATCGCCATTTTTTAGCTCTCACTGTTGATTTGGTGTTCCCAAGCTACAAAAATTGTACAGTAAAAGAAATGCAGCTTCCCTTTTTGGAGCCTGTCCACTATGGCAAACAATGGGGTGGGTTTTTTTTCCAAGATTGGAATGTGAATTAAGTGGCAGTTTAGAAGTTTAATCAGTTAAGAAATCTGTGCTTGGATGAGGTGACAGCCATTCCTGTTTTCTTAGGTGCGGAAGGGGAATCTAGAAGTTGTAGGAACGAGTGCTGATGCTGTGTGCTGTTCTGTGTTTGTTTGTCAGACAGTGCTCCTCTTGAGAGGATCAGTCAGCAAAATTGATGAGAATAGGCCAGGTGCCATAATGGACACAGTGCTGGGAACATCGAGGATCATAGCTGTTCATTCTTTTGTTCTGTTTTACTGAAGTGGAGTAGGCCAATGCGTCACAGTTCTGCACTGCTGGTTTGTCTGTCTGTGAGACACGAAGGCAGAGCTCTTGGCAGAAATCAACTTACAGCAAAACGGTCTTCAGGTTTTAAAAACCTTATTTCATGTGGGGTGGTTTGAAGAACTGGCAGTTATTTGTCTTGTATAGGTCACTGCGTTTCCTCCCAATGGATATGGCTTGTACAACATTGTAGGAAATGCCTGGGAGTGGACATCTGACTGGTGGGCTGTTCATCATTCAGCAGATGAAGCTCATGACCCTGTGAGTATACTAATGGCACATGTAAGGGCACGGCTCCCTCTTACTACTTGGGTTTGGTTGCTGATTAGAAACCTACTGTTCTTTGCTCCTCTTTGTGTGTCACACCACAAGTCCCCAGCACTGAAATAGCAGTGCAGTAGTGCAATTTCATTTTCTTTTCTTGGCCTCTGCCATTGGTTAGGAGTTGAATGCTTCCAAACTGACATCAGGTGAAACAAGTAAAGAATTTGCTAATGCAATGGAATAAATGGGAGGGGGATGTTTTGCTACAAGCTGCACTATTTATTTTTTTTCTAGGTAGAGAACAAACCATCCTGGATTATTTTAATGGATTTTACTAGCTCACTTAAGCTGAGCATGTAATAAAGCTGATGTTTATGGAGAGAAGTAGCTTTCTGGGCTTTGAAGGGGTTAATCTTTGGTTATCTTTACAGCAGCCAGTGGAAGAGGCCCAGCAGGGTGAGCTTTGTGTTTTGGTTTTCTTGCACCATATCTCTCAGCAGATTCAAGCTCTAATGTTACATATCCTCTCTCATTTATCTAGGATGACTAAATCTGAGAAGTGAACTGCTCCACTCTCACAGAACTTGTTTTGTTCAGATATGGTTATCTGTAATGAGAAAACCAGTTAAGCCTCTCTGGGCAGGAGCTATCTGTTTCCTGCAGGATTTGAGTATCCCCACGCTGTGGTCCTGTACATATTGTCTTTGTCTGGTGTGCTGGGCATAATCACAGACCTTTGTGGGAAGTCAGCAGCTGGAAGCAGCTTGAGGAACTTGTTAAACTTTGCTGGTCAGTGCTTGCTGACATTCTGCTGTTTCATCAGGATGGCGTCACCAGCATGAGGTACCTCCTTAGGCCTAATTGCACGAGGTCTGTTCTAGCAGTTTCAGTGCACTGATGGAGACCTCTTAATGTACCGAGCACATTGGCTGATTCCAGGTTACTTGTATTCCAGGAAGACACCACAGGTTTTATTTGGTAGGTTTAACTATGGATCAGATGGTGGATTTACATACATCTCTCCAGGTGACTGAACTGCTTTGACTGTAGCTTTTTTCCTTGCTTGATTTTTAAAAACTGGGTGGGCTATTTTGTAACTTCTGTTCGCAGGCAGTCTTCAATAGCTTAGCAATAGCTGAAAGCAACCAAAGAAACACGATGAAGATGAAGCCTTGAATAGTTAGCAGGATGTAGATCTGGATGAAAGTGAAGAACAAAGTCAGAGAACTTTCTTGTCAGAGTAGATGAGTATTGATTCAGTGCAGCCTGGTAAGTCAGGGTAGGAGGAAGCAAGTAAGCAGCATTGAGCTTTTTGTTCCAGACTGTGGTAACCATTGTCTGAGCCAGGAAAGCTTCTGCTTTTCTCCTCTCAGTGCCTGGCACCACAGCACAATGATGGGCATGTGCTACCTCAGCAGAGCAGGAAGGACCCTGCACCTACCCCTGCTCTTTCAGAAACAAACAGCATCTGTGTTCCTGGGAAAGAACACAGGTCTGGTAGTTTGCAGCATATTGCAGTTATCCCTGTTCTTGTTCATCTGTTGCTCACTTTAACAGCCACTTCAGTTTTGGCCACTCGTTTCTTCCTGCTGTATTTATAATGCTGGTGCAGTAGTACTTCTGCATTCAATTCAGGTGATGGTGGGAAACAAGTGTTATATCTGACTTGAGAATTTTGCTCTCTATTAAACTTAAGAGGATGCGAGTTGGCCTGGATTTTTAAATTCAACACAAACGTTTCCCAGATGCTTTGGAAAGGATTTAATTATTGGGTGTTAATAATTATGTTTTTAGTTTTTCAGTTGTAAACTAGTTGTCAGGATATCGTGTCTGAGGTTGGGCTCTCCAGTGTGAGTTCTGAAGAGTTCTGATGAAACGGAAAAGGAAACTGAATCTCATAACGTGAAGACGTCCCCGAATAGCCAGGCTGCAGTATCTTCTGAGACATTAGAAATCATTAGCACTGTAACTATCAGTGCCAACCTCCTAAGCCTCTCCAGAGCACAGCTCAACATAACCCATATATGGAGTATGTTCTTTTTGCCCGAAAGATAGATGGATTCAAGAGGGTCAGAGCTTAGTGGAAGTTTCTTGACACATCTGGTACATCTAATGTGCTGTTTCCAGATCAGCCCGTATGGCCCTGATAGGGAGCTAGGCTATGCACAGAGCCTTTGTAGAGGAGCTGAGCTGCATACTGGAGGAGAACACAACCCCTGGCTGCTTTTCAGAGAACTTCCTCAGTGTCATGATGAACTCTTCACCTTCAGTGATGTGAGAGAATTATCTACCCGGGGGATGCTGTTTCACAGTAGCATAGATTACTGGAGATCCCCGTGTGAGGTTTGTGCAGTGGTAAAGCGTATCAGTGCTGTGATCTTCTTCGGAGGCTGGGGGAGGGGAGTTCAACTTAACTTCATGGTTATCAGGTATCTTCTGCCAGGCAAAAATTGAGTATTGTAAGTTATTTGGAACTAATAGAAAGAACTTAGGCTGTTTTCTTTAGTTCTCATGCTTCTTCAGTACGCTGCCCCATCCCAACGTGCTCCAGCAGTTAGAGCTGCATTGGACAGCCACCCTCCCAACCCTCAAGTAGCACACCTCTCTTAGTGTAAGAGTCACTTCAGAGCTCACAGCAAAGACTGAAGCTCTGTATTTGAGTTTCATTTTGTAATGGGAAATCCTGTTGAACAGCTCCATTGTGTTCTGGCTTGTTCTCGTGGCTTTTTTAGGTCAGTTTTCTTACGGCTGGGTGTACCCTGGCTTCCCTGAAATGAGATTAACAGGTTGCCTGAGTTGATTGTGCCCCATATGCACTTTTTGGGTAAGCAGCTTCCAGAGATGTTGAAAAAGAGGAAACCTGCCCTAGGGGAGCAGCCAGGCTTGGAAGCCAGCAGACACAGCGTGTGGATGTGCTTTTCCTTGGATACTTGTAGGACGGTAAATGTGGGAGTAGGCCAGTTCTCTTTCTGTCTGATTTCCTATAAGCTTTTGCAGTAAGTGAGAGATGTTTCAGGGTGAGGCTTCAGCATGAAGGGAAAATTTGCTGCAGTAGCTGCATTTTGTTGGTCAAGGCTTTGTCCTTCGTGCCTTGCAGCAAGCACAGCACCCTCCTGATACGTCCTGGGTGCATGGGCTGTCAGCTGGGCATGAGAAGAACAACAACAGGCAGGTTTTATTTTTCATCAGTAGTTTGTTTTTAACTTATTATGGTACCTTTCTGTGGTCTGTCTTTTATCATCTCCATGCTCTGTGGCAATGAATTCTTCTAACTGCTAAAAACTGAGCTAATGACTTTTTTGCAGCCTGCATTTGTTGGTTGTATGTAATGGCCTTAGCAGAAAATACAGGCTTTTTTCTTCCTGTATCCCTCCTTTTTTTTCTGATAAGATTTTCTGTAGATTTACAGGTGTGATTTATACATCCAGTGGAAGCCATGTCAGTTTATGCCTTGAGTGGATGGCTCTTTGAGGCTTGGAGGTGATAAGGAAATGTTTTGATTGCACGCCAATGTAATGTAGACAGAAATAAAACGTCATGCAAATTAACTGAGAGGCTGCTCAGTGCCTGTGTTATCTTTTAGGTTTGCCTTGCCACTTCTCTAATAAAATAGCTTTTCTTGATCTTGTTGCTTTTATAGGACATATTCTTGTGGCTTCATCCTGAAAGTAGATTCACAATGCACATGGACACTAAAAAGCTTATAGGAATGCTTGATATCAATAGTAGGAACACGCAGTATGGCAGGAGTCTCTACTGTTAAGCAGTAGATGAGAGCAGTAGTAACTACTTCACTCAGCTAAAAGGAACCACAGGGGAGAATTGCTCACATGCTCAATAAATATGCAACAAAGCTAGCAGAAGTATTATCATGGGAGCCCAGTGTCTCCTTGAACTAGTGGGCCATTATTTGGAGTTGGAGTTGAAGAAGAATGGTGAAATAACTTTGTTAAAGCAATTCTAGAGCCAATTTCATAAGCAGTTAAAGTAAATCACCTACATTACACTGCAAATGGACATGCAATTACAGAATTGTAGCTCGTGAGCACAGTGCTTTCTGCAGACCTTTCTAGCTGTCACAAAGCTGCATAATGAGAGATCCAGCACGCAGCAGTGGGAGCTGTTACAGAATGTCTTGCAGCACAGTCACTAGCTTGTGCTTCAGTCTGCACTTTGGACTGGGAGGCAGTAAGCACCGAATAGTGGGGATTACAGCCCCCCATCTCTGACCGGCCACAAGCAGCCCATGGATGTGTTTATCTGACACACTGTGGTGGTGACATGGAGCCGTGGGGCTGATGAGAGTCTCATCTTTCACTGATAGCAGGCTGGTATGTGGAAATATGTGATCCTAGGAAAAGTCAAAAACTACACAATCTTAACTGCTTTAAAGCTTTTTGGTTCGGGCACAGCTGAAGGTTTGTTTACTCAGAGCACCTTTGGATGCTGTTCTCCATCTCCCTGCTCTCACAGCTTCTTCCCCCTAACCCTATGATTGGCAATTGCTGTTTCTGTGAGTGCTGACAGTGTCCTCTCATCTGCAGAAAGGGCCCTCGTCGGGGACTGACCGAGTGAAGAAGGGTGGATCATACATGTGCCACAAGGTACTGTGAAACAGCTGACAGCACAATTAATTGTTTAGCCAGGGGGTCGTTAGCAGGTTCCACTTTCCACTTGCATTCTCTTTATTTATGATGATATAACTCTAACCTGAAGGTACTGGGCAGCTGGTACTTGACCTCACCAGAAACTTGAAAACATCCTGTATAAACCTATATGGATATTCCTTTTTGTTCTACTGGATAGTACTTGTTTCCCTCTGGAAGGAGACACAGATGTCTGTGTGGCAAGGAGGAAGTAAGCATAGATAGTGTTGGCCAGAAAAACCGAAGCTCCTCTAGTTCTGACTCGCAGAATTTTCGGTTGCATGGGAAACTGAAAGCAACTCGACCAAGGTACTGCTTGTTCAAGAGATTCCAGCTCTAGATAAGTGTATCTTTATATAATGTGGAGCTCAATATGAAACTCGGTGTGAAAGACAGGTGACCTTTCATCATCTGAAACTCAAAACCTTTTTCTCACATCACCGGGGCCGACCTGACCTGGAAAGTACCACAAATGTTCAGTGCAAATTTTAACTCAGTGCAGATTTCTAAGTCTGAAACGTGTGCAGCTGGGTCTGAGCACACACACGATGCTTTTGGTGGGACAGGAATGTGGCAGCTGCCAGTGCTTCTCATCTGCCATGGGCTCTGCTTAAGCTGTAGGGGTCTCTCTGTTCAGTCTCACTTCACTCCTTCCTAGAAGGTGGTTTTTGATCTTGGAGGACTCCTAGCCCTGAGCTTATTTTCCAGTTGAGAGTTGTTGAATTGCTGTTGTCAGATTGGTCAGTTTGGAAACGAGTTGGGTTGGCACACAGCCCTGTGTAAATGTCTTTTTAAGAAGTAAAGAAGTACGGAGAAGCCAAGAGCTTCCAAAGGATACATTACTGATGTGACTGCCAAGCTGTGCTCTTACCCCAAGTGTTGTCATAAACATTTTCTGATGCTGGGGAGAGTGCTGAAGAGTTCAGTACTGGAGTTAGTAAGAAATATTATTACATCCTAATTAAAATACTTATTTGCTGTAGGAAAATCATCTTCTGTAGAAATCAGCAGGCATTCCTTTTAGTTTGTCAGGTTAAAAATAAAAATACCACTTTTCAGGATGGGTATCTGTGCTCAGTGATCTTTCCTCTGGAACTACATCACAGTAAT
The DNA here is from genome assembly GCF_019238085.1 of Lagopus leucura. NCBI lineage: Eukaryota > Metazoa > Chordata > Aves > Galliformes > Phasianidae > Lagopus > Lagopus leucura. The sequence goes on along the minus strand of NW_024962279.1, from coordinate 6,691,841 downwards.
GACAGTCAAATACTCTTCAGGAATGATTCTTGACCCACGAACAATACAGAGTGTTTGGAGAGGGATGGCTGGGGGATGATGACTGTTCTGGCTTGGTGGCTGATTTGAAATTCTTCCTAGAAATCTGGGTACAGCCACAGAGCAATCACCATTTGTGTTATTTGGGCTTAACTGTGAGTGGGAAATACAGGATAGAGTCTACAAAGCTTCTTTCATTATCTTTATCTTTTTCATTATTCTTTCTTTCTTAAGTCATGTATTAAACTGTTCACGTTGCACTGCAGAAAGCACTCGGGTATTTCTCACTGTCACTAAAGCTGTTCTGTTCCTTCTTCCCTTTCAAAGTCTGCAGCTGGGAAACCATCCTCATAATTAAATTAAATATTTGTACAGTGAGATCCCATTTTCTACACTGATTTCCTTCTTAGGTGAAATCAATGTCAGAAGTTAATTAGTGGTTTTGATTAAATTAACGCTCAAATAGATTCATCTTTGGTGATGAATAATGTGACCCATTTTAAAGGCTTGTGAAAATTCTGGTCTGTCCTGGTGTATTTTGTAGGTGATAAAACTAGGCTGAGTATCAAGACAAAAATCCAAGTGCTATTAGTACAAGGACTTTTTATTGGTTACCTGAAAATCTACTTAGACTTGCTGTTCTACCTCTTAAAGCTGACAAAGAATCCAGCATGCACTTTCCAGCTTCCAAATCCGAACAGTTTGCTGTTGAAATCGAGGGCTGGACCTATGCAGCACGAGGTCAGAGCAGCACGCTCCCTTCCTGCTTAGGCCAACAGCTGCTCTCTGCTTGGTGTCAGCATCAGAGCTTGCAAAGAATGGGGCTTTGAGCATCTCCTTAGATGGAGAGAACTTGGTGCTGGCAGAGAGGAGCGTGGTGGTCCTGCTGCCTCTGCAGGGCTGCATGGAGCAGTGCTGTCTGCCCGCTGGCATCTTGTGGCTGCCCTCAGAACTGTACAGAGGCAGTGGCTGAGTAGCTGAGCCCAAATTCCTGAGAAGATCTGGATTTAAAGGAGGGAGAAACCCAACAACCAACTGCCAGCCCTTCCTTCCCTCCCCAGCACTTTGCTTTTTAACTCAGTTGCTCCAGAAATGTGCTTCAGAGCCTGACTGTGTGCAGCTGACCCAGCCTGGGGAGGTGGCACTGCTTGTTGGAGGCTTGAGCAGAGGGCAGGGCTGAGAAAAAATCCCTGAGCCACGTGTGTTGAAGTGGGGCACGGCTTGGGTGCGTTGTGCTGGGATGTGCCACAGCTGTACAGCCACTGCAGCCCTTCCTGGTAACAGCACAACTGTTCTTCCTTGCTGCAGTGCTAACTGCTTCTGGGCAGCCTAACCTAACGTAGCTATGCACTGAACCTGGTTGGTTTTGTGGTGTTTGGAAATCACCACGATTAACGTCAGCTAATTAACAATAAATTACACTGAATAGCATTTCTTTTTTCCCCCTAAGGAGCATAATGAGATGAATGTGCACTGAGACATGACTAAATCTGCCCAGCCAGGCAGTGTACAAAGCACCTCCCAGTCCAGCGTGTGCATCTCACTTTAAAGACTTTTGGCCTTGCCTTGTTTGTTGGGATCTCTGCAGTGCAGTACAGTTGAATCACTTTAGCAGTGGCATCATTTTAAATATTTTCATAGCCACTGGTCCAGATTATATTTCAATTACAAATATCCTTTAAATCCTGACCATACTGGGGAAAAGCTTTTTTTCTGGTCATTCTTTCCTTTTTTTACATTTCTTTCAGCAAAATGCTTTCTGACAGCTGTCAGCACCTGGTCACTATTGGCCATCAGTATCTTGATAGAGATGAAGGCATTGATGGCAGTCACTTCTGCTTTGGTTGGAGCAGGATGCATTATTAGTGCCCTCTGAATGGCCAAATGTCTGATAACATCAAAGTAGTTCCTGTGTCTGTTGCAATTGCTCTCGTTATGCTGATATTTACCTTCTTTCTAGCACAGTGACATTGACCTGCATTGGTTCGTTGGTCCTCCCAGCTGCATTTGAAATGGTTTGCTCTACCACTCCTAACAAGCTTTTGCCTGAAGTAACCCAAGATGAGACAGGCTTTGAAGTGATCTTTGTCCCTTTCTCTCTAGTCTTATTGCTACAGGTATCGCTGTGCAGCCCGCAGCCAAAACACCCCTGACAGCTCAGCTTCAAATCTGGGGTTTCGCTGTGCAGCGGATGCCTTGCCGGACCCACAGTGACCAGATGGCTGCACTGCATTCAGGGAGGAGGCATGCAGTGTTACCTGCTGCTGAGAATGGAAAATCTTGTGCTTAAAGTTCCTGTTGGACAGGAAAATTCCAGCACTCGCCAGCACTGCTTGAAGCTGTGTGTGCCTATGCTTGGGGAACCTGGCCTGGACTTTCATCATGACCAAGCTTCTTAGAGGTACTGCTTTCAGTGGGAGTAGCCTGGAGTTACATAAGCACAAACCTGAGCAGAAACATGCTGACAGTGTTTTAAAATGTTAATTTTATTTAGTAGATCCTTTGGAAAAGTTCTTTAATAACTAAATGTATTTATGTATCGTTTGAATCTCCACACTCAGATCTGATAAATGAGGATTTCATAGGCTCCTGGATAGCTCTAAAAGAAATCTGAAGCAGTTACTGCTTCCATAACCTTGTAGGAGGCATACTTACCATTTGGAAAAGACACGAAGACAACACAGGGACACTTAGTGCAGCTGGTGTATTGCGTTCTAATGGCAGCAAAAATCAAATCCAGCAATGTGCTTTTTTGGTGCAATACTATCTGCTCCATAGGAAGAAGTGCCTTTTGCAACTGGGGGGAGGGATAATCATCACTGTGAGGATTAGAAATGTATGTATTTGAATAAAATATCAAGCATTTCTTCACGCTGAAAACTTTTACTGGTGGGGAAAAATACTGGCAACGTGCTTTGAATTTCTCTTGGCTGGGTTGTAGGCTTACTTTCAGAACTTCCAAATTGCAAATATGGCACTGGAAACTGAGGCTAATGAATGACTGCTAGAATAGAATTCATTCAAATCAAAATATGGCAAATGGAACTATGAGCCCTAAGGTTTAATGAGATAAAATAAGAAGCTGTTGTCTGTTCCCCAACACAAAACAAACACCCAAATAAAACAACCCCTCCTTATTTAAAAGAATAACGATAGCAAGGAGAAGGGGGTATACTGAGAACTACCTCATTTCAGGATCTGAATGTATTTCAGCCCTGTCACAAAGTGTTCTCAACTACCACTGCTGCAGCAGGGGGTGCTTGTGCTAACTGGAGCCTTCACAGGGAATGTCTGTGCTGTCAGCTCTGCCCCGGCACGGCTCTCCTCCTGGACCTTTTATGCAGCAGTGGGGCTGACCTCTGTCAGGCTGTGTAAGTGCCTGTGTTAAATGGATTGAACTCGGCAGTCTTGTCAGATGCTCTCAGAGATATCAGTGAAAAATGCGGTGGATTAACAGAAGTTTTGCATTGATGACACTCCTTCCCAGCAGTGTTTTCTTTGCGGTGAAGTAGGTGCGGGTCAATGCAGTGTGAGGTGAATACAAATCTGTGCCCATCCAGCTCCCTCTGCACTTGGTGTTTGATACTGGGAGGCACAGGAGAGCATCAGGGGAGCCCTTCCTCTGGGGCAGTGGGAAACTCATGTGAGCAGCAGAGAAAATGATTCCAGAACACGCCAGCGTGGTGAAAGCTAGGATTCTGTGGCAAATATTTTGTACGCTGAGGTCGTTTTACCAGCATGAAAGGTTTTAAATCTGTGTATTAGAAACATCTTTTCCTGTTAATTCTTAATAAAATTGATTCTCCCTTTCTAAAAGGCATAATTCTGCCTTCAGAGATACACTTCATAAAGACTCTGCGGAGTTGTTTTTCGTTTTTATTCTGGAAAAATGCCTTGGAGTAAAACAAACAGAACCGAAGCTGTATATAGCTCTGCATAGTGGAAAGTTCACTTTGCTATTTAAAAACAACTTCATATCAATTTTTTTTTTTCAGTTCCTTGCTAGGGCACGTTTAGGATTCCGGTCCACACCCGAGGGCAGCAGGCAGTGCAGGCAGCCCTGCTGTTCACACAAAGGTGCGCTGTGATGGGCCTTCAGTGCGGCTGTTTCTAACAGCCCTGCAGTCCCTTCTTGCTCTGTGTGTGGAAGTTTGTTTTGGCCCAATAACTGCTCAGCTCGCTTGTTAGAGACAGCAGCAGCGGGTGGGGGCTGGGCAGGTAGGACTGCATGGGCAGAAGGCAATGAGCTCGGATTTAAGGCTGCTGGTGCAAGGAGCAGGTATTGTTAATGTGCTCCTCTGATTTGGGTTTTGAATTTACACTTCCTTAACTACTCGAAATCATGCCAAGTATGTATTCATAACAGGAAGCTAACACACAGTGCTGTCATCTTGAAAACCCATCTAATCTTCAGGAACAGGAATACAGGAGACAAACCTATCTTGAAACTTTTTCCAGAAGGAAAAAGAGGAAGCAGATTGGATCATCTACTCCCACACCTCCTGTCCTGTAGGCTGAAAGTGTCTGGGTGGCTGCCACGATGCCCTTGGGGAGAAGAAAACCAGATAAGCCCCTAAACAAGACGAGAAATCTTGCGGCCTAAGCTGTGTTCTGGTTCCTAGCAAAGCGTGCACTGAGTCACAGAACCACACAGTTCTGTAGAATCAGACAGCCCAGCTCAGACCAAAGGAAATCAAGCTGCTGCCCCCGCTGTGTGGGAATGGTACCTTTCACAGCAGCTGCGTTCCTGTGGGTGTTCCTCTGTAGTGACAGAAGTGCGGACAGAACACTCCCCAGCTGCTCTCCTGCAGCGCCGCAGGGAGGCCGTGCACAGCAGCACGTGTGTGTATCTCTGTACGAGGATAACAAAAAGAAGATGCAATAATTATTTCTTTCCTGCTGCAGGAGGCAGGCATTGCCTCATTCTGTTTGCCTCTGTAGAAACAGAGAAAAGAAAACAATAGCTTCTAACTTCTCAGTCTGTTGTTTTCAGATGTACTTCACTTTCCAACTTTAATCCATCTCAGAAGCCAGAACAGCAGTTGCCGTGCTGCTCTGGGCTGCACTCTGATTTTACTTTTGGAGTGCAATATTACAGTGCTGGAAAGTAATGTAGAAGCAATGCTTGCTGTTATTGCAGAAATCACAGCAGATGAGCCTCAAGATAGAAGTGCAATCATCCCATCTATCTAAACCACATCCATGAGCCTTCTGTGCACTCTGCACAGAAGCTAAACAATAACAAAATGGAACAGTCCCTTAATGAGGAATTTTGGCAAGCTGCTTCATGTGACTGGAAAAGGAAAAGCAGGTGGGAAGCATTTAAGTTAGCCTTTTAGGGCAGGTTTTGAACATGTGTAAGAATCGCGGTTGGTGGAACAAGAGAACTGTAGCAACTCATTTTAAAGATTTATTTCTTACAACAAGGTTTAAGACATCTAATGCCTCTTATTGCAAATTCCAGCATTCCTTTGTCTCTCTCACTCCTCTGTGTGACTGCCAGAGCTGCCTGTTGCTGTTACCACAGCTCCCTTCTCCATACCTGTGTTAATGCTCATTCGTTCTGAAAGCTTTAGTACAAATTAAAGACATAATTTGTTAACATGTGGTAAGCTGTCAGCTGAAAACAAGAAGAAAGCACCAATCCCGGGTCAGTAATTGAGACTGGAACACCCTGAAGCTTCTTATCATCCACCTTGAAAACAGCCTCTGGGACGCTGCATGAAGGTGGTCTCAAAATCTTATGTTCTCAGCTGTTACTCAAAACCTCGCTTTATACTTCTACTTTGATGTTTGCAGAGTTTGATCTAGGTGCACTCCAACTACTGGAGAAAATGGCATCGCTACTTATGGCCAGGGAGCTACGGAGAGCTCTGTAAATGTGTGTCTGCAGCAGGGAACAGGGAGCCGTCCCAGGGCAGGAAGGCAGCGCAGGTCTGGGACCCACAGAAGCACGGCTTCCTCAGCACGCTGCCTTCTTCTGCAGCTTTTTGTTCCCCCTCAGTTGGCGGTAAGTTACGGAACCTCCCAGAATAATCGTAGCAAAGCTCCTCTCCAGCAGAAATATCGGCGGCAGCGAAAAGCGCCAGCCTGGGCACCATGGAGTCAACGCGGACGGGCACCATCACTAAGTTGGGTTCGCAGGAGTGATTGAGGAACCTGCCCACGTTCCCGATGTACGTGGGGTCAACGAAGGTCTCCATCAGCCGCCCGTCGTGGAGGTGCTCCCGCACGGCTATGATGTAGTTCGGATCCTGGGCCGCCTGGGCGCGGCTCCTCCTGCGTGCCTCGGCGAAGCCCAAAACCTCCCCGGCGTATTCGCAGACAAAGCTCCCCTCGGCTACGGCTTCCAGAGCGCGGACGCCCCAGCCCTTCTTAGCCGTCTTGAACACCTGGAGCCTGACCTGCAGACCCCTCTGCACGACCCTGTTCTGACAGCCGTCCCCGCAGCGGCACATGGCGTTGCACTCCAAGAGCGGCGCGGCGCAATGCGGGACGCGACCGCGCTGTCCGAGCCGCACGCACGGGCAGGAGGGGGAGGTGCAGGAGCGGACGCGGCACGGGCAGCCCTGGAAGGTCACCTCGGTGGGGTCGATGGCTCCGTCCGCCCCGGGCACGCAGTCCGGGCTGTACTGCGGGGAGAGCAGCACTCAGAGCCCGCTACCGGGCTCTCCCGGGTACCCGGGCTATCCGAACGGCCGCCCGCGTCGGAAGGACGGCGGACGCGCGGCTCGGTGACGCCGATGCCCCCCGCGGGTGAGCGAGCGATCTCAGCGCTGCCGAACGCCACGTTTCGTCGCCCGGCCGACGCGCTCCCGATGGCCGCCCCGCTCCGCCTACCTGGAACGGCGCCGGGCTTTCCCCGGGCGGCCACAGCGCCACGGCCACGGGCTCCAGCCCGCCGCTCACGTCCCGCCCGGCCGCCATGCCTTAGCCCCGCCCTCGCCCCGCGCCGATTGGCTGCCCGGGTCGCGGTCGCTCCGCTCATTGGCTGAGGGGATGGGGCATCGCGCGGGCGCTGTGGGAGCCTTGGGGGCGTGGCGCAGGAGGAGGGCGCCATCTTGAGGGCGTGAAGCTGCTGCCCTGCGTGGGGCGGTCCGTCGGTCCGTGCTCTCGTTCCGTTGGCGGTGCGTCGTTCCGAGCTCATCTGTGGGCGTTGAACCCGCAGGCTGTGCAGGAGTGATTTTTCTCAGGGCTCACACCGCGGCGTAGAGCGCCAGCGCCAGCAGCAGGAGGGCTCTGCGGTCTCGTGTCCGTGCCCGGTCGGCTGCTCTTCTCCCTTCTCTGCTTATCTTAGGGTTTCTTTAACCGCTCTGTTTGTGATCACATCTCCGTGCTGCTCTTCTCAGCTCGGGTGTGCGCCTTCCTTTGATTTGAGCTTGTTTCCTGGTAAGCGTCTCCATCAGCTCTGCAGACACCTTCTGCCATTGCGCGGTGTGTCTGCTGGAACATCGATCCGCAGGGAGGGGGGCACCAAAAATCCACGTCCCGTTGAGCGGGGCAGAGCTGCGCTGCGCTGAGGGCAGTGAAGTTCACAGGCTGGTGTCTGCACGTGGAAGGGTTGTTTCCCCACGTGGCCTCGGTTCTGCAAGTGAAGCACACGTCTGGTAGGGTTTGTTCAGCTCTCGAGTTTGCAAGGCTGTTGGTGATGCAGCACAGCCAAAAAGCACTTTGATTTGACACCTGCCATCTACTGCTATTGAGCTCCAAACCTCCAAGTGGCAGAACACAAATGTTCTGCAGGGTGTTTGGGCGCGAGATGCAGTGTGTGGTCCACTGACAGATAACGTTATCAAACGACATGTCGTGCGTTATCACACACAAGGCAGTTTGTGTGGATGAGTGTTACACAGTGTTACTTTTGACTGAGAAGTCAGGTTGTTCATCGTGTTCAGGTGGAACTGTGTCGGAGTGATTCTTTTTGGTGGTTTACCACTAATTCTGTGGTGGCGTGCTGGTTTCAGACACGTGTTGTGTGTCAGCCATATTTCCAGCCTGCATGAACCCCAAATCGGTGCTGGTGTGAGGAGATTGTACAGCTTGGTCCTGGCAAACACTGCAGTGGTCTTCCAAGGTGAGAAGATGAGCGCACAGAGGTTCTTGTACTGAGTGAGTGAGGAACTCAGTGCACTCCAAGGCAGTAATGTTGATCAGGTTTCATGGTGCTGGTTGGTATCTCCTGAGATGGAACAGAGCTACAAACACACATAAGCTGGGGCTGATGAAAGCTGCTGGGCTGTGAGCGGAGGGCTGGGTAAGAAATGAGCATTTTTATCTCCATGATGGATCATGGGACAAATCCTTCCAGCCTCTGTCCTGTGTGGCATCTTGGTCTGCAGTGTTTCCTTTGTTAAAGGGTTTGACAGTAAGAAAAATGCTGGGTTTGGGTTTTTGTTTTATTCTTTAAAGTAATGTTTGGTTGATATCTTACAAGGTGTCAAACTGCTGACTCTATAATATTTATGCTCTCAAAAATACGGCGTTTTGAAGTCTTTTTTTAAAATCTGTATTGTTGAAAAATATGTTGTAAAAGAATAAAAATGTCCCTTATCTTATCTTAGTGCTCCAGAACTGTACTTGGCTTTAAATGAAATCCATAACTTTCTTATGCTGGTATGACAACAGCACACGTTGTGTTGAAATTAGAGTAAGAGTATAGATGAATGTTAGCTGGGTGTGCAGAATGGCTCAATAAATCACTGGGATTTCTGATTAAAGAAGAATAATTCAGAATGACAGGCAGTGGAACAACGCTTTTAAGAGGGGAGGAGCAGTGTGAAGAAAGAATTATGCGTGTTTAATGCAGTATTTCACTGTGATGGTAAATCAATTCCTTTGTCAAGGTGTATGAACAAATTTATGAGCGTTCGTATGTGGGGCAATTAGTAAGTGATCCTGTATAGGACTGAGATATCTGGTTTTGCACTGTAACCTTTAGATGCAATTTATCTCAGAGACTGGGTGCTTAAAACTATCTAAATGTTCCATCTAAAGGAAAAATGGAAAAGAAGAAGGAGATGATGTGGAGCTGTGGGTGTGAGGCTGCAGGTGGCATCTCAGCTCCTGCCTCAGCCGCTCTGTGCTGAGTTCCTCTCTGCAGTTCAGGGCTGGGGCTGTGCATGCAGGCAGCAAAGCCCTGCTCTGGAATGATGGCTGCAAGGCAGAAATAAAGGCACTAGATAGGGAAGTTATGACTGAGCAGCAGATCTGGGTTTTGCACAGAACTTGGAAGATAGTCTGTGCAGGTGTCACCTTGCTCTCAGTAGCCAGTTTCACAATGCTTTTCTTAGTTATTTTCCCTATAGAAAATACGAGGCTGCAAAACTGAGGAGCGGAATCTAAATAATACATAACTTGGTCTTTCCTGAAGCAGGTAACTGGATGGTAGAGGGTTCAGAAGTGATTTGAGGGTCTAGCTAGAGAAACAAGTGCATTCTTTGCATGGCCATTATTTAGGATACGCACAGACGGATGAATGGCTGTTTCCCTGAGAAGCTGGACGTGCTTCCAGCACTGAGTTCTCTGTACCTCTGCTCTTTGGCAAGTTGCTTTGCCCCTCCTGCTTCAGTGAGCAGGTGCAGCAGCTCTGAGTGCAGGAGGGCAGAGAGGAGCAGTTTGATAAGGTCAGCACTGCTGGTTGTGTGCAGCTGAAAGAACACCATTGGAACGTGCGTCCAAGTCATCTCCAGCTCGCTGTCACCCCTGCTTATTGTAACGTTGGCTACGTGGAAGCAGCAGTCCTGTTTTTCTTGAAAGGAGGTTTGTAGTTGGATTTTTCCTCACTTGGCATTTCTAAACTTTAATAAAAACTTCACAATCAGCTTTTGCTGGACCAGAGCACTGTGTATTTCCTATGAATGCTAAAGCTGTGGTGGGTTGTTTTTTTTTTCCAGGGCTTCAGTTTTTTCTTGCTGCCTTGATCCTAAGCCTGAGGTTTTCAGGTGTTCCAGTCAGGTGCAGGTGCCTTAGGTGTGAGAACGGGCAGATGCAGGTACTGAGAGCCACCAGCAGCCCTTGCCTGGTGTTTCCTCTGTAGAAGAAATGGCTTTGGTCAAAAAAGCCAGGCTGGCTGCCTGACTCCCTTCAGTCTCTTCCTGGGAGAGAGTTTTACTGGGGCTGTTTGAAGAAATCCTGCAGGTGGGTGAATGCACAAACAGCTCCTGGCATTCATCCAGGCTCCGGCATCCCAGCCATTCATGTTCCCCATGGATGTTCTCTGGCTCTGTTAAGGATCTCACAGTGAGATTTCCAGGCGTAGAAATAAAATCTCAAGCTATAAATGCGAGGCTCCTGGTGCAGCACTGGGGAGTTTCCATGTAGGAGGTTTCATTTTAGGAATCCACCAGTGAGCATCACTGATCCTGCCTTTCACACAGGCCGCTGTGAAGCACACTGCCCACATCACCAACTGCTGAGTAGGCAGAGGTGAGGTCCAAACATCGTTCCTGTCTCAAAAGCTGTTGAATGGCTATGGAAGAAGCCTGCTCTGATCTTAGGTTAGCATTACCTGACTTTAATTACACTTGGTTGTTGAAACGAGTTTGGGGAGGCAAAGAAAAAGAGACTTGGTCAGGCTGCCCATGGATGATGCTGGAGTCAGCATCTTCCTCACAAGCATTGCTTGGACTGACAGCATCTGCACAGTAGTAGCTGACAGGTATGTTTGGGGTACTGCATTTAACAACAGTATTTCCCTAATATGACATTGTTTTGTGTTTTTTCATTTTTCCACCCAACATCTCAAAATGCTTCTTGCTGTCGGCTGTTTCTCTGATTGTGTGGCTGGCAATGCATTGCGTTCATTTGCCACTGAAGACAAAGTGCCCTAGCTCTCACTGCTGCTGTGTTCTTTCTTAAATGAAGTCCTCCTTTTTGCTGCCTTGTGCTGTTTTATTGTCTCGGTTCGGTTTGTGGAGGCACTGCAGGATGGAGGTGAGAGCTGGCTGTCCAACCCAACCTGTTTGCAGAGCTTGCATAGGGAGGTCCTCAGTGCTCAGCTTGTTATCAGAGTGCAGTGCTGCTAGAGATGCTGTGACACATGTTAGCAAGATAATTATTTATCCCAGTGTTCTTGATGCTGGCAGGCCTAATGAGATGGTAAACTGTGAGGGGAAGCTTGAAGCCTTGGCCTGGCAGTTGTGCAGTGTTGCTGTTACGGACTACTCACCCCAATGACGTTGTCTGAAATACGGGAAAAATGAAGAGCAATCTCACTTTCAAAGTCTTGCTGGTGACCTTTAAATTAGGGCTGGGAGTCTCATCATGAACTGCAGCTGCAGGATACGTGACTTACTTGTTTTCCTTCTCCTCTGAAAGGTTGTTTTGGATGAAATTACCACTTATTACAGAAAGGTCAAATGCGTATAACCACATCTCAAGTAAGCAGGCAGTGACCTTGTTTCTCTCGGTACACTGCTCACAATTCCATAATTGTGTGCTTTTTTCTAAAGACCATGCTGTTGTTGTTCGTTTACAGCATGTTGCAAATACACACATTTTATGGGCTGGCTCTGAAATTATTTCTGTTCACTCGAATGGAACAATGGTAAATTACACCGGAGTGGGGCTTGGTGCTTTGTAAGAGTTGTTCTCAAATTGATCTCTGTCCAGTCTCCCTTGAAAATAATACTTGAAGACAGTTTGCAGCATGTTGCTCTGCGTGTGCTGTTGTGCCCTCTGAGGTGTCAGTGTGTGCTGCACAGTGACTGAGGCTGCGCTGTGCATTGCAGTTGGTACGGTGTGTTTGTGGTTGTGGAACTGATGGATCGCAGTTGTAGGAGCTTGTGATGTTGTTGGATTTCAGACTAAGCTCTGTTATAACTTAGGAATTTGGGCTTGGACTAGATTTAGTTTGATACCAGAGGGTGGATGGTGATAGGACAAGGGGGAATGGTTTTAAACTGAGACAGAGGAGGTTTAGGTTGGATCTTAGGAGGAAGTTTTTCACCCAGAGGGTGGTGAGGCACTGGCACAGGTTGCCCAAGGAGGCTGTGGATGCCCCGTCCCTGCAGGCATTCAAGGCCAGGCTGGATGTGGCTCTGGGCAGCCTGGGCTGCTGGTTGGCGACCCTGCACACAGCAGGGGGTTGGGACTGGAGCATTGTGCTCCTTTGCAACTCAGGCCATTCTGTGATTCTACCTAAAGAACTTCTTTTCCCCAAGGTTTCTATAGATATTTCAAAACCAAACTGTGTTGCACAGAAGGTTCTCCTGCGAGGTGTCCCGCCTGTCTTTGGGAGGAATTGAGCCTTGCAGGAGCTGAGCTGCTGTCCTTTGCAGCTGGAGGGGGTGGGTGATGGTAGGGCTGTGTTATGCTCAGTACTGGGTTGGGCCGTTCCCTGTGAGCTGTCAGAACTTAACATCCTGATGATGCTTTCTGAGCTGCTAGTTGGAATATTTCAGTGCACCTTTAGATCCCTAAGGTGCTGTATTACACTGAGTGTAGATGCTGTACATCAGGAACTGCTGCTCACTATTTTCTGTGACCCCATCGTAATGCACAGGTGGCATTAGGCAGTGCTCCTGTCTCTGTGTGTCTTTGCTATGTAGCTTTAATTGCTGGTTTGGAGTTAACACGTTTGGGAGTCCTGCAGCTCCACGTGTGTTTTCTCCCCCAGCTCTGCCAACACGAGGATGGCATTTTGGTCATGTGGAAGAAATCCTGAATGCAGGACAGTGGTAACAGGCCGCTCGTGTCAGACAGCCATAGGAATGAGTTGACGTGTTTGGTGGGAAGCAAAACATGGGAATTCAAGGCAGTTTCTACAGACGTTTGCCTAACGTAAAGTCCTCATCTTACGAGTCGGGGAGGTGCGGGGGCAGTCTGGGCTCTTCAACAGGGCTTCATCCCCTTTCGCTTTGACTGGGAAGAGAAGCACGTGCCTATGTACTTCTATCGGCTCTTTCAGGTCCCTTCGGAGGGGATCCCTTCTTATCCACCCGTGTGCCGGGAGGTGGCGGTGCGGCTCCGGCGCAGCCCCGCGGTGCTGCCGTGGGCGGCCGTCGGTGCGTCCCGGCGCCGGTGCTGCGTCGGCGCTGTGTGTGAAAGGCTTCAGCCCAAGCTACGAATCGCTTCTTTAAGAGTGCTGCTTCTACAGCAAGTATCTGCGGGGAAGCAAGTGGTACAGATGGGTGCTAAAATCTGAGGCTGCTGCCGTTGTCTGAACAGAATTTATAGCCGTGTAGAAAGTAAACTTAACTCGGGTGTCCTTCGTGGCACTGCTGCCACAGTTGCAGCTGCAGTTGTGATCTCAGGGTGGCTGATGTGGAACGCACAAATTGGTTCTTGGCCAAGAGGCAGTGGGACCAAAGTCCAGAGAGGGCTGGGGCTGAGCCTTCAGCTGTGTGTGTCAGCTCAGTGGAGCTTCCAAGTGATGTCATTTCATTTTTGAAAACCACACATCAGGACGTCGTGAAGCACGTCACAAAAGCAGCAAAGCACTGCAGAAGAGGCACGGGACACAGGTGACTCTGCAGGGCTGGCCCAGCAGGGCACGGCCAGGTGCCTCTGCCAGGTCCTTCCCATGGTTCTGAGCACACTGGAGCCTGCTGCCGGGCTTCTCCCCTCCCCAGGGCTCTGAAGCAATCCTGTTTTTCCCCTCTGTGTTCAAGCCAAAGGCAGGAGAAAGCGGTGGGAACCCTTCCATTGACACCGACAGGCTTTTGGTTCAGCCTGTTGTTGCAGAGGAGGGAACATAATCTTCAGTATTAACCATCTTTGTAATTCACGTTGTGTTCCGGGGCTTTTAGATCAAATATTGACTAAATTCTTCTTTCTTCTTAGAACTGTGCCTTGTGCCAAGGAGCATGCTGGAGCTGCTGTGCATTGTCACGTGGAAACTCATGTACAATGGCCAATCTGTGTTCCCACTTCGTCTAAATAAATGGTTGCTTAGCATCCAGAATCATCCTGCTTGGGATTATCTCCCCATATGCCAGTGTTGCAGCACTGAATGATGTGGATGTGCAGGGAGAGCAGAGCCTTTTGTTGTTAATGGCTGTACGGGGGTAGCTGCAATGATTTTGTTTTTGTAATAGTTGGCCAATTTCTGGAGACTTGCCCAAAAAACTCTCGGTTTGCTCCAGAGATTTTTAGCTCGTGTGTTCACAGATCTGTGGTCACAGGGTGCCAACAAATAAAGTGGATTTTTATCAGCATCACAAAACTGCTTCGATAGCAGAGTGTTGGGAAACTTTTAAGATGAAGGAAAAATCATTCTTATTGATAAGAGGACTGAATGCAATTACCAAGGCTCTGTTTGTTCTGTCCACATGCTGTGTAAGTTCTTATTTTTTTGGACCTCGCTGGTTAGTCAGAAAAGTACTTTGCATGTTCTGTACATCCACGTGTTGTCTTGTGGTGCATCTCACTGTGCCAAACTCTGTTGTGCAAAGCGTGATTTGCTCACAGCAGTGAAATGAGCTTTGTGTCTTTGCCACATCTCCTTGTTCAGAGGGCTTGCAGCATATCCTTCTTTTCCATGCACACTCACAACGTTGTCTATGCCCCATAGGGTTTTGCGTGTCTCATTTCAGAACTTGTTGCTGCTGGCAGCAGTAAGGGACAAAACTCACTTGACCCACTTAGGGCACAAAACCTGCAGAGCGTGTGCTGGCTGAGGCCCTCCTTGCTGCGTTCTGTGCTTTGATTCCTGCCTTTGTCCTCCCATCTGTTCATCTCTCCTGCAGCTCTCTGCACCAAGGCCTGCTTGCAGGCTGCTGACGGCTGCTCCTGCTGTGCACGCTGCTTTAGGGTCCCCAGTCCTTTGGGGGCACCGTGGGCCTCCATGCCAGTGTCAGTGCTCAGTAATGCTGGTTTCTGTAGGGTGACAGGATTACCTGCTGTAACAGATCAGAATCTGAGTGCCAGTTTCCTTTAGGTAAGTTCATTCCAAGCTGTAAAAGCAGAGTACTGCTCGTGTTGCTCAGAGGCAGCCCGTTCTGCACTCACGGTGTTTGCAGTTGCTGAAATGATTGATAAGAAAACTCTTCAAAGAAACCGTTAAGGTTTGGTGCTTTAAAAACAAACCCAGACTTGAGGGGGAAAAGCACAACCATAGCATCGAGTTCCTTTGTGATAAGGTCTGTGAGATTTTTTCTCAAATAACGAGTGGGATGTGAATACATCAGTTCAAAGAAACGTGCAAATCTCTTCTGACAAACGTTGCTGTCAGGAGGCACTCGCTGTGTCTGCAGGCATTGCTCTGCCAGAGGTGACCCCAACCCTGCTTCCAGGTATCATGTTTTACCTCCGGCTGAAACAGTGATGGGGGAAATAGGTTTTCTGCATGGTCCGTCCTGGGAAATTGTCACTAACCAATCTGGAGTAACAGTGGGTTGCCAGCAGTTGGAGTGCCCTCAGGAGCATGCCTGGAGGTAAGGAGGGCACTTCTCAGTAGGATTCTGTGTGAAAGGGAAGTAATTTCTCTACATAAAATAAAGGAAGATAAAAGATTTTAACTCTGGGATTAAATCTGGTGCGCGTCGGTTTGGGTTAGTGAAAATAAATGAAGTTTTTAATGATTTCATTTCAGATAAGCTGTTGTTTACGGGAGCGGAGGGGCGAGGATCCCCTGCATGGCTCTGCTCTGTGTGTGTGCTACTGGGATTTCCTGCGTACTGCCTCGGCTGCAAGAAATGTGTGACACCAGGCATCGGGGCTGAGGCAGAAATCCAGCATGGATGGTGGGGAATTGATGATGTGACCTAAGGGTGAAGCTCTCGCCCATTGAGAATTCACAGTGTTTGTGTTCTGCATGGTGTGTAGAGATTCCTCAAAGGCATCTTGAGCAGAATGCTATCAACACGGGCTGCGGATACGTTCCTGTTCTAAGGAATACTGTACCAGCCAGATAAGTTGTCAATACAATTTTATCTCTGCATTTCTGTGTGCAGTTCCTATCACCCTGCTGCTATCTGATGGCGAGCTCTCGCTGTTTGCATTCATACCCAGTTCGCTGTGGAAGGCAAATGTGGTGGGATCCTGGCTGCTACATAACCTGGGCAGTGTCTTTTCTGAGAGCAGTGGGTTTGCCTGGGGTATCCATGTTCACTTCCTGTGTCTCCAGTTACCCTGTTGACAGAAGGCAGAACTGGTCTGCTTCACCATGAATAGCAGCAGAAAGCTGGGAATAAGGGCAAAACCTGGGCTCGGAGGTGTCCTCTTGGAATAAATTCCTTCCTATTGTCCTTCTTGGTACGAGTTTCATTTAACTGCTTGAAAAGGAGCTTGGATATTGCTCAGCCCAGGTAAAAATAGCCCCATTCTGTCATACTCCCTATTCTAATAAACCTTGTGCTAAGTGTGTGTGTTTCGTGGCATAGCAGAGGTGACCTAAGAGAATTGTGGGGAATAATTCATCTTCCGCAATAATGAGTTTTCTCTTACCCTCTTTGCTGTGTTCCATCTGCCTCAGGTTTTTGCTAAGTTAAAAATGAAAGGTGTTACAGATCAGGCTTGAAGTTCTGCTTGTTCTGAAGGACGGCTGCCCGCTGCACGGCCAGATGAGAGCGCTTTCCTTTCTCTCCAAGGAGATCCAGGAACCCATTGGCTGATCTAATTAGAGGTGTACAGATGTAAACGTGGGCTTCTGCCTGTGATCTGTGGTGTTGGATGTGCTGAAGACCAATACAGGACACAAACTTTGTAATTCTTTGCATTAGTGGAGATATTCCTCTTCCCAGCTTTGCTGTAGAGAAATAATGTGTTCTTTCTTACAAAAGAAACTATGAAGGAAAAATTTTGCTGATCAAATATAAAGATCAGTGCAAATTTTATTCCAAGTTGTCACCAAGTAGCTGCTTTCTGCAGTCTGCCAAGGAGCAGTGTGCTTTCCTTGTTAGAAGGGTGATCTGCAGGAACTTCACCCCACGTGTCCTTAGAATCACATACCTGAACTCCTCTACGAGAAGAGGGAAAAAACCATTTGCCTTCTCCTTCCTCCTCCTTTAGTAATGTGTTGCTCGTACAGGGAGGCACGCAGGTGGCTGTGTGGTGTGTGCTTCCTTACTCTTAGCCACAATGATTTCCTACCAGAAAAAAAGATTTTTTCAGTCTGTTTGTCAAAATGATCTCCAGAGCTCTCCTCCGTTTTGCTGAGGGTTCCTCCCAAGCCGCAGAGCAGGATGCGGCCGTACTTTACACAGGAATGGAAAGCTCAGCTCCAGGCTGGATGTGGCTCTGGGCAGCCTGGGCTGCTGGTTGGCGACCTGCAGACAGCAGGGCTTGGAACTGGCTGAGCACTGTGCTCCTTCTCAACCCAGGCCATGCTGTGATTCTGTGACTTTTAGAACAAGTTTGTCATGGTGCTCGGTGACATGCTGTTTTCAGAGCAGCGTTACGTTGTGGTTTGGAGCCCTTCTGCTTCTTCCAGCAGTTTTGTCTGTGTTGCTGGACAGGTCGGTGTGGGCAGTTTTAACCTACAAAAAGATGGCTCAGATTTGCATTTCTAGAGTGCCATGCTTTCAGAACGCTGGGTGTGCTGCAAAGCGGTGCTATTGATGATTAGAGAAGAGAGATAATAATCTTGAAACATCCAGCCATAAATATAATTGAAAATAAAACCTCAGCGTGTGGATTTAGCGGAGAGGATTTTTGTTTAGTCTAGTGACTCCATTAGTTTAAGGACCATTTCCACGTAGCCAGCAAACATTATGCCCCCAGAGCAGATGTAGAGTTTGGAGTCCTGCTGAGGTGAATCGTCTCTTCAGAGCTTGAGTTTGAAGGCAACATAAAGAAGGAAACAGCTGGAGAAAGCTGAGCGAGGCTTTTGGGGGTCAGCTTCCTACAGATTATTCTCCTAATTGCTACAGCTGAGCTCACAAGAAGAAAGGCTGAGCCAGGGGAGGTGTATGGCTGAAAAATACGGCCTTTCTGCTGGCTGATTGTCGGCGTTCTGCTTCTTGTGCTGTTAAGGCTGAGTCTTTGCTTCTGAATTTTAGCAAGCTCAGATGTTTAACAAATAAAAACATCCTTAATCGCAGCCTCTCACAATGTTTCAGTGTCTCAAGGTATATGCTGTTCTAATTGCTGCTGGCTAAGAGGAAAATGTGAAAACCAAGACCCAGCCTACGTGAGAGCTGGTGAAGATTTACCCACTTCCACTTCTTTCAGTGTGATTGGGCAGCAGGTTGGGATGTTTTTCTTGTGTCTTTTCCCCCCTCAAGTGGGCCGGTTTGAGTTTGTGTCATTGGTGCTCTGTGCCCATAACTCTGGGAGGAAAGGCAGAGCTATCAGATCTGGTTTGTGATCCCTTTGCACTTAGTAAAGGCTGCAGACTGCCCAGCTGTTCTTGTTACAGGACTAAAAGCAGTGCATAACGGCACATAACAGCAGTTCTCCTGGCTGAAGCCAGCCTGATTTGGTACTATTGCTCTGGGTCCTGGTACAAACCTTCCTGCTCTAGGTTCAGCTCTCTTTTGTAGGCTATTGCTTCCTTGGATTCAGAGTCTTCCTCCATGCTGGAATTACATTCCAGCAGCTTTACTGTGGGAAAGTACACTTGTCCTAGGTACCTGTGAGTTTAGACACCCCCCCTCACTAGATTGATGTATGTGGTAGCAAATACTGGGGGCAAAATGCATGCAAGTGCTACCAGTGTTATCAGGCTGCCTCAGCTGTGGCACAGCCCTTTGTATGGGTGCAGAGTTGTCTCTGTCAAAGCGACTCAGTGAGTTTAGGACTACAGGATTCCCCAGCTGTGATCCTGCCTGCGGGATGTGGAGCTGCCAGAGCTGTGTATGTGCACAGGAATGCTGCCAGGGGAGAGACCACTGGGTGCTGGCCTCATCTGTGGAATTGGGGTTGAAATCCTCTTCTCATTGCTTGGAGGGGAGCTGAAGCCATCTTACGTGCCTCATAGGAAGCCTGAGCCCTGGGCTGTAAGGATTGTGGAAGTTGGGATTCTTCAATTGATTCCGAACAATCTGTTTTGCGCCTGCCTACTTGAGTCTGTCATTGGAGGAATGGTGAAGTTTCCCATCATCATCCACCTCCTACTCATCCGTATTTGCAAGGCCTGGCCTGTCCCAAGCACAGCTCTCAAGGACGATGTCGCTGTGGTGGGGCTGAGTGCATCTCCTGGCTGCCCAACCCACTCCTGCACCGTGTGCTGAGCTGCTGCCAGCTGGGTTTGGGAAGGTACAGAGCACAGAATGCTTGCACAGAGTGATTGTTTTGGTGATCGTACTTTCATTGAACTCAAGAAAATGGGTGTACAGTTGAAATAAGCGCGAGTGATGGTTGGCTTTGTTCTTTGAGATGGATGAGCTCAGCCCGTGTGCTCTCGGAGCGGTTTCAGCCAGCTGCCACCAATAAATCCTGCCTCCTGAAGAGGCACTTCAGTGAAGATTTAATACAGACTTCTGGAAATGGTTATTGCACTCAGATGCAGAGAAAGCTGAGAGCTATACGAAAAAAAAAAAAAACCAAAAAACCCCACAGTTATAAATCTGAGCACGCTCCTTTTTATTTTATTTTTCCTGCTTGCTTTTAAATCATGAGATGATGTAGATGACTTCAAGCTATTGTAGGGTAAGACGCAACCTAAAGAAGGGGTAGCATTTTGGGAAGCTTTGAGCATCAGCTGCTCCTCTTCCTGTGGCTTACTAAAACCATCATGCTGGGGTGGCCTGAAGAGCAGGATCCCTTTGTTCCCTTCCCACTGCAGCAGCTGTTGCAACGCAAAATCCCTGCTAGAAGCAGATCCTGGTGTGGCTGTTTGTTTGTTTGTTCCTAATGGTTTTCTTTCCTGCTTGTTTTTAAAGGCTACTGTAGCTGTAGTCTCTTCCAGGGATTAAGTCCTGTTGTATACATGAGGTTGGGATTTGGGAGCATATGTGGATCCACAGGGTGTGAGCTGTGATGTGGAAAAGCTGTTACACTGGGGATTGCTCCTGAGGAAGGGAGAGCTCCTGGCCCTCATCCCACTAAATCTGTGCCCGAGACTTGTTAGCACAGTTACGTACTCATAAAAGCAAACTGATGTATTTTTATGTTGAGAACATTTAGCGTGCCTTCTGGCATTGTACTTGTGTGTGCTGCTCTCTTATCACTCAGCTGCTCTCACTCTGCCTGCCCGTCCCAGGTCAGACCAGAAGGAAACCCAGCTGCCTCCCTGCACAGTGCCCATGTGGGGTTGGCTTTGCAGGGCTGAGATCCTGCTGGTGGTAAATGGTCAGGAGGTCTTGAAGGCCACACGCAGCCTGATTGCATCTGTGCTGTTTTGTAGGTGTTGGATCACTGGTGGCTCCGGTGTGCCCACAAAGAATTGCTCTTGTATCCCTGTCCTTCCCTGTTACTTTCACTGCATTTGTAGCGTCGTATTCTGCAGTTAGATGATGAATGTCTAACTGTTTTGTGTTAATGCTTGGGTTCAATTCATTTAAAGAACTGATAAGAAACAGTATTTCACGTCTTGAAATAGTGGAGGTACTCAAAGAGCCTTTTCTGTTCAGAACAGACCTAATAGCCATATCTAGCTGGGAGAATGCTTGAATAACTACGACTTTTAAAAATGTCTGTGCTGCATGCACCAGTGTTCAGTGGTCACAGCGTTACACATCAGGATAGACCACATGGAACATGAACCAGGGGAGGATGACAGAGGTTATATTTGCTGTTGCAGAGGCTCAGAGCACTCTGTGCCATTAGGCAAAGCTCCTGCAGCGTATGCAGCCATGGTGCTCTCAGCCAGGTTGGAAGGTGGGAGTTCAGCTTTGGAGCTGGGGCTGTGGCTCGAAAGAGGTGGATGGCAGAAGGTGTCCGCAGTGGTGGTGGATGCACTGTTTTGGGAAGTCCCTGACATTCAGTCCTATGGGTTGTTCAGCAGCATGCTGTTCCTGGAAGTGCCTTTGGATCTCAGCAGCTCTTCACCACTGGCTTTTAGATAATTAAACTATGTTGGGTAGGTGGAGTCCTGATAGCAGCTTTCGTTGCCTTCAGTGAACTGGAGAAGCACCCCAAAAAGTGGAGGTTGCAGAGGAAGGGTGGGTGCTGGCTCCCCATGCTCAGCCTTGTGACCAGTTCTCCAGCAGACGTGTCAGTGGTCAGGCCCAGCCCAGCCCAGCCCATACTGGGGCACTTTGGCCGTCGCTGCTCTGAGGATGCTGTGATGGATCCATGGCCCATCAGCAGTGTCTCCCCACCTGCGCCCGATGTTGGGTGGGCTGTGGCCACAGGTGCAAATCCTTGCCTCAAAAGAATGGTCAGATTTCTTGGAACGTTTGTCTGGGGAGCCTGAGGTGATAGATACCATTTTCTCCCTCCTTTGGCCTTCTTTTGTAGCCGTGCTGGGTGCTGGTCCCTTTTCACCAGCCTTCATGGCGCATTTGCTTCGTATCTTTGGGATTGAATTGTACAAATAGTTTAGTCAGCACTGAGAGTCCTGAATACACGTCGTTAATTTCTTCCAGTGTGGGATTTGCGCTCAATTCTTTATTTTCCCATATATCCAACAAATATTCAAAGCACTGGGCTAAAGAGTATTCTGCAGAACGAACCTCTCAATCTTTTTCTACTGGAGTTGTTCTACTTAATAGGAAAAACATGCGCTTTAAGAGCAAAGTGATAGGAAAAAATAACTACAGTGGATGGTGGGGAGGACTCCTGGGATGGACAAAGTGAGACAAAGATATTCTGGATTCTAATTCTGTCTCTCCTGAATATTTATTTATGCAAAAAAAGGACAGGTTCAATAGGAGATGCAGCCCAAGGTCTTCCTCTGAAGTGCTCTGGAGCTGATCTTGGAAACAGTGTCAGCTTCCAATGACAGCCAGCTGTGATGTCAACCAGCAGAAGCACCAGGTCCTGCAGTGGGCACCATCCATCCTCATGCTGTAGGAATGCAGGAGGGCCCACATGTTTTGGGAGGTGGCAGAGCTGCGTGCTGAGCTGGTGGGACGTTGCTGGTGGGGCTCCATGTCCTGTGGGGCTGCGGAGCTGAGGCCTGGGTGCTCGGACCCCAGCGAGGTGAGGGCAGCAGCCAGGGCTCCTGAGGGGCTGCCACGAGCTCACTGAGGGTGACTGGTGCTGGGGTGGGTGGTCACATCACATGTGAGGAACGAGGTGCTCTGATGCCATGTTTTCCTGTTGCTTTATCCCAGACTTCGCTCAGATGAGCCTTTAACTATTCCTGGTTCATCTGAATCCCTAAATCTCCCGTTTAGCTCCAGCCTTTGGTGGGGGAATTGAGAAGAGTTTTATCACTCGTTTATGTAAGCTTTTGTCACCAAATAGTTAGATTTATGCAATGTAGTTAAGCCAGATGTAGGGGATGCTGTTAACTCGGAGAGGATGACCCAGGGGATGGAAGGAAACTTCAGCTGAAGAAATATTTTATTTCAGGCTTGGATGAGCGTTATACCAAACAGAGTCATGCACCCCTAAGAGGGTAAAGAATTACAGCAGTGCCTTTCTGGCTGTAGCATTAATGATGTTGCTTGAGTGTGTTTTAAATTCTCTGTCTGTAATTGGCCGGAAGTTGTCTGCAAACATCAGGTTGCTGCCTTCTGACCCCTCAGGCTGTATGGAGGAAGGTGTGAGGAGCTTGTGCCCTGCAGCAGGAGGTCCTGATGTTGTCTGGTTTATCTGAGCTTCTCCTGTGCTCTTGCAGCCAACCCAAGGGGCTCACTCCTGCTTTGCAAGAGTGCAGCAGTGTCCAGGGGGAGCACAACCAGTGCCGTGGTCTTAGGGGAAGCTGGGAAGGAGCAGGGCAGTGTCCTCAGCTGGGTGATGGTGGTGGTGGGAGCACCAGCAGTGAGGGGCAGAAGCTGGGATTATTTTAAAAAATCTATCCAGGAAGGAGCTTTCTTGGGGAGCAGGGAGACAAATGTGCTCCTTTGTTACAGCCCACGTGGAAGCTCAGTAGGTAGATGTGTGAGTGAAATGCAATGAAGGATCACAGCATAAGCAAGAATGCTTTGGTGTATGGCATTGCTCCTGTTTGAGAAAATACTGGGGATGTTTGCAGAAATCAGGTGTTCTGTGGCTTTCTGTTCTTCACCAGTAGTAGGCTTTGCATCTCAGGCTGAAAGGGACACAGGCCTGAATTCCCAAGCCTAGAGGATGCTCTTACTTGGGATAAATCTCAGAAGTTTGTCCTTTTCTGGTAGGCAGCTCTGTGAGCGTCGATGTTAATCTTTTCTGCCTGGATCCAGATGGCATTTCATGTAGCTTTATGTACCAGTGGGTGAGCAACCTCTGGTGCTGCGTGGGCTGCTCACGTGGATGCTGGTTCTTGGCATGGTTTTTCCTCTCTGTTCACTAAATCCTTTCATTGATTCTCCTTAAATCCAGCCTTAGGTGCACAGGCATTACTTTGAGTACAGTAAAAGAACCTAAGAGACAAAAACCTGTCTACCCCGATCTCTGTGGCTTTGCAGGTTTCAAGTGTTACAAGCATGCTAAGTCTGAATTAAATTATTGCATCTCATGCAATTGCCAGTTCAAGCAAGCATTGTATTTTACTTTTGCTCTGAAGAAAAGGGAAAGATAATCAGAGAGAGGAGTGTCTTTCTTTCTTTTTTCTCCTCAGGATTGAAATCAAACAGGATCTGTAGAGCTGGACATGCTATGGAGGAACTCTGCTATATATATATTCAAGACAGTTTAGAGTCAAATAGGGTAAATTAATGAATTGTATCAGAAGGAGCTATGGAATTCAAATCTGTGTGGAAAGATTATAATCTCGTGGCTGTGACAGAAGCTGCCCTCACAACACGCTGATAATGCCTGTGAAAAGCTAAGTGAGATTGAAAAGCTGCACAGGCAGAAAATTGACAGCAGTTCTGTCTGTGTTGGCTGGATGTGGGGCTGGCTGCAGGGAACTGGAGATTTTCTGTCTTGCAGACCTCTGTTTTTTGGAGCAAAGTAAATAACCTGAAAGGCTGGAGCAAGTCTGTGAATCCTGCACAGAGGTCAGCAATGCAGGTGGCTGCCGTGAGGATGGGTTGTTCAGATCAGCTGTCTGGTAGAAGCAAGCAGTCCAACACAGGAAAGCTTTTAACTTCCACAGCCACGTCTGTTTAAAAGGAGTTTTAAAGGAGCAGCTGAGAGTGTGGTGCTTCCAGGCAACGCAGCTTGGGAAGGACAAAAGCCGTCAGGATTAACAGTGTGAGTGAGAGAGAACCGTCCAGGTTATCTTCACAAAAGAAGGAATCAGTCAGAATGTGTTCTGATTGATTGTAGAACCACAAGATATGCTAAAAAGGTTCTGATGAATTGACAGCCATAACATAACGCACTCTGAAAGCTAAGGCTGGCACTTGTCCTGTTTTTGTAGTTAGTGGGTAATCAGTAGTAGAGTAATAGCGATCCAAGTCATGGTCGAGAAAGAGATGTTGGAGAAGATCTGGATGCAGTGAGTGCCTCAGGCTCTGCTGGTGGGAATCACCTGAGCTGCTGTCACAAATGGGGGTCAGCAGAGGACGGTTTGAAAAATGGGTCAGGTGAGAACATGACAGGAGCAGATGGTGGAAAGCAGAACTTTGGTGGAAAAGGAACTTAAATGTGCACTGTTAACTACGACAACAATGTCTTTGAAATCAGTCTTGGTGTTTTGTTTGAGTTGAGGGAGGCTTCCAGTGGTCCAGCTGGTTAAGTTTTGGTCCCGTGTGGGTCAGTGCCTCTGAATCAGGTCAGGAAAAGGACTGAATAGTGCAGTGATAGTGTGATTGTACGTGTGTTACTGCTCTACAGAACCTGCACAGAGAAGGTTCTCCAGGAACAACTGTGCAGCACTTCATACAAGACTCACAGCTATGGGATTAATGGGTTGTAGATTCCCCTTCTGTTCTCTGACCCGCTGTGCCACTTGTTGTGTCTTCACAAGAAGACCTACCAGCAATATTTGAAAAATGTGTGCAGGCAAGGTAATGTTAATTTGGAAGCATATTTTCCAAATTCAAAGGCATTTATAAAGTCTTTGTTCTCATGCATCTTCATTCACTGGAACAGGCTGCCCAAGGAGGCTGTGGATGCCCCATCCCTGCAGGCATTCAAGGCCAGGCTGGATGTGGCTCTGGGCAGCCTGGGCTGCTGGTTGGCGACCTGCACACAGCAGGGGGTTGGAACTGGATGAGCACTGTGCTCGTTTTCAACCCAGGCCATGCTATGATTGTATAATCTTCTCTGGGAAGGAGGTGAATGCCTCCCACCATTTGGGAAAATGAGCCCCTTCAAGTTTGCTTTGTGTGTACTCTTGTCCTGCTTTCATCAAATCTACTTGGTGCTGCAGGCAGCTGTGTGTGGTGTTCCCTACTTGCAGGGCTGTCTCCAGGGAGGTTTTCTTACACAAGCAGCAAGAACAGCAGAAGCAGCCAGAGTACTGCAGGTACTTGCATTTCTGTCAAAAGGACCACAAAATTAGAGCCTTACTCCTGGGTATGGTTGTGATTTAAATGCTCAACTTCCAGTCTCTCCAAAACATTGTGCAGATATGGACGTTTTTATTAAATTGTTGCAGTACATCACTGACAGGATGCAAGAGCAGCAGAGCCAGCGAATGAAGTGTGCAAAGCAGTGCAAAGCAGCAGAGAAAGCTCAGTTGCAGCTCGTTACACTGCTGCTAATGATTGGGTAACCACTGCAAAATCAATGACGTTGCCACCTTCTGCAGCCTTCTGCAGCCTTCTGCAGCCTTCTGCTGCTGGAAATGGGGCTGTTGGTGCTAACTGTATTAAAGTGTGAAAAACAATTATGAAGTTTCTACTTGGAATAAAAAACCTCGTTTGGCATTGGAGGGTGAGCCCCATGTAACGCAGCAAGCTGCAGCCTTGTTGGCAGCAGAACTGCATTCCTGTGAATAGGTGCACATCTCTGATTCAGGAGAGTGCTGTGGGAGGTGGGGAAAACAAACCAGGTGAGAGGCTTTCTCCTTCAGGGTGTGCTGGCACAGATATAATTGACGTGCCCTCGGGTTTCTGATAGCCTGAGCCTGCCAGTAAATAGCTGCTGTGAGGAATGGTTCATAATAATGGGCCAGCTGAAATATTTCCCAGTGCTCATACCCACTTTCTCATCCAGGAGAACAATTGGTAGCTAATCCTGCAGTGTTTCCTGACTTAATGGGCACCTGCCCTTAAGCAGCATCCTGTGCTGATAATTAAATCTGGAAGTAAGCAAACTTTATGTCAAATGATGGAGACTTAAACAATTGAAAAACAAAGGAATGGTCCTGAGTGACGTATGCTGTGTATAATCAGGATAAAGAAATCTATCTTATTTTGTATTCTAGTTCCATCTTAAAATCATCTCCCTTGCTTGCCTAAGGCTAAACTTGAATATTGCTACTTCAGGGTGACACACCGATGATTCGATCTGAGCAGGAAAGAAATAAAAATGAGAGAAGCTGGTGGTGCACGTTAGGAAGTTGACATGAAACCATATGACTAATTTCAGTTTTAAAATATTTATTTTCCTTCTCTTTTAACTTGTCTTGAGCCTTCCTACACAAAGCTAAGTGAGGTTGTGACCTAGCACAGCATGGGTCCGCTTATTTTAAGGTGGAAAAAGTCATTAGCTGTGTCCTGTGGAGACCTTGTGTTGAGGAAGGCGAATGAGGAGCCTGCAGATGGGTTTGGCTGTGTGCTGCTCCCATCCTTGCTTCTTGGAGCACTGAGGCTGCTCAGTGGGGGCTCTGTGGGGCAGCCATGGCTCTGTGGGGTGGCTGGGGATGGGCTGGGATGCAGCTGAAAGAAAGCATTTGTTACAAAACTTGCATGAAGGACAAGGTTCTCATGGCGCAAGCTTGAAGAAAAAGCAGGTGCCCCAATCTGTTGAATCGTCTGGCTGTCGCTGCCTCGTGTTGTGGAAGGAATTGAGAGTAAAATGCTGGCTTTGCTGACTCATCTTGGGAAGCCTTTCAGCTATTTTGATTTCCTTGCAGCAGTTGAGCATCCTGTGTTGAAATATCATAAGGTGAGTTGATGCAGAATGCAGAGTGTCTGGGGATCCCGGGGGGGTTGGGGAGGATGCTCACCTGCCTGGGGCCAGAGGAGCCCAGGGGGAGCAGAGCAGCATTCCGTTTTGAGGATGGTGTCCCAATGCAATGAATGGTTCTGTGCTGTTTTGGCAATCTTTGTCTGCTCATAAGCGTTACGAAGCTTTTGAGAATGTCTCATAGGAGTCGTTTCTGCAGATTTTTCTAGGTTAAGCTTTTATGTACGAACCTTACAATAGAAAAGTGTGCTTAAAGAAAACGTTCCAACGCTTTAAAGGTTTGCACCAAAGTACTGTTATTCACAAGCACATGAGATCGTGTTCGATAGGCTGAGTATTGCCAGCTTGAGAACATCACGCTGCTTCTCTCGTCTCAAGGAAGGGCTGTAAGGACACGCAAGGACCTTCTGCGTGCTGCTGGGCTGCCCCTGCAGAAACAGACCTGCTGGGAATGGAGAGGGGCCCGGCCACGTTCCGTCAGGTGCTGTGCGGTGCTCCGCCACTGCTGAGGTTGAGTGGAGGTGAGAAGAACCCTAATGGAATTTTCTTGTGGCTCTCATGGCTTGCTCTCACAGCAGAGATTTCAAAGTGAATTTCATTAAGTATCTCTACTGGATACGTAGCAGTAAACATATAAAGCAATGCTGTTATTCTGAGCTGGAACTTGTCTTACTCTGTAGCTCTGGTAACGGCTCTGCTTCGTGCCAGACTTAATTTCAAACAGCAGAAACTTTCATTTCCAGAATTAAAACCCCAGAAGACACAGAAGTGTGGTGTCTGTTGATGTGCTGATTATTTCAAGGTCAGGCGAGTGATCGCTAATTGTGCCACCGTCACTGCGGTAATAATTCCATCTTGAAATGAGGTTTCTTCACATACCTCTCAGAGCAGAATACAGAATCCAGTTGCTGATCCTCCAGAGCCCCTCATTCACTCTGCATGCAGGGCACTCATGCCTGAGCCATCCTGGTCCTGTAGGTCCATGTGCACAGAACTGGGCTGGGGACCCTGCTTCTTGTTGGCAGCTGTTGGGAACCACCACAGGAGTTGAACCATGGGATTTCAAATGAACCTGAAATTGAAAACCAGTTTTTGAAATAATATTGAGTTCAGCTCTTCACACTTACTGCTAAGGAGAAAGTGCTCTTGGCGTGGTGTTGTTGAATTGTGACAAAATGCATTTTGAGGTGGGAAAACAACAAAATAGGGCTGAATTTATGTTGATTTACTGCTTTTCACATCAGTGGGAAACGCTTCAATGTTAGCATTTATTCAAAAGGTTTTTGCCAAGACTTTGAGCCTCATACATTAATAAGAGGCTGTAACAAGGACATCAAGTTACACAATGTGTTTTTCATAAATGAAATCGTTGGCTTCTTTAACTGAAACTTTAATATGTGCAATGTATAACTGCAGTGCCTTACAGGGATTTCTTAACAAGAGCATTTTGGAGCAGCCACTAAAAAGCAGCAATCAGTAATAACAATGAGGGCATTAGCACTCAGACCAGAGTAAAAGCATCATTAAAGTGTAAGTTCTAAGGTACCCTACTTAAAATTTCCCTCATTACATGTGCAATTGGGGAATAAACAATAAAGCAGTGATTATTTTCCTGTGATTTCTTATCCTGACTACCTTTTAAAAGTGTAATTAATGTGAAGTGGGATGAGCTGAAGTGTGGTGAGCAGCTCTCCTGTAGAGCAATGGATGGATGGATCACTTCTTGCACCTACCTGGCAGGGTCCTCTGCTCCTGGTGGCGGCAGAGCAACCTTTGTGCCTTTTGTTGTACCAGATAAGATGTTAATTAAGATAGTGCTCACCCGAGGGCTGATTTTAATATATATACACTGCTATTGGCGTATACATTTTGTAATCCATCATTCTGGCTTCATCTGGTTTATCTTAGGTATTGATTCGGCACAAACAGAAATTGGGGAGAAAATGCACTATGGCACCAGAATCGTTTCAGCAAGAATAAGTGGTATAAATGAGTGAAACGTGGTTCCTCTGTGCAGTAGGGTGTTTTGTTTCCCTGGAAGGGAATAATTAAACTTCAAGAAGGAAATACCTGGGTGGATTAACTTTTTCCTGAATGGCAGTATTTGTAGAGGGGCGTTGAGGAGAAACACATCAGCATAGCAGTGCTCCTCGCAGTGAGCTGCCAGCAGGTATGGGAGAGAAAAGTCTTATTCTTTTTGCCTGTATTGTATTGCTGGGATTGACATCAGCTGGAGAGCATCTGGAATAGAAGAGGACAGGGATAACAGTAATTGTGCTGCATCTTGCAAGTGTTTTGGGAAGAAATCCACTTTGGAAGTAGTGCTTTAATGAAAAACTTTACCATAAACCCTGAGATAGGAAAATTGATGGAAGTGTGGCCTCAAAAAAAACAATTTTTTTTTTTTAAAGCATTATACTTTTAGTTTGCCCTGAGTTAGTGTAAGAGAACTGTCATGGCCTGAGTTGATGATTGATCACCTGGTGCAGGGGGTGGCTGGCCCAGGAAGCATGGGGGCATGCAATTCACCTCTGCTTCCCACCTGACTGGGGGGGGGGGACCCTTAATGAGCTCCCTGGGCTCACATAAAGGCTCACCCCTGGAAGGAGAAGGTCTGCTGGGTGAAGGCTGCTTCCTGAGAAGGAGCGTTCTGTTGCTGGAGGCCTGCTTGCCAGTCTGGTGAGTTAACCTTTTTCCTACATATGGTTATTGTTATTCCTAACAAACTTTGCCTGCTGTTGCAAAAAATGTATCAGAAGCAATTTTACTGCTTCCAAGGACCAACAGATGGCTAGGTATTTCATTAACTCTGAGATTGGGCCTTGCAGATCTCGCCTAACAACCTTTTTCTCGTCTATAGGAAAAAGAGGTTTCAGAGCATTCAGCATCTCCCCTGTGAGGCACCTGTATGTGGTACCCGAGCAGCAAGGTGCCCACGTCTGTCTGGAGCTGCCCTGTGCCTGCAGCGTGCTGCCTGCACTGCCATCACTTGGGTAGGTAATTTTGTAGTGATGGAGAAATGTGATTTTGTTGCAGATAACGGGACACGTTTATTTTTCCAACTAGTCATGTTTCTGTGAGATTTTTATCTGGTAATTGTGCTTGTCTGTGGTGTGCAGATTATTACACCTGAGCCTGCTTAGCTCATGATGTCAGTCAGGATTGCTGTGCTAGGAGATGTGATTGACATGCTGGGTTCTTAGGGATCACCTTCAGCAAACCCAGCACCTGCAGCAGAGAAGTAGGGGCTGTGAAGCAGATAGGAGTCTATGAGTGCAGTGTAACCATGGCACTGTGGGGACGGGAGGCAGCTGTGTGGCCAGGCTGCAGGGAGGCTCTGTTCTGTAGCTCTGTGTTAGGTACACAGCTGCATCTGAATCTCCACAGGGTAATATGTTAAACCTTCTCCCTAACCTCTAAAGTGCAGAATGAGAACAGTGGAGAAGGAGCAAGCAATTAAAGGCAAGACAAAAATACCTACTTGTCACAGGGAGGGTTCAATACTTTGTTTCTCTGCTAAAGGGGAAAAAGAAAAAGAAAAAGAAAAAATAAAGAGGGATATAAGCTCAGGTAGTAACTTTAAATTAGCTTAACTTGCTGATACCTTAAGGCTGAGGATTAGTGAATTTAATTATGGGAGCCAGGAAACACATTAAGATAGCATTAGGCCTTAAACTGAGCCCCACGAGGGAATGAAATTAAAGTTGGTTTGTGCTCCCTCTCTGTGCCATCCTGTCTGTGCAGTGCTGCAGCTCTTCCTGCTCTGCCAGCACTTTGTGTTGGCTGTTCTGTGCTTCTGGTGAGCGTGTGAGCACCTGCAGCAGCCTTGCAAGGCACTGAGGTGCTTTATGTTGGGTGGATCTGACGCTTGTTGGGCATGGACAGGAGGTCAGCCATAGAGGCACCCAGTGGCCCAGACTCTGCCCTGGGTGCTGCCCTCCTTTGTGGACATTCCTCTGCTTTGCTGCAGCTCCAGCAGGGAGCATTGAGGCCTTTTGATGCCATGCAGGTGGCTGTTAGTCTGGTGCCAAGTTAGTTCCTGCTTCGCTTTCACCTTCCTGCTCAACTGAGTCTATTATTCATCGCTCCTTTTTATACCTGAGCTTTGTGTTTGCTTTACATTTTTTTTCAGAGAGGCTTAAGATTAAACTGAAGACCACTTTTATGAGGAGTCCTCGTTTGTAGTCAGTTTGCTGATGAGTTCTATGGTACTGAGGAGTTATTTAGTGCTGACCTTTCTCGTGCTTGTTCTGGATGCGGACTCTTCTCCCATTCACTGCTGTGGAGCTGTACACCCCTCGCCTCCTGTTCTTAACATAGAAGCAATACCTTGCCAGGGAGTGTAAGATTGTGTTGAAAAAGGAAAACAATTCACTTGTCTCAGGTTATGTCATTCTTTCTTTTGGTTTTGGTTTGGTTTTTCTTCTTAGTATTCGCTATATATCTTTCATCTGATAAAAATGCAGTAGCCTTTAAATAAAAAACCCCGCTGTTCTGATGTATTGTGTGCTCTGCTGCAATCCAAAGGAGCTGAGAATGTTAAACCTGCAAATACAGAAGAGTTTTGAGGGATAAAAGAGGTTTGAGTCCTTGAGCCCTCGAAAAGCCAAAGAGCATCAGAGAAGTGCACAGCTGTGTTTGTCACTGAGGTGCACACCTGAGGCTTATCACTGCCATGTGAGGGTTGGCTCCACGCTGAGCACAACAGCAAGGTCCCATCCAGCTGAGCTGCTCTGCTCCACTGCTGGAGAATAATCGATGCACTCTGGCCATTTGGACTTCTCTAGGAAAGAAACATAGATAACGAAACAAATGACTGTTATTTGTATCACAGTTGGATCAGCAGTGTCACACAGATGACTCTGGGTTCACGTATTTAATTATATTAAAAATGTACAGAATAACAGACTGAAACAAAAAAAAATGCTGCTGCTTTCTGCAGTTTTATGGCTTTATCTGGTGCGTTTAGCAGCCCCATAATCCATGCTATAGTCTCGGCTGTATGTCAGTTGATATATTCCTTGTTTTATGGATCACTGGAAGATAATTCTGTTGTTTTCCATTGCACCTGTAGTAAATATATGTCAGGATTTTTCCGGTGCTGCATACTCCAGTTTCCAGCTGCTGTATTAATTTCTGTCAAGTACTTTGGCTTCATGCTTGTTCCAGAGATGGTCTGTTTTCATGCTGGGTTAAATCGTTAATCCAGATCCTATTTTTTTCCAAACTAAAAGAAATTATTTGAAATGTGCATTCGAGAGTATTTTCCTCATGTCTTTTCTATCCCTTCTAAAAGAAAAGCAGCCCTCTTGCAGTGCCTCAGAGCTGATGCAGTGCGTTTGCTTTAAATGCACACGTGTGCTTTGTAGCTTTTAAGGCTTGTGACAAAGCACAGCATTGAGCTGCAGAGCCGCAGCAGAGTCAGTCTGCAGAAGAGAGCTGTGCACTCCAATCCCAGCCCTGTATTTGATAAATCTGATATTTTTGGCTTGAGGTAAAAAGGCATTTGGGAATTTGAGATACTTCACCTTGATGATGTGCCAACGCATTGCCTGTA
The DNA here is from genome assembly GCF_019238085.1 of Lagopus leucura. Taxonomy (NCBI): domain Eukaryota; kingdom Metazoa; phylum Chordata; class Aves; order Galliformes; family Phasianidae; genus Lagopus; species Lagopus leucura. The sequence goes on along the minus strand of NW_024962279.1, from coordinate 6,659,332 downwards.
TTGTGTAGCTCAGGTAGCTCATGGTTCTACCTGAAGCTCCTGAGCTGTATGCAGCAGCATGAACACCCTCACAGCACAGTACAGTGCTACATTGCTGTTTTAACATGCAAAAATCCTAGCAACACAGCTAATAGTTCACCTATTAGCAGCTGTGCTGTGCTGCACAGGTGCCAGCCCTCCATCAGCAGTGGCACGCTCACATCCTGCTGAGTTCCTCTTGGGATCTTTCTCAGTCACGAATGTTGCTGTTGTGTTCTGTTTTGGATGGGTTGCTGTCTTGTTTTGTTGTTCTGTACATCTCTGACACAGCCAGGACGGCTGTTTCAGGACTTTATTTTTGCTGCGTGTTTTGGAAGTCTGCTGGTTAAAAGCCTAGAAAATGAGGTTTATTTCAATGTCATGGAAATGCAGAGAAAATGGGAAGCTGTTTGAGATTCTCCTAATTGAGCTCTTTCCAATTCACTGAGAAGAAGTTGGTGCCAATTGCTCTATAAATAGTAATTCTGCTTAATAACAGCAAGTTTCTGATTGAACCTACAGGTACATTGCCCATGACCATCACCCCCATTTTATCAGCCTGGGCACCTATTGGGATGCTATGGCAAGGCAGCCTGCAACGTGAGACGTGTTTTCTCCTGCTGTCTTGTAACCAGGGGCCTGAGGTCACGTGCAGCAGAGATTCACTGTCTGCCTGCGGCAGTCCTTGTGCTGCTGTCCCCTTGCTGCACACTGCCAACCCATGCCAACATCCAGACAAGTGTGGGTGCCCATCCATGGAGGTGCCCAAAGCAGCCTGATCTGCTGGGAGCACCCAGCCCGTGGCAGGGCTTGGAACTCAGTGACCTTGAAAGTCCCTTCCAACCCAAGCCGTTCTGTGAACCCATGAGGAGCTGCTGGCACTCTGGGCTGTGCACTCTGAGCTCCTGCAGCCCCAGGGGCAGAGCGCAGCCCGGCTGCAGGTGGTAATGCTGCAGTGCTGAGCCCAACAGCCACCGCCAAGAGGCCTTGCCAAGCGTGCTGACTTGTTTGTCTGTCTTCACATGGGGTCTGCATGCATACTAAGTAGTTCCTCCATGAAAAATCCTTGAATTCCAAAGCTGCTATTCACAGTAATTGCACTTTAAGAGGAAAGAAGGGCATTGCAGTTTTGTTCCTTACAGTGCTCTCTGCACAGTGTCTTCTATAACACCTAAATAAAGCTCAGGCACTTGCCTTGCTTTGTAGTCATGCTTTCCCCTGGTAATATTTTTTTTTGAGACATGAAAACATTATGACATTAAAGGCATCCTCAGTCTGTGCAGGTTCTGTACAAAAATGGAAGGGTGATCAGAGGCAGAAAAAGGTAACACTTGAAACGAGGGACTTTTCAGCTGCTTGGTGTCACCAGGGACAGTGGGACAGCTGCTTGGACTGGTATGGAAAAGCTGATGCTGTGCCCCCTGCACCGACACCTGCACAGCACAGCCCATGTCCTTCCCCTGGATTGCAGGTCACTGATAATATACTGCTAAGCCTTTCTTGCTGTAGTTGAAGGTGGTTATTTATTGATCTGCTCTTGGCAGCTGGTAAAATGCCAGCTTTCAGCATTAGCTACTGGCCTCGTTTTATTTAAACCTTGTAAAATTTCATCATTTCTCTTCAGCAGCGAGAATGTGTAAATGTTTCTCCTGGAATAGTTTAGAATAAGGCTTTTGACCTTCTTCTGCTCTAAACCTTAACACTCTTACGGTTTCAAAAAAGAGTCATGAGAAGTTCCCTCTGGTGCCCTTCCTGTGGCCTTCTGGATTGGTGGCCAATCTGTAGCAGGGCTGTCTTGAAGGGAGCGTGGTGACATTGGGAGCAAAAATTAATAATTACTACCAGCTCAGACCAAATCTGTGGTTTTAAGATTTCTTTTTTGTTGTTGTTTTGTGATTTATTTTTATTTTTGTAGTGGCAACAAAACATCCCTGTATGTCCTTAGACAGCAAAGTGTGAAGTCTGTTGTTTGGAATACCTGCGTGCTGATGGCTCTTGCAGTGTGAGAGAAGGTGCAGGAAAACATCTGGTTGGGGGTTGCTATTTTGACACAGGAGTGTTGGAGAGCACTGCTGGATTTCTTTGTACTACCTGCAGAAATGGAGACAGATGGGGCAAGAATTGCGGAGCCTATTAAAAATCAACCTCCCTGTGTTATTAATATTCTTTTCCACATGTAGATCTCTCTGTAGTGATAAAAGGAACATTTACAGACTGTTGTAATGAAATATCCTGACTGCTGTTACTATGAGTAGGCTCATTCTGTAAGTAGGCCATTCCATGATTCATTTATAAGGAGTTTCTTGAGTCAACTCCAGGAGCATCACTTGTGATGGACAGTGCGTTTACCCATTACTCTTTGAGAATATTCTGTGGACTGTTAAATTTGTTGCCATTCCAAGTCATCCATCTGTTCGGCATCTATTTTCCTAGTATTTGATCCACGTTACCTTTTTTACCTTTTTGGATCCATTCATAGGCTTGCGGAGTGTTCCAGCATAGCTGCACAGCGCTCCCAAGGAAGGCTGGGCACCCCAAGTGATACCCAGTGCAGGTCCTGCTGAGAGCTGAACTGGTGGGATGCACTCATCCACATCCCTGCTGTGAGATATGGTGCTAAATTCCATTTAATAATTGCCCTAATGAGTATTGGAGGTGAGTTGCAATTGCCATTCCAGTGTAATTCAGCTTCCACTCATGGCAGCTCCTAATAGAACAACAGGTTCTGTGCATCTTCTGTCTTGTGATGCTACACATTTCTCTTGGTGAGGCTGATTGTCGATTTGATTTGGGTTTTGCTGCTGAGAAGTGCCATGCTTTGATAGCATGGAACAGCCTTCGGAGCAGATTGTGGAGTAGTTTTTTTTTCTGCTTTATTTTTATTTCAAGTTTGCTGGGCGTTTTGCTTGTCTCCAGATCCTGCAGTACTGCAGAAAAGGCACTGGGTCTCTGTGTACAAAACAGAGGCACCAGGCCTAACGCTGGCCTTTCCATTGCTCACACTTATGGTAAGAACCAGATAGATCCTGAGAGAAGAGGTAGTGTAATGTACAACAGCAGATTTCAGCAGGGTCTAAGCAGATGGAAGCAGGAAATGAGGAGCAGTGACAAACATGACATGCCTTGTATTCTTTGCAATAAATTCATCTGAATGCTGAGTTGCTGTGTATATGTGCAAAATGTCTCCCTCTAATTTTAGGGCTGCAATTTATTTTATTTGGCATCTATATAGCTGTTGGCTTGTCCCCTGTGGCTGTAGGCATAAAAAAATACTTTTTGCAGTTTGTTTGCTGTTGTGTATTTCTTTGCAGCAATTAAGTGTTTTAATTCTTTTTTTTTTCCTCCTAACAGTTGTTTGTGGTTTTAATTCTCTTGTGTCTGACCCGTGTGCCTTTGCTGCAAATGTTACCACTGCTGTGCATCGGCAAGGAAAGTTTCACTGGTGCCATGGAGGGGAGGACGAAAGCTCAGGCTTTGGTTTGGTGCTGTTTTGTGACAGCAGTGTGGCTGCACGCAGGGATGGTGAGCAGTGGTGAGGTCAGAGTACTGCCCAGGTTCCATTCCCAGGCTGTAGCACTAAGCCTTCAGACCCAGTGCCCTCCAAAACCAATTATGGTTATTTTGTGGCATCCAGAGCTACATGTAGCTACATGTAATGCTGACAGCTGGCTGTGTGTAGTTACTCAAGCAGGGAGTAGGGAATGTGGTTGTTCTTGAAAGAATTTGTGTTAGGGGAGTCTATTGATGTACTGCTACACGGACTGCACGGAGAGGTTGTGGATGCCCCATTATAGAATCTGAGAATGGCCTGGGTTGCAAAGGAGCACAGTGCTCATCCAGCTCCAACCCCTGCTGTGTGCAGGTCACCAACCAGCAGCCCAGGCTGCCCAGAGCCACATCCAGCCTGGCCTTGAATGCCTGCAGGGATGGGGCATCCACAGCCTCCTTGGGCAGCCTGTGCCAGTGCCTCACCACCCTCTGAATGGAAAACTTCCTCCTAATATCCAACCTAAGCCTCCCCTGTCTCAGTTTAAAACCATTCCACCTTGTTCTATCACAAAGGCCATGCTGGATGTGGCTCTGGGCAGCCTGATCTAGTGGTTTGCAACCCTGCCCATGGCAGTGGATTGAAACTAGATGACCTTTAATGTTCTGTCCAATCCAGGCCATTCTTCATTTCATCCGGGTACAGCTGCTGAGGAACAGGCTGAGCCCACACTTACTGTTGCTGATGGGACTCGGCGTGAAAGGCTCTGCTGGGAGATGGGTGCAGCACAAGCCTGGCATCCCACCAGAGTCCCGGGGTGCTCATGGGGCATCCCTGCATGTGCATGGTCTGTGAGGGTGCTGAGAAGGACTTGTGTGGAGCTGGAAAGCCAGGAATCCAAAACAAGGATTTTGGGCATGTTCGGAGGTGTGGTTCAGCCCCATCATCAGAGGTCATCAGGGCTTGTTGTGACAAACCTGAGTGTCAGGATAGCCATGCTCTACACATGGGTATGTAGCAGGAAATACCAGTGACAAAGCAGCACAGTTTACTCAGTCAGCTAATTCCACGTTCCATTAGAACAAAGTGAAGAATGCTGCAGATTGGGAGCATGCTTTCATAGCAATCAGTACTTAAATTATTTTTCTCCTTACACCACCTGTTCTGGCAGCTAACAACAATACAGAATTTTATATTGTGTTATTACTTGAAAATGGAAACAAATGGAACAAGGCTGCGTGGCAGTCATTGCCATTCCGTGCTCTCCATTCTCCCGTGGCAGGTCTCTATTAGTCATCATCACCAGCAGTGCAGGCAGGGCTGCTGCTTCTCATGCTGGTGGGCAAACGTTTGCATTGTAGCTCATTGACTCCAGAAAATCATAGTAGAATTGAGACTGCTTATTGCTGTGACTATTTGCTTACTTTAAGTTTGCAGAGACTGATTGAATCTGCAGATGAAGAGCCCAATATTTTCAGTAGAAGTATTGGATTCGTAAATCTTCAGTTCATTCCTTTGTTAAAATTTCACGCTCTGTGAAGAAAAGACTGTAGATGAGGTAACCAAAATGTAGAACAACTTGTTTGATCATCACTCCCACTGATTTTCCTAGCACTGAATTATCCTGGCTTAGGCAGTGCATGTGCTCTGCTGTGTACGGTGCAGCCTCACTGGCTGGTGATCCTGCAGGTAGGATGTGGGGTTACTGTCAGCAGAATTTTGAGTAGGAGCACAAAATGGATTCTCACTTCCAGAAATCAAACTAGTTCCTTACACCTGGGGGCTGTTGGAGGTCATTCCGTGGGTTCAATTGCAATAATGACAGGTTTCATTGCAACACATGGCCTTGCTGTGGCAGCCTTGGCATGGATGCATGCTGAACAGCTATTGTTTGTTACTACATCCCTTCCTGGCATCAGTATTCCTAAGGACAGCAGCACAGCAAATTCTTGTTGAGCATAAGTGTAAATTAGAAGCAAATCCTTGATGACTATGTGATGATTCTAGCAGGCTTTAGTGTATATTAAAGACTGAGCCCACAGGGCTATTAATATCAATTAAATCAGTAACCAACACCAAAGAGGATTTTATTTCAATTCCCAGATAACTTAGAGAAACAATATTGATTTTATTTTTTTTTTCCAGTGGCCACAACCTGCCTGTTGTGTTCAGAGCATTTTTTCCTACTTAGCTGAAATCCTTCACCTTATCCAGAACTCCGCAGTCACTGACATGCTTTATTTTGAGCGTGGGTTCGTAGTGTATGTTAAATGTCTGAAGGACTGTTTAAATAGAGCACCGTGATGATGTAAGATTTGGTGCTTGCTGGACCAATTGTTTCATGCTGAGTGATTCTGGATCACTGCAGAATCCATTCTGAGTGATAGGTTCAGAAAAACGAGGTAGGAAATAAGCAGAGAAACAGTAGTATGTTTGGTATTTGGGGTGAAGTACTGTTAAGAAGTGTATTTTAACATGGAAAAAAGGAATTTTCAGTAGTGCCTTAATGCTTTTGAAGAAAACAGAATAACAAAATAATTCATTCGCTTGTATTTTTTAATTAGTAAATTAAATAGGAGTTAGAAAGCATAAAATCATGAGAATGCTGGTAACATTCTCCCTGTTTACCAGTTGACAGTGCTGATTTGACCATTGTTCAGTATGACTGAAGAAAAATAAATTTGGATGTGTTTCAGATGTTTTGGGCACTGCTTAATGTGAATAATATGCCTCAGGAAAACTTGCAGTCCACTGATTTCACCTTAGAATCTGAGCAAGCAATCCAGCAGAACCACAAGAATTAGATTTAGAAACAATTTTGCTGCACGCTCCCAATCAACCTTTTTCTTAGAAAATGGTCTAATTAAGAACAAAAATAGCCATTACAAAATCGTGTTCCATTGCCATTTCCTTTTGCTTCCTCACTCAGCTTTGCTGGAAAACAAAACCTCGTTCTGCCAGCACTGAGCACCAGGGCTGATGCTGCCCTTACGTGAGGTTTGTGCTCCTCGTGCTGCTGCAGCTTCGCAGAGCTGTTTGTTCTGCAGCCACTCGGTGTACGACCTTGAGCAAGGCAGCAAGGGCTAAATTTTTCAGAAAGTGGTCTTTAATTAGGCAAATTTCTGTTCACTGCTGTATGCCTTGGGGCTGCTTGAAGCGGGATGCTGGAAAAATGCATTTGTTGGGCCTTGCTTGTCTGAGAAGTCAGAATTGCATGAATAAAGAAAATGCTGTGACCTTGGCTGCCTGCTTTAGAAGCAGTACAGATCAGTGTGTGGTAGTGAACCTGTGTTGGTGTTGCAGAATGGTGGGGCTGGTTGGAAGGACGTGGCTGAGGAGCTGAGAGCTGCCATGTGCTCACTCCCAGGCTCTCTTAGTACTCAGCAGCTCCTGGTTGTCCTTTGGTTCCTCACCAAATGCACCCTGAGTGCAGGAAGCACAAGTCCTGTCTGTAGATGTGTTGGCTGAGCCCAACCTCCTTGAGCTGCCTCATTGCAGGGTGCAGTCCCACCACCTGTCCATGTCTGTGTCCATCTCCTGCTGGGACTATGGACCCATACTCAAAGCATGTCAGTGAGTGGGGAGCATCACCTCCTGCTGGCAGCCAGGATGTGCTGCTCCTCATTAAGCACATCCCCCAAATCTGTGTCCCCAGAGCATGTGGTCACTTACAATGTTTGGTACAGTCAGTGGCTGCTGCATCTTGTTCTTCCTCATCTCTGGAGCAGTTGGATAGGCAGAGGGTTCTGAAATAGGCAAGAAGTGGCTCTCTTTGTTAATTCTAATGTGTGTAATGGTTGGTATGCTTCAGAAATAAAGGGATATGCCTGCAACTTTCTAGGTCCTCTGCAGGCAGAAAGCTGGAAGGTCATTCCGTACAAGTTTGCTGTTTTCTGAAAGCTAGAGCCTAAAATGGCAAGTCCTGATGTGACAAGACAAATACCAGCAGAAGAAAACAAATGAAAGAAAATACCCCAAATATTTGTACTGTTTCCATGACTTCTTTGAATTATATATTAAAAAAAAAGAAAAAAATCCCTCATTCTGCCTGGCTGCCATAGAGCAGCTGTGCCAGCAGCCATCAGCCCACTGGTGCATGTGGTTTGATGGAGAGCACTCGTTGGAAATGTGTAACTGACTGCTGCCAGGGAACTTCTCACAGGCTTTACCTGATGGGGGTCACTCATGTGAGTCTGCTGTCCTTTTTTTATGTGTGTAGAAGCTTCCAGTTCTGGACAACCTTTTGGAAAAGTCCTGGAGAGCCGAATACAGCTGCAAAACCTGTGGCAGGCTATTTAAAGACATAATAGAGCATGGCACAAAAGTAAGACCTTTCTCTGGGCTCTCTAATGCAATTATATAGCAAGTATGTAACTTTATCAGGACTATTGTTGAGCTTTCAAAAATTCTATAGAAAAGTTGGTATTTTCTGCTCCTTTAATAGCAGGTCGGTGTGTGCATGTGGCTGCCAGTTTTATTGGCAGCTTTATTAACTTCCTTGCTGCCACAGTGAGAGCTGAGAAACAGCACTTGTTTCTCTCCACTTCAGACTTTTTTTTCCCTGGTTTTGCTTTTTCACTTCAAGCTGCACTGTCCCAGAATCCCAGCTGGAGCCAGCACCCTATTGCACTAAGTGCTATATGTTAAAGGAGCAGTGTGTAATGTAGTAAATAATGCTACAGGTGTGGATAAAACTGTAGCCTTTTCATTTTTTCCTCCACTGTTTGGTCTATTGCATGTGTATTCTGTGTCTGTCTGATGAGGAAACGTTTAGATCTGATTCATCAGATTCGTCAAGGTAAAGGTGATCCTAATGTTAAATAGAAAGTCTCACTGATTTCTTGAGGCTGCTCATTTGTTAGAGAAAGAGAAGCATTGATATGCAGTAATGAATTGAATTCATAATGTAGTAAACATGCATGTGTTGTTTTTCCAGGTGAGTTTAAAGATTGTCACTGCGATATCATCACGACAAATACTTCTGAGGAGAAGTTCTTACTTCACCACGTGAGTTAACCAGCATTACCAGCAAAGTCCTGGGGATGCCAGCAGTGTGGGGTGTGATTTCCAGTGTAGCATTGAAGAGAGGTTTCAAGAAGGCATGTGCTGGCAGGGAGGAGGCCAACCAGCCAGAGGTAAAATGATTAATAAATAATTTTTACGTAAGGAAAGAAGCATTTCTGAAATGTCAGTAGCTACTACATAAATACACGTGCCATTATTTGAAACTGCAGTGATAAATCCATGCTGTGTGACAGAATTATGGTCTGAGCAATGAGTTGTGATGTCATGGAACAGAAGTTGGACCAGTCATTAGAAGATGAAAGCGGATCGAGTACTTTTATGGTCAGAGGAGAAGGCAGGAGTTGTACGCAGGGCTTTCTGGCCTCCAGAATCCTTGTCCATAACCATACTAAGAGTGCTGTGTGCTGGACATGCTTTCTCCTTCATGCCAGTGTTATGTACAGCCTCCGGTCAGCACGAGTCAGAAATAAGGGGAGATGCCTTCTCAGCTGGTCACATAAATACTTCATTGCTGAGAAATTACATCATTCAGCTTATATTTGGAGTAAGGCGTTCAGAAAGTCTGTGTCACCCAAAATGTTGAATTTGCTTCAGTTTTCTTGTCAGTGAGTACATGTGAGGTAACCATTTGCTTTCTGTGGCAATATTGATTGCTGTAAATAATAACACTCCAAGCAGATGAAAACTTTTGCTCCAAAAATAAATACTCAGAGCAGCCAAAGGGAAAGAAAGCCATCAGCAAGCTCAGGGCAGAAGTTACCAATGGAATCTCCAAAAAGGTTGGAAAAGTAAGGCTTACTGACTGGTAGCGATGGGTGTCTTAGCATTGTCAGCAGCTATTGCTTCATTCCTTAGGACCACGTGTGGTGATAAGGCATGAATTTAAATCTGGTTCTGGAAAACACAATTGGTGCCCACGTGTCACAGTGTGACACACAGAAGTCAGCCAGGGTAGGTAAGGATCTTGTGCTGGCCATGTGTACGTTCATTTTCTTCAGTGCCCAGTGCCCATTTATGCAGATTCTGCTCAAGTTAGTTATGTTCTCTGGGATCAGCGGCCACTGGAGTCAGTAGTTACTCATTCTTCTCTTTTGACAGGGATGTATAATCTTTTTGTTACCGGTATTATGTGTCTGGAGCATGCAAATTCATCTTTTGACAAGCGTGGCAGTGCTTGTAAATAGCACTTACATGAGTGCTTGTATGTCTGACTGTGGGTCATCCAGAAGCAAAGAACTTGCAAGGGTGTTGTTTCTGTCTAACAAAGCCTTATTTATTGTAGGGGCAAACTATGAGGGGAGTCAGTGCTGGCAAATTCCTCTGTTTTCTTACAACTGCATTAATTTCTTTCTTCCCTCTCCTTCACCTTTGTAACCACAACCTTCCTGCCTAGCATGGAAGCACCTCTCTCCAGGACCAGGTTACAAGGCACAGAGGACTGCTTCCATGCATTTGAGGGATGTTCTACCCTAGGCTTTCCGTGGAGCAAGAGCTGCAGGGCACCATGTGCCATTCTGCCCTCTGCACCTCCATAAGCAGCCAAAGGTCTCTGATCAATGAGCGGGTTCTGTGTGCTCCTCTGCTCCTGCTGGGACACAGCGGTGGCTGGAGGGGATGGATGGTGGGGAAGCTGTCCAGCCTGTGGATGGGGAGCTGAGGATAAACCTGCTCCCAAATCGGGTACCTTCATTTTCTCACCAGAACTGAGAGTTCACGCTAAATAAGCGGTCAGTGTCTTTAGGGTGGCTTTAATGATCCTGTGTAGCTAACCAAGGCTGTCAGCGAACTGGGATTTCTGCTCCAGGGTGAGATGTTTCGGGCTGGAGATCGTTGCTGGCAGTTCTGGCAGAGGCTGTGGTTTTCAGGCCTGGGCTGTGGAAGTGCTTCCTGAGCTATTCATCTCTGCCCTGCGCACAGAAGCCATGTTTGGGGATCTGTCTGCCTCTTTCAGGGCACTGGCTGAACTGCAAAGAGCATAAAAGCTTCCCTTCACTTTTCTCTGGTGCCACCGCAGTAGCTGGCAGCCGAGTGAATGTGTGAGTGTGTGTGTGAGGGCAGCTGGGCACAGAGGGCCAATTCACAGCCTCGCCAGCCCCTGCTCTGCTTTGTTGGAGAGCCAGGGCCTGCCCAGGAGAGGACAGATTTCCTGGCTCCTTCCCCTCTCCAGCTGCACCGCGCAGAACCTGTTAACGTGCATTGATGTGCCACTGCGGATAGGCCAGATGCAGGGCAGAAAAGCACGAGGAAGCCCACACTGACATCACTTGTGGGCTCGTCTCACAGCTTTTAGCAACTTCTCCCAAATCAATTGCTCCCCAAACTTTTCCATCTCCACCCAAAAACACACGTCAGCTGGTGCTCTAAGTCTGCTGTCGTGTCCCCTGCTGTTCCCCCACTGGAGCCTGTTTCTGCTTTCTCGTACAGCTTTGGCCAACTGCTGCCGGTTTCCTTTGGCACGGACAGGCACTGTGATCCTCAGCTGGGAGCCTTTCATTTGGGATTGCAAACTTTGGAGAGAAGGCACTGAAAGAGTTCAGTGTAAAATTAAAAGCCTGCTTGGAGAGATTTCTGATGCTGACCGATTAACAGCAACAATCTCTTTGCTTTCAGTGCTTAATGGGCTGCATTAATTAAGCAAGGGATGAGTTTGGATGGGAAAATGGAGTGTAATTGTGGGAATCAGCCTTAGCTCTCAAAGTGTGCAGGCTGTCCCTTGGTTTGTGAAGAACATTCTTTCGTAGACACCTTAGACTCTGCTTTCCAAAATGTAAGAAGGCCTTTGCATTCTGAAAGCACCAATGGTTCTGTTAATTTTTTTTCTATGAACCAATTTCATCTGCTGAGCAGCAGCACACAGCCCTCACCCTGAGCCCATTTCATTACTGACTGCTGCTACCTGCTCTGGGAAGTCAGTATACAGTTCTGATTTTTTTTATGTGGACACGAACATGGCCATGGTATCGTTGTGGATGAGTGCTGAAATGAGCGTGTTATTGTCAGGGCTTTTTGACAAATGTCATTTTAAAAGCATTTCTGGGAGGGTTTGTTGTTTTTTTGTGGTTTTTTTTTTTTTTTTGGAGTTATTGTTTCTCTTCTGTTCTGACAGTTGGCAAACATCAAAAAAGATCTGCTAAGGAGACAGATGCTGACTTAGTGGGTACACAGTTTGAATGACAAACCAAGATCAACAGATCATTATTTTTCACAGCAAGCAAAGAAGAGCTGAGAGAAATGGCTCATCTTGGTGCCAACCTGTGCCAGAAGCATCTCTCATGTTCCAGAATGCCACACAACAGGAGAGGCTCTCTGCACCGTTTTGGGGTTTTGCACTGTTTGATTGCAATTATGTTCTTTTTCCATTTGGGCCACTACCAGTTGGCTCAAAGCACTGCCTTTGCAAAAAGGAGACTGATAACCTCATCTGCTCCGATTCCAATCAGAGGTAATAAGTTGTTGTATGTGGATTCAGTTAATAGCAGTGGTAATTCCACGTAACAGTCATTTTATACTTCTGTGCGCAGCTTCTGAGGTTTGAGTGCTGCTGGATTGATAAACTCAGCATATTTTTCTGCAGGTCACTGGAACAGGCTGCCCAAGGAGGCTGTGGATGCCCCATCCCTGCAGGCATCCAAGGCCAGGCTGGATGTGGCTCTGGGCAGCCCGGTCTGCTGGTTGGCGACCTGCACACAGCAGGAGGTGGAAACTTGATGATCATTGCTGTCCTTTTCAACCCAGGCTGTTCTGTGACTCTGTCAAGTCCTGCACTTGTACACAGCAGCAGATGATCTGCCCAACGCCTTTCCTGTCCTGGTCCTGGAAGGTTTCTTTGAGCAGCACAGCCATGTAACAGAACATGAGTGCGATGTGCCAAGCCATTGGGAAGCCTGTGTATTCTTTTACACTTTGAACACAGCAATAGTACTGGTTAGGCTATAATTACTTGTCTGCTTGTGTTAAACAAAAGGATTGTTGTGTTACTTAAAAAGCCGAGTTTTCAAATGCAGGTGATTAATTGCACAACCTGCTCTATTTGTCCCTCAGATGGAATCTGATCACTGGGATCCCACCTGTGGTTAAGGGACCTCCCACATAAGTGGCCATGTGCTGCTGCAGGCTGTGGCCGTGTGAATCCAATTGATGCTGCAGAAGGTCCCCATTTTGCCTCAATCTCTTCTTGCTTTTGTTCTTTTTGTAACTAAGTGACAATTTAAGTCTCCTTAGTGTGAGCCAATAATGGTGTGAACTAGCTAGGCTAGCCCCAGTCACTGTGAAGGCAAACAGGCACTCGGTCAGCCCTTGTCTTCTGGCTGGAGCAGAGAACTCACTCTGTTCTCGTTACTGCCAGTAGGCAGTGGAATGCAGGCAGGTGACTGACCAGGGTGATCTCAGGTTGTTGCTTCTGAGTCACGGCAGTCATTTTCAGCTCAATATTTCTTGAGCACCAGAAGCTTCTAAATGGTGGAGTGAAACTTCTGAGCAGCTCCCATCGTGGGTGTGCTCGCTCCCAAGTTAGAAATGCGGGTTACAGGCCAAGTGCTCTATTGTGACTCTGACAGATGCATCTTTCTCTTTCACTATTAGCTATAAAAAAAAATTACAAAAAGGCAAAACTGGTGCTGCCCTTCCTCCTTTGCTGGGATCAGCCAGCACAGGCTGACACAAGCCTGCCTCTGTTAGTTCTGAACCTGTTGTTTTCTCTGGTAGGGCAGCATCTTTGAGCATAACTGCATCTGCTGAAAGTAGAGAATAAACCAGTTTGCTCTCAGTGTCTGTGTGTGACTCTGGGATGTGAGAGGAGCAGGCTGTGGGAGGAGGGCAGCTCTGCTCCTTTGGCCCCAGGTGCCTCCATGGGGAGTTCTGGTGATGAATTGACAACCTGTGAAATCATGACGTCTGCACCCAGTCACACCGCTGACCTTCCTGCATCTTTCCCACTGCCTGCTGCTCAAATTTCAGCATGGAAGAGAGCAAGTGGAGTTGGTTGCTGGGGCTGGAAATGGCTTTCTGCAAGTAACGGCAGCTCCAAAACTGTGCTGTGTATGGAGAGCACAGCCTTTGTTTTGAAGTACTGCAAGGCAGTACAGGATTTCAGGAGAGGTGTTGTTTTGCCATTCCTGGGCTACTGTGAAGAAGATGGAGAAAGCACTGTTTTTCTGGGAGACAAATACTGTATGCTTCAAAATGAGAAGGAATTCCTAATGCAAAATGAAGAGACGGCTTCAAAATGGTGCTGTAGGAAGGAGATGTTTTCTGGGCGTTTAATTATGGGGCTGATCTGAATGGGAACATCCAAGTCTATTTTGATGTGATGATTGCAAACAAAGCTAATGCAGTTTGCAGAGGCGTCAGTCAGAGTCGATGGGAGTTTGTTTCCCTCAGTCACAAAACTGCACCAGGCGCCGCAATTAAAACCTTTTTTTCTGTGACTTGCTGGTACGTCAGGCATCAGCACGAGGTTAGCAGAATTCTGAGTTATCTTGTTCAGAATTCAGTAGGAATTTCTGTGCTATGAAGACATGCTGGTAGTTTCACAGCAGATCTTCCTTATGAATATGTACACTGAAGTGCCTCAGCATGCACGGTGCAAACCATTACGTGCACGGATGTGTGTTTGTTTTAATCTCCTCGAATTCAAATGTAACTCTGCTCTTCTTGCTGTTGACTCTGCTCCCATCAAGCTCTACGCCATCGACTGCATTACTTTACTAGATGTGTGCTGGGAACATGGATGCCATAAGGTGTGTTTTCCTCATTCCTCTCTGAGATTTCTTGCCTTTGTGGCCTCTGGTTTTCCCTGTGTTAAGCATTTTGAATTTTTGTTCCTTCTCATGCTCTCCCACAACAAGACATAGGAGTGTCTCAGTCTGTTTTCCTCTAACCACTGAGGGAAGACAGAAATGAGAAGAAATCGTTCTCCAAGTTATTCACCCACTGTGGTGTGAAGGTTGAGGGTTTTCAGAGTGGGAGGGTGCTGAAGACCTGAGTACTAGTAAAGAAAACAAGGTTTTTTTCCTCATTAATTTCTCCATGTATCTCTTATTTAGGGAAAGATGAGCAAAAACCATGGACACACCAGCTGTGCTTTTGCTCAGATCAGGGAGATGTCAAATGAGATGGCAATGAAGGAATAAAATGGTTTAAAAGAAGTAAGTGCAGCTCCTGGTGAGACATCACGGCACAGAGGAGGAATGGGCTGGGGAGCATCTGGAAAAATGGGGATCTACAAACGATTGAATGCCACAGTGATCTTAAAGAATTGCTTATCAGCTTGGTGAGTTAGTGTTTTGTTCAGACAGCTTGGGAGTTGGAGAGGGAAACTGGGGCATTGGGGAGGAGTAAGTATGCAATTCCTGCATCTATCAGAGCAATAACGGGGCAGGTGTGTAAGTCTGCCCTGGAAATGCTTGAGCAGACCCTCTCCAGGGCCTGGCTTAGTTCTCAGAAGAGCTCAGAGGGGTTTCTTGCTCAGCATTGGGTAAGGGAAGTGCAGGTGGGGCTCTTAAAGCACAGATGGAAGACATCCACTGTGTAATTTCTAATGGCTTCTTTCAGATTTGAGATTCTTTGTCCCCAGATCAGTAATTACAAGAAATTGCAAGTCTGATGCTAGGACACAGATCCTGAATAACTCTAAGGCAGCATAACTCCATTGAACTCAAGGACTGCAGCATCTTTTCTTCTGTTCTTGAACGTGGATGAACAGATTGCCTTACACAGCTGTGGTATAACAGGGGTTAATCATTATTCAAGTGCTGCTGTGCCTAATGTTTGTTGACATTTAATTGAAACAAAGCCTAGGAAAGTGAAAACGAGAGTAGGAGATTTCCTAAATCAGTGCGTCTAAGTGGGGGAGAATTTAATTTCTATGTTGGAAATTGCAAGTTTGACTCAAGAGCTGAGTTAAGCTTTCCTTCCTGTTTGTATTAGAATGGATCAGTTTCTAATTCGTATAAATTAAGTCCTTTATTTAAAAAGAAGAAGGAATGTGGGGGAGATGCTTTGTTATCATTTTCTGTAAGTTGTTCTTTTCCCATCTGTTAGTTTTAATATAGTTTTTATGCATCTGAAAGTAAACACACTTTTTCCTGCACGACATTCCTCCTGCTGCTCCAGCGTCCCAATGTAAGTTACAATACATGCTACACTCCAGTAGAAAAGCATCACTTTTTTTTCCTCCCAACAATTACCAAAGGTTACACCAGGTGCAAAGGCATTAGTTGATTTAATGTTTCAGAACCATTCAAGAGAAAGTGCACTTGTCACTTTCCAAACTGTCTAATGCTGCCTTTGCCTCCAGCGAAACAAAAGAGGGTTTTGTTTGCGCTGCAGAAGGGTTTGCTCGTGAGCTGTTGCCACTTAATTGTTGACATTGTACCTTTGCATTGCTCTTAGTTCAAGGATCATAAACTTGGTCAGGTTGATTACTTACCAATTAATCTCAAATGGATTTCACCGTCTAATCTAATTACTTGCATTTCTGTTCTGTGCTGCTGTTACACCTCTTGTAAGGCTTTCAGCAAACTCAATACTGACAATGTACAAGGATGCTGAGGCTTGGCATTTATAAATGTCAGGAATCACACGTGCTCGTTTCAGTTTGGTCTTTGTTTCTGGCTGTCCCAGTTACAGACGAGCCCCATCGAGGTGGTGTCCCTGTCTGAGCTGTTTGTTACATCTTGATCATAGCTGTCTTACGGGGCAGTCACGTTCTGGTCTGCCAGTCCTATTCTATTATCTTCTAGTGAAGAAAAAAAAAAGCTGCCTAATACCCTAATGATAGGCTCATGAAATCATGAAGCGTGTCATGCTGCGTAGTGGAAGATAATAGCTATGCCAATAACAGCAGCAGAACTTGTAAGCATTTATTATTGGAAAGCACGAGAATATTTTAAACACAGCTTCGGAACGGGTGGGTGAGCAGCCAGGACTGAGCCTCTGTGAGAGGCGGCTTTGTGTGCTCTGCTGGGTA
The DNA here is from genome assembly GCF_019238085.1 of Lagopus leucura. Taxonomy (NCBI): domain Eukaryota; kingdom Metazoa; phylum Chordata; class Aves; order Galliformes; family Phasianidae; genus Lagopus; species Lagopus leucura. The sequence goes on along the minus strand of NW_024962279.1, from coordinate 6,642,833 downwards.
CTGCAGGCTGCTCCGAGGAGGCCGAGGGAAGTGGTACCTTCTCCTTTTTTAATGACAAGTATGTTAATTTGTGTTTCCATCCCTCTCCCTATGCCTCTGCTTATTAGAGCAAATCTGCGAGTCTCAGGGAGGTGGTGTTGAAGAGGAAGGTGGAGATCACACTGAGTGACAGTCAGGAGTGGTTGCACGTGTGGGTTGGTGGCTGGTCCAGATGAACTTAGCGGTCGTTCCTTAGCCTTAATGATACTGTGAAATAAGCCATTGGCCAATTTTTCCTTAATTAGTATCAATAATTACTTTGTAATTTCATCTGTACCAGTCAGCATGCTAGGCTTGGACTTGCTCATGTCCTGCTGCAGTGGGCAGAGCTGTGTGGAGGAGGGTGTCCAGGTCCAAGGGGCAGAGAGCTGTCTGAGAAATCAGCTCCCATGTGTCGGACTAATGCAGTAAGGGAAGATGGCAGAAAAATAATTGCGTTCTCTTTGTTAATGAAAGATCAGTTCAAGTCACTGATGGCTTCACCAGCTTAATTACTTTGCAGCGGCGGCAGTCAGAGCCCTTGGTTCGAGGTCTGAAATAGCAAGTGTGTGTAGATATTCTGCAGTGAACAAGGCTGTTGTGTGCAATGGCAGTTCAGGGATATGGAGGTGCACGTGGAGAAGTGCAGGAAAAAGAGATGAGGTGCTTGGTGAAGGGCAGGGACATCTCCCAACCCAACAAGTGCTGTGTGCGCGGATGTGTGCTTGTTCTGTGTGAGAGTTGCTGTGTTCAGCTATGTGCACGTTCTGCAGGGGATCCAGCAGACAGTAAAACATAGACAGTGATTCAATAGAACCCAGAGGGAACAAGTAATGTGATGCAAATATTGGGCCCAGCCAATCTATAGTAAGGATTTATAAGGCAGACAGCGATTGGTGAGTAAAATGGTTATCTCCCACTTCTACGTGCAAGATGAAGAAAATGTCCAAAGAGGCCCCAACAAGGGTGATAAAAGCATTTTTGAGTTTTGTGAAGGAAAGTGAATGTTTGCTTTGGGGAGTAAAGGGACAGAGGAGTGGTCCTGGCTTTGTCCTTGAGAGTTTTGTATGGGATAACACTGTGCTGCACCGTATGTGAGCATGTGACACCAAAGTTACCAGGATGCACCTAGAGACCTGTGAAGCAGGGCTGATTTCAGTGCTCGCTTGGATTAATGCTTCTTGGCTGAGTCAGGCCCTGCATTTTTCCCTGGTTATTTCAAAGGCTTGGGTCAATAGCAAATTAATCAACATCTCAGAGCAGTGTGTTGGTAAGGGCCAACTCATCATAACCAGCTGTCCAAACAGCAGTTCTATCGACATCTGACTTTTGAGTACTTCTTAAGTTCAAATGCATGTTTTGTGATAATATGAAAAAACTGCTGCTATTCAGTCGTTGACCCAAAATCTTTGTGGAACATTGGAGTTCTCACTTTATGTTAGCTTTTCTTTTTTTGGTTTCCCATTTAGAGCTGCAAGACGTGGCGCAGAGCAGTAGAAGTGTGTGGTTACCTTCAAGATTGCATTCAAAGGACCAAGGGGGATCTGTCCTGTGCTGGCACATCGCACCCTGCCCTGTCCTGACTTCCTTGCTGGCAGTAAGATGCCAACAGCCATGCTGGGTGCTGCATCACTGGGTTTTATCACTCTGGGATCATCATTTCTGTGGTGTGCCTTGCCAGGCTACGCGTTTCTGTATCGTCTGACTTGTAATTATATCCCCTCGGTGAAACAGTTTTCTGATAAACTGGAAGGACTTATTCATCTGCTTCTGCTGAACTATGTATAGAACTGAGCCGCAGCCGTGATTTGTACCCTTGTAGTTGTTTATTATTCCTTCCTGGGAGTCTCAATGCCTGTTGGAGAAATCTGTGGTGTGGGATGGTGTCGTGGCAGTAGTGAAGAGCTGGGTTCAAAGTGGGAGGCAGCCATTCCAGAACGTTTTTATTTTTAGATCCTCCTTTCCTCAGTCTTGGATGCTGCCTCTCTGCCCTCCTTCAGTCTGATTGCTGCCAAGCTGTGCGAGACAACTTCAGACTGACATCCAGCCACAGCTTGAAATGCGCCTTGAAATCTGTTTTAATTAGATACGAGCCATAATAATTTAATTACAGATCCACCCACTAAATTGTCTGTTTTGAATTTTAGCAGCCACATTGTACACAGAAACAAAATGTTTGGAGCAGTTCCCTCTGATTCCTAGCAAGGGCATTGAAGCTAGGAGTGCAACGGCAGTGTGCTCTGCTTGTTTTACCTCTGGCTTGCTTGTCACCACACAGTGTGTAGCCTCTCAGAGCAGGGGACAGTGGAGCTGTGCAGGGTCTGGAGCACTGGTCTAACGGGGAGCAGCTGAGGGGGCTGGAGTGCTTCAGTCTGGAGAAGAGGAGCTCAGGGGAGGCCTCATCTCTCTCTATAGCTGCCTGAGCAGAGGTTGTGGCAAGAGGGAGATCAGCCTCTGCTCCTGGGTAACAGCAATAGGATGAGAGGGGTTGGCCATGCTTTGCACCAAGGCAGATTCCAGGTGGGATATGAGGAACAGCGTGTTCTCCAAAGAGCTGTCAGGTGCTGGCATGGGCTGCTCAGGGGGTGGTGGGGTCACCGTCCCTGAAGGTGTTCAAGAAACATGGAGATGTGGCCTGAGGGATGTGGGCAGTGGGTATGGTAGGGGTGGGCTGGGCTTGGAGATCTTGCAGGTCTTTTCAAACCTCTGTGGTTCTGTGGTCTACATAGAATATTCCAAGTTGGAGGAGACCCACGAGGCAGCTGGAACTTAGCTGCCTGCTCCTGTGGGTGTTTCCTAGTGCTGAGGAAGCCCCAGAGACAAGAGTGGGCAATGGATGGCTGGAGCTTGAGACGTATTCCATTGCCATATGAACAGACCTGTCAAATAACTAGTTCCTATCAACTGAATTAAATGGGCATCAGATGTTGAAGATGGAATTCCATCTTTCATTGTAGATATATAGAGACTGTTGTCCCAGAGGAATTGCTGCTGGGAACAGTGTTGGGGTTGCTATGCAGCGATCTGCATACCATGAGATACAGCTGTCTGAATTTGCAATTAAGAAGAAGATTGATAACTGTTAGGTCCTTGGCCATGTGTAGTAATTAGAATAGACAAAGCCACTTGGTCATGTGAGGGTGCTGGCTGGTATGCGATGCCATGCAGCAGGGCAGTGAGTGAGGGCTGTGCTGCACGAGAGGCTGTGTCTGAGCAGTGGGCTGGGGGTGGCCCTGAGCTCTGCTGCAGAGCACTGCTCAAGCCCTCAGGCGGATGCATGCATGCATTGAATCCTCCCAGTGGTGTCCATCGTGAACAGAGATGGCTATTCTTAGGGACAGGGTGACAGCAGAACTGTCCTGGGGAAAATACTTGCTAACATGCCAAAGTGCTGTGTGAGCAAACCTGAAACACTCTTTACTGATCAAGTGGGAGATGCTAATATGATTCGTTCTGAATTATCTAAAAGAAGGCATTAAGTAATGTTCTTGAAGGGCTTCGTGTTTTACTTCAGTATGTCTGAAGAAATACTGCTGTAGAGAACATTGTAGTTGACAGCACAAATTCTGTAATTCTCGTTAGCTCTATGGTGTAACATTTATTTTTACTTTGCTAGAGTTGCAGATTCAATGCAATCTTCAGGTTTGAACTGTTCTGTACCTTCATATTCACAAATGAGTAATCTCCAGCTTGATAATTTCTTCATTCTTACGTGTTCTTCAAGAACCTTCTTCAAGAACATGTAAGTTCTTGAAACTTGTGAAGGATGTTTTTTTTCCAAAATTTTGGACAGCTATTCTGATGAAATCCTGTTAACAGGATTTCTTAGTGGTGAGCAGTTGGTTGAAAAGCTGAGAAATCTAAATTAATTCTCCTTTTTGTTGCCTGTGGTATAAAATCCCATTTAAATCAGTTATGAAAGCTGCTGGATGGGAGCATCCATTCACGTGGGCAGCGGGTGCTTGAAAACAGCTGCTGTGCTGTGAGCTCAGCTAGGATCCCGAAGATGACTTAGAGATGTGCTCCTTGTAAATAGGCAGGGACCCTTGTGATGGAGGCCTGATGTCCTGAGGATAATTCTGCCTTCACCTGTGATGTGATTGGGCTGTGCTGCTTCATCCAGCTGCCTCCGGAGCAGGAAGCTGGCACGGCACTTGTCAGGTGCTCCTCTGTTTCCTTGGCTACAGGATTGTTTAAATGCCATCAGTTTTATTGGCATTAATGAGAACCTTCTGGGACACGTGTCTTCCCACAATAGGCAGCAGTCTCCTTTGCACTGCAGGCTGTGACAAAGCACTGGCTGTAGGGATGTGGTGTTTTGGGTACTGATCACCTCCCAGGAGGAAGAAAGCAGTTTAGGAAGAGAGAAATACTAAAACTGTGTAAGTCTCCATACTGAATATCCTCAGATGACGTCCTTTATTGTTGGAATCTTTCATTCCGTGACACTGACATGCTACCAAGACTTTTTGCTTCCAAAAACCAAGTATGTGTTTCTTTACAAACACCTATAATTATGTCAGAATTGTATAAAAGGTTTTCTATTTGCATAGGATAGAATTAATTTTGCATTCTTCTTTTAAATGAAGCACAGAGAAGGAACGAATAATTTATTCATGCAAAACCAACCCACATGAATCATTTATTTACCACTTCTGGTGATTTCTCAAGCTCCCTTTTTGTGCATCAAGCTGCAAATTAATAAAAAATTTCTTGGGATTGGTTTTGTCCAGAGAAAAGTAATTCCCTCCATAGCTTCCCCTATGCAGAAAAGCATTATGTGAACTTGGGGAGAAAAAGTCCATGGGAGGGATTTTGTTTGTTAAATGAAGTAACTCTGAAAGAGGAGCTGTAAGAGAAGCAGTTCTCATTCCTAATGAAGAAGGAAACAGAATTCTTTAAGTCAATCCGTGAATTCGGAGCAGCTCCCTCTATTATGTGATGTTTTACCACCCTGTGTGATGCGTGAGATCTGCAGATGCATGAAGAGGTGAGAGGTGTCCCAACTTCCTAAAACTGTGGTCCTTTTCCAGCATCAGAGTTTAACAGAACAAATTCTGCTCCTGCTGGGCTCAGGGGCAAACAGCCCATGGAGTTTGCTGTTTGGAGGTCGTTTGGAGGATGTTTCATGTGGTACCACGTGGGTTTTACAGTTAGGGTTAGGTGCTGTTTCTTGAGCCACCGTTTGGTGCTCAGGATGGGTTTTGCTCCATGTTCTGTTACTGCAGGGCATCCTTCTTCCATCTCAGAGGATTCAGTGGCGCTGTGAAACAAGGGAGAGTGCACATGCCTGATGGAACGATGGGCAGATGCTCGGATGTGCTGTAATTGAGAATGCTGCAAGGCTGTCATTTTACACTGTGTTAAGAGCTTCACAAATACGGGAAGATTGTCTTAACAAAGGTGAAAAGTAATTATTGTGCTCTTTTTGCCACTATCATCAAGGGCCTGTCAGCGTCTCCATTGTGCTAGAGATGGCTGGGGAGGCTAATCTGAGTGTGTGTGAGGAATACTTGTGTGGAATTAAAACCTGGTGAGAGGTGCAAATGTTTTGTTTAGTGTTCTGATTAACTTTCTTTCTCTTTCAGTAAATGGGCTCTTGAACTCATCACTGGTATTTCTATATAGACTTAGTTTAGGCCATTCAAGCAAAGGTAGAATGATCACAAGGGAAGTAATTACTGTTTGATGGATTTTCATAGCTCTGTTGGAAGTATTTTCTCTTGAAATGCACGTTTGTGTCACAGGAGTCAGTGCCTTAATGGCCATTATCGTGCTCTGTGCCATCCAGCAGATGAGCTGAATACACTGAATGCTGTGTTTTGGGAAGCTCCCCTCTTAGCAAGGCTCCTTCCCTGATGGAAAGCGTGAGAGCAGAAAAGCTGAAGTTTCTTTACTGTCTGCCAGTTAATGGCCAAGTCCTCACCTTGCTCTGGTGTCCCACGATCAGATTAGAATCTTAGATCAGATTGTTGCACCTGGGTGTTGTAAGCAATCTCTGTGGTTGTTGGTTTGGTGACGCAGCACTTTAAAGTTTGTTGGATCTTCACAAGGTCTTGTTTCAAGGGTAATTAAACAACTCATTAGATTTGGTAACATTGGAGATTGCATTTTTGATTTTACTTGCATTTTAAAATTTGCTCCAGCTAAAAAATAGTTTTTATAAATGGAACTGGAAGAAGCAACTAGGGATGGATATCTGTAAGTTTGTAAATTATGGGTCAGGGAAGAGTGTGGGGATTATCTGTCTCAGAAGCAGAGCTACCCATTCTGATTGGTCTTTCTCACTCAAGGACTTGGTAGATTTGAAAAAATTAAAAGTGATTAAACTGATCCAACCACACGGTGGTTGTTGAGATCTAAATTTGGCTAACCTCTTGCTTGAGTTGAGGAGCTAAAAAGTGCTAATGCTAAATATACTGTATTTAAATCCGTTGATACGATTGACATTGACAGCAACAGGCTCTTCCTATGGAAAGGTATTGGTTGTGTTGCTGAAGGCTTGACATTTTTAGATTTTACAAGTATGATTTGAGTCTTGCAGATCTTAAAAGTGAGACAACGATTTCTGTTCCCAGCTCCATGCTGTCATAGAAGAACAGAAAAGCTGAATTCTGAGTGCTTGGATTTAAAAAGATTTTGGAAACATATTTAAAAGCCACAAGGACAACATGAAACAAGGAAATGCAAGCTTGAAAATAATTCATTTGCTTTCTGAATAATTAAAAACTCCATGTGAAATGCATGATAACGCTTCAGTCCTCAGCAAGCTAGCAATGCTTATTTACCTGGTGTATTATAGTTGGCAATTTATGTCCTTCTGCTAACAATATGCCAATTAAACATTCTTGCATTTTATTACTAATTTCCCTCAGTCAGTTCTTCTTGAAGATGAACACTACAGTGCAGTTTTCATGAGTATGCAGGTGATTACTAAGATGCATGGATTGGTGGCAGCAGTCGCTGGTTGGTGCCAGCAGCTTTGGAAAGGTGGATGCTACCAGTTCCCAGGGTAAGTGGCATACAGCCCACTGCACCCACAGTAGGTCCACATGCAGTTCAGTTGCATGCATGTGCCAAATGCTTTGCTTCTCCTTTTGTGAATACCAGTCTGGCTTCTGATTATCCTCCTTTGATCCAGGGTCTTGTGTGTACTTTTGTCAGTGAGGCTTGGGGAGCATCGTGCTTTTGGAGAAGTTACCCTGTGCCTTGAACTTGAAGCACGTCTGGACACAGAATATTTACACTTGACACACTGACTTACTCTTAACTCATGTTCTGCAGATTAGCATTAAGCTCTGCCAGTAGCCAGGGGAAAGCCTCTGTGGTGGGTGGGAAATTTTTTTCTCCAAAGTCACCAGCAGTGAGTTGGGAAGTGAGAGCTCAAGTGGATTTCTTAATAAGTCAGCCCATTGGAGCAACAATAAGGTGGGTTTAGAGATAGCTGTTCTGTCTTGGCTTGAAAAATGATTTATCAAGGGCCAGAATATTCCTGTTAGGTAATGAACATGGCTTGAAGTGAGTCGGCAGATGTACTCCAACCTTTCCAAAGAAAATAGCCCAATTTCTGCCTCCTGTTGTCATCAGTGACCTTTGTTCATTGCAGAGGCAGCGCAAGGAGTGTGTGTGGAATGGTTCAACCTTTTGCATATATCAGGCACTCGGTTTAATAGCTTTGTCTCAGCAGCATCTTGAAAGTATAATGAAAAATGGCTTTTCTCTTGTTGCTCTTTGATGGCTGTGAGGCTTGAGTTTTGAAGCAGCATTGAACGTCACAGACTTCCACTGGATGTGCAGTCAGGCAGCCGGTTCTTTGTCCAGAAACCTGAGCTGTGTCAGTGCTGAGGTGTCCCTGCCATCAATGTCCCCCTTTACCTGTGTGAGGGAGGGCTGGTTTCATGGGGGCATGGGAATAATCATAACTGGCATCAATTGGTCGAGGTATTGTCAACAGAACGGCATTCCTAATCTGTTTTGTTTTCCTGTTTCATTTAAGGATTTCTCTTCCTTTTAAAAGATTAATGCATGTCACACGTAACAGCAGATTTTGTAGGTGGAGGCTTGTCCTTCTGATATGTTAAGCAGTGCCAGATGGACTCTTTTGGGTTCCCATCTACACAACTATGTGAAACAGACCAAGGGAACACGTTCCATGTAACTTTCCAAGTTCATGCTCAACCGATTTCTAAAACACAGTGATTTCATTTGTGACTGTGAGCGTGGTTCTGGTGGTGAGTCTCACTGATCTTAAATAACCCACTGCTTCATGTGGTGGATTGTGTTAACGAAAACTAGAGCAGTGATCAGAGACTAAAGAAGCTGAAATACATAAATAAGCATTGTCTGTGGCTGCCAATTAAATGTGACTGGAAGAGTGAAAAACACCACGCTGGAGGATTTACCTCCCAGATCTAGTGCTGCAAACACAAGCAGTTCTGATAGACGTGGCAGAGACGATGGTGAGATGATTGAACCTCAGATAAGTAAGGTTTAGATAACTAATTAGCTGTAGCTCCTTACCAAAACAATGTGAACAACAGAGCTCATCCCTGAGTGGCAGTGCCACCAGCAGAACCAGGCTGCTGTCGCTGCACTGATGCCTTGGTGACAGATTGCTGGGGAGCTGTGCTGGAGATGTGACATTTTCCACTGTCAGTAAAATACTTCTCTGCTGTTTCTTTCCCTGTGCAGCCTTGTGTGCAGGGCAAACTGCACTCCTGGACAGCTGTGTTCCATCTCTGACACTCATTGGTACGGCTCTGGCTGGGAGGTGAATGTGGACTTGTACAAAAACAAAAAAATCCCCAGACCTTTCTTTCTCGCTCTGAGAGCTTGTTAAAATTAACAGCAACTTAAAACCTTTGCGTGTATGCAGAGGATCATTGTGAAGACATTTAATGAACAAAATCCATCGTCAAAAAGAGAATGATGTGCACTGTCCCAGGAAGCTCAATTAGCTGAGTAACGAGAGCTGTGGCCCTGTGTTGAGTTGCACCTGTCAGTTATCACAGCAACTGAACCAGAAACCCAAACTCCTTGTGTAACCCAGGCCTCGTGAGCTGCAGGAACACCACAGCTTTGTAACATGTCAGTTTTCTGATGGGAACCTGCTGTCTGGTATAAGAGCCCTGTGGCCAAGTGTCTTCCTCCAGCCAGCTGGTGGAGGAGAAGGAAGCCTGTACTGAGCAGGACCTTCAGGCACTTCCATGTATATGCAGTGTGCATTGCACGTGCATGAATTACTGGGCTGTTCAGGTTTTAATCATCCAATTTATTGCACACTACCCTAAAAGCCTAATGGATGGATGCTTGGGATGATCCCCTGGAGACAGCAGTTGTGTTCAGGGATGATTTTTGAGAAAGTGAAGGTGTGCTGCTTTGATACGAATAATCTTAGACAATAATTTGTGCTGGGTTAAGTATGGAGGTAAAATCCAGGATAGAAAATCCAAGTGCTCCATGAAACGCGTTAAGACTAATTCTTCCTTTGAGTTGGAGTAATGCACTTAATGTTATATAAATATTTCTAAGTAAATGAAAGATTTTATAGAGCATTAAAAATTTATAGCACATCAGTTGCCTTAAAAATGCCTTTCCTTTCTTTATACTCCTGTGCATTTCAGTCCTCAACTGTGCCTGCTTTGTTATGGCCTTCTTATTTCCGAGCAGTCATTACAAATGCCCTGAAGTTTAAGTGAATGCATTTGTGGTGGTTGCTGTGCGATGACTGTTCTGCTCTGTAAATAGACTATAAATTATGGATGGGGGATTTATGAATTAATCTATAGTAGATATCTCGTGCTCATAAATATTGTATGATACCTTGCAGCCTCTTTGTAACGTGCTGCTGGAGATCTTTAGGTGCAGGGGTTTGTGCTTGTATCAGAAGCCGTTTTGATTTCCGCAGTGATGTTTCAGTTCATCTGTCAGGACTGCGCTTTGCAGCACACAGAGCAAAACTGTCCCATGTTGTGTCAGTGCAGTGAGGGATGTGCATCCCTTCTTGCTGTTGGGAAGGGAGGAATGTCAGGAGTTTTGCACCCTTGGGGCTATTTTTTCTTTAACCTAGGTCCTCTGAATAATACATGTCTTCCCCAGGTAGCTAATTACAGGATGAGATTAATGTGGTGGCAGATTTCAGCCACCCCTGCAGATCTCAGTAAGTGGCTATTAAAGCACTGTACTGTCAGCAGCGCTGAAATGTTCTGTTTGCTCAAAATAAGGCTGAGATGCACTGGTAGACATAAAGGGGCATTTCAGCCAGCTTGGTGTTTAGGTGAAAAACAAGTAGACAGAGAGAGGGCAGACCTCTATTTAGTTCTTTTGCTGTGAGTACCAGTTCTGGGTAGCTTCATGGTGCTCTGTGCTCACAGATACGCAAAGGAAGTTACTTATCCTCTGTGAAGTATGATGTATTGAGTCATATCAGAAGACATAGCCAATTTGGGGAATGTAAAAACATTCAAAATATGGCTGGACAGCAGATCTGTGAGCTTTGCCAGATGGGCTCTGTGTTCAGGAGCAGCAGAGAAAGAACATCTTGCTTTCTTACTGTTTGCTTTTAGCATCTCAGTACCAGCACGGAGATGAGGGGGTTGGTGCCACTCCTGTCATGTGTATTTCATCACATGTTTTTCCCATTCCATCTCTTCCTGACCACCTGTGTTGTCTCATCTCTCTCTTGTTGGCTGTGTGACCTCCATCTCTGGACAGCTTGTTTCATTCTTCATACTCCAAAGTCATCAGAACCTGGCAGTCCTTAGCAGCAGTGAGGGCAGCTGGCCACAAGAGGACCCAGATGAGGATGTCATTGTGCTCTTCCCATCGTGACCATGATGCAAAAAGTCCTTCCAGGGATTGCCTGTTGGAGTAAGTGCACTGTGTGTTTGGTTACGTACTCAGCTCTTTGCATCTCTGCAAGAACTGACACCCTTGTCTTAGAAAGTTAGCAGTGGGAAATGGAGCAACACAAGTATTACAGCACCGTTGGATTTTATTTTTTAAATGCATTGCAGTCTTGTTATCATCTTGATGTATCCTAATTTGGGTGCTGGAACAACAGTAAGATTATGGATGGAAGACAATGAGATGGAGAACAGCTCCAACAAACCCAGCTGGTTCTGTGTGCCATTCCTGTGCCTCTGGAAGTCATGGGGCCAGTGGCTGCTGCTGGAGGTGCAGGCAGTGACATCTCCGCAGTCTGAGACTGCTTCAAATCCATGCTCTGCCATCATGTCTGGAATAGAGTGGTTATTCTTCATATTTTTTTCAATTCCAGCTGTAAAATTGATCTCTAAGTAGTGCTTTTCTCAGTGTGGTGAATTAACCACTGATGCACAACGGAGGAAAAATGCTTCTTCAAATACATGGATTCTTTATGGCCATGAAGGAAGAAAAGAAAGTGCAGAAGGTGACTGTTTTGCCTTGGGATGGACCTGCGGCTCTGGTCAAGGTGGTGGCTCTGGGGGGATCTGAGCAGGAGGTCCTGTATGCCAGCTGTGCAAATGAAACACAACATGCCTTTGGGAGACTTGCACGGACTCAAGTTCTACATGGAAGCTTTTTTCATACAAATATAACTGTGGCACATTTGTCTGTTTTGCTTTCAGCTTACCAAACAAATCCTTTTGCTGTTTGTAGGAAGCGGTAATTTTGCTTCCAGCGTCTCTGTTTACTAAGAAAAAATAAACACTTGTGGGAAGGTTTATCTTGCCATACGATCCTCCAGGTGCCAATTTGTTTCTATATAATTGGAGGCTTCTAGTATCTTTACTTAATTTCTGCAATCTTTCTATTTATGTATTTTGAAAAAGAAATGCCTGTCTAAAAGCAGGGGACAGATTGAAGCACTGGTGGGAAGCGGGAGAAATGGCAAATCAGTGCTTGCTCTAACCAGACTCAAGAGGAGGAGCTGAGTGCATACAAGGCAGATTTTCCCCTGAAGGTCATCAGTTGGTTCCCAGGGTTGAATGTATCCATACCAGACCCTAACGAATGTCATTAGAAGGCAATACAGAGCAGTCAGGCTTAATGCTGCAGCCAACTGGGAGCAGCACTGAGGGTCCGTTTCCGTCCGTGTGCCTGTTGGGAGACAGATGGCTGGATGAGGCACAGCCTTCCTTTAATTTCTTCACTCAAGCTCTGAACTGCATTTCCAACCTATGAGATAAAATTAATTTCAGGTCTGGGGTTGTTTTTTTTTTTTTTTTTTTGAACTTTAAATAAATACTCCTAAAAATTGAATGTAGATACTCGTGGAGAATAAATAACTGCAGTTCATTTTCAGATGTATTAGTTTTGAGTTTTGGGCTTCGATTCTGACCGAACCACAGATATTTCCCAGCGTGAAGTCAGAACAGAGCAGTCAGTTCCATGTGCTGGAGTCAGAGAGGCGAAAGCCATGGGGTGCAAGACAGAGCATGAACCTGGATATCTAACTTCAGACCAACCAGTGCTTCAGAAATACTTCCACTGTTCAAAAAAGCCAGGGAGGTAAAGGGGCCCATAGGTACTGCGTGGGGTTTCATCCGCTGGGATTAGCACTGATAGCTTTGCATGCTTTTCCCATCACAGTTTCATTGGCAGCTTCAGAAGATGAGCTGAGAGGAAGAGCTTCTGCATGAGGCACGGCCCAGAGGGACGCTCAGTGCCTGCCTTGGCTGTGTGCTCGCTCACGTCTCCCTGCTGCCCTGCAGCTGGAGAAGGCTTGAAGGTTGAAATACAAGTCCAGGTGCGTGTCGAGTGAAAGCGACTTGGGAAAACAGCAACTGGGATGTTCTCAGGGTCCTTCCTGACCCCGTGTGGAAGCAAAGAAAGCAATAGAACACAATTAAATGATGTATTGATTTGAGTAGCAGAGAGGAGTTATATCTCAAGTTGCAAACATGATTTGGACCTGTTTTTCTTGTAATTCAGCAGACTAACAGAGAGATGATTTCTTAACTACGTGGCATTCTGGTTTTAATGCAAACATACTTTGAAAATGCTATTTCATTAAACGGTGCTTTGACTTACAGTAATAATAGTGTCATGAATAATTTAAAAAGAGAACATTTCTCAATTTGGGGGCCTGTGAAGGAGAGAGATGAATAATCCAGGCTCTTGTTGTAACCAACTGAGTTGCTTTGTGCACCAAAGGCTGAAGGGTTCTCTGTATTTATAGGACAAATCCATCATTGGAGAGGTCTGGGCATCCCTGCGATGTCCCACTGGTGTCAGCGTTGGTGGAAGGAAGGAGACCCAGTCCCCACTGTGATGCTGGGGGTGCCCTATGCTGGATTCCACAGGTGCCAAGAGAGGAGGAACTGCCACTTCCCAGGTAGGCCTAGCACAAGGCTTTGTGGGACTTGAACTACATCCTTGTCAAGTTTAACAGCCCTCAGATCATCTGTCACTAACGCTTGCTTCTAGGAGCAGTGGTAGATAACTGGCTGCCAACAGCTCGGGAGGAAAATGAGCTGCCTGAGCTGTGAGAACTATTTCTGGAGGTGAAGCCTGACACTGAACTAGATGCCAGTTCTGGTGATGGAATCAAAACATTCCTGCTGCCCTCAGTGGGTTTAGCCAGGCTGTCACGTCTGCAGATGTAACAGCAAGGCACGGCACCAGTGGGTGAGTTATGGCCATTCCCCCAGACTGTGTCTGGTCCTGGTGGTGCCTGCAGCGCTGGGGAGCTGGGGAATGGGACGTTGTTTGCCTTTGCTCTGGGGTGGTCAGTGGGTTGGTTTTGTGATGCCCTGGGTGGTGCTCCACAAAGGCAGAGGTTGCATTGGAGTGCATCCACGGCCCCATATGGTGCTCTGGGACATGTGGGGCTCTGAGGTCTGGGCACTGAGAAACAACTGCTGATAGAGAGTTTGGAAAACGTCTTTCTATGGTGCTCTTTTAATTCTATATCAGTCTGCTCTGGGGAGAGAAACCTAATGCGGTTTTAGCAACAGACTTCTTGCTATTCGGTGTGCTGTTTTCTGATGAACTGGAAGTTGAAGGTGGCAGACAGACACAGAGCCAGGTGGGAAGCAAAGTGCAGGGTTTGAGGATGGTGTGGAATGAGGGGTCCCACTGCTGCCCTGAGATTCCACAGCTCTTCCTACAGGAATTTCTGTAAGAACTTCCCTTGTAGAGCCATGTAAAATACACGTCGGTGATGCACAGATTTCTTTGTGCACGTTTATGTGCTGCTTTTATGCACGCACCTTCAAATTGCTGTTACTGAATGTAAGCTTGTGGGCTGGCAGCTTACCTGCATGCCTTATCCTGCACAGGCCAAGTGCTGCTGGGCCTGCCTGGAGTGGGAGCAGTCCATGGTTGGCCCTCTGATGCAGCATGAACTTTGAATTTAAAACATTTTTCCTTCTTGAGTACCGCTGTAAGGTTGCAGTATCTGTATTTGTGGTTTTCTTTGTTCTTAGTGAAACTTGATAATAGATAAATGCCCATTATAAAGTTACGGAAGCTCAGTCATAAAGGTGCTGTTCACTCTTATGTTTGTGTGGGACTTAACAGGAGCTCCTGAGCAGCCCGTGAGGTTTCTCTTTGCTGAGATTTAGCAGGTCAGTTTTGCTGCAAGTGCAATTTGATTGGGCTTCTGGGATCACTGCTTCAGTCTTATGTTGCTTAATGAACACGTAGATAATTACTCGTTATTAGCGAAATGGAGCAGTAATGTTGAAATCCCATTGCCCATCTTGGAGCTGCAGTCGGTGCAGGGGTGCCTTTGCTGGAGATGCTGCATTCCCTCAGTGTTGAGCTCTGTGGAGGTAAATGGCAGCGATGGGGGGAGCAGCTGCTCATGCAGATGGCGCTGGAATGATGGAAAGTACAGAATGCAAAGGATGCAATCTTGGAGCCTATTCCTTGAGATAAAAGCAGCCGGCAGAATGATGAGGCTATTCTTTTTCTTCACAACTCATTTTTATTGTCAGAAAGGAAATGTGATAATAAAGCTTAGATTCACTTGTATTTATTTAGAAATGTCATATTATTGTACTCTTCTTTGCTCCTGACGTTTTTATCTGCATACTGGGGAACTCTCTTCTCTGTAATCTGTAGAGTAACCTACTTGGATTTCTCAGCTTCATTGACTATGTTTTGTTTAGGATCTTACCTTGAGAAATTACTCTCTTATTTCATATTTCAATATCTTCTTTGCTTCCTTTATATTTCACATTGGCTGTAACTTATAATCCGAATTATTGGCAGATCGCTTTGTGTGAAGGGCAGCATTCAAAGTCACCAGATCCATCTGCTCTCTTACGTGGATGGCACTGAAGATAAATTCTTCAAACATTGAAAAATAGAAAAAGCTTAACAATTTCACCTTCAGTTGTAAGAGACAGTGAGCATCCTAAGGTAGCTGTGAAATCCCCCAGCCAGCTGCAGGCTGTAGCATCCACAGCCCTATGCTTATCCTGTCCCCTCCTGGAATCCTCCGCGCTCCATGCTGACATTTAACCTTTACTTATCTCATGCTAATTCCATCAGCTGTAACAAAATTGCCTTGTTTTACCCCATGCTGAGTGTCACTGGGGGCACTTCAATTATTATTTTATTTTTAAGAAGAAGAAGAACCAAACGAGTGACCTTCAATTAACTTTTTTTTTTTGTTTCTGCTGAGTTTTATGTTGAAATGACTCATTTTTGCCACAGGATTTTACTGGCTGTGGACATGGAAACTGGGCTCTGATAAGTGTGCTTCTGCATCAAACAAAACACAGCTGGGGTAGACAAACAGACCTGGGATTCTAAGTGTGTCCCAGGGATGCCATGGTGTACGTTGGTCTTCTATCTCATGGTTACTTTATAAGTAAACTGAGAGTGTTGAGATACAGGTTATTAAAAGGTAGCGATGCTGTTGGCTCTCCCGGGATGCTGGAGGTGAAGGCTGTGTGTTTTCCTGGGTGAGATTCATCTGGTGGTTTCAGGTAAAAAGGAAAAGATGAAAAGTCAAGAACTGACTCAGGAGGCAAACAGAAGAGCAAAGTGGGTGCGTGGCTGCGGCGTCTTTCTCTTGTGATGCTCTGCGCCTGGTTCTGGTGATTGACTTCCAGCCATTTCTGAGCTGATTTGCTGGTAGCTCAGGTCAGCCTGCAGCGCGTTGTAGGCAGTGCTGGGAGCTTCATAGCAAAAGCCATTACAGCTGTGAGCATTCAGATGCTTGCTTTCACAGTTCGCTGGTCTCAGGCAACAGCTGCTCCTTTTCATCTGCCTCCTTCTTTTGTTCTGCATTTGTTCTGTATTGGGAGTGACTTTTGCATCGATTGTGTCAGATCAGGTGGGGTTTTTTTTTCCTTAAATTCCATCTAAAAGTTTAAGATGACTTCACTATTTTTTATTCTGATTCTTGTCAATTGCAGTGAATTATTTATAAAACAGTTCAGCCTTAAAATAAATTTCCTGTGGGAATTTCCACTGTTTTCAGCAGATTACAGTTTCTCAAGCCACAAACCCAGTGGACAAAGATGAGGCAGCTGCTCGGTGCCCAGGAGCTGTGTGCTCAGCAAGACCTTGCTTTCACTTAGTGTTGCCTGACAATGGCTGAGGTTCTGCCACCCCAACGCTGTGGAAATGATCTTCACAGAACATTCTGGGCTACTGTTGTAGAACCATAGAATCATTCAGGTTGGAAAAGATCTTTGAGATGCCAAAGCCCAACCCCAGCCCTCCTCTGCTGATGTCCCTCCGGGTCACATCTCCATGTTCCTGGAACACCCCAGGACAGTGACCCCCCACCCCTGTCCCCTGGGCAGCCCATGCCAGCACCTGACAACTCCTTCCAAGAAGAAATTGTTCCTGATATCCTACCTGATGCTCCCCTGGCACAACTTAAGGCCATTACCTCTCATCCTCTCTGTCTGTGTCCCTCTGCAACCTCTTTCTTTTTGCTGAGATTTCTGTTTGTGCTGAGCCTTGAAATCTTTGTCGTAAGGTATAATGAAAGACAAAAGCAAAATTTTCCTCAGTGTTTGTTTTATTATCACCGCAAACGAAGAACAGAGGAATTGGATCAGAAGGGCTGTCTTGGTTTTTGGTTTGAGTTAATCAAACTGATGCAAAGAACGTAAATCTTCATGAGCACTGGCAAAGACCTGAGATGGCTGACAATTTGGTGTTAGGGCACAGCCAGATAACATCACCACACAGCACAAGGTTCAATGAAGAGCTTGTTGTCACTAAGTATTTCACTTCTGCTACTGTCAGGATAAAAAATACACATTATTTATTTATGATGTCATCATTCTTCTCCTAAAAAAGTCATTGCAGTCTCTCCATTTTGGACCAAGGACGTAGGCCAGTAGCTGCTTCCTGGAATCCTCATCTCAGAACAGGAGTGCTGCTTCAGCATTGCTCAATCCAAAACCCATTCAGCTGTGACTGCAGACTGCTCTGCATCATACAGGCATGCTTTACTCTATTACTGAAATATTTTGAAAAGAAATGTAATTTGGAAATGGCAGTCAATACTCTCTACAGCAACTGAAGTCGTGTGCGTGTAAAATATGTACAGTTTTAAGGACTTCACTCAATTGCTTCCTTGCCCAGATTGTTGACAGGACTCTCCTTCACACTCAGCTAAAACAACAGAGAGAGCATTTTGAATCCTGGATTTTGGAGCCTGTGAGGTCTGAATTTCCAAGATAAGCACCTAGGCTTCTTCCTGCCAGTGATTTGTATTGATAAGATGAACATCTGATGTTGATCAGATGCCTTCATTTCATAACTCCCTTTTGTGAATGTTACTTAATTCAAACATTCCTTAGCTGCAAAATGCTGCAGAATAATGAAATGATAAGGATATGCAAAGCAGGGTAAGAGAAGCTAACAGATTTAGTGAAGCGATAGCACCAGGGTGTGAGGTTATTTCCTGAGGGTAAAGTAAGCTGGAAAGATGTGAAATATTGAAGAGATTATGGACTCATGGGAACGGTGTGAGGGCCAGGAGATCTGGGGATGCTGGTGGGAGTGTGGAGAGGCCTTCTGGAAAGGAAAATCGGTGTGTTCCTTTCCTGCAGGAGCTGGGATTTGTGTTTCCTCCTCGTTTTGGATTCCAGCAAACTCCCATAAGCAGTATTCTCAACAGGCTTACAGTGCTGCAGCATTCAGTGCTTGAGAAGAGCTTGGCTTGACTTCTGCCCATCACAGTGATAACTCTGGGGGACATCATTACAGGGACCTTTTGATGACTTTCTTGGAGGTGTAAGATTAATTAATCTCACACGGGGCTTTTCTGAACTATTATTCTTTGTGCAGCTCCTATAAATTACTGATGACATTTTCTTTAGCACAGGAATGCCAATGAGCTAATTATTCAAAACAGTGTAATTAAGTTTAGCACTGTGGGCTACAGGAAGCATCACCACTCAGTTGGGTCAGTTGGTGTGAGTGATTTATTAACTTATTTACTATTACCCATGATTTATTGTGAGTTTGGATGTGAAGCCTTGTGGGAATCTGGCACAGAATTGAAACTGCACATTGTAATATCAGGATTTGAGCATGGACAGGGGGAGGTTTCATAGAGATTTTGCTAAAAGTACAGCCAGGGTGTATCTTCCAAGTATTTAAGCGAAATCTTGGAAGCCCAAATAGTTTCATTTTACTATTCTCTTTCCCTTACTGTAGGCTGTAAAAATGCCTTGAGCTGCTGCTGCACACACTAACAGTCATCAGATGTTGGCTGTCCTTTACCAACAGGTGAGGTGTGCAGAGCAAGGAGCATAACAGCTATTGCAGAGATGGGAAATGGAGGAAGAGGGGAATGTTGGAGTCCTGATAGATGTTGCTCTTGTATTTATCTTTTTGAAAACAATTTAACAAAAATCCTGTTTTCCAGGATTAATCACCGCTTCAGATGGAGCATGAAAGGGAGATAATCCCATTCTGTACCAAAGCAATAATGCTGCAGGCCCTGAAATGCAAAATGCAGTGGGGCTGCAGAATCATACGCCTGGTGCTGGGCTTGCATGAGCAGGAGCCGATTGCTGGCTCTACAGAAGAACCTGTCTGCTCCTTTGGCTTTGCAGTGGTTTCCAGCGTGCTTTGGGTGCCCTTTGTTGTTAGAGAGAATCTGTTCCTTCAGGCAGAGGGATCCAAAGGCATTGGCAGAGGCATTTGAAAGTTGGGGTCCAGAACTCGGTTTGAGAAATGTGAGCTGAAGATTTGAATTACTTAAAAAAAAACTTTGTGTAGAAAAAGTTTGCAAACACTGTTTGGTGATGTCCCTTGTTCCTGCAGCTTTCTGTGGAGGCAGCGGAATGGAAATGTTTCCTCAGAGGGCCTGCTGCTGCCTGTCTGCTGTCTGCATTGGTTTCTCCCTCTGCTCCCATGGAGCTTGCAAGGCTTTCCCAGTGCAATCAGACAGTGCCTCCCACAAAGGGGCCTCTTCAGAATGGGACCAGAGCGCTTTCCACTGCTCCTCATATTCCAGCCAATTGCTCCAATGTTACCATCTGGGCTCTGTTTAATCTGGCTCCACATTAGTTCTTTAATGTGCCTTTTTTGTTCCATTTCTGTTTTCCTCTGTCTCCCCTCACTTCTTTATTGCACTTTTTCCTGTCTCCTCTCCCCTCTCTTTGCTGGTGAGGGAAACAAAATGCAAAGAAATTGCTCCAGGAGATCTGTGATCATCAGAGCATTTTCTGGTGGAGTTTTTCAGCCTGTTCCGAAAGAAATGTGTTTGTGGCTGTACAGCTTCAGCCTTGAAGTTTATAGCTACATGTTTGTGAAGAGAGCAGCTTTGGGAGCAGCTGCTGCTTTTACACTGCTTAAAAACAGGACCGAATGATGGGAGAGGCTGCAGTGAGTGCACAGATCAGTGTGAGTGTGCAAAATAGGCCCGAGGTGGTGGGGTGCATTGTGAAATGACCCTGACTGGTTTCTGGATGCTTGTCAATCTGGTTATCATGCCAGGATCTCTCCTTCCGGAGGTGTCACTGATGGCTTCCTGTAAGAAACTGATTCTGTGGGCAGGGGGTGGTAAATGGTCTGCAGGTGCTGCTTCTGCTGCAGTTCATGTGAGCTGTTTGGTTTGGTTGGGCTCTGCTTTGCTTCATGGGAGCTGCCTGCCTTTTTCTTAATAATTTAGAAAGTGCCAAGATTGCTGCTTTTTTTCCTGTTGTGGATGGAGGCAGCAATATAAAATACAGGGGTTGCATTTACTGCTACATCAAAGTCTCCTTGAAAAACGAGGAAGAGAGTTTGTATTTAAATTGAAAATTCTTCTGTTAGGGCTTAGAATGCCTGTTGTGCACACTTTGGTCATCTTGTGGTGAGAATCTCAGCAGAACTGATGCACGTACCGAGGTGACCTTGGGTGGATGTGACTGTTGGTGGCAAAGTGAACCGGGGACATGTGGAATTATTCCTATTGGAATTCCATGGGGGAGAAGTCACCCAGTCTGGAGTTCAGGAGCCATACACCAACACGTCTCTGCAAAGCTTTGCCACTCTGCTGTGATGCTGTGTAATATTTTTTTTCTTACCATAAGCCAACAAAGACTCATTACATGAAAAACACCTTTTAGGGGCATCAAGGAAGTATAGCGGGCATCCAAGCACTGCACAATTATTCAGGTTGAGGCTAAATTTTCCAAATGATTCTAATCTGTGCTAGTCAGTTCTGTTCCCAATTACTGCCCCGAAATTCTATTTATAGGTTGGTTGCTCCCAATTAAGGGATGAAACGTCAGAGAATGTAAAAAGTGAAGAAAACAATGGCAAGATGCACTGATAATTAATGCCTGAAGGGAAAGCAATTCACTTTGTTTGGTATTCTGCTGCAGTCGGCTGCGTTTCGACAAGTGCAACGTGTGTGTGATGCACGGACTGCAAGAACAGAGCAGAGGCAGATGACAGAAGAAAACCCCATGCCCCAAGCCATGGCCATCCATGCCTCCAGCAGCACGTTGCTCTCACCCAGCAGCAGCTCCCACTCCTGCAGAGCCGAGGGGGTGAGGGGTCCCTCCAGCACTGAGCAGTTGAAGCAGCTGGTTGCTCACCTTTGTGTTTTCACAACCAGTGGCATTCCCTCCCTCTTTTCCACTTCTCTCTGCTATCAAATGTGCTTCTAGGTGTTCCGAAGTGACGTCTTGCTTTTAAAACTGGAATAGCCGATGACTAATTAGAAAGCACAGATAGACCTGCAGTTTCACCAGCGTGGGAGTGGAGTGCTGGTGCCCTGTAGGTGGGGCAGGCAGTGCTGGGGGCTCTGGGTGCTGGTGTCCCTCCCCATCCAGCAGCACTGCATCCTTGGCCTCATGCAGTAAGGCAGGTTTGTGTCCTCTGTTGTGAAATAAATGTTATGTCTGTGCATTAAATTGCTGTTACACCGAGGGCCACCTGGAATTGCTCTGCTTAACGTTGGCCGTTTGTGTCCTATATTGCACCTTCTTTCTTTATAGGAGAAATGAAAGCTTTTATCTCAACTTCTGTAGAGTAGTAATAATAACCTGCTGTAAGCCTGGCTGTCCCGAATGTCACTGCTGGCTCAGGAAAACAAGATAAAGGCAACAATCCACCCACCTGAGCTCTGTGTAGTGAGTATTGGTCTGATTTCCATCCTTACGCTGGCACACACAGAGCCACGTTTTTCTCTTTGAGGTTTGGGGGTGGCCCCAAAGGTAACGAAGATCCTGTGCGTGGGGTTGCATTGCTGTGAGATGGTTTGGGTCAGGAACTTACAGAAACAAACCTTCTGTCTGAGGAACTGCTGCAACTTCTTGTCAGTTTTCCAGCTGCTGCCCATGGGGTTGCAGAGTGTCTGCAGACTGTCCTGATCTGCTCTTGGTGGTTTTGCAGCATATGAGCATTTTTTTTTTTTCTGATGAGCCAGAAGTGCTTTGCTCTGATTGCATGGTTGTTCTATCACAAAGCACTCCCCAAATCAGTGTGAGAATGACTGGGGTTTGGGTGTGCCTAACGTCCTCTGTGCTTGTTTCTCTGGTTGATTCAGCCCTGAGGGCTCCTGGAGGGTCTTGCCCAGTTGCTACCCACGTCCTTTTGGAGCAGGGTGATGCGGCTGCTTGCCCTGCAGGGTGCACTTCAGGCTCTGCAGGTTCTTCACCGCAGAACTGCTGAGCATTGGGGGATGGCATGAGCTCGTGTGGTTCTATTCATGCTGGAGCCAGTTTCCAAACAGTATTCTGAGGGTTTGTGTGGTACCGTGTCAGAAATACAGCAATCCAGATTATTTTTTTTGTAATGTCACAACGCAATAATGTATAATGCAAAAAAGAAAGCAAAACAATCAAGAGCATTCACCTTTATGCTGTAATACCTAGGCTAAACCACGAACTAACAGGTGGATACGATTTTTCTTATTCATTATGAAGCATTGATTATCCCTTAGGAAGTAATTCCTGCAGTGCTGCTAGCCTGTGAGCTTTGTAGGTCAGCATGGCTGTCCCTCAGCTGCACTGGGATGATGGTCAGAAGGACAGAGCCTGTCCTGCTGCCCCACCAAACAGCCCCACGGTGCTGCTGGGCTCCGGTGGCTCTGTGGCATTAGCAGAAGAGTTTGCTGCCTCTCTTCTCTCTGCCTTTGAAGAGGCCTTTGGTGAGGGGCAGCAGGAGGTCTGGGTGGATCTGCCGCAGCACATCTGCTAATGGCATTTGCTTTTCTTTGTCTGGAGACCTGTAGGCAAATGCCTTCGCAGGCAGAATGCTTGGCTGGCGTTAACCTCGCCTCTGGAGAACAGTTTTTGTCTTCTGTCTCTAAAATGACATTTTCTTCTGAATGGCAAGGGCTGATCTGTGCACGGCTGTGGCTGGAATAGCAGACAGCTTTGCCAAACAGATTTGGTCTCCTTGGCCAAAGGTGCCCTTGGATTATTTCTGTCGCTTGGCACCGCAGTGCCTGTGCCTGGCTGCAAGGTGGGTTCTCCTCCCAACGTAAATAACTGCAAGGAGCCCACCAAGCTGCAGAGCTGCTGGTGACACGTTGCTCACGGATCTGACCCAATGCCAACGTGCTGCTCTGCGCTGCTTTGTGCCTCCAGCAGCTCTGATCACTGCTGCTATGGGATGGGCATCCCCAGACCAGCCAGAACGTGCAGCTCTCATGATTTGTTTGTGTGAGCACGGTGCTCCTGGCAACTTTGTGCAGCAACTTCTTTTTTATATTCAAGGGTTTTTGTTTTTTCTTTAATACCTTTATAGGGATGGAGATGTTTGTAATTGATGATGCAGTTAAATGTTTTATAAATGGTACAATGAAGCTTTATTACCCCCTTCAGCTTGGGGGTTTACCAATCATTTGTCTCCAGGAGATGTTAATTGCTAATTGCTGCTGTGATTTTCGGCTGAGCAGGATCCTGTCTATAATGTGTCTCCGTTCTTGTGTAAGCTCATTTTTTTCCCCCTGCTTTTCATCTGTAATTATAATGGATTTTTTTTTTTTTTTTTTTTCCATAAAAAGTCATTTTGTACCTAGGGCTCTGAAGCTTACTGATATTTATGCATTCTAGCTGCTTTCTTGAAATGCCAGCTCAATAGGTAGTGTTTAATTCTTTCCATGATTTTTCTACGTTACTTTGAAGAAAATCTTATAAAAATGTTGTGTGGAAAGTTTGCATTGAAAGAGCAATGTTGTGCTGAGTTTTTCCATGCCTGACATGTCCTGTATGTGCACACAGACTGAAGCGCATATATGGAGAGCTGTCTTGGCTTCTTGGGTTGCATGTATTTTACACTTGGAACGTGCAGGTAGCATTGTGCCTGTCTGTCTGTCAGGATGTCTGTCCTGATGTATGCTTTGCTGTGCCCGGCCTGCAGGTTGAACGAGATGTTGTAACATCCTGGCTGTATCTGCAGTTAATTTTGTGCGATAGTTTTGTTAGTAGATTTTTTGTAGCACTGAACTGAGCTGTGCCTTGGATGGTGGTTTGCAGTTTCCTCCCCAGCTCTGTCTGAAGGCTGGGAGCCCTCTGGGGGACGGGTCACCACTGGGCATCACGGGCTGCTTCCTGCCACAGCTATCAGTCGTTACGTGAATAAAGCAGAAGGATGGCTACAAAGGGGTAGGAAGGGATGCTTATTAGTTTCTGTATATCAGCTGCTGGTGGGTGCTGTCATTTCTGTAAATGCCATTGGGCAACTCGACGTGCAAACTTCCTCAACATCTTTTCCATCTTGTCACAGTGTAAGTGGCACATATGTGGAGAGGAAGAGTGAAAGTCCGAGCATTATGGTTGCACTGAGAGCACTGCTGCTCTCTCACACAACAGGGAGACATAGATGTGATTTATTGCTGTTTTGTGTGAAGGAACACCATATTCCTATCCAGAATTGCAATTAAAGCAGAAAGAATCTCGCCAGTCATCCGGCTGCGCTTCCACGGCTTGCACAACTTGCAAGTCAAGCACTGAGATCTTCATTGAGGCAAAATTATTCTTTGTCACAGCGCAAATCGTATATGAACAAGGAGTTAATTGCACTGCTGCTTATTCTGATGAGGTGCTGCATCAGAGTGGAAGCTGTCACTGTCAGACTGGCGGCAGCAGGATTTCCCATTTCAGTGGAGTTTGTTTAATCTGTAGCACACGTTGTTGGCATTCAGGACAGGCAGGCCCGCCGTCCATTCCACCATGGGTTTGTCACAGTGCATTTGTATTAATAGAAGTCTGAGCACTGGAAAACTCAGGAAAGTTCAAATTACAAATGAGGTTTTAAAAGTGGACGTCAAGAAAAAACACGATTGGAGCTGCTTAGCCAAGGGCTCCGGCGTTCTTCTCTGTAAATCTAATTCAGATTTTATATCTTTCTGAAAATTCTAAGAGCCTTGCTCAGCTACACTTACTTAAACCTGATGCAAGAAACAGCAGCTGAAATGTGTGCCCTCTGCTGTGCAGGAAGGCAGGCAGGGAGTCCGAGCCCTCCAGCCTTCATTTCCATCACCACGTGGTATCTGCTCTTCGATTTGCTGTTAATGTCTGGAATAAACGATGCTCATTCCTCCGTGATGTTGTTACTCTTTGTACTGAACTGTAGTTAACATGACCGCTCTTGAATACCTATGGCCTAAAAGCATTCCCCTTCCTCATCCTTTCTTTCTAATCACGTTCTCTGCTCCTTTGCTTGTTTTGATTTCCTTAAGAGAAAGATGTTTGGGTTGGCTCATGTGGTTTTTGTTTTTTTTTTGCTTGGGGGATCAAAACTGCAGAGGATTCCAGGTTCATATGCAGGAATGGCTCTGAGCTGCTCAAGTGTAGCAGCCTCCTGAGAACTGACTGTTGGTCTCTTTCTGTCCCAGCCCCCTGCAGTCCATAGCAAATGGCTGTTTCAGGAGCCTCGGTGGGATGAGAAGCTTGTGTGCTTATAGAGGGGTCACAGAAAGTTGTGTGCAGCTGGAGGAAGTAAAGAAAGTGTGGCTTCGAGGTGTTGGGAGATATTCTGTGTGTTTAGATAACAGGACCTGAAATATTATTAACTCTTTAATACCATCTGTTTAGTGGCTTTTGTCAAAGAACATTCATAGTTCCTATGCAGACTTCATGTATATTGATTGGAACGAGTTACTAAGTTTTGTTTTGCATATGATTTGAGTTATTAAATAGCTTAGATTATCTACTGTAGGTAAGATTTTCATTCAAAGCATGCCTTTTGTCAGGTGATCATTTGACACATGCTATTAGGCTTCTGTTTGCTTACTGCTAAGTGTAAGTGCAGAGCTGGGTGAAAGATTTTAGAAGATGCTCTGTTTACAATGTGTCAGAAGAGAAAAAGGTTCTTTGCCTTTATTGACACAAGGTTACGTTCTTTATGCCAGGATAACTGCAGTATTTGTCTTACTGAGCATCTGTAATAGAGACAAGGCTGTGCTGCAGCAGTGACAGGCAGGACGAGGCTGTGCCTTCAGCCTGACTTGGACAGTGCTCAGCTTACACGGGAGCAGAACGGTGTGCTGTCTTCTGTAGGGAACAGTGGTCGGTGTGCTTGATCTGTCCTGCTGTCCAAGCGTATTTTCATCTGACAAAGGAAATGGGGCAATGAGCAGAATTAGAGAGTGATACCAAAAAATTTTGTTCATACAGCCTTTGTCTGAGACTTTATTTAGAATGATTTTATAGAATTTCTTTGTTCTTTGGGAGTATGATTTTTACATTAACAAGAAGGACGGCTGGCATGATAAGGTATGGAGGATATTTTCGCCTAGATTTTTGCTATACTTGCTAACAAAGCACGAACCTATTGCTGGTTCACCCATGGAAAAGAGAATAAATATAGTGGTGTTAAGATTTTGAAAGTGTGAGAAAGAAGCAGGAGAGAGCAGGAAGGGACAGGAAAGAAATAACATGCACTTGTACATGGTTTGTAATATGTTTGCATTAAACTGTTGTTTTTCCCTGGTGTCTGTCTGTCAAGACACTCCCGTCGCTTTCCTGAAGTGAGCCGTTGCCTGCAGAAGCAAGGGATGTGGTTCATACTGACTTCAGGAGGAGAGAGGTTGGAATTACATGATCTTTGAGGTCCCTTCCAACCCAAACCATGCTAAGACTCGAGGATAGGGATCTGAGACCTCATGGAAGTTGAATTCATGTGGTTAGATGGACGAGAGTGTATCACTGGAGAACGCACACTAACTACAAGCTCTTTTGAGATGGGATTTCCAGATTGTTCCCAAGGAAATTTAGTGTCCAAATCTCTTTAAAATACAACTGGAGATCTCCTGGTCTTTTCCTGGAGACTTAGTTTAGGAAAAGCTCATTGTGGTCAATGACCTTGAATGTTCCTGGGCCCTCTCAGTGGCAGTCTTGATATGGAAGAACTTTGAAGGCACAGAAGCCACTCCTGCATCATTGCTCCCATGCGATGTGTGACAGCAGAACTTCGTGCTATGGGAGAATAGGGAGCAGTACAGTAACTGCTAACGACATCATTTTCCACAAAACCAATTTTAGTTTGCCATTTAGAGACTTGCAAATAGCCTTAGATAGCTCTTGCAATCGAAGACGATCATTGGCAGTGCTATTTAGCAACGCATTTAAACATCTGCACCTTCATCAGTGTTCCCCGAGATGCTCAGGTCAGTGTTGGGAAGTTGCTGTGTTGGCCGTTGTGCAGCTGTGCACACAGCAGAGGGACACCCCTGGGGCTCAGTGCTGTGCAGGAGGTGCCCTGCTGGTGCTGGGAGCCCCTCCTGGAGCAGTTGGTGCTTGGGCTGCAGCCCGTGCTCGGCTCAGCTTCCCACAACAGCTGGCAGAAGTTTGCAGAGCTGATGATACAAGCAAAGCCACTGAGATTATACTGCCAGGCCTAAATTTATTCATACCCTTTCCTACAAAGCCTTTTGTTATTACCATTATTGAGACCTCTTCAAATGGGATTGCAAGTATGAAAGCATAATTTAATAGCTGAAACCAGGAATACCAGTTATGAGCTTGTATTTGTGTTGCAGAGCAATGAGTTGACCTGCACCGTTGGGTTCTGCACGGCCCGTAAACGTGCTGTGTGGACTTTGTGGCTTTCCACATCCAAGAACCTTCTTTGGCTCTGGGCGTGGTTGACAGTTCAGTTATTGCTCTTCTTCTTTCTCTGCCCTGATCTTTTCTTATGTATTACTTCTTGCTTGGAATGAAGGCCAGCAGAAAAGGCTGCAGGCGGAAAAGCTGCTGTTAAAAAATCTGCTGGGAATTTTTCCTCCAGGTGTGTGGTTGTGAGCAGAAATCTGGCACTGCAGCTGCCAAAGATGCAGACCTTGTTTAGACTTCTGAAAATCAGTAATACTCACTGAAGGTGGTAGGATTTAAATCCCATTCTCACCATTCCCTCAACTGAAATGAGGATTATGGTTTCAGATGATGTTTGTAAAAATCCATGTTACAGAATTCCACAGAAAATGTCTCAGAGCTGTCCAGGATTTCAGACAAGTTAACACTTCCTGAAGCTCTCCATTAGGATCTGCTTTACCTTTTCCAGAGCTGAGGCATCACTGAAGTTAATGAGATGTAAGCTTGTAACTCATTCAGTTCCTTATGAAAATTCTACTTAATGATCAGCTGTCTTTTCCATTGTGTTTATTTCTTGTACTTCAAAACCTGTTATGATTCAGCATTCCTTTGGTCTACGTGACATAAATATACAGTAGTACAAATTTTTATGGTAAGTCACCTTTACTGGAAAGAAAAATAAGTCTGTCGTTGCTTTTATACCAGTAGAAAAAGTAACAGAGGAGATCTCATAATAAGGAAAAAGATGTGGAACAGAGACATGGGAAGACAGAGCTTTTTTGCTAAGGGGAAAGTTGTCTTCATTTGCAGTAATGTGGAGGCAGAGGGGCAGCACTGAAATGTTGCATGATACAAGTTGAGCCACAAGCTGCATCCTGCTGCCAGCCAGCTGCTGCTGTGGTCCTCAAAGGGAAACAGCTGAAAGGAAACCAGGCTAAGAAGGAGGTGAGGGGAGAAGCGTTGGTAGAGAAAGCAGGGATCTGCAAAGTTAAACACAAATTCCAAGTCCTTTGGTGACTCTCATGAGATCCTGAGATTCGCAGGGCTCTACAGGGTTTGCCTGAGTGGCAGAGGGCAGGAGGAGGCAGGCAGGTGCTGCAGGGATGCGCTGGGGATGGGTGGATGGAGGTTCCCCAGTGTAAATATCTCTGTAGTTGGAAACAGAGGTAAAAGATGTTATCTGGTAGCAGGACTCTCCCATGGGATGCAACAGTGGTATTTAAACTCGGGCTGCATGCAACATTTGCTTTCTCCCATGGAGGCACTCAGGGTTGTCATGAAGAATTGCAGGCCTAGCACGTCCACCTTGCCTTGGGTGCTGGGATGTCAGTGCAGTGTGCTGAGAAGGCAGATCCTGCAGCAGGAATACACGGCTGTGACGCCTGTGTGCTGTAATCCAAGTTCATGTCCAGCGTGAGCGTGGGTCCACGGGTGAGAAGATCCCTTCTTGATGCAAGAAGATGTTACAGTTTGGGTGAGGAAGTGCAAAGTGGATGTAGCTGGAGTACTGAATACCACTCTTGAATAAGTGACTTGCTCTTCAGGGCGCAAGGATAGTTTATTATTGGGAAATCAGGTGGAAGTAACACTGCAGACGTTTAGTTGGGTATGAGATATCTACTCTTACACAGCATTTCTGAACAGCTAGCCAAGTGAAAGACAACCGTGGTTCTTCCCATGCTGCTTTATAGCAGCCAGGCTCCATCTCTGGTTCTGAGCAAACCGGGGGTGTTTTTGTCTCCAGTGAATGGTAGATGCAAATATATTTTGAAGGCAATTAGGCAAAGAGAATATTTTTATTTTTTGCTTACAACAAACTGCAAGCACAGAATTGCTAGGACAAGGCTGAAGGTTATTTGCTAAGATTATATGCCACATGTCATTAATCTCTTACCCACTGTTGGTTTTTTTTTTTCCTTTTATTAGCAGAATTTTAAATTTCCAGGAGAACTGTACAGAGCTCTAAGGGCACAGATTACAAGGCTGAAAATACATGTCACTGGTGGCTGTATGTGCAGAATGTGCGGCACTCACAGGGTGTTGTGGCTGTTGAGCTGTTGTCAGGGAACCTGCATCTCTCTGCCAGAGCCCCAGCAACATCAGCTGCCCTGAAATACTACAGATCAGCACATCCAGAAGTGTATGACTGTCATAAGGCCATTTTCTCTCGCTGTTCTTTAACAGCATTGCACTATAATGATAACAAATGACATAAAACTGCCAAATAGGTCTGCAGGGAAGAGCAGGCACATAATTTCCCCAGCGGCAAGGAACACATCAGACATTGCTTCCCTTCCCATACACCGACCCCGTCGGACAGGAGGCTCAGGTGAAAGCTTGTTGTGACCGAGTGTTTGTGGCACAGCTGCACGAGTGCTGCAGGAAGGTGGGGGAGGCAGGGGCCTGCTCTGCAGCATCTGACACCTGCTCAATAATTGCTTTCTCAAGACAATTTTATGATGTTGTGCAAGTTGGAAGCTGTAATTTTGCTGTCAACCTTGTCCTCCCTATGTCCTTTTCTCTGGAAAAAGTACAGTGAATCTTCAGTGCAAAAGATATCTCAGTTTTAATTCGTTATCATTGTTATAATGGTAGAGGCAGTTTTAAGGTTAGGATAGCATATACACAAGGTGGTAATTATTGCTCTTAAGCTTTTCTGGAGGAGAAGGCAAGAGGAGATTTTGCATTAACATAAAATACGGGAGAAGGTGACACGTGAATGCTGGCAGCATGCTGCTTCTCCATGATCAAAGGCCACTTGCCTAATCCCAACATGTAACTATCATGTGATTAAAAACGTGAGATCTCATGAACGTATAAAAATTGTGTGTAGCAGAAGTACTTGATTTAAATGCATAATTAATAGCTTCACTCAGCTTTGCATCGAAATGCAAATTGACAAGGCATGTATCTGAGAGACTGAGGGTTCTGCACCAAAACACACCTATAAACTACACTGACTTTTTCACTTGCAGACCGTTGGCTGAAGGGAAGAGAGAAGTTGGAAGCTGTCTGTCTGCAATTTTGGGTGAGTGCTGATTTTTTTTTCTTCTCGCTTAGATAAATTAGTGAGTTAACAAAAAAAAAACCCAACCAAACAAAAACAAAACTTCAACCCCAAAATCCAGGCACATCCATTGTTGTAACAATTAACTTTTACTCACTAAGAACATTTGGCATGTAAAAACATTTAAAAGGTTGCACATCGACAAGTGGTCGGAACGCGTAGAAAACTCTGTGCTTGCTCGTTAGGGATCCGGTGTAACTGCAACCACAGGCTCCACCAGAACCCCCCTGCTGTGCCTGTGTGCAGTCCTGCTGAGAACTCCAGTGGATTCAGAAAAGACGACGTACAAAGCTTCTGTAGGTTCAACTGTCCCTTATGTGTTGATGTACCCAGTGCGCACACACACACCAGTGCTTGCTGAGGCCTTCCACTTGAACAGACCAATCCAGTGAAATGCTCAGAGTCCTTGTTGACTTTAAGCCTGGTGAAACTACAATTCCATATCGGACCCGAACTTGTTACTGTTAGGTTGGGTTTAGCTGTCTCACTTTCTGCTGTTGAGGGCACATCAATCCCATGCACATTTTTTTCCAAACGTGTAATGCCAGGATTTGGTTGTTTTCTTTCAGTTTGGGAGCACTGAGTTGGTTTTTGTCCTAACTGATCATAATGACAGCTAAATGTCAGCTTCATTTCCGTCTCAGCTCTGAACATAAACAGAAAAGTATACAAAAAGGAAAAGTTTTTATTCGCTGAATTATTTTTTTTGCTGTGTACCTTATGCCAAACAGTTTTGATTCTGCATGTGACTTACAGTCTAAATGCCAGACCTAGTTTTCCAATTATCTTCAGTATTTTGCATCCAGTGCAGAGAAAACACTATTAAAATAAATGCATTAAAAAAAACAACAACAAAAAACCAACCCTGCAACTTAGCTGAAATGTAATCCCATGGAGAAAAAAAACACAATATTTTTCTATGACAGTTTGGGTATATTTTATGTCAAAACATGATCACCAGTCAAACTAGTGACATCTAAAACCAGTACATTATTGTGACTTCTAAAATAAAAAAAATCAGAACAAAACTAAAGTTATTATAGCTCTGCCTTTGTTAAACACCAGGGGCGGTGGCTTAAGCACAACAAAACTCCAGTGTTTTTCAAAGGTGTCTACTGAAGAGAATAAAAAGAAGAGAACAATTAACATTTAGTCTGTTACACTAAAAACCCAGGTGTACACATTTCTATTGCCTGTTAGCTTTACCTAAGCCTTTTCAACTACTACGAAAAGAAAAAAGATAACTCATTGTCCAAAGTCAAAAACATTCAAATCAGTTGATACAACATTACAGTACAGTCAACTAACATCCTTCAGGGTCTCCTTTTTCTCAGTTTGAGTCCTCAGACCAGCATTACAAAACTAGTTCAATGCAGTTTCAAAACTGTATGTTAGCTTTGCAAGATACTGTACTCTACTGATGGCTTCAGAAGAATGGGGTTGTGCTACTTTTGAATCACAGGTAACCCCAGCCTCTCATTAATTTTATTCAGCACTGCAGTTAGAACAGCATTAAGTTTAGCACAATAACTAAAAAAAGAAAAAAAAGAAAAAAAGAAAAGAAATCTGGAAGCTAGGTGAAGCTGCCATTTGTGTCAAACAATTGCGATACGCTATACTAAAAAATTCTGAAATATCCACCTGTCCTCACCACTCTGCCACAAACTAGCAAAGTCAAAAATACAAAAGTCTTCAACTTCTCATTTTTGCAGAATAAAGCAAAAAAGTCTTTGTGCTCCTTACTACCAGAAGCAAAATATCCTCTGAGTTACCACATGTAATAGCTTCTGGATGTGTCGACTTGGGTCGGCTTGGTCTCTGCAGAACCATCCTTGTCCTTATCGCTGTCGCCTTCCCAGAGATTAATAAGTGGAGGATAGAGCTCATTCAGGGGGATTGAGGAGGTCTTTTGCATATATTTTTTCAACGAATGGTGGTAGTTTTTTCTCTTAAATCTTTTTGCAATGTAAACAGAAATGGAGGCAAGGCTAATTACAGCAAACATGGATCCCATGACCGCTGCCAGAGCAGTGCTGGTTTCCTGGTCTGAAATATCAAGCGCAAAAGCTGCATTTTTTGTTGTAACGTTAACACAGGACTTTTGTGTTTGTTGGTGGATGTTGGACACAGTGAGACACACTTCATAATCTGTAGAAGGTTGTAAATGCGTGAGGTTGTATTCGTGTACATCAACTGGGACCCGAGCGGTGTATGTAATGTGAGGGTTGTCAATCTTCATAGTAGCCGACGACCACTTTAAATTGGAAGTCATGACATTGGAGTTAACTTTCCAAGAAACTAAAATGGAATGCGATTCAGCTTGCTTCACAAAGATTTTCAGGACCTGGGTGCCATCCAGAAGCGTTCCGTTCACCCGGATTGTGGCGACCCTGGTGTCAGCTCCCTCTACGTTCTGAGCAACGCAGGTGTACCTCCCAGAGTCCTCAATCTGGATGTTGGAGATTTCCAAGGTGCCTTCGCTGCTCAGCTTGTATTTGTCAGAGAGGCTTTCAACAGTGACTTTATTTCCGAGGGGAGTGACCCAGTAAATTTCTGGCTCGGGTTCTGCCATGGCCCTACAGTCTAAGAACACCGTCATGCCAATGTCCAAGTTCAAGTGATTTGGAAAGGTCTCGTGAGAGATCATTGGAAGACACTGCTCGTTTGAATCCTGCGTTAGCACTTCTTTTACCTGTTGTCCTCTGTACTCTGGAGGCATGGCGCAGAACATGGAGAGAGGTTCCATGAAGCGGATGTTGGTTTTGTTTGAGTTGATCCAGTGAATGACGCAGTCGCACCGCAGGGGGTTGCTGTGGATGCTGATCTCACGCAGGTTTGGGAGGGACTCCACTGTTTTTTGGTAGACGGCGTTCAAGGCGTTGTTGTTCAGCATCAAACTCTCCAGGGCAGGGACGTTACGAAAGGCCAAACGATGGATGTAAGACAGCTTTGGGTTGTTGGTGGCTTCCAGCTTTGTAAGTTCAGGCAGGTTGTCCAGCGCGTACCTATCCATAGAAACAAGCTCCCCCATGTTATTGATTCCAAGCTCTTTCAATCTAAGCATGTTTCTAAAATCACCTTCTTGAATTTTATGAATTGGATTTTTGTTGAGATCCAGGAATTTTAGATTCGGAACTTTTTCAAGTGCAAGCTGAGGAACTTTTACCAACTTGTTGTCATAGAAGGAAAGACTTTCAAGACTGTCCAAGCCTACCAAGGCATTGCCAGGGATGTCTGTGAGATACATACCTGCCAAAACAAGACTCCTTAAATTGGAGAGAGGTTTGAAGTTCATATCTAGTATTCCAATCACCGGATTTTCTCCAATCATAAGAATCTCTAAGTTAGGAGTAGAATCAAACCAACGGCTGTCAATAACCTTCAATTTGTTGGAGTTGAGATGTAATCTTAAAAGATTCTTCAGGCCAGAGAATGCATTTGCAGAAATGCTGCTGATCTGATTATGATTTATATATAACTCCTGAAGATTGCAAAGGTCTTGCAAGCAGTAGTCAGTCATCTCCATGATCTGGTTTTCCTCCAGGTGCAAAGTAGTCAGCTGAGTAAGATTTGAGAGCCCCACGTCTTTGATGCTTGTGAAGTTATTTTGTGAAAAATCTAACTCTGTTAAATTAAATAGCAGTTGGAGTTCATCTGTGGTCTTTGCAATATTGTTGCTTTGTAACAGAAGGACTTGAGTGTCACTGGAAAGATTGCTGGGGATTTTTGTTAAACGAAGGTCATTGCAGTCAACTGTTGTGGCTTCCCTGTATGTTGACTGTGGTGTAAACCATGGCCTGATTTCGCACACACAAAGCTGGGGACATTCATTACTCTGTACGGAAGACTCAGTTAATGAATTCGTTAGCAATTCTAGCACCACCTGGCAAACAGTTAAAACTAATCTAATCTTAGCCATGCTGGTCAGCTAGTGAATTCAGCTCCCCCTTAAAATAACAACAGACCGAGAGTGTAATTTGTTGTCAGGCAGGAAATGTAAAGCTTAAAATTTGGTGTGAAAGGCTTGGACATCCAGAAGATGAAAGTTGATTTTGTAAGAGAAGACAATAAATGGTCTGAAGGCTCTCAGCTGCTCCTCTGTGTTCCAGGATCTTCTACAAATCCGTGCCTGAAGATAAAACAGATAAGGAAATGTTATGCTCATGTGTCATACACAGTTTGTATATTCTTTCTTTGTCCTTTAAGGAAAAGGACCTGTGATGACAGCTGCAAGCAGTTTAATATTCAGATCTCTTAAGAAAATTCATACTTGGTACAGTAAGGTATATATAGTTTGGAACACTCCTCTATTTCAGATTTGCATGAGATCGTTCTTGAGTGACTACAAAAATATATGCCATTGTCTGAGAAGAAAACTTCCAGATCTCTTATTTTTATTATTCAATATCGGTTTGAATGGCTTAGGAAGTGTTGAAGGCCCAGGACGTGCTTTTGAGTACAGGCAGATACCAAATGGGCGCTCAGAACACACACGATCCCAAGTAGAATTCAGGCTGAGAGTGTTACTCCAATGACTTGTGCTTTGGCTGTAGAGAATTATGGCTTAGAAACATGTGGCTTCCTAAGTTCCAAACAAAATGCGTAAGAACTTTGACAAAATTCATCCAAGTTAATCAAATCAGTTCCAGATAATAGTTTAGATTTGATCCAGCTAAGCGCCAAACAATAACACCAAATATGATTAGATGCCTGCACTGCCCTCCTTTCAGCTGTTTGCACTGCGCTGTGTGTCACCTGCAATGTTCACCCTGATTCCCATCACTGAGTAAACTGCAGGATTCACGTGTTTGGACACTGAAGTTCTCATAAGGCACGTGTTGAAAGGAAGCCTGATGGTGTCCATCAGGCCTCTCAAAACGTGAGGTGATGCTGCACCTCGTGCGATAGGGATTGCAGTGAATTATGTGAACGACAAAAAAAGATGAATCGTCTGAAAACCCTCGAGTTGTGCTTGAAAAAGACTAAGAAGCACCAATGAACTGTAGTAGAAGAAATTAGGAAAAAGCTGCTTTGTTTTGTTTTTCATTAGAATTTAGTGAAGCCTCAACCAAAGCCCACAAAAATATTTCTATATAAAATAGAAGAACTAAATACAACTTTAAAAATCGTCATCTAGACAGTGGTGACAGGAATGACATCCATAATACATAATTATTGCAAAATCTGGTCAGCATATTAAGTAACTTATTTCAGATGATGATAAGCAGTGCAAACCAAAGGGCATTTTTATTTTGGTGCGCTGTTATTTGTTCTGTGGTTGTATTTTGGATGAAGAGAACCAGGAACATTGGCCAGAAAGCATCTGACCCTGCTGAGTTAGATTTTCTGTCTGGTAGCAAAGATTTCAATTAGAGATGAGAAGACTGTGAGGGGGAAAAACCAAATGCAGAACAAACATTCCTTCTCAAACAACTCTGAACTGATGGAAGAACTGAAGACTGACTGCATTAGAAAAAAATCCTAATGATGGCACTGTAGTTGTAAGAATATACACTACTATAGAGGGATGAGGAAGGTGACATAAACTGAGTTATTCTGGCTTTTATAGAAGCTTCTCTCAGTTACAGTCCATTTGTAGCTGATGCAAATAAGAGTTCTAGCAATACTGATGATGTCAGAAGCTTAATTAATTCCGGATTTTCCAGCATTTGTAGTATTTGCCATGTAATAATTCATGATCTAATTCAATAACGATCTCACAGTTTTACTTAAGAAGCCTCAAGCTGCAGTTCTGTGTGGTCTGTTCCCTTGCAATATAGACATTTCTCTTCCAGCTTTGCAGTACTGGCTTGGAGTGAGGCAAAAAAGCAGCAGTACCAGGCAGCAACGTGCACCAAACCACAGAGCTCTGCAAGAGGAAAATCTGCTCCACTCCTTCAAAGCCTGTCCTGCAACTTGTTTCTAGGTGGATGTACAGAAGGATGTCCGTGCCTCAGAAAGCTGCAGTCCCTACTGGTATGTTAGCACTGATTTAACTCTGATGTAGTTATACGAATCATGTAATGTTTTAAAAATGAAACTGCCTGAAAAAGACTTCAAAGCTTCTATTAGAATGTGGGGGAGCACGTCCAGAGTATTAAAAAAAAATAATAATTCAGTCATTTCTTTGTCAAATATTTATAGCATCGTACACATTGCATTTGTTGTTCCTCCTTGCTAAGAAGGTATTTCTGGATTAATTGAATCGACTTCTGGCGTTTTTGATCACTGTAGGAATATGATTTTACAAGTTAGCAGTGACACTTCCTCTTCTCTAGTTATTTGCTACTGCAAATGGATTTAGTTCTCTTCAACTGGAAAATGTTCTTTGGAAATGACCTCACATTATTGTCTCCAATCTCCCCCAGCCCAGGGAAGCATGGATGAATCCAGTAGTGAAAATCCATTGTAACGTAGGTTCTGATCAGCTCCACATGCCTACCAGTCTAACGCTGTGCTTTGTGAATGACATCCAGAGGCCACAGCACAGGGAAAGGCCAAGTCATGGACTTTTGCATTACCTGCTGCTTATGCTGTAAGACCACATCCATTGCTGTAGTAAAAACTAAAAATGTGGCAGTTATCAGTGGAAAAAGTGTGCTATGGTATTAACTAAACAGTAATGGCTGTTTTGTTCTGTGCTTTACGTGTGCTGTGGTGGATGTGTTGGTGGGTCAGCTGAAGGACACCCAAGCTTTGAGAACGAACTCTCTGACACTACATGGTTCAAAATGACCGTTGATGAAAAACTGCAGAGCCAAGCAGATAAACCAGGCGTGGGTCCTGGGAAAGAGGGAATCATCCCAGCTCCCTGTGAACTCAGTGAGGCGGAATGAAGAAGCATCTGAGTGTCGTTATTTGAGTCTCGTTATTTGCTGATAACCTCCGTGTTTTTGCCCAGTGAGAATCCTTCTGTGCCGAGTCACTGTGTTTGGGGTTGGTTTGTTCGAAACAAACACAGTTCCTCCATAGTAGCTGAATGCAGTAGGAGCCAGTGAGAATTCAGGGGGCTGGTTCAAAAGATTTCAGCTTTGGAAAGCCACGCAGTTAACGCTTGCTCCAGAAAAGGGGCAGATGAAATCA
Source organism: Lagopus leucura (assembly GCF_019238085.1). Taxonomy (NCBI): domain Eukaryota; kingdom Metazoa; phylum Chordata; class Aves; order Galliformes; family Phasianidae; genus Lagopus; species Lagopus leucura. Next base: position 6,605,222 of record NW_024962279.1, on the reverse strand, counting down.
CTTTTTTCTGAAGCTGATGCTTAATGGGGGCCATGTGATTGGTGGAGGTTGTTTTGAGGGCGTATTAGAAACTATATATGTTTAAAAAAATATCGTGTGGGGAAACTGCCAGGCCTGGGAAGTGCAGTGCAAGCTGTCCTGGCGAGGCTCAGCGTTGACTCTGTGCTTTAGACATCAGCTTTTAGCATTCTCTGCCTTCCTTTCTGTTTATGAAATTCATTTTTTAGTGCACCAAACCTCTACAATAGTCATTACAGGTGAGAACTTGCTATCAACAGAAATAATGCTTAATTTTATGGGAGATGCATAGAGGGAATTATTTCGCTAGGGGCTAAATAAATACATTTTCCATAGCACCTCTCAATTCCCAGAGCATTAAGAAACCACATTTCTGTCAGTAAGCAAATCCACAGCTGATGTCTGGGCTATCAGCGTGCTCATATTTCTTGCAGACTGAAAATGTGATCATCATTCTTGCTTCTTCCCTCCCAGTAATGCAAGGAGGAGGATCCCTTCCTGTCTGGGTTGTGAAAACTGCTTAACTTAGAGTATTTGTTTTACCAAGGGAAGATAATGGTAGGGAAGAAGGGGGTGGCATCTGGTTCTGGGGCAGGAGGGCCTTCATTGCAGTGCTCCTGCCCCAGAGGGGAGCTGTTGATTGTTCGGTTGTTGGGGTGATCCAAGCAAAAAGACACTGAATGTGTTTTCTTGGCCAAAGGAAGATGAAGCATTGTCGCTTCAGTGGCAGTTGTATTAATGGTCACTGTTAACAACTGCTGAAAAAAGAAACAAGATAGTTTGCACAGGGCTATTTGGGTACCTGTTTAGAAACAGCTATTCTTCTGTTCCAGCAGAATAGAAAGCATCACCCTCTCCACAGTTAAGTAGTTCATTCTTGAAAAATTCCCTTTCTATTGCAAGTAGCATCAGCGCAGATTTTGGTTGGCAGCCATATATGCTAAACACGCCTAGGTAGGAGTCTGAGGGATCAGATACATAGAGAAAATTACCTCAGGCTAAGACAAGCAATTTATTTTGTGCTCGCTGTGAGCCAGAAGCACACGCTGATCTGCAGCACCTCCCCATTTCTCCACAGTGCCATTTTCATCCAGCAAGCCTAAGCAGTGCAGCTAGTCTTTTGGAAAATTGTCTGTTGTGCTAATGTTCTGTTAATGACTTGTGCAGCTTGCTTATTTCCCATCATCATCGTTTGTGAAACGACTCTTGTCGGAGCTCCCTGCAGCACCAGGGAAGCTCAGCGGCGGCACTGCGGGCTGTGGGGAAGGCCTGGGCCACGCAGCCAAGTTGTGGCAGCACGTGGGCACATCTGTCACACAGTGACGCCCATCTGAATGATCTGGAGAGCTTTCAGCTAAAGCACGGGGATTGAGAGAGCTGAGCACGGGGCAGAGCGCGTACAAAGCATTGCTGAGTCAGGGGCAGGAGGCACCCATGGGGGCAGGGATGCTGCGACAGGCAGGTGCACCTCGAGCCCTCTGTGAGAACAGCTGGCCCTAGCCAGGTTGGGACATGGGCAATTTTAAGAAAAGGATGTTGAGCTGAGGTGTTTGCAGTTCCATATCCGTGCATTTTGTGTGGAGGAGAGCTGGCTTATTGGCGCTGCGCTGCACTTCAACAATAACCTTCAATGGCGCGACGCAAGGGAGACATTCGTGTACGGCCACAGGCACGTGTGTGTGCAGCCAGTAACCTGCTAGGGAAGTAAGCACAGCACAAAACCTTCTCTGAAGTGTTGTGTTCCCATCATTGGGTCTGACTGCAGGCGAGAGTCGCAGTGACCTTGTGTACCTCCTAGAGAAAGCCTGCTCCTGGACCCAGAGGTGCAACTGACCTACATGGAGAGCTCGTTTCCCCCAAGGGTCACATTTAGAAGGGCAATCCTGTTCAGAGAAATACTGAGGAAATATAAAAGAAGCCTTTTCTATGGAAGTTTTTGAAGTTGTGGATGTCATCAGGAAATAAGATACTGACGGGACTGCATGGGTAAAATACAGAAAGGTCAAGCTCGAATGGTGCAAGTCACTTGAAAAAGCACACCAGAATCTGAAAACGGGAGTTTGTTGTTAAAAGCAAAGACAGAAGAAAGGACTTACAGAATATGTAACAAAGGAACAAAAGCTTCAAAACGTGTTCTCAGGGATTTGTGATATTTACAGTTTGGGGTTTGTTTTTTTTTTCCATACAAGTAATGCGTTGCTTTTTAAACTGTATCTTTTTGTCTGCTCATACGTTCCAAAATAAAGTCAGTGTTTAATTTTAGGGAAAGCTCCAGGGAAGCAGGGAAAGCTGTGATGAGAAGGCGATTTGCTGTGTTTCAGAAGACAACCTCAGCATGTTTTATCTGTACTCTTTTGAAAAATACTAGCCTTATCTCCATGGAAGAAATGCAGAGAGCATCCTCTTCATAATTCTTGCACTTCACAAACAGCATATGACATCTGACGTTTAAAAATTGCAATTTATTGTGGGCCTATTCGTAAAGCTTGTGTCTGATGCAGTGTTCTTCACTAAAATATTGAAGTAATTTTGTGGGAGAGAGGAAAATCCTTTCCATTTATTTACTGATCTTTAGTACAGAGGGATATCTAGCACAGTACAGTTACTGTACATGGATGGCCCATCAAATCAACCTTCGAATTGCAACCCTGCTTGTCATGTGTTTGAAAATCTCTTGCAAATTACCATTAACAAGTCATATTAGAAACATCAGGAATAATAAGTGCTTTCAAACAGTGGGCTGTCAAATTACATAGTCCGTTTGTTCTTTAGGAAGGAAAAATTCATAAAAGCATTTAAAAGCCTTGAAAACCTGAAAGGCAAGACATGTTTGTTCAGTAGTAATATTCTTACACGAGAAACTCAACTTATTTTCTTAGCATGTTTATTTTCATAAGAAAATGTTTGTTTTCATGAGAAAATAGATTAATCTTGAGAAAATATGGGCTGTTCTTTTGTGCTCATGACTGTAGTTTTCATCTCCTCCTACACAGGGTCTGGTCCTGTTCAGTACGAAGGCAGTAGTAAAGCTTTTATTTCATTCACTGGAGAAGAATCATGCGCCTTATTATTATCCTCATTCTATGTAATTACCAGATAAAATTATTTGAAGAAATTGGCTTTCATGACAACCAACCAAATCATTTCTATCCTGGCTTAAAAGCCAATTTCATCTCCTTGTAGCTCTTCTGCACTGGAAGGCAGGACAAGTTCGTGGAGCAGGCAGAGCAGCGTGCCCCAGCCCGGCCTCACCTGCGCCCTGCGGAGCTCTGGGGCAGCTGCACAAAGATGGCACATCCCCCTGCTAACCTGCATGTTTTGCTTTCCAGCACATCCAAGGTACCGTGGTTGATGAAGGACGAACCACGGAAATTCATTCATTTCCAGCTGTACGGCTGTCGTGCATTCATATCCTCCTGTATATTTTAAATGCAAGGGAGAATTTAAACCTAATTGGTTTTAGCTCGTAGAGCGTCAAAGATTTACACAGCATAGCTAATTTTGGGAGACCTGTTCCAACTATTTTTTGCATTTAGTGTATTTGCTGGCTAAAGCATGAAGGGAGACAAATATTACAGAGATGTTACTGCATCTTCTAATTAAAGAACAGGCAGAATTCAATCTTGGCACATTCCAAATCTCTGTACCAAATGAAAGGATCTGAAGAACTTGTTACTCATGGGGGTATGTGCTTCCTGCATTTCATACTAGAATGACTCTGGCAATAGGAAGCAGAGACGGGAGGGTCCAAATCAAATTAAGAAAAATAATAAAATATTAATGGGAATTTTAAAAAAGGAAATAGCTCTAGAAGAAGAATGGGGGGATTTAAAAGCCTAGGCTAGTTTTTGGATTAAATTTCTGGTTTGTTTTCTTTTTTGCCTGCTCCAAGAAGCAAGACAGCTTTGCTAGTGGATGTTTTACAAATGCTAAAATGTGGAACGCATAAGAAATATTTTCAATAAGGAGAAATATGGATGCCAGAACTGCACAGAACTTTCAGAGTGCAAGAGAAAAATCGCCGTCGTCTCTCCTTGCAGGCTGGCTTTCTGGCAATGCGATTCCTTTGCTTCCTACGCAGTTCTAGATCAAACTCCAGTTAATGAGTCACCGAGGATCCCCATGGTCGGGAAAGACCCCAGCACGTAAGTAGTTGTTACTACAGTAAAAGATGCCAGACAATCTTTTCCTGAAATGGTAGCCAGTAGATACTCACTCATTTCAGCTTTTATTTACGTACGTGTTATGAAAAGGACAGTGGTGCTGGCTTTAGGACATTAGCAACACTTAATAATAACACTTATGTAGGTGTGCACACGTGTACGTGGAATGAGCAAATCATACATAGCTCCACCTTTATCTTCAGGCAAGAAGAAAAGAGGTGCTTTTTTCCTGTTGATCCCTGTTGCTACTTCAGCAATTGTTTCCTGTGGCTGTACTACGTCTGTAGTTTTCAATTATGGGTGATTAAGTATGAATCTATACTTTATTATTAGCTACATCTATATCTACTCCAATTATATGTGTAGCGTGCGTACACAGACACCAGCTGCTAGAATAAAATAGACCTTTATTGATTTTTTTCCTGGAGTTATACGCTTGCAAGATCAAATTTTCTATTTCTGAGCTATATTTACATGTGAATGTTAATAAAACCATATATCCACTCGCCTGATAGAGACCCCTTATTGTTCACTCAAGACTAACAATAACAACATAAATAGATTTATCATGGGAGGCACTGACAGATCTAATAGAAAGGCTGTTAGCACGGAGGCAAAGATCTGGAACTCAGCCAAGCTGAGATGGGATAGAAGTAATTCCATTAAATGGCCATAGATTTGTTTTTGGTAGTCGTCTGAAGAAAGGTTTTGTTCCCATCCATGAAAAAAGTTATTTTCTCCCTAGTCAGATGGCTGTATTAAACGACCCTCCCCTGCCACTCCTGGCAAGTTTTCTGGGCTTTTGAATGGGTTTCTACACGAAGTTCCCATTTGTCTGAGAGCCTTCTGCTTCTATTCACCACCGATAACATCAGCCACCCTGTAATGAGAAAATAAACATTGTATGGAGCGCGTGTGTTCTATCATTTCACTCCAAAACCGACATAGCAAGTTTTGCTTGAAATGCAGAGCAGGTCATCTACCACATCACCTGAGAACGGAGAGAACGTTAATAGCCTATATTCACCCATTTCTTTTTGTCTGAAGCGCCACTAAATCTTGAGTCTTGGTTCTATATGGAAGCTTTGTTCTATATTTTCCAATCTTGCTTTGAGAATCACATAATTGTAGGGGTTGGAAGGGACCTCCAGAGCTCATCGAGTCCAACCCCCTGCCAAAGCAGGTTCCCTACAGCAGGTCGCACAGGTCGGCATCCAGGCAGGTCTTGAACATCTCCAGAGAAGGAGACAGAGAAGTTCAGGACGTGGATATATATATATATGTATGTATGTAGAAAAAATAGGTATATGTTTAAGAATAGACCTACGAATCGTTCCGTTAGCTCCAGTTCTTAGTCTTGTCATTGCCAACTCAGCAGCTCCTCCACAGATGGGTTCGTTTCAAAGTGCTTGCAGAAGTGCTGCATGTGGCAGAAAACAAGTTATTTTAAGTTAACAAAACTCTACAGATAAATCTTTACCTAATTAAGGTGATTTATCCAGGCACGGTCACGTTTAATCTGTCTGTACTAGACTTGTCTCACTCGCCAGCTAACTTAGAACATCCGTCTGCTTTTGCTCAGTGCCTGGTGCTGATGTGAGCTGCCTGTAGAGACCTGCTCTTGCAGCTTAGCTCTTGTTCACCTATGGGTCAAATAAGTTAGCTTTGTAACACATCTACACTTCAGTGCAGTGCCTATTGTGAGCAGTGGATCTCTGTCAATATTTACTGTTTCTGTTAAGAGCGACAGATCGTTTGTAATTTAAAAATTGAGCAAGGCCAATCAGTAGCTCATCTGCATCCCAGTAATTATATGCAGCACATTAGCAAGGTATGCATTTACTGGGCATTTTTGGACTCGCTTAATAGAATAAATGAAATGATGTATGAGAGAAACAGGATGTGGAGGATTAATTGTAACAAGGACAAACATTTCCAAATCACAAACAAAGGTAATTCAAGCTGTGACTGATACTTTACATATATGTGTGTGTGCATATGCATATATAAAAGTCAGTCTACCAAATTTTGGACTAACTTAGGAATTGTCCCAAATAACATCTGTGTGTTCATTAGTAGTTACTTAATCTTTGATTCTTGATGTTGTGGGTCGACCCATGAAAATCACAGAGCCCTAGAGCACATGGTCCAGGCAGACAGGAGAACCCTGCTGCCATCACAGTGGATGTGCTGAAAGCACAAGTCTGCTGTGCCCCTCTAGTTGTGGTGCTCTGGTCGTGAGTCACACAGAGCTTAATATGAATCCAATTGTAAGTGAACTGCAAAGACTGCATTTTGCTTAATGACCATCAAGTTACGTTGACTGCACAGAAGTAGTTGTGAATGAAATACAAAAAGAATCAATGATGAGAATACGATGAACCAGGTTCCAGTAAAAAGAGGAAAAGGCAAAGGACCATTTCCCTTGAACTGAAGTATCCCTATGCCTTCCCCCATGGATGCCTTCCCCCATCTACCAGTGTCATCTTTAAAACTTGACTCTGGCAGGATAACCTCTGGTGAAACATCCCACCAAGAGACAAAGCTGCAGGCTTCTGAGGTGGAGGTCTGCATTAACCACATCATCAGCAGGGGAGGTCCCCCGGGTTTGGGAGGTAGTGAACAAAGGCCTTGGTGCTGGGTGGAAAAGGCAGGTGTTTCTGGAAGGTAAGACTCCATACCTGCACGAGGCCAAAGGGGCACAACAGGCACAGACCTCCGGGGGAGGCTCAGCTTCAAAAAGGTCAGATTTGTGCTCTAATCAAAGCTGACTGATGCATGAATGCTACGTTCACGGCTGCTGCTTAAATTAAATACCTGGAAATGAGATGCTGACAATCCCTAGAATTCCTAAACAAAACCTGTAAGTCATCTATCTTGCCTACAGTGTTAAACAGACCACTTCAGTTTGTGAAGTGGCCGAGGAAAATACTGCCCTGCGTTACCACCAAGGACCAGAGGTCAGCACTTCGGGGGAGAGTTATGCAGCAAGAGCATCGTACCAAATAAAGTAGGAAAGAGCTGTTTCTCTGTGGCACTTTTATAACGTCTGTGCATTCTCAATACAGCATCCTGTTAAGTGTTTCAGGACTTATTTACAACTGCTTTTCCCTTATCTTTCTTTAAGTATATATATTTATAAAAACACAACAAACAGGTATCTGCTCCCTTTTGTATGCTTGATCTTTAGAAATTGTGCTCCAAGTAAAAATCCGTTCCCATTCTATTGGCAATTCGGTCAGCTGGAAGGTCAAGAAGATGCTAGCTTGTACCACCAATCAAATTAAAATCTTACAGTTTAGAAGATGAAGTTGTGAAAGCATTCAATGTTTTATAGTGGAATTGAAGAGCAGACACTAATTCTCTTCCCATTGATGCCAAAGACTTCTGCTTTCTTCATGAGGAAGAGAATTAGGCCAACTCAAAATAGGCCAATCCAGTATTTTCCTTCAGTGCCACACACAAAAATGAAAGATGACGTCTAAATTGCAAAACAAAATTCAAATAAAGTTGCAAGGCTTCAGGAAGCAATAAGAGAAGGTAACTTGAAGTACCTCAGTCCAGGTACCCCTCAGAATGGCATGGAGGCACGCCCTGTTACTGGCCTCATGAAGCCAATTAGTGGAGGATTAATCAATCAGCTGCAGGAAAAGAATCTAGAAAAGCAGGCTCATCACATGCATGCTCAGTAGGCTGTTTCTTAGCACAGTAGCCCTCTGATTTCCCTTTTCAGAATCCAGGCACTCTGGTTTAGGAAAGCAGGATTACCGTGCACTGACAAAAGCAGCTCTAAGCCAGGTAGGAATCAAAAACGTGAGCCCATCTTCTCACAGCAAGGCACACGCCAAGGGTAGAGCTGCAGATGAGCACGAGAGCACTTCGTTCCTGAAGTGAACTGCTGTGGATCTGTGCAGGTGCACATGATGGTGGTGGCACCCAGCCTCGCTCCCTGTGCCCCATGCTGGCATCGCCGCCTCCAGCACAGCTGGAAGAAGGTAAGGCTGTGCAACCAGAAATGAGGTTCTGGGTTGTTTTAGGAAAAAAAAAAAAAAAAAAAAAGTATTTTGTATTTACCACAGCATTTAAGGCCCGATCCTGCTAATTACTTAACTGGAGCTCGGGATTTAGGATTTGCTGTGGGAGCTCTGTGCATCCTGCAGGACGGGGCTCCTCACCGCATGAAGATGTGAGCGCGGCTCTGGGCTCACTGCAAATTACCACTGTATAAACAGACAGCAGCTCAATGGATTTATGTGCTGCCCAAAAGTTTGCATGGATTTTCTGCAGTTCTCTGTCTACAAAATGTCTGCCAGAAAAAAAAAAAAAAAAAATCTTGAGCTTGGGAGGATGAAGTATCACACGTGTATTGTTCATGTAGCTATGGTAACCTACAAATGCCACCAGTGTTTCCATTTCATACACAAATGAGGGGACAGCTGTGGAGACCACATGTCTGCCAATGGAATAATATATGTGAACTAGGATGGCTTGGCCAGAAAATTACAACTCATTTATATTAATCAGGGCTTCAAAGAACGGCCATCTCTGCAGAGATGAAGTCCACAGCAAAAGGGAGTGATTTTGCTTCTCAAAGTGTTTGGCTCTTCAGTAAACATCTTCACCATCCTCCTACTTGCCGATTTAAAAGTAGAAGTGTTGTGAGCAGGCAGTGCCCTTCTGTAAATCTCACTTCACTTTTTCCCTTGGTGTGGTCTTTTTTTGCTGCCTGCCCTCAGTCTGGCCCGGCCCAAAGCCCACCTGGGAAAGCAGCAGTTCCCAAGCAGGCAGAAATTAGCTCAGAACTGGAACCTGGCTGCCAAAGTGAGACAACAAAAACAACTTCTTTTTGTTGTTGTTGTTTTACTCATTGATAACACTAACAGAAATAAAAGCTTCAGAACAAATACTGTTTTTGTTTTTAAGTTGTAAAATATGAACTCTGACCTTGTATCATCCCCACCACTACAATCAACAATAAGAAAGACAACCTAACAAACTCAACAATACAAATCAACAGCCTTTTCAGCCAACTACTGACCTACAGTACAGGCAGGGCTGCGATGCAAGGCAGTCTGAGTGCCCCTCGGATCCCCAAGCAGCAGCTGGGGGCTGCCAGCAGCAGAACAGCACACACTGCTCAGCAAAAGTTTCCCTGGCTGCTGCAGTGCCACGCTGCTGTAGCACCTCGAACAAAGGCTGCTGCATCGGGGCTGCCACTGCAGGCAGCCAGCACTGCTCCACGCTCCGCGCGGTGATGGTGTGAGCCTTCCTGAGTGCTCACGTAAAGGACTGCATTTTCTGTGTGATGAGGACTGATATGCGTCTGTGTGTGTTTGTAAAGCGGAGCTTCCTCGCTTTCAGCTGCGTTCCAGCCCTGTTAAACCAACGGGAGCAGAAGTTTCTCGTTGCAGCCTGTTGGGATGCTCTCAGCGTGGACTTACATTAATTACTAACAAACAAAAGAGGCGACAACGTTTTTTCACAGTTGACGTTACAATGCCCTTATCCTTTTGTAATCTACACAACCTGATACAAAACCCTACTACTTTCAACAGTCAGCAATATTCTTCAGGTCTGTTCTAGCTAAATGGAAGATACTTTATAGCATCCCGCCAGCTGACCTTTTGAAGTCCCAACTGCCTACTGCACTGGGTGTTTCTGCAAGGGCTACTTGAAGTTTCACTCCGATAACTGCGCACCACAACCCAGCCCTTCAGACACCTAATGGGGGCCGACGTTCAGCTTCGGACATTCGAAGCATCTGCAAGATCACCCGGTGTGTACGTCAATCCTTCCCAATGAAAAGTTTATTGCCTCGTTCCGAGATGCGGCTTTGTTTACAGCGCAGCTTTAAGTCTGCGAGGGAAGAACCGAGGGGTTCACAGAGCAGTTTCGTCCGAGAGATTCTAACGGGAACCACGGAGCTCCTTCGGGACAAACCCACAACGGCTCCCGCGCTATTTGGGGCGGATTCCGGAGCGGATTTCCCCCGTTACCCAGCGGGAAGCGCTCCCCGAAGCGGCACCAGCCCGGGGCCACCCGCCGCGCTCTCCCCGCAACACCGCGCCCGACCCGCAGCCCTGCGGCAGCGCGGCACGGCTACGCACGATTTTCAGCCCCGCGAGCGGCGTGCGCCGGAACGAGCGGGCAGCGGGGGGCCGATAAAAGGGGCGGAAACCCCCCACACCGGCACCGATCGGCACGGCGAGGAGCGCGCGACGCCGGAGGAACCCGGCCTCGGACCGGAGGCGGCCCCGCGCACACCGCCTTTATCCCGCGCTCCATTGTTCCATCGCGGGCTCCTCGTCCGCTCCCATCGCTCCGCGTGAATGCACGAGGCCAGACAGCTGCCGGGACGCGCTGCCATTCGCATGCAAATCAGAGGGGGCGCGGACGCGCGCCGCAAACTTCAGCCCGGGGCGCGCACCCCAGACAGGAAAATAATAACGGCCGTACGCCACGGCAGGGCCGCTGTGCCCAACTGCGGGCGGCAAACTTTCCCCCCTCACCGGGCACCCCCGCGGCGATCCCCACCGTGCCCCCCGCCCCTCCCAGCGGCACTTACCGGCGCCCGAGGGGGCGCTGTCCGCGCGGCCGCTCCTCTCCCGCACGCAGCGGCGGCGCCGACATCCGCGGCGGAGAGAAGGCGGAGGGACCGAAGGGAGGAGCGCAGAGCCGCGCCGCCACCCGCCCGCTCGTTCGCTCGCTCGCTCTGTGCCGCCGCCGGCGCGCACCTGGGTAGGCGCTGGCGGTCAGCTGACGGGCTGCGCTCTGATTGGCTCCCCCGCCGCGGCGGCACCATCTGCGCGGGGCGGGGCGATAAGAAGCCACGCCCGCTCGCCTCGCTCTTCCCCACGTAGCCCCGCCCCCCGGCGCGCTGGGAGCGTGAGAAGCTTTCGGACGTCCTTGCGCGCACCTGTAGGCTCTCCTTGTACGCACCTTGCGCCCCTGAGACGCTGCAATCGCGCGGCTCGTCTGTGAGGAGAGGGATCCCATCCACGGCCACCCGCGGGAGGTGCGAGGGTAGAGCCGGGCTCTGCTCAGCGTGGCCCGCAGTCACGGCGCGGTGCCTGGGAGCTGCTCCTGCCCCCGGCCCTGGGCGCACGTAGTGGTGCGGGACCACGTGCTGCTCGTTAACTCCTCATTAGGCTTCAGACTCAACAGCTGCTGACAGGAGGGTGCGAGGCGCGGGTTCCTCTTCCCGGTGCTGCTGGCAGTTATTTGTGCGTTCGGGAAGCTGCCGGCACGTTGTGAGGGAAGGGATCCTGCCGTTCCGCAGCGCTGTGCCCTCGGGCGGTGCGTGCTGCCAGCAGGGCTGCCGGCCGGCTCCCACCTGCCGCGTGACTCCGGCTTTCAGGTGCTTTATGAGCTTCAGCACAAGCGATGCGAAGGACAAAGGCGCAGAGCCCAAGTGGTGCGTGCTGTAAAGCGCTGCCGATAAAGGCTGCGTTTGGTTTCTGCCCTCTAAAGGGAAGGGAGCTTTCATCTATGGAGCAGTTGTTTGCAGGGGCTGCAGTTGCACCCGAGTCCGTTTCCAATTGAGGTGATTGGAGATGGAGGAGATCGTCCTGCTGGTGAGTAAAGTGGTGCTGCTCACTGAAACTACACTGCGTGCCTATGGCTGCGTAAATAAGAGACTGGTGTATAAGCTTGGAGAAAATAGGATGCCACGTCAACCCAAAGAGCCTGAAAGTTGAGGGTTTAAGCTGTCCATTTCCATTGGGAGCTGGGTATGGTCAGTTCCCATTCACTCCCAATTTCTGGTTTGTCTCTTTTCGGTTATCCCAGTTTGGAACTACTGACTTGTATTTTTCCCTTGGCTGTGGCAGGATAGAGGAGAACAATTCTCTGAGTTCCTGGGGCTCGATGCCAGAGGCCGGCTGGCACCATAGCAGCACTGTACATGTCAGCTGTTCTTTGTACCCTTAAATCATTATTTCCCATTTCTTTTTATTGTGCATTTAACCAGCCAGTGTGAAGGCTGTGGGGAAGGGGTGCTGTATTGCCTCCTTCCTCGTGCACTTTATTAACATAAGATAATGGGAGTTCTGCACACCTCAGCAGCCTTAATGCTTTTATTGACAAAAACCCCAACTAAGCAAGTAGGTGGCCATTAGCTGGGATGATTTTTTTTCCCCCTCCATCCTTATGTGAGGGCTGTGCAGTCCTATAGTGGTGTTTGTGGCATGCTGCCCTCAGTGCCTCTCCTGACGTGCTGCTGGGATGTGATGCCTTTCCAGGAAATGACCCCAAAATAGCCATGTGATTTATGGTGAGAAAGGCTTAAATGAGGTAACAGGAAGTCAAACGTGTAACATTGGTTGATGGCTGGGATTTAGTCTTGAGGCAGTAGTTTCTTGTTTTTTTTTTTTTCCCTGAAAGTCCAAAAGGTCATTCAGATAACATTTAAAGTGAAGTTTTTCATATTCAAGGAAATTGAATTTTCAGAAGGAACTCATAAATGCCATCCGAAGAGCTATGCTGCCTTCCACAATGGCTGTGCTCCCATCAGTCCGGATGTTGCTGTTCCATCTCTCATTTATTACTGATGTAGAGGTAATGTCACAGCTGATGCTTCCTCTGTGCTGTGGACGGCTTTGGTTCTTTTCTGTTTCAGGGCAGGGAATTTATTTTCCCTCTCTGCATGCAGTTGCTCCATCCTTTCACACAGCATTAGCTGCATCTCATCCTCATGCACCTTTTTACAGAATTCACTTTTGAATCCTCATGGCCTCAGTGCTGCCCTGTTCCTCGCGGTCTCTTAACATGTGTGAGTGTTTCACGTGTGTTGGCAGTGTCACCAACAGTGAGGCTTGTCTGGGCATTCAGGGTGCTCGTGATCTGCTCTGTGTTCACACCGCTAGAGGAGAGCTGCAGGTTTGTAGCAGAGGACAAGTGTTTTCCATGTTTGATTTTCCTAAGCAGCTCAGCACTTGTCTGTCATTGCAGGCGATGCTGTCTGTGTTCCAGGCTTCTGCTGTTTCAAATTACACACCCAACAGGCCCCGCTCTCTGCCAAGATCCATGAGGAACTTGTGAAACACTCACAAATAAACTTTTACACCACAGCTTGCATGTTGGAACTGCCAAGCAAGCAGGAATGGATGCAGCAGCCCTGTCTTGGTGCGGCTCCCTGCTGGGACCAGCATCACCTGCAAAAATGCATAAGTCTGTAGGGATAATGACTGGCAGCTTGTAGGTTTCTTAAAATTCAAGCATATCAACATGATGCTGTACTGAAAAAATGTTGGCTTTGTTTTATAGAAAAGTTTGATTGCTTCTGATTGCATAGGAAAACTTGAAGGGCATAAATGTGATGAACCTCAAACCTATAAGGCAAACAATGAAGATGTGAAATACAGCAACCACTAAAAGTTTGCAATCTGATGTCTGCATTTCTAGGCAGTTTTCACAACGTTAAGGTAACAGGAATGAGAATAGTGCTAAGATGGGGATTGAAAAAAGAATTTGCTCCCACAGACTGCAAATGGATGCTTCTGTGTGGTGGAGGAGGTGGAAGTGGCTGTTCTCCCAGCCTGGCACTCTGTGCAGTGGTGACAACTCCAGGAGCAGCTGCTGCAGTGCTGCTGGGACTGAGGGGAGGCATTTCTCTCTGATGTCACCTCCCATGAGCTGCTGGAGGCAAAACCCCACAGATGCTTTCCAGCCAGCAGTGCTCAGGCAGCGCTGGGTGCTCCTCCCAATCCAGCTCACACGGCCTTGAGAAGAGCACAGGAAAACATGAGGTTTCCCACCACGTGGGCTGCACAGCGTCCTTCTTGACCACCTCCTTGTTCTCATCTTCTCTCCTTCCGTGCCCTCTGGCTCCATACCCTTCTTCCTTCACTCTCTTCACATCAGCTTCACTCTTCAGCACTTCTCCGGGGTCATCTCCATCTGTCATGCGTGGCTGTGTGTGTGTGTGATGCTTGTTGCCATATATGTTTGCACCACAATTGCTGCTCTTCAAGCCTTCCAAAGGCTCTCGCTGGTGTGCCTTGGACAATAACAAAACAATGCGGCTCTCTGTGACCTGTCGCGTGTGTCACTGCATTTCTTCTCCAAAGCAGACATTAAGCTGCTTACTGTCCTGAGTGTATGCATAATCCATTACCCTGAACTGTGCTGTGAGACTCTGATATGTCTTTCTGTCAAGAAGTGGCGTCAGGTGGGAAGATTTGGTAGGAGGGCTGTTACCTAAAAGGAATGTGGTGCCGGGCAAGTGGGGATCTGCTGCCCTGTGGTCCAACAGTCATAGCTCCTAACCAGTGTGAGATGGAATAAGTCTGTAAAAATAGCAACAGTCAGCTGGAATTTTTTGGAAGAGAAATGATTGTAGCTGAAGGCTCATTCGTGAGGTAAGTTGAGAAAGAGGTATTGCAGTTTGCATCTTGTGCCAACAGGTTTCTACTTTGCTGCCACTTTCTGTTCGTGAGCTGAAACACTGTGAGGTTTTCTTTTCACCCGGTCCTGTAGATGCTGTATATTTATTTTCAAAATTGCAGGAGCATGCTGGATTTATTCGGGAAGGTTCCAGAGCTGCACATGCAAATTGCCACTGAACAGCAGCATAAGCCAATGACCAATTACATCAATAACTGGTTATTTGCATAATGCACTCCTTATTATGCATGCAGATATAATAATTGCAGGCACAAATGGTGTAAGTGATTGCAGGTGCAAAAGTGTGTATGCAGTCACGTGTGCATGGGCCACAAAACCATCTCTGTGCGAGCAGCTCTTGCACCAGTCTCCATGGCATTGGTACACCAAACCTGAGAATTAAGGTCTTTGTTTTGGCCCAGTGCAGCATTTTACCTGCTGATTGGGATTGCTGTTTGTTGGTTTGTTTTTTTTTTTCCTCAGTAGAAATAAGCCAGCTCTTCAATAGCACTGGTTGTTGTGATTCACCCTTCCTTTTATTGCCAGTTGTCTGCATGCAGGCAGAGTGCATCTTTATGTGGGGACTTCTGTAATGAGGAGCTGGGATGACACCAGGCAGTGTTTTTAAAGCAGGTCAGTCACTTCACACACGATTCCACCTCACTTCTCTAATGTATTATTAATTGCAAAGCTTTTCCTTTTGGTTGATGTGTTTTCCCAGATGATCTGCTGTGTGAATGTTTCATGAGGAGGGACTCTAAGCTCATTTTATCATTTTGCTAGGAACCCCCCTCAAAGCTTCTTAGAAAGCCAGAGGGCCTGAAAGAAAATCGGAGTGTTTAATTGCAAGCCTATCATTTGTATTTACTCTAGGTGTAAAAGTGGTAACATGCAGGATGTGAAACCCCTTCTGCTGCGTTCCCATCACGTGCTAATGGATGAACGGCCACGAAGGCTTTTCCTTGTGGCTTCTGACTGCAGTGCAGGCCATCAGGGGCTGCTGCTGTGGCCACCTGGTGTGGGGCTGGTGCATCCAGGCCAGGGCACACGGCTCGTGGCCTGCCGTGCCTCTTACACACAGGTGTGAGCTGTGAGCAGCTGTGCACATCTGCCTGGCACTCAGTGCTTGGCTGCCTCTGGCTGCCCCTTGTCTGTCACAGGGACAAATATACCTCTACTGCTTTTTCTTCTTTATTGTCTTTTCCTGTACATGCATGCGGAGGAAGCAATCGGGAGGAGGCCAATTTGGAGCTGAATTTGAAATTCCTTATGAGCGGGGTATGGAGTCATTGTTTCCACCTTGGGGAGGAAGGTTGGAGCCTTGTCATCTGCTTCAAGGACCTGCGTAGGTCAGCACTGCATTTTATGCAGACCGTTTGAGATACAGCTCTCCTTTACCTGGACAATAAAGTGAGTACAAAAGGACTTGCATAGGAAAACCTCTTGTGGCACTCAGAAGAAAAATCAAAATGAAGAGCTGTAGTAGATTTTATATGCAGTGCATGTAGCCCTGCTCCTCAAAGGCAGGTGTCTGTCACTGCTAACTAGTGAGATGCAGTGACTGCTCTCAGAGGGGCTGGATGGCAGGGATGCTACGTGTGAGCCCCAGCCTGGCAGCTGAGGCATTAAAGCACAGGTAACAAACCCAGGCTATCTGTGCACACAGGGCTGATGTTGCACTTTGACTCCATTTCCTTCGAGTGAGTTTGTGTTGCTTCTGATGTGTGTGCATGAGAGCAAGTGCAACCTTCCTCTCTTGTAACTCACATTAATGCCACTCGGGTTTGCTCAGTACCTGAGCACCACTAACACGTAAACAATTTTTGGATTGGTTTCAGAACTGCTTGCAATACCAAATGGCACGATCAGATGTTCCTTCACACCTTCCTCAGCTTCTGCTTCCAGCGTGGCAGCTGAAAACCATGCTCTCTTTTCCCTTTTTGCTCACCAAGAATGTTCTGCCCATCTTAGGAATTCAGTATTTCTTTTAATGTGCTTTTTTTTCCTGCAGCTTGTTTGTCGAGAACCTTCTCAGTGTGAAATTAACTTTGAATCTCATTAAACTGATAAGGTATTGAACTGGCATCTGCAGATCTCAAGACCTGCTTTATTACAGAGAAATCCTCAAAAGGAAGTTATTTGGCCAAAACTGTGATATTTCTCTCAATGTTTCCATGTATTAGCATCTTAATATCAAATCTCAATTATTGTCTTTTTGTTTCTGATTCTGGGGGGGGGGGAAGAAAATACTCCATAGTATGTAAAGTGTAGGGGAGCCCTTTAACTTTCAAGTGGGTCGTGATACAAAATCGCTACTGCATGTTTGCTGTATTGTGGCATGTACATTATTATTATTATTATTATTATTATTATTATTATTAAACAATTGTCCTTTTTGTTGTGTTCTATCGAGCTCCTGGAGAAATATTCAGCAAAAAACCAGTTATTTTGTGATTGGTGCCTGCAGAGAGGTTGGTGCTCTCTGTGGAGGCTCCCAGATGGAGCTGCGTGAAGGAGATGTGCTGAGTTGGGGTTGTGTTGTGTTGGGGCTGCAGGGTGGTGGGCTGTGATGCATTCAGGCTGGGGTTGCGTGTGAAGGACGTGAGCAGTGCTGCCTCCCCACTTCTGTGGGGAGAAGTTGCTCGTCTGTCTGGCACTTCTCTGCAAGACCGAGTGCCTGATGTGCTCAGAAGGCGTGAAGGTAAAGCAGGTCGCTTTGTCCTTCCCAAGTGTGGGCAGGATCTGAAGCTATTGTAGATGACAGGCTGTGTTTTTATCGATGGATCGGTGATCTAAAGCCAAATTCTGGTTCTTGTGCTCATGTAATGCAATGGGAACTTTGGGACCTTAATGAATGGATTCTTACTGCCTGTGTGCTGGGGAGGCAAGTGGTGTTCTTTTATAGCAGATCAACGATATTTCTATTTCCAATGGAAATAATTTTTAATTAAATTAAGATTAAATTAAATATCAACTTGTTCTAATGTTAAAAGACTTGATAAGTCTTACGCCTTTTTGAGTGTGGTGTGAGACTGTGTCCTTTATTGCAAACCGAGAGGAGAAAGCAACACAGGAATGAAGAGGCTGCGTTGTGGTTAAGCACACGTTTATTAAATTAACTAAATGGTGGAGATGTGGCTTCCCTCATGGGCAGGTTTTGTGTTGGAGATGCTGTGGGGAAGATGCCTCCTGTTTTCACTCTGCATGCAAAAATGACACGTGAACAGTGGCGGAGGGCTCATGGTTGTGATGGATGTTTGCTTCCACTGCTTGCTTCCTTGGTCTCCAAAAAATGGGTT
The DNA here is from genome assembly GCF_019238085.1 of Lagopus leucura. NCBI lineage: Eukaryota > Metazoa > Chordata > Aves > Galliformes > Phasianidae > Lagopus > Lagopus leucura. The sequence goes on along the minus strand of NW_024962279.1, from coordinate 6,587,359 downwards.
TCTCTCCTTTGAGTGCAGATGTCAGCACAGTTTCTGTTGTAGTCGCAGTCCCCGTGGACAGGGAGAAACACAGAGAAGAAACAGAGAACTGTATTTCTCCTGGCTTATCCTGAACCAAAGCTCTTTAAATAGTAAGATAAATATAATTTAAATTCAGTTTGACCTTAAGTGGCAGCTGTGACAAAGCACGGCACGTTTGAGAGCTGGGTACAATTATTTGGAATTGCTAAACGCCGCGCTTCTGCCGTGACCTTTCGATTGCACTGAAGCCAAAAGGAGCTCCCTGATTTCAACTTCTGAACTGCGGATCACCCCATTGGAAAGAGACTTCAGAAGCTATTATAATCACAGGGAATATTTTAAAGGGTGTGGAAGCTATGAGCAAAATATTTATTTTACACACTTGTCTGCATTTAATCCATAAATCTGTCTACTACGATAGTGTTTTACTGGTGTAGATGAGGCAAGTAAGCTGAGATCATAGCAGACATGTCCTCTAAGGCTTTACAGAAAATCATTGCTTTTTAATCCCTTTATCCCTGTTATTTCCTACCACTGTGGAAATGCAGCGGCGGGGAAAGCTGGCGTGGTGTGGGACAGATGCATAATGCACTGTGCTAAGCAGGCAAAAATCCTTCTGTTTTTATAATGCTCCAAACACGTTGTTCATGTCAGTGTTAGTGCTGTGTGCCCTACATAAATAAAAACAACTTACCAACGCTCGGCGGGGTGTTACACATCTTAGAGCTAACCTCCCTGGATATGCTGTCTGGGTACCAGTGAGTAAGCTTCTAATTAGGGTTAGCCAGGAGTGCAGAACGGGGCAGATTGCAGGGCAGGCGCCGACCCAGCACGCGGCTGCGTATTGAAGTTGTGCAGTGCCTGAGCTCAAGGCTAGCTTTTATTTTCTGCATTGTTTTTTTCCCTGCATAAACATCAGGAACATGCTTGGACGGTAGAATTGGGCCCTGATGTCTGGAGGGCATCTGGAGGTGTTCAGGGGTGAGATTGCTTCCTGTCTTCCCACCTCAGTGCTTTGCTGTCTGCGGTACAAACACAGCACTGCTGGAGGTGTGGGTGCTGCAGGGCTGGGCAGGAAGGTGGGTAGAAGTGAGAGGCTGCAGTGTCTGGGGGGGGGGGGAAGAATTCTTAAGGATTTTTGATAGGTAGCTCACGTGTCTGTTAGGTTAGAGCACAGCAGTCTTCTGGTCTGGGGGAATAGAAAACAGGGAGCTTGGAGGCAGTGTCAGTGTAAGATTTCAGCAACAAATGTAAGGGTTCTTTTAGGTAGAATGACTTAAAGCACGAGTGGTCCTGGGGCTGCTCTTACCCATCTGGAGAAACAGCTGCCCAGGGAGGGGCTCTGTGCCTAACCTGGCAGCAGCAGTCTTCCACCTATTTCACTAAATAAATAAAAGTGTTCTGTGCAATCAGCTGCTGCTCCAGCAGGATGCTGTCCCACTCGTGAGACCAGCTTTGGAGAGTTGTAACCTTGTGAGTTCTACTTCTTATTTAAGGCGGTGGAGGCTGCTGGCTCTTGGGCACTGAGTTTGGGCCTTATGATGCTGTGTGTGCATAGGGATGGGGGATGAGATGTTCCCTGTCATGCCATCAGTACCAGAGCTCTGGTGGCTGGGGAAAAAGCAATGAAATTCTAGGATTTCAGAGAGAAGGTTCAAGGTGCATAGGTGGCCAGAGTGTTTGGAGAGATGTACACGGTAAGCGTGTGCTTAACAAGGTCTAGTACCAATAAAAAGGTATTTTTGCTTTGAAAATCCACCTGAGAGCCCTGATGTGTTCATGGGCAGCTGCTTGCTCTCGGGCACAAGCCCCACTGACATGTGGTGGGGTAGCAAAATGTAAGGGAAAAGGCTTGAAATTATTTAATTCCTGTGGATTTTTTAAGCATCGCATTGAGTTAACAGAGCGTTGTGGCTGTCCTCTGAGGAATGCCAGTACAGCTCTAAGGGCAGCTTCTGTACAGCCTGCTCCCATAACATCTAATTGCTTTCATATCTATCAAACACTAAAAGCCTTTCTTCAGAGTTGTGCATTTGTTTTTAAATCAAATAGATTTATTCTTGGTGTCTTGGGCACATTATTGCAGTAACCTCATCCTTGGACCAAAACTTTGGCAGAACACACACACCCGTAATGAGGACTTTGTGTTCTGTGGAGGTTTTATTGCAAAAGAAGGTGAACAAGTGTATTAGAAAGAAAGGGGAGAAACAGGGAAGACTAATTTTTTTTTTTGGCAAAGCTTTGTGTACAGTTCTCATTTCTCTGGTTGCAGCTGCCTTTAGGCACGCATCTCAGTCACCTGTTATGTTGGGCTCAACTGTTGATGCTTCCCAAATTTGCTGTTTGGTGAAACAGGCATTTGTGCAAGTTCCCCATAAAAATGAGTGATTTGGGTTTTACCAGGAACTCTGGCACTTCCCCATGATAAGAAGGGATTACATTTTTAGAGAGAATTAACAAGACAGGAGTAGTGAAGCACTTGAAATGTCCAGTTTAATTCTCTCTCTTCCTGCAAACAAGCTCATACGAGCAGGTTTTTCAGAAGTCCTGAAATGAAAGCTTCCTGGAAGAAATACATTTCCCTGTGGGACCACACAGCTTTCAGTCCTGCCTCTGTGTGAAGGTAAGAAAGCTCTGTTTTCATTTACTATTTATGAGATGTGCATTGGTATTACAAAGTGACCACAGGATTCTGGGCTTTTAAGAATCTGCAAATGAGATGGAGCTCATTACTTTTTAATGTAAAAAGGATTATTGTGGTCTTAGTGGCAGGATGTGTGACCTCAGCTGTGTGTCTTGCTGCAGGATATGTACTGAGGCTTTCCTTTAGGAAGGTGATAAAGCACACACACACATTTTCCACGTCCTTTTCAGCTTATAGAGATATCTGTTAGAAATAAAACCAAAGGAGAGAGAGGGAGAGGTTTTTTTTTAATTGCAGACCACGACTGATGAATTAATGTGAATTTTACTATTGAGATAAATGCAGAGGCACGTTTTCAAAATAAAGGCTCCTAATTACCAGCTCCTGTCTCCATGCACTGTTCTCATGGTCCTAAAGGAAAGCAGCGATACTAAGGGAATCTCCTGTTAATGTTTCCCCCAGTAAATTTGGATTTCCTTTGCAGGTGATGTTACTGGTTGTCAAGCCATGGCCCTGCTCTGGTGGCGTGAGCCTCCAGCTGCCTCTGGCTGTCCTACAACAACCAGAAGCTTTCTGGTGGGAAGCATTCTTGTTGTTGTGATTGCTATGTGGGTCTCTCTGAAGCATGTTCACTGTGGGGGTTTTATAAGGTGCTGCTGGAGAGGGGCTCAGAGGCACCCGCGGGTGTCTGCACTCCTTTGTGCCCATCTATGTGTCATCGGTGCTCCCATCTCTTCCATTAAAACAGCACTGCAAAACGAATGCAGAGCTGGCAAGAGTGAAGGGGTTTATGAGGGAAGCCTGTTTAAATGTGTTTATTAACCAGGAAAGCTGTATTTTTCAACACCACTGATTGCTGTGCAGACACTATTCCTTGGTTTTGCAGACTCAAATGGTTGCGGTTTAAAATGACTCGTTAATAATTAACATGTCCTCCCAGCAATCCGCAGAATGACTGGAAGCAAAGCACGTGAGCTTCCTGGCTTTATTTCTTGCAGGTATTGTTGGGCCTGTCCCCTTCGATGCCTGTCTGCTTCACTGATGAATGCTGCCCCAGAGCCTGCAGGTTGCACGTAAGTTGTGTGCACAGCTCGGACGTTATTTAAAGAAATGTCAACAGGTGGGAAAGGCATTCTGCTTTCAGGAGAACGTGCCAGATGGACAGCATGCCAAAGACGGCTCAAGATAGTGCAGAAAATAGTAAATTAAAATGAAAATGTCACCAGGAGAGAGGTGCAGCCCAGTTGAGTCAGCCCCATCGCGCATCACTGTCACTGCTTGGTTTTCTAAACCAGAAGGACTTGTCAAAATGCCCCTAGGGATTTGGGTGACCTGCTCCCAGCGTGCTGCCAGCCTTTAGGCACCTTTCAAAACCCCAAACTAATTTCCTTCGCTCAGTTCTTCCTCTCCTGAGCTCCACAAGTACAGTAATTGCAAGCATTTGTTCTGAGCCGTACAAGCTTGGGCTCCACCAGTTTTATTTACGGCAATTATATCTGGCAGATAATTTCTAATAAACTCAGGAAAATGATAAACCTCTTGCTAACTTCACAAAGAGAGAAATAGGGCAAATTGATCAAATAAACTTCTTCCCACACAAAGAAAAATTAGGATGTGCGTAATATTTTGGAACAGAAATAGCTCTGACGAAAGTACGAAGGCAAGCAGGAACTTGCTAGAGGCATCTGGGCAGAGTTTTAAGGTTTTGGTCCACTTCTAACAAAGAGAATCTGTTTGATGCGAGTTACCTGATGCTGGTGGTGGAGCTGCAGGATGGCATGTACCTTCTTTTCCCCAGTGGAAGCATGCTGGCTTATTTTAGGGTGCAGCCTTGGAAGGATGGAATCTCATTCCTGCCTTTCTGGTTGATGACCAATCCCAGTCCTCTCAGGCCAGCAGAGAAAGCCTCCTTTCCTTTCAATATATAAAATTAAACCAGAGTGTTTAAAATATAGCATGTGAGGTTTGTCCCACATCTCATTTAAGTGAGCGTGTGGTGGCAGTGAATCTGAATTTCAAGTAGCTGAACTCAGGTACTGAACTTTTTTTAAATGAGCTTTTAATAATTATTGAGCTTTTTCATCTCTGCTGTGTAGCTTAATTTACATTTGAAATTTGAATTTCAACTGAAATTCTCAATCTAGTGGTGTTAACATCTCTCTGAGAAAAGAAAACGGTTGCTACAAATTAGGCCTGGGCTTGGATACTGCAGCTGATTAACATCACATAAGGACAATCAGCAGCATTTTTAGGAGGGGATGGGAAGAAATTATCCTGGGCAGTTGAAGCTATAAAGAGACTTTTAGGGTGGTATGTAATTAGGCAAATTAGGATAGGACAATGGCTTTAACATTTATACCTTGATGAAATGTATGTGTAAGTTCCTTAAGGAATATATAGGCTCTTTAATGACTACAGTCTTCTGTATCATCTAAAGGATATATTTACAAAACAGTTCAATGGCAGATTCATACAGCAGGAACATGACACCAGTTCTAAATGGTTTGGCATCGCTGGGAAAATGCATGAGGTCTTGTCTGCCTGAACCCTGAATTTCTGTCTCATTTGAATTTGGATAAGAGGAAAAGATAGCTTGGGAAATGGGAGCATAAATCTCACCGGTTTGAAGAAAGCTTATAGCAGCTCAGGATCTTCCTGATTTTTATGGTAATGTCTGCATTCAATTCTGATGCCATTTCTAGTAACCATTTGTGTGGCTGTGGCTGAAGGAGCTGCCATAGGACTAGGGACACAATGTAAAATAATACAAACGAAGCTTTCCCATTTCCCATCCTAAGGCATCGTTAGGTATGACCTTGTGCCACTTCACGCTTCGTTACTGATCATCAGCTGAGGGCTGAAGAAAGTTTTATCTGTAGGTGCTGTGGAGAATGGCAGCAAATGGAGAGCTGGATGGGCTGCTCATCGGTCATGGCAAATGTTCTCCTTTGGAACCCCTCTGTTGTGCTCCCAGACTCGTCTCTAAGCCTAGGTGGAGAATAATGTTACTGAGGCTCATATTTTCCATTTCATCTGCTAACCAGAGGGGACACGCTGTGAGCTGGAAGTGTTCCATCTCCATTCCCTCCTGCAGCACCTGGGCTGTGTCCCAGCCATGCACCAGCTGTACCTGCACTGCGGGCAGCAGGTCTGGGAGGTTTGTCCTCATGGAACATGGAATGTGGCCGAGCTGTTGGGGTGTGCTGGGACCATGCTGGATCCATGCAGTGCTGTGTTGTGCCAGGTCCGTGCAGTGCCATGTCAGTGCCTGTTGGCTGCACCATTTTGTAGGCCTGGTGGTTTGCTGATTGCGTGACTTTCTTCCTGTTTTTGTCATTTTCTCTGCATGTTTTCCTCTCTGAGCTTGCTTGATACTCTATCCCCGTGAGTTTCCCAAACAAAGAAGAGCAATTATGGCCCCTGATTAAAAGCCTCAGCAGCGCACTGTGTGCAAATCAAGATAACCATTTATCAGCACTGTTCCCTTTCTGCCTATGAGGATTTAGGCATGGTTCAGGTTGCAGAAGCATTTGATTTGCTGCAATTCCAGCGTGTGCAGGTGCGAGGTGATGGAAGGGGAAAACTGCGGGTGTGCAGTGTGAAACAAGGGCTGCAGCCCAGGATGGGAGCCGTCGCACTGCCCAGCACCGTGCACTGTGTGCTGCTGCAATGGGGACAGGCGAGTGACATGGCTGGGATCAGGGCTGCGTGCTGCTGCTGCCCTTCCCTGTGTGTCATATCCCAGCACAGCTGCCACTGCTGCAGTCACACTGGAGAGATAACACAGATGTGTGTCTTTTATTTCCAGGGAGCGTTCTCAGCACTGTGGTTATCAGCACTTCTGTCAGAAGTTGGAGTGCTCTTGCTTGGGCACTAAAATAAATCAGCGAGCCCACTTTGATAAAAGAAAGGTGAGAAAAAGATTCCCAGTGTCACCCTCTAACAGTGCTGCCCATCTCTGCTCCTCCAGGAGTTTTAGAAGGCGCTGTGTGTGTGTTTAACTTGTGTGCCTACAGCTCTGGAGGCTTCCTTGACTACCATAAGGCTGAATGGATCAGGGTACAAAACACGTCCTGATGTCCCTGCGCTGCTGGTGCCAGCCTGGTCCCCACCAATGGGACGGGCACCAGAGAGGTCATTGCTGTCACAGTTTCTCCATCACGATGTATTGCAGTGCCCAAGATACGTGGGCTGTGTGTCAGCAGGGAGCCAGGGGCAGAGTTATGGTTCTGGCACTCAGATATAAGCAGCTGTCTCCCATCAAAGCATAAAAACTTTTGTTCTCCTGTTCTCAGCAGAACATCGTGGCCTTATGTGTTGTACATCATACCGGAGGGAGCTTCCAAAACACTGCCCTTAAATGTGTCTTTCATGATTTTTTTAGATGCTTTATGTATTTCCCAATATTTCTGCATCCCACTGGATGGTGTTACGTAGCGTTAAATATTCTCTCATATCGGGTTACTATGAGCCACGTCCTTAGAAATGCTCGACCAAATCATTATGAAATACATTTCATATATATTGTTAAACTTTATTCTGTAGAAATGCTGCACAGAAGTCCTTTATCTGTTCTGAAACTTCAAATAATTCTTTTCTTCTTTTAAAATAACCTTTGCAATGTTTTTCATCAAAACAAGTGAAATAGCAAGAATAATAGATGCTGTAGGATTTGTACCCAGTATAGCTTCCTGCCTCTCCAAATGCTTTTGGAGGTGCTGATTGATTTGTAACAACTCTTGAAATGTCACCGGGAGTGAATGAGAAATAGACTCCTCTAATGTATGTCTAAGTAGAAATTGGCTCAAAGTTTTAACCTTTAGGGATGTTCTTTGCTTTTCTTTTTCTTTTTCTTTTTTTTTTTTTTTAAACTTTTCACAGCAGCTAAATAGCTGGAAAATAGGGAACCAAATGTATGTGGAGGAAATTAATAAATTATGCTTTTGTTTTTGGCACATTTACAACAGAGATGTGTTAAAACGTTAAGTCAATGACAAAAGGGGAATGCTCCATTTAAAGCCTAGTTGTGGGGATAAACAGGAATGCTGGTTTGGTGTATCATAGCCTGGGTTGCAAAGGCCCACAGTACTCATCCAGTCCCAACCCCCTGCTATGTGCAGGTCGCCAACCAGCAGCCCAGGCTGCCCAGAGCCACATCCAGCCTGGCCTTGAATGCTTGCAGGGATGGGGCATCCACAGCCTCCTTGGGCAACCTGTGCCAGTGCCTCACCACCCTCTGGGTGAAAAACTTCCTCCTAAAATCTAATCTAAGCCTCCCTGTCTCAGTTTAAAACCATTCCCCCTTGTGCTATCGTTACCCTGAAGGGTGAGAGCTTGACTGCGTTTTGAAGGCAGTTTTTGTAGAAATGGAAAATCCCCATCCATAGCTGGGGAGTGTGAAAGCTCATCATCTTCAGCTTGTTCCAGCTGCCCTGCCAGGCATGCTGCTGGGATGTGCTGCTGGAATGGGCCTCCCTGACCTGGGCAGGGCTGGGAGACCCACAGCAGCATCCTGGCAGCGCTGCTCACCCAGCTGGGTTTGTTGTGCTGCTGTGGATGCAGTGTGTCTGCTAACTGAGTGATGTTTGTGTGTGGATGGCAACGAGGGCTTCTCCTCATCTGGAATTTGCAGTAATTGAAACTGCAGAATTAGGTAAACATTGTTTGAAGCCTTGCCAATTTCTGGTACGCTGGGAAGACCCTTCAGTGGTGTTAGGGCTGCTCCGTATGTTGTCCTCATTTGTTTTTCTTGCTGATTGCGTTCTGGTCTTCAGTTCTCTCCTGTGGTCAGAAACACGCTGCCTCCTGGGATTGCTTTGTTGGATGGATTTTGCTTTGTTTTCTTTTGTTTTAATGATGAATTTACTCACTGGAGTATAAAAAAAACAATTAAAAAGGTAGGTATCTCTCTGATAAAATTGGCCTGAGGTTGCTGATGGGTGATGTGCAGCCTCTGGAGCTGCTGCACCAGGAGCACTGCATGACTGCTGGCCCCATCTCCCAGTGTTCATCCCTCAGTAAACACTGATGGTTGGGCAAAGCAAAGCCAGACTGGCTGCAGAGCAGTAAGCTGTAGCTGGGCGTGTTGGAATCACATCACACCACCTTTGCAGTTGCAGAGAATTTACATAACAGGAAACTTTCTCAGTGCTGGCAGCAGAATTGTGTCAAAATGCCACCAAAAGTGATATTTCCCCTTTATAGATCTCCCCCCAATGGCTGTTCCTATCACAGAGAATGGGATGGATGGGGCATGGCTGTGGGGAGGGGAGGGGAAAGAGAGGTGGTGGCTGCGTAATGGGAGGCTCTCTCACCTTGTTTCTAGGATATTTTTTTCAGCAGGAAGAGATTCCAAATGAATTCACCTGTCTCATTTCAGCCTCACAATATGTTTGTTCAACACCAAAAAATCAATGCTGAACTAGAATTTTGTGGGGATGGAGTGAATCCACGGAGATTGCATTTCTGCTTCAGTGCAGTTTCATGTTTTACTGCTGCATAGACTTGCTAGTTAATAAGGTATCCTTGAATATGAGGTCCAAATGACATTTATTGCCGGGCAAGTACATACAAATCAATACTTACAATTCTTATTGGCGACCACGTACCATCTCTGGTATCATTATAAGTGTGTCTGGCATTAATTGACAGTAACCGATAGTCATCATTATTTTCTTAATTCTGATCTCTCAAAACTCCTCAGGGTTGCTGCCTGTTGGTTCACCTTGGTGAAGAAACAGACTTTGGTGTGGCATTGGGGTGCAACGCAAGGGCTGTGCTGTGGCCAAGCATCTTTGTTCAAGACCCTCTCCACCACTAAAACCATCCCCTTGGTTCTAATGAAATCCTGGGACCCAGCACTGAGCCACTTGATAGGAATTCTTCCCCTGACTTTGTGTTGGAAGGCAGTTAATGATGGTTTTGTACTTGGCTGGGGAATGGCGATGAGAAAACAAACGTTGCGTCCCTTGGAGAGGCAGCATGTATGTATCCTGGATCTCCATCTTGGCTTTGATCTGAGGAAGGAGAAGGAGATGACTTAAATGAAATGAAGAGGTAGAAGCAGATTTCTGGAAGGAGATCTGGGAGCGTTGCCCTCAGGGATGTCAGGAAGGCTCTCCTGTAAGCTGCCCTGGGGGTGGCAGGGCTCAGTCCTGCACGTGCTGAGTCTCCATAAGTGGAGTTACACTGCTTGATTACATGCTTACCTTTCAGCATCTGATTAAGAGGGTTTGATTGCTGAATTTGAACTCCAATTAGTTTAGTGGGGGCACCAGAACTAATGGCATTTACACGAATTAGCTTTGATATCAGAATCCAAGGATGACATAGAATCTTCGCTATGTCTGTAATAAGAAATTCTATTCTAGACTGTATAGAAACTCAGTTTCTTATGTACCGCTGATTAAAAAAATAATTTTCATTACCTCTACACATTAAACCTCTCACACGTTTGCTGATATTCCTCTGCATGTTTGTCTCATGGCTGTTTAAAAGAGTTTTAAATGAATGTTCAATTATTCATTGAAGTACTATGAGCATCTGTTCAACTCATATTCTTTTCTGGCACTTCTTCATTACATATGGAAGGGGGCACTGGAAAGGCAGTTGAGATGCAGGCTATTAAAATGCCACAAAGGCACAGGAAACATTTGTTGGAGGAGTGCTCTGTGTATTCTTACACATTTCTTTTAGAAATGTCCCCATGTAGTTGGGTAGAGTTTTTCAAGGGCTGTGAGGGTTAACTGAGGAATGGCTGCAAATGAAGCAATTGCCTGCAGCTGCCAGGCAGCTCTGCAGCACAGGTGGGGCTGGGATTCTGGTTAAGAAATGACTGAAGATGGATGCGTTTGGGTAAAGTTTGAGGGATCTACAGTGATATCCACATGGGTAAGTGGCTTCTGCTCAGCTCTGTGGGCTGCCTGCATTAAGGACGATGCTGTTATCGCTGCTTGGAAACCAGTTTATTGGCTGGCTATGGAAAGCCTTCTGTTAAGATTAAATCCCGGGTCCCTGAAGACTGAGTTTTATGTTAGCTGTAAATCAGCGTGGAATTGTTAGGGCTAAGGTGGGGTTTTGGGTTAGGGTTCAGCAAAGCATCTTCAGGAACCCATTTTATTCCTGATCCTGTAAATCCCTGCCGGGGATGAAAGGCTAATCGGTACTTATCGTGTGATAGCGGTGGCTCCTGGGGCTGTTTTATGCCCAGGTTTTGTTAAATGAATTTTCACAGAACCCAGGTGCTCAGGAACTTGATTCATGGGTGGATCTTGGCCTATGGTTTTATAGATCTTTGAGGAATCACTGGAAAACCTTTTTCCCCGGGTTTTGAAAGCCTAACCCTGTGGTACCTGAACTGTTGGCATAAACTCAGCTCAGAAGGCAATGTGAACCATTTGTCAGTGAAAGCAGCAGCATTTATTTAGCCCTGCAGCTTTTCAAACATTACCCAAAAAAATACGCTTCTCCATCCTTTCTGAAGCCCCCAAATCATGTTTCTGGACTGCCTGTGATTGTTCCATGGCTCTGTGAGGCTTTGTGCATCTGGAAAGCCCCTCATCGTCACGACCTGAGGTTTTCTTGGCTTGAAATGCTGATCTGGGCCGAATTCCAAGCATCAGCTCTTTTAGATTAATATAGTTTCAATTAAGAGAAATTAAAGATGAAGATGTATTATCAGTCTTTAGCTCGGTGTACTGTTGGTTCATGCTTATGATTTTGTCATTACGTTGGTTCTCGGGAAGTAAAAATTGCTGTTAATAATTTAATTTTTACTTCATTGTGTTGCAACGGACCTGCCAGCACCTGGAGGTGTGATGCCTGTGGTGTCTGGCTGATGCCAGCCCTGGTGGCTGTGTCCGCTCGTTGGCCTGAGCTCCACGCAGCCCCTGTTTGTACCAAGAGCACGCTTCAGGCACTGTAAGGTTTCCCTGCTTGCTCCAGCAGGTGCCAGGAAGCAGCAGATGACCCAGCTCCTTCCAGCTTTGGGCCACCATTCAGAACTTTCAAAAGGACCTCTGTGTTCATAGTCTAACAGATAAGTATGTTAATAGCAAGCATCTCATCCAAATGAAGGGTTGTTCTGCTGTAACGTTCTCAGATTACTACAATTCTCCATTTTCACAACTTCTAAAAAGGGCTTTGAAACCATAAGCTGAATTTTGGGTGAAAGCAGCGTGTTACTGGTGCCTTCTTCAGCTTGTATTTACACACCCAGCCAATAACTACTGGGAAAAATATGGTGGTCGTGCCCTGCCAGTCTGTGCTTTTAAGGGCTGCAGCAGTGATTTCTAAGTTGTGACAAGCTGTCCCCAAGTGCAGAACTGCAGCGTGGTCTGTGCAGTGCTGTTCTTGGTGTGTGTGTGTGTACATAATCATTTTGGTTAAGTACAAAAAGTAATATTCTATTCATTTAAATATTGTACCATCTGACATAGCTGCAACGTGCTGATATTAATGGCTCACTTGAGGCCAATTCTTCTCCTCCAACGGCTCTTTCTATTGCAAATTCATCATGCAGGCATCGGGCGAAGAGTTATCATTCACTTTTTCTTTTTTTCATGAAGGACAGATATTGATATTCTCCTAAGATGTGAAAATAGATCTCCTTATCAGCAGTGCTTAGCATACTGGCTGCTTTGCAGGCTGAGTCCAGCAGCGATGCTGTACAAAGAAGCCCAGCACAGCACCGCAGCTTTCATTTCCCCATAAATCAGTAATGGGAGCACTCAGATATTGCATTTCTAGCCTAAAAAGCTGGATGTTTGTTGAGTTTCGTGTTATTCATTCCCTGCATCTAGCAGGATTCATATTTCAGTCTGGGTAGAATCACAGAAGCATAGAATGGCTTGGGTTGAAAGGGACCCTAAGGATCATCAAGTTCCAACCCCCCTGCTACAGGCAGGGCCACCAACCTCTGGATGTGGTATTGGACCTGGTTGCCCAGAACTCCATCCAACCTGCTCCTGAACATCTCTAGGGATGGGAGGTAATATGAGGACAAGAGTTTCTGTGATTTGAAATGGCTGGAACTTCAGTTGGAGGGGGTGGCAGGTGTCTGCAGGCAGCCCAAGGCAGCACTGGTGGGGCCAGGCTGAGCACTGGTGGGGCTGGCAGGACTGGGCTCCTTGCAGCAGCACCCTGAGCAAGTAGCCTGGGTCTCGTGCTTCCATTTCTCATTAGTGATATGCACAGAAAGCTGCTTTCTTTTAATGTGTCATTCTCTCACTTGCTAACCATGGATGTCTGGGGGCAGAAGCCTTTTTAGCGTACATTTACTGGCGTAGCACAAGAGATGCCTTCTCTTGGCTGAGGCCTTCAAGCCTTGCAGGAGCTCAGTGCCCCATGTCCTAAGTGCCAGCAGCATCGTCTGTGTGAGTGTTGCTGAATGGCTTGCAGTGCTGACCGTTGCTTAACATAAACGCATCCAAGGAGGATACGAAATGCAATGCAAGGTACCATTAAAAAACAAAGCCTGTATTGTTTTTGAGAAATCCAAGAATGTTCTCCTTTGGTGGAGTCTGAAACTTGAAGTATCTGGCAAATGCCAGTAAAATTAATGAACTGCTGTTGGCTGGTGGGTCTCCAGTGATGGGTGATTTGGAGTAGCAATGAACACGCAGTCTTGGTGCTGCCAGCTAAGGTCTGAGCATTACTGTGTGGGTCAGAATTGATTGATTTCCTTGTCTAAATTATTTGCAAGCTTAGTCATTACTTTTGTAGCTGATAATTTCACCGGAGCTTGAGACCTGCCATATTATGGCTTATAAAAGTTTAACCATCGGTGAACTCTCAGGCAATAAATCACGGTAGTGTTGCATTGCTCTCAAAACTCAATGGAAGTGCATGGCTGAAACATCAGGAGGAGAACAGAGGATTTGAGATGCAGCCTTTGGTGCGGAAACATTGCAGCAAGTGTCGGGATTCGTGTCCTGACCCATTAAAAACCTCACTGTTATTGAGATGAGGGAAAGCAAAGCTCCTGCAGACTCAGAGGCGTACTTCAGCCCAGCCCAGGACCAAGTTCTCCTCTTAGCATTAATAATACATCAGTGGCTTTGGCAGGGGCATGGTGACATCAGTGTGGTAAGTCTCTTGGGGGAAAGATAAGATATGGCCAAACTGCTGAAAAAGCAGGATTTCCTGTCTTTGCTGCTCTATTTATTAGTTATGGAAAGGTAGTAAGCAGAAGAGCTGTAATAAAGCAAGCTTTCAGTGGTGTTTTACAATTTGTGTTTGGCTGCTTTTCTGCCATTCACTCCAGAAAACCATGGGGTTCTCTGCAGGAAAGAGCTTTGCAATTATTGGACGTGTCTGAGATGACATGGTCTGAACTGGTCTGCGTGTGATATATTTGTTTAATAATCATGCGTGTTTGTAATTGCAGTGACTGCAGTTTTTGTACTGATTGCTGCATTGTGAAGCACGTGCCTGGGGGGTTAATGTTTTGTATTTGAAGTAGCTCATCTAGGCTTGAACCAGAGCTGGGTAGGGTTACATGTTAGTTGAAATGCAGAGCGTGTGGTTAGAGTTACCTGAAATGGCTTTCATTTGGTGTGGCTGTAAGCTGATGAGATCAGATTTGATTTCTGTACTTCTAAGATGCTCCCTTTAAGTGCAATTAAGCTACTTGGCAGAAAAATGGAAATGTGAGAACTCACTAACAGGGTAACGGGGTTCCCCAGTTTAGGAGGTTGCTGTTGGTGCATTATCATGTCCAGTCCCTTCTGGTGACCCATCCTTCCAAGGCCTGCATCTCACAGGGCTCTCTGCAGCCCTTCCTCAGGGAAGTGCTTCCAGTCTTCTCACTGAGCTCAATGGAGGTATTTTTTTATTTATCACTTTGGGTCATTGAAAAGAAGGAGTAGAAATAAAGCACAGCTAATCCGTATTCTGAAGTCTGGTAAATAGTTCCTGTGCTGTGCTTGGTTATTTTTGGTTGTGGTTTTACAAACCTACATTTCAGAGGTGCTCGCTGACACAGATAGTACAAGAAAGCATCATTACTTGTAAGAAATCGGATTTCCTTCTGACAGTGGATCTGAAATCAGTGCCTCACAGGCTGAGAGGTGTGGATGGGGGATGCCATTAATTTCTTCAGAAGTTATTGCAATGTGTCAAAAAAGTGCTATTTTTTCATAGCGTGCAGAGTGGTTCATGCCTTCCTCCCAACGCGACCTAGATAAGGGCTGTATCAAAGCTATCATCGTTGTGTGCTGGAGTTTCTCTGCTTCTGGGCTCCTTCAGGTTGTGTTTCCAGTTTTAAATAGCAGACTTGCATGAGCAAAGAGAGCAGAGCCTGGCCCCGCTGATCCATCCTTCTCTATTGGAGTGCGGCTCTGCTTCTCTGCAGTGCCCTTCAAATGGCAAGGCATTAAATCCTGTGCCCCCGTAATCCAAACAGCTGGGCTAATAGTTCTCATAAACATAATAATAATACTAATTTTAGAAAAGCAATGGATAAAGGCTAAGAAAAACATAGTAGCTGTAGAAATTGTGCCGTAATTGTTCATTTGTTGTCCCTGAGCTGAGTATCATACCTGTCTCTCCTTTTTCTCTGTTCCAATTAGAGATGTAAGATCTACTTTGTAAAACTGCACGTCCACAGGAAATGCCTTTGCAACTGTGTCCTGCCCACAGCTGGGAGATGCTCCTGGCTCACAGCCTCCTGACTTTGCAGAGCAGTTTTCCATATGGAGCTCATTCTGCCCAGTCCTCGAGGAGCACACAAGTGTATACCAGCACATGGTCACCTGGAAAGCAGCTTTTTGATCGTGAAAGTCTTAAACAGGAACCTGGGGGTAAAGTTCCTGCAGGCACGTGGGTTTAATGGCATAGCAGCCCAGGCCTGAAGTGGGCTGAGAAAAGGCCCATGGAGAGGGTGGGCTCCAAGAGAGCAGCCTGAGCACTGCATGAGAGAGAGGAGGAAAGAGCTGTAGTACATCACAGCACCATAAATTAGCATCAGCTGCAAGTTCCAGCAGCCCTCCCTTTCCCTGCTTGCTGCTGATTGAGGCAATCTATGGTTTAAAGGAGGGCTGAAGGAAGAAATCCTCTCTCTGCTTGAGGTGTGACCTGGTGGGCAGCAGGCTATGGCAGGAGGGCAGCATGGACCAGCACTGCAGAGCCCAGGTCAGGGCTTGCACAAAGGCAATCAAGCTGGAGAGCCACAGCAAGCTCCATTCCTGTCTGCCACTGTTAGTTTATGTCTTTGAAACCCAGTTTTTCCTCTCAAAAAACTGCCTTCCTTGCAACCCTCAGCACTGCTGGGCTGAAGGCATCTGCCAACGATGCCTCCTTCAAGGCATGATGCTCAGTTGTTGCTGCTGAATGTTGCCACGCATCCCTTTGGATACCAGGTATCATTCACTGTGCTGCTTGCAGCTGCATCTTTTTAATTGCAGTATGTTTATTAGCACAGGTGTCTCTGCTGGCAAGGTACTGTGCTAAGGCAGCTCTGTAGAAAGGCTGCATCTTCTCTGCCCAGAGCAGAGAAGGGCAGTGGGGCTCATTGAGCTATGGGGTGGAATTTCAATGGACAAAGCTTGTTTCTGGTCGGGAGCTGATTTCCTGAAAGATTTCCCATCTGCACACTCTGGCCTGACCTGGCCAAAGCACTGCAAAATGTGCTGGAAATGGGTGTTTTCATGTGTTTATTTCTGTGCTCAAAGGGAGGGAAAAATCGTTAGAAACTTGAAAGTTAACATGTTTTCTTACCACTCGTGGAATTACGTTTTAATATCAGAGTTTATTGTGTAAATTACCAGTACAAGAGACTGTGGACCTACAGCTTAACTCCCCCGTGAGGCTCTGCAACCACCTGTAAATCTTTTGCATTGTGCCCTTGAAGCTTGTGATGTATTTGGAGCCCCTTGAGCAAATTACAGACTTGCATTAATTCCCTACAATTCCCCATATAAGCACACAGTTGTTATTCTTTCTGTTTTGTAATAAAAACTCTTCAATATATGGAAAGACTTAAAAGGTGCTAATTAACATCAGTTCTGTTAGTGATTGTGGGTTGGGAAAGAATTTACTCAAGTTTCAAAATCTTACTCTTCCTTTCCTATTCCTGATTCTCATGTAATTCCACTGTTCAACAAACATATAACCAGTATTTGGCTCATGTCGGATGTGTCAATGTCTGCTTTAACTCCTTCAGTGCTTTCCTACTTTCTGACAACTTGTGCATCTCCAAGCTGCTTGGATGCATGTACTGCTTGTCCTGGTGGAAGGTGTTTGCACAGAGCCTTGCAATACTTTCAGCTTTTCTCTCTGGTTTCTCTTCTATCTGCATAATTAAAGGAATTGGACACAGAATCAACCCAGAGAGATAGATGTCTGCTCGTATTTATTTCTCCCGCAAGATATATTCCTTATAAATCCTTCATGGCACATTAAAAATTGACTCTTCCTTGTCTCCATGAACAAAATAATTGCGCATCACCGACTATCTCCTTCGAAAGCACAGAACGGGTTGCTGTAGCACTTTCCTTAATATTTAATTAAATTCAGGTGTTTTGTTTTTTTTTTTTTTTTTAAAGTGAGGAGCTCATTCTGATCCACGAGGAACCCAGGAACTTCAGAGCTGCAGTCAGTTTAACAGCAGCCAGAGATTTCCTCAAGGATGCTCTCCGAAGCGTGCCTAATGCAAGCACTTAGGAAAGCTCGTTAGGAAATGCACCAATTGCTGGAAGCCACAACTGAGGAGTCCCATCTTAAAAACTACCACCTATAGATGATTACAGTGTATTGTGGAAACTGAGAAATCTGGCTCTTCAAGAGAGAATTAGCCTTGCTTTGATTGCCAGCGCTCGTTAGCCGTGGCGCAGGCCTTGTCCTATGGGCTGGTGAATGATGAATGCTTCCCTGCAGTCGATGCCTTGGATGGGGCAGTGCCAGCCTCCTGCAGTGGGATGTCTGCTGAACACAGAGCCTTTGAAAAGGAAGGAAAAGGTGAGATTCTGGTGTTTGAAGGAAAATATGAAGGCATGCCTCATGTTGTAGGCAGTAAGTCACCTTCAGTTCTCCTCTACTTTTTTTTTTTGTGTGTGTGGATTGAAGAACATCTCATGTAGAGACAATACAAGTTTCCAACAGAATGCCTGTGAGTTCAGTGTATTCTGAGGAACATGAAGCAATATGAAGTCTGTTGTTGTTGTCATCATCTGCTCTGGGCTGTGTGTGCGCTGGGCTGCTCTGATACTGTTTGGGGGAAGCCTGCTTGTAGATGGGCCTTCATCCCAGTGTCATCCTCAGAGAAGAGGCAACACTTGGAGTGGAAGATGGGAACATCTGCAGAGCTACCCAGCTGCGGAGATTCCTGCCTCTATGCCTGTAAGTGGAGTTTATATTCTGCAGAGGGACAGTTTTGGAGGCTCAGAGATCATTTGGTTACCCTAATCTGAGTACCAAGAAAGAAAGGCTCTCCTCATCTGAAGCACAATGGTACAGGTTCCCTCCTGCTGCTCGCGGCAGTTTGATTAAAGCACTTATTGCTGCAGTAACAGCGATTTCATTTGGGCTCGTTACGAGCATCTGTTGGGTCCAAAGTCAGTCAGTCAGCCAGCCAACATCATTTCCACCTGTAGACAATCCATCAGCATTGGGGTGTTGTTACTCCTGGTGCCTTCGGACCGATAACCCAGCTGGTGCTCCATGAGAAGTGTCAGTGTGAGGCCGTGTGTGTGGCTGTGCCAGGAGGAATGGCATCTTGAAAATCATCTTGATAAATACCTGCCGTCGGAGGCTGAGCCCTCCACTGACATAAATAAGGTCAGTATTTCTCTGGTAGATTTAATACAAGATTGAAAAAGAAATGAAATGCATCAGTTTTATCACATCGCAACACATTTGTGGAGGAGTTCAAACAGAGAATGAAATATATGGGAAGGCATAATTTTGAATGAAAATTGCATTTTTCTTTCTTATTTTTCCAAGTTCAAGTCTTAAATTAAAATAAAATAAATGGAAGAAATATTGCCAATGTCGGTGCTTTTCAAAATCACGTCTTCAGACTTAACAAAACGTAGGATTAACTTAAGCCTCAAGGTTTTAGAATGTAATTTAATTTTGTCTCAGGAAATGTGGGGTTCAGCCTCTGGGTACCCTGAGTTAGTGCTCTGAACCATCTATCTTCCTCTGCAAGAGCTTTAAATTGTGTATTTATTTGAAGAGCGAGCTAAGATCCTGGGAAATGGAATTGCCTTGGGGCTGGGGCCTGAAAAAAGGTCACCAATAGCAAAAGCTGAGAGATGGTCACACTAGAGCACAAGCAACGTGAGTTGCATGGCCTTCACGTGAGTCTTCTGTAGCCTTTTCCTCAGTCTGCTTGGTCGGCAGCCCATGTTTGTGAATCTGAGGGGAGGATGGAGGTGACTGGCTGCTCTGCGCTGGCTCTCCCCACCACCTGTGGGTGGGCAGGAGTCAATGTCAGCCGTGTTTGTCCCTGTGTTTCTGGGACACCTGGCAGCTGCAGGTACTGCCCTTGGCAATGTGAGCTGACAGCAAGCCCAGCAGTGCAGACAGCTGTGTTGTGCCAAAACATGGCACGTTGTGCTGCTGGTGATGTGATGGGCACAGCCCTGGTGGGAGTGAGACAAAATAGAGAATGGATGAAAAATTGAGGATTTTATCTTAAGATAGAGTGGGTTCATTCTGGAAATGTAGTTTTGAAATGAGGAGGAATGGATGCATCCCAGCTTGGCTATGGGGCAGCTCCGTGCCTCAACAAACTCCCACTCCTTTGTTTCGGCATTGCTTTATGGATCTGTGTTCATACAGGCTTTACAGAGATCAGGGAATGCCATTTTTAATAAATAATCACTCTTCCCTAATGTATTAGATTGCTAAATGAATTAACCTCACTTTCTGGAAAGTATGTTTTAAAGTAAATTTTATGCCTGCAATATTGGCATATACTGAGATCTATGGGGAGGAACTCAATAAAGTGTTGGCAGCCCAGGGATTTATTATTTATATAATTTTTGAAGATCTTCATCTTTCTGGAGCTATAAGCAGCTGAGCTTATAACATTTGATTTCCCCGGATCCCAATTAAAGCTGGGAACATTGATGTTACGCAATTAAGTGACCATTACTTAATTTTTCTCCCATTAAGATCTTTTCTTTTCCCTCTCTCTCCAAGCCTGCTCTGCGTTTTCATTTATTTTGACAGCAATTTGCAGTCCTAATGTGATTTGTAGGGAGTCCAGAGTGCAAAGCAGGGTGTTGACTGACAAGCCGTGCCTGAGCGACCCTCGCCAAAGGATCTGCAAAATGGCTGTGGCACCAGTGGGTGCTTGGACACCTGGCAGCATGGGAGGCTTCACGGGCACCAGTTACTTCTGTCTTCACATCCCCTGCAAGGGACGCAGGGTAGAAGGGCAGTTGGATGCTTTAATGGGGTTTTGGGAAGTGCCTCCTTCCCTCTTCGTGCTTCTTCCAGTGCTGGGTGCATGCAAACCTGGTGGTCACGCTTTGTGCTGAATGCTATTGCTCATCAGGTGCAGTGAGCAAAGGCAGGTGATAGGTAGGTCATTCCCATGTGCAGAGCATCAGGTCCCAGCACTTGCTGGTGCAGGGGAACCTCCTCAGCAAACCATCACAGCACATGTGATGACTGGCAGCCCTCTGTGTAGTGATATTGAGTTAAACAGGGAGGTACAAATGTAGTTTGGGACTTAATGCTTTCTATGTATAGCTTTTTATTTACATGACCCTGATTTTTGCTGGGTTGTGATCATTGCTAAGGTTTGGAATATTAACAGCTACAGTGTGCCCATTTCAGAGCTGTGGGGGCTTCAGTCCCAGATCCATATCTGCAGCAGAGGTTTGTATGATGTGGTGAGATGCTGAAAAGGAAAAGCAGCTCTCCCCAGCCCAAAGGGACGAGCAAATTGCAGCTGCAAAATGACTTGGATAGAAGGTGTTTTCTGGGTGCTGTGTTCTGTTGGTTAGCAGCACAGCACTTGTATTACTATGTGCTATTGTTTAGCTTGACAAACGTGTATTCTTATGAGCCTGTAAAAGGCTCCTGGAGAAGTATTTCTAAATCAGGTGGCAACAGAGCACCTGTTTGTGTTCCCAGGTGTTTTCCCTGGCGTGGAGTTCTGAAAAGGCACAAAGCATTTCAGTGAGCGATGGGAATGGCCTGGGCTTCCTAACGATGTTGTTAGCTCCAGGTGCTCCCAGCCTAGTCCTGCTCAGCCACGCAGCTCCTTGAGCTCCTTTCTTCCCTTCTGTTAAATTGGCCTGGCTCTGATCAATGTACATTGAGTCCCCCTGGCTGGCTGTGGCTCTGCTCCATTAAAACTGGACTGACACAAGATCAAGGTGTGGGCTGTGAGCAGAGGTCATGTTGGAAACGGCAGTGAATTAATTGTGAACGTTAAGAAACAGATTTATACAACCTCGTTAATGAAATATGTGGCTCTGGCCATGAGCTGATTTCTTAAGAAGGTCGACAAGAAATGCCTTGCCCATGTGCTTCATTGCTCCACTGCCTGCCTGGTCCTACAGCAAGGCACTGGGGTGTGTTGCAGCCATTAGGATATGGAGATTAAAGCAGGATGGTTGTGTCTGGGGGAGGTAAGCGAGCAGTGTGCACAACACGCTGCCTGGATTGCTAAAAGCCCTCTTGCTTTTTCTTCCATTCTGGAGAGGCACTGCAACAAGTTGCCCAGCGATGTGGTGGATGCCCCATCCATGGAGACTTTCAAGGCCAGGCTGGACCAGACCCTGGGCAACCTGCTCTAGCTGTGCATGTCACTGTTCATTGCAGGGGAGTTGAACTAGATGGCCTGTGAAGGAACTCTAAGGATTCTGTGATGATTCTACAGTGACGATGAAGTCTTTACCAAGAGTTTTCTCAAATGGCTAAAAAACTCGGGATGCCACAGCCAAGAAAAAGCTTTGTGTGCTAAAAGCCATCCCTGGCTCAGAGCATGGGGAAGGTAGTTATGAGGGAAATAACAAAGGGAAAAGGAGTGACAAGAAATTGACAAAGAATTGTCAAAGAAATGTGTGTTCAGAATATCAAGTGATGGAAAAGAGGGGAAGCTAAAGAAAGCAGTTTGTGCTTCTCCACTAAGGAATGTTCCAGGAGCTGCTGAGTTTCTCTGTCCTGACGTGATGATTTACACCAAGTTTACTAAGGCTCAGAAACTTTCTGTAAACTGTGGGGATATTGCCGCATGTTCCAAAGGGCAGGCAGTGGCCTGGTCTGCGAATCACCTTGAAGTTGGCATGAATTTGGCTGATGAAGAGGAAAGGAGTTGCATACGTGTCACTGTTGCATTTCCTCACATGTCCGTGACCAAGTCAGAGTGACCTCCCTGCCGGCGGCAGCATCCGTGCCTGCTTTCCTTACAGTTTTCATTGACAAGATGTCCTACCTATAGAGATGTATTTCTTAGACCTTTAACTCAGCAGGATGGCTTGGTAATATTGCTCTATTCCAGCAGTTCCAGCACGTGGTCTGCCCTTCAGCTATTTGTATTCCCAGTATTTCTGTTGTGCTCTCTGCCCTGGCTGCTTCATAACCGCTCAGATACAGCAAGCTGCTCCCAGAGTTTCAAGTGCAGATCTATGCCCTTTGATTCCAGCTCTCTCAACAAGAGCAAGTAGTGTCAATACTCATGGAGATCTACATTTCAGGTGCTGTGAATTCAGCAGAAATGTTTAGGAGTGAGAAAGTGGTTGGAAAAAACTCTTTTCCCCATACTTAGCTTGGCTGTGCCTCCGTGTGCCGTTTTTTGATGCCATGTTGTGCTTCTGGGACTGCTTCAGGCTGCAGGAGGAACCCAAAGCCAGCTGCCCTTTTCCTTGCAGCTTCCTGGTTTGTTTCTGTCTTCATAAGGAAGAAAATCCAAACAAGCAGCATCTGTGAGGCTGCTGGGATAGCACTGCAGATCTGGCATCTCCCAGCACGTCCAAGTTTCTCAGCATGGCACATGCAGCCACGATCCCACCATCCCCATGCAGCAGCAGGTCAGCATCTTCAGCCTTGCTGAATACTCTGGTGATTTGCAGCACTGTGTACAAATCCTGTCTGTGCCCTCCAGATTGACCTCTAAGCCTCCCTTAACTTAGCTGAACTTGAAGTATATGAATCTGCTTTGAAGGCTTTACTTTCAGCATAGCAGGGTGTCACAGACTGAATGTTCACCATATGGTGCTTCTTTTGCAGCTCCATCTCCAAGAAATGGTTTACAGGTAGGTGTGGGGATCTAAAGCTGAGGTGTCTTCCAACACCATGTGGCCCCAGTTAATGTTTTTACTGACCATTTTCCTTTTCCTCTGCAGCTATTCACTGCTCTACTGGCTTTTCCTTTTCTTTCCCCCTGTACCTTCAGAGCCTCGCCGTACTGTTACAGAAAAATTAGGTATGGTAATGGCTCAGGTCAGAAATATGCCATTGTACAACCCCTGCAAATGCTACTTACTAGTGGATTTTATGTGATAAATTAATGCTTTAGTGAGAAGTAGTCCCAGAGCAGACATATTAAATAGCACTTGTTTTTGACCTGCAGCAACCTCAAGTCTAGAGCTTTCCAGATTTTGTTGCACACATTTCTAGCTATTTGCCCAGTTTGTAGCTGATCCCTTTCTCGTTTGCCCGTGTTACCTCTTTCTCCAGAGATGTGCTGCCATGTGAGCTGGAAGCTGGGCTGTCTGCTTTGAGATGCACAGATGGTGCTGAACGTGACTCTGAGCCTCCCTGCTGGGGTTAAGGATGGGTCCTCACTGGGTCCTTCATGAGGCTGAAGGTGCCCATGAAAGTGATGATGGGCTGCCCAATGCAATTGGAAATTACATCACCCAAGGCAGGAGAGGGACCTTGTGTGCTTAACATGGCCCTGTTGGGTGGCTCAGGTGATCCCAGCTGTGGGTTATGGGAGGTTGTCCTGTGAGTTTGTGCATCATTCCATCAAATTTAATGAACCCGTGTCTGTAGAAGATGTTGCCCTGTGCCCAGAGCTATCTTGGGTGTTACTTTCCTTTTAAAAATGTGGAATGGGAGCTGCACGGCTGGAGTTAGAGACTGAAAGAGTTGCCGTGGCCACAGAGGAGAGCGACACAACAATGTTGTTATTATTATTGTAGTGCAATCTAATTTAATATCCGTTTTCATAAAAGATCTCTTAAACAACAATAATGGATGGATGTGAGCTGTCTAGATTTGGGTATAGCATCTGACACGCTGTCCAATAGAAAGCCGTTTGTTGAAGTGGAGCAGACAGGGATTAGTGCTATAGGGAAGGCATGGGCTATGGGGTGCACTGTGGGGGCAGCAGTGATGTTGGGGTCTGTGCTCACCAGCTCTGCAGCCAGCACAGGGCTGAGTGGAATTGGCAATAGTAAGAAGATCTAGATGTGATATGGGGAGAATTAGATGACAGTATTGATTAGGGTAATAGAACCGAGAGGAAACCGGTTAGCATGAAGTGCAAAATAATGCTTTTAAAGCAACTTTTCTATAACCTGGAGTCTTGTCATCTGGAAACGATGAGGAGGAAAAAAGATCTGACTTAGGAGGGTTGTTTGTGAGATGACAGTTATCACCCACCTGTGGAAAGGATTGTCATTTATTTTTAGGATATGCTAGGTGAGGCATTTCTAGTAAAGTGGATGAGGTTACAGCTGCTGTGCGAGGCCACGGGGTGGCCTCACGCAGAGTATTTTGTGCTGTTTCAGGAATTATGCCCCAAAAGATGAAATTATTTGGGTCGGGTGCTTCTGGGATGATGTATGTGGCATGGGTAACCTGATGGGAGCGTGAGCTTAGGGACGTCTCGTTGCTGTGTGTCTGTGATCTGAGTCTGTCCATCCCTCGGCCAGTTCCTGGTGGTTTGAATGGATCTGCCATCCCCGGGTTGATTCTTTCAGTTCTGCTTCTCTGCCAGGCGTGGTGTAAATGCTGTAATACTCTCGAGTCAGCGCTTTGGAAACCAAGCATTTAAGAATTATCAAGAATTAAAGTAGAATTAATTTATTTTGCCCTAAGTGTTCTATTAACATTTCATTTATGTATATATTATAGCAAATGGACTCAAACCAGAGATTTATGTGCCTCCTGGATGATCGTTGCGATACAGTTTATTGAAATAAACTGAAAGCACTGCAGAGATGCCTCCTTTAACTCACGGCCTAAAATTAAAATGAAATGATCAGTGTATTGGCTAATTAAGAGAAGACCTTTGTAATTTAAGTTTTAGTGTTCGGTGTAACAGTAAGTCACAGGGCAATGATGGTCGTTAAAACAATATTATGAGAAGGTGACGTTTTCATTCCGGTGATGTAGCTGTGAAATGAATCAACCAATTTAAAGTTTAACGATGTCATTAGAGTGGCTGTGTATGCATCTTGTCTGAGATGGCAGCGTGGTGCAGGGTGAATGCAAAGTCGCGTTAAACAGGGCTTGATGTGGACTTTTATGGTGCACTTCAGTGGAGAGGGGCTATTATTTGATAGCACTTCAACCTGAAACAAGTGCCAGTTCAACTAGAAGGGAATTAAATCTGATTGCAATAATGTGCACGGAGAACCCGTGTAAAAATCAAAAATAAATATCTCCTTATTGAGGTAAGAACTCGTGGTTTTGCTGAATACAAGTAGATTGCTGGGAAGAGGGGAAAACATTGGGTTGCAGCGGACCCCCAGCACAGACTTCAGCCCTGGTGAGTGCTCTGCAAACGAGCTGCTCTCCTGCAAAGTGATTTCCCAGCAGTACTGTTTGCAAATGCCTCTGCTCAGGAAAGGAAAAAGAGTCCTTGTGTTCTTTAGTTTTTTGTTTTTTTCTAATTAAAGAAAACCAAGAAACGTGGTTTTGTTGGAGAATGTTCACCATCCATCTCTGGAGTTCTTATTTGCAGAAGAATGAAATTATTGCATGAAGTCAAACAGCTAAAAGCAAAGCGAGGAAATCAGAGTTGGTTTATAAATAACTCGTGAGCATAAAACAAGGCTACGTTTGTTGTCCAAATTATTCATGATGAATTATTTGCTCAGCCCTGGTTGGTAGAAGATTTACAATGATTTCTCCTCTTCTGTGTTGCTCTGTTCAGCCAGATAGTTTGTTCCTCTGTGGATATTATATTATAATCTTTATGTACAGTAAACACCATTTCTTATTGCAGGCATCCATCTTGAAAGCAAAAATGAAGAAAAAAAAAAAAGATTATTTTTCCTTCTATACTTATTGAGTTAAGGCTTACAGAATCGAAGCGGGGTCTCGTTTATCATTAGACTTGGTCTCGTCTTTAAATAATGCCCTTTTTATCAAAATACGTTCACAACGTAATTTATGAAAGCAGCAATTTGGCAAATTGAGCTTCTTTTTTTTTTTCTGAATGGAATCTCTGTTCTCTCTGATTTAATATTTTAATAACCAAAGTGTATCTGCTGGTGAACTAGATAGAAATGACAACTCTTCGATGCGGCCTGATTAGGGGAAGAAAATCCTGCAGGCAACTAATATCTTAGTTGCCTAAAGATGCTTTTAAGCTCTTCACTTCTTCCTCTTTGAAATTATTATAACAATTTGAACAACCTTGAATTAACAAATAATGTTTTACATCGGACTTCTGAATACTTACCCAGATAGCTTCACCAAAGTGAGTGCTGACTCCTTGAAAATGGCTGTTTGTGATGAAGATCCGCACCCTAATGATCTTTTTGGTGATCCCATAACTGTATGAATTTTTTTGTCAGAAAATATTTGTACTGCAGAAGTGAGGCCCACATTCTGTTTGTTATTTAAAGACGTCTCTGCTCCAAATGAATGAACTGGTGCCACCTTTGGCACCAATCGGGCGCATACTTAAGCCAACAATTATCACAATTATCCTATTTTAAAAAAGATTGTCTCTAAGATTATTTTTTTTTTTAATAAAATACATCCTTTGTCTCTTATGAATTTGATAGGTTAGGGGTCTTTTACGTGTTCTCTGAGCTGGGTAGCAGCTGACACGGAGTACAAGAGGAGCGCTGCCTGGAACAGGGGGCATGGTTAAGTGGCGTGGTGCTGCTGTGCTGGGGGTTGGTCTTGATCTCAGTAGTCCTTCCTGAGCTTAATGATTCTATGGAGCCAGGAATGACCCTTCTGGAGGTCTCGCTGATGCAGATAAGCTGGCACTCCTTGTCTCTGGTCTCTCCTTGTTGGTCAAACACCAAAGACATGCAGACAGGGCAAAGTATGGGAAGGATTTTCTTGTGCTATTTCTGGCTGATAGCACATCCACAGCCCCAGCTGGAAAAGCACGGCCGGGTATTTATGGCTGCCCTGCTTGACTTTGGCCTTAAAAGGAGCACTCTGGCTTTGGAGCAGCACGAGTACGAGCAGGTGAGCCTTCGGCACGGGCAGTGCTGGCCTCCTTAGCAGGATGCACATTCCTCAGCTGTTGCCCCCTGTTTAGTGCCTGCAGTGTGCCCCCAGCACCCCAACACGGAGCACTGTCTGAACCTTCCTTGGCCCCGGGTTGTGCCATGGCTGATGGACGCGGCCCGTCAGTCTGCACTGCCTCATGACGGCTCCACCTGCTCTGCTGCTTTCTGCAGCCCTGCCCAAAGCTGATGCCCTGCTTGGGAGCTGTGCTACCTGCTTGCCTTCTGCCAGCTCTGGGCCTAACTCAAATTGCGTGATGAAGTGTGCTTATGCATGTAATTATACAGCATTTTAAAACATAAGAAGAGTCATAGCGGCACTCAAGAGCAAAAAGCCCTTTGGTTTTTCCATTAAGCTGACAAAAAAAATAATTTTCGATTGGCTTAACGTGCATCCACCCTGCCCAGCACACTCGTTCATTCCATCTGGGTTTATTCTGTAACAGTTAAACAGCTTTTGCCTTTCCTCTTATTGTCAGCATGTTGGCAGCTCACAGGTCTGGCATAAATATTTGGATGCAATTAGAATAAAGCAATATTGACTTGTTGTAGTGGGAAACCTTCACTTCAGCAGAGCAAGCTGCAATCTCCTGGGGAGCAAGGAGGAGCCTGCAAACTTTGTTTGGGATTTCCCCCTGCCGCAATTGTGCTTGTTCCCATCTTCCTGCAGCACTGAATTGATTTCTGCTGCTGTGCTTGCAGCATCTTTCTCCAGATCCAAGGACACCAGGGTCTCCCTGGCTCCAGCTGGCAATGCCTTCTGCCCCTTGCCCTGCTCCCTGCCACAGAGCGGTGGTGCTGGGGGCTGAGCTGGGGGATGGCAGATCTCGGAGCAGCAGCAGATGGGTGGGCGCCAGAGGATGCTCCCCAGCTCTGCAGCCGGCGGCATCACGCAGACTATTTCTGCATCTGCAGGCATGTGCTCCCTCTCTTTGAAAATACAGATTGAAAAATAGCTCTTCGCAAGAATCCTCGAACAGGTGAAAAATGTAATCCCCAGCCCAAATGACCAACACAGACATCTGTTGAAGGCAAGCTTAAAATAAAGCTGTTTCTGGGGAGAGATGAAAGCTTAGCGTTGGGAAAGTGCTACAAGACTTGTATGTAATTAAAATCAAATTCATCAGGACTAGCATTCATTGCAGGGATTTTTTTTCAGATGGCAGAAACTATGAAGTTCTTTGAGAGGTGATCAATAACCCATTACAATAGCGACACAAACTCTGAACCTCATTACCAGCAACAGAGAGATGGAGCTAACCTAAAGAGTTATAAGAATTATTGGAATGGGCAAAAGTGTGTGGGGTTAACATCCTCTCCTTTACGTATTTTTCTCTATGTACCTTGATCTCTCGAATGCAACAAAATTCGGGCTAAAAGGGAGAATAATTAGACTCATCTTTTCTCCAACCTCAAAGTGCAAGCACAGCATCTCTTTTTCTCCTCTTGGATACAATTCTGCTCTTCTGGAATATGAGAAACCCCCTTGTTTTGCTGCCATGGCTCCTAACCCTTGCTGCATTTTCATTCTTAATGAAGCATGCAGATGAACAATATCTATTGTTTATCATCCTTCAAGTGGATATGTCTATAGAGGCTTTCTTTTTTTCCCCTCTTCTATTGAAGTGTATCTGTGATGCTGGAATCTGAAAGTTCCTGCACCAAAACCTTCCAATGTCCCTTGCTGCAGAATGACAGACTTCATGCTGCTGTGAGGTGGCACTGAGTTTCACATCCATCCAAACCAAGTGTTGGAAGCACGTGTGGCCCAGTGCCCAGGATCCTGATAATAAGTGTGTGTGTGAGCAGGGCTGAAGGACGCACTGCTGGTGATGCAGCTGGCAGCTCCCATTCTGCTCACTTCATCATCTTGTCAACACAGCATCATAGCAGTGCCTGCTGCCATTATCCCTGCACCTTTGCCAGCTTCCCTGCAAGCATGGCACCTGCTTGGCGGTACAGTACTTTCTCCAACAGCTCCCAGCAGAGACCCAGCCCCCCTTCTCCTTCCCTCTGCTCTCTGCTCTGTTCCCCAGCCATATCTCACCCTTCTGGCTGAGTCCTGACATCAGAAGGGGCTGGCCTTCCTCCTGGCACAGCATCACTGGCAGAAGTGTACTTAGTTAGAAAAGACATGAATTTCTTCCTGAAGGACACCTGATCTTGGTTTGGAAATGTGTGGCAATGTTGAGATCACTGTTTCCCAGCTTGCTGATTGAGCTCATTTGGTGCTTTTGCCTGAATGTGTCTGGTTTTGGCACCCACTTGTCTGTTCTTCTTGGACTCTCTGTGTTAAGCTGAAGAAGCTTCTTACGCTGTTTTTTCTTGAAGATAATCGAGGCAATATAGTGTAATCCAATAGCCTCTCAGTCCTGTTGCTAAAAGGTTTTGCTCTCCTAGCTTGAGCTTTTTCCAGGCAGACCTTGCTTCATTTCTTGGTGTTTTCAGTTGGTCGTCAGAGCTTTTTTTAAGCAGTTGCAGAGAGGAACGATGCGCTGTGCTGCAGTAGCAGTGGTACCCATGGGGCCACACAGGGAGGCACCAAGCTTCCTTATACCTCCTGCTGTCTGTCTGAGGACCCTGGGAACTTAGGAAGGGGTTGAATCTTTGACGTGAACTTAAATAAAGAGTCCTTCATCTCCATGGCTGCTCTTGGAGCTCTGGGGGCTGTGAGCAGTGCTGCTGCCCATCCCTCTACTCACACTGCATAGGGCTTAGAGGCAGGGAGACTTCAGTGCTGTGTGCGTGGCAATGTCCTTATACATGCATAGGAGCATTATTGTCTTTAGAGACACATATAAATTATCTTTGTGCATGCTATGCTGTATGTTAAAATGAACACGCAGCTAACTCCTGCAAAATGCTAAAATGAGAGAGCGTCTTCAAATCATGCCTTTATACCAGGAAGTGATGAGCTTTGTATTTGTTAAAAAGCACAAAATTCCACCCAATTTTCGCTAACAAAGCTGAATTTGGCTTCCAAGGTTCATTTAATCACTACAATGGCTTAGTTAGAAAGAACGCTGCAGAAGGGTAATTTATCTTTATTTGTCAGCTCCCCAGGGGTGAGTTCTTTTGAAGGGCACAAGTGAATAGGAGGTAAGAATAAATTGTAAGCTGTCTAATTTCTGACCTGTGATTCCTTTCAGCCATTATGTTATGGGAGTTTTTGAACAGTGGCATCAGGAGACGTCAGTGAAACCTGTAGGGTGGACCAGCCTGCAGTTTGGCTGAGCCTGTGAGACAGCATGCTGCTTCACACATTGCAACGCACAGAAATGTGTGCAAGATGTAAAAGGGACAGAAGGGGACAGAAGGATAGAGCAGTTCTCTGCAGATGTGTAGTTACAGTGGGACAAAATAATTGAGGCAATATAAATTGCTTCAGTGAAACTGCATTTTCTCTGTTGCAGAACAGTGGCAGCTGCACAAGCTTTATCCCACGCCCACCAAAGTCAATAGAAAGATCCTATTGATTTCACTGGGGCTTGAATCTTATTTAATGAGAACTTCACTAAAGGCAACTTGCACGTGTCCAGACTGATGTTGTAAGGGAAACTGCTTTCTGCTGTGCAGTTTAAAAGGGGTCACTTTGGTGAGGAATGCTGATTCCTAGAAAGCTGTCTGTGTCTTAATTTATCAGTGCATTTGGGTAGGATTCTTCATCCCAAGGGTCACAAAGTGGTCTGCCAGTTACAGCACCTGGCTAACCTGTAAAAAGACATACTCATAAAAAGATCTGATTGTCTAAATGGAATAAAATGACCTTTAGAAATGGACATATTCAAATTTCTAACAGTAACCTTCGTTCATGTGCACTGTACTTCAGGTGTAGTTCGCAGAATACTTTCTGGTTTCATTGTCCCAGTGTTCCTGACTTTTTTCTGTAACTCATTTCTAATGCTGGTGCCTTATAAAATGAGCTCCCCAATAGTACTGGATAACCTATAAAGAACATCTACATTTGTGCATGGGAAAACCTACAGCTTTCCAAAGCAGTACGATGAACTTGGCTGTAATAACAACAGAATATTAGGCTTTGATGAGAGACAGAGTTCTGATTCATGTTTTACTCTACCATATAATAGGATTTATTTTACATTCTCCAGTTTTTGTTCAAGAATTTCAGTTTGGTTAATGAGACTTAAGAGATAGAAGTTATCTGGAATCTTTCCTGGAGGATGAGAATTCAATCTGGCTTTTCGGCTGTTGCGATCACCTCAAACTCCTTATTTCCCCTTTTCATTTTTCTCTTTGCATTTCATGTGATCTTACCCACGCCAATTTTCAACCAAGGTGTCCTGATTGAGCAGGGACATACTTAGACAAGTCGACCTCACGTACACGGTAACAAGGAGGTACAAGTGAGGAAGGCAAGTAGTGTGCAACACCACGTGTTTCTAGCAAGTGACCAACATCAGCTTTGTAGTGGGCACTGTGAGACCAGATCCATCATAGCAGTATTCACACACAAATCTCCAGTTTAATGAGGCCCAGCCTCAGTCACTTCTGTGTGAGTTTTCTATTTGTCCTCCAGTGGACGTGGTGGATGTAGGGAAGCTCTTGCAGCTGCCACCATGTGAGACAGAGAAGCAAGGAACTTACAGGAATGAGACTTGAGAAGCAAGCTAGGTTGAAAGCCCTTTGGGAGGCTTGCACAGTAATTAAAGCTGGCAGTAATTAAATGCGTCCTAGTTCAGGCTAGACGAAGATCCCTGCAGGCAGCAGAAACTCCTGACTCCCACCTGGCCGTGCTGCAGGACAGACCTGCTGGGCTGTGTGTGCGCATAGGGACTTTTCTTGGTGTGCTCAGCCTGGGTGCAGATGGGGAAGCACAGCAGCCGAGCAGAGCTCAGCCCACGTGAAGGCACAGCCTGGGTTTTTTTCTGCTCTGCACTCTATTCTCACCATAAAAGCAGAGCTCTGAGATTCGAGCACATTCTGTAAAAGGTAGGCCAACTGAAGGGCTGCTACAGCCGTAGTCATAATGTGAGCTGTTCTCTGCTTTTGCCACCACCTTAGCTTTGAGGAGGCTAATGCCATTTGGCTGTCATTCTATTGAGATTTTCTTTCTGTCCTTTCTGCTCCACACCAGAGAGCTCAGGAGCTGCAGCAGGGCAGCGAGCTGCCAAGGCAGCCCTGTGTCAGCACCGGGTCAGCAAGGAGCTCAGCCCACGGCCCCTGAGCTCCTCCATCCTCATCAACAGCTGCTGTTCAGTGATTCCAGAAATAAAGATCTTTGTTCCAAAACTCATTTTAGGTTGCTAAGTGACAGCAGCAGCACTCATGCCTTTCCTTACTTACATTACTTACCATACCCAACCACTAAAAGCAAGGAAACAAATGGTCAAAGGCATTGTAAAATACAGAGTGCTGGGCATTAAACACATGAATTTCATTCGTCCTGGATAAGAGCATGGTTTCAGCAGCCAGAAGGGCCCAGCCCAGCTCCAGAGCCCTGGGAGCTGAGGTTGCCCTCCGTGCCTTTACCTGTCCTGCGCTTTTCTTTCTGCAAACATACAGACTGGAATTGAAGGGGCTCAAAAACGTTTTTCAATGTCATGCTGATGTTTTGTCACTTTTGCTTCACTCTCAGGAATCCAGGCGCTGTTACGAACAGGCATGTTTCTAACAGATGCATGTGTTTCTCCTTTTCTTTGTCAGCATCAGACTCTGAGTTTATCTCACGTCGCTAGGTTCGCTTTATTTTGAGACAGACACAAACGACAACCAACTTTTGAAATATAAAAATGCCCCAAATGTCCAAAGGCGGCTTTCAAGTTTGTGTGGGGAGGAGGAATGTGGGGCTGAAACCCTCTGCCTTTGGGAATACCCTGGTCAGTGCTCGGCCCTTAGCACGGGGAGGGAAGCAGGCAGTGATGCCTCGGTCCTGCCCTGAATTTGGTGCAGTGATGTAACTGCCTTAGCGTGCAGGGGAAATAAAGCATGCCAGACAAACATCGGGAGCTGCACGCTGTCTCCTGGGAGGAAGGGACTGGAATTGAGAAAGACTAGAAGAGGATTTCTTAATAAAAGCTCATTAACGGTGCTGGCATCGCCGGTCCCAGCGCTAACTATGACAAATATGTATATTTCATGATCACAGGAAAGTGCTGTTCAAATATAAATAATTCCTTCTGTACAGCGCACTTGAAACAGAAATTGTCGGATATTTTCAGTCAACAGCAGTTGGCTTTTCAAAACTTCTCATCAGCTGTGATAAGCTCTTAGGAGAATGTTTATGGACACATCTAAAATTAACTCCAGAAAGCATCCATCATCTCTATCATCCCATTCCAGAGTGAAAGGGTGTATTTTGCTCAGAAATGGCCCGTTGAAACCGGGAGGGAAATGGTACGGGTTAGTGGTTTCCAGGCGTGCCATCAGGCTTAGATATGAGAAAAAGAGATTGTTCATGTTCTATACTGCTAAAAATGGGCATTAAAAAGATGCTGTGAGCAGAGAATTGCTGCCCTGCGTGCTACAAGCTTTTGTCAGCTCGTGTGCTGAAAGCAGAGGGTCAGGAGGCAGCGCGGGTGGGAGGCTCCGCAGCA
The DNA here is from genome assembly GCF_019238085.1 of Lagopus leucura. NCBI lineage: Eukaryota > Metazoa > Chordata > Aves > Galliformes > Phasianidae > Lagopus > Lagopus leucura. Next base: position 6,553,757 of record NW_024962279.1, on the reverse strand, counting down.
TCTCCGAAATGCAGCGCTCTGGTCTGCAGTGATAGTCTGATGCTTTGTGTTACGATGCTTTGATAGAGCTCCCAGTGCCTCTCCATCCCCAAAATACCTCAGTGCACCTCAAGTCAGATGCCTCAAACCCATTTGCAAAGGGAAGGGGCTTTAACCTTGCGGTAGCAGTTGGAATATTCTGAGTTGCTTTCCAGAAGTTCAGAGAGTTTGCATCTGGGGAAGGAGATGGGAGTGAAGGAGTGCTGTGAGTGAGGCTGCCTGCAGCTCCTTCATCCTGGCATTGCCTGAACCACTTTTGGCTCTTACCAGCATCCAGCTGTGCCTTGGTGGATTTTAGTTTGGTCACTTTGGTTCTTGTAACGCCTTTTCTTCCTAAGATTTTATTTTGCACGCTGTGCTGTTGGTCTGTTCCCTGCAGTCATTGCTAAAGGCTCTGGGCAGCAAAGGGAGCATAAGTCTGCCCCAGGGCTGGGGCTGCTTTATTGCATCCGTCCTCCACAGGTGGGAAGGAGTTACTTAAATTCTGCAAAAATGACTAAAATGGAAAGGAAACTTTTAAATAACAATTATACGGTAGGCTTGTGCTGTAATGCATTGTGCTTTACCTGATGTGGTAATTACTACCATTACAGAACATTTTAATTACAACTGTGAGTCAAGCTTCTGTAGCTCCTTAAAGCTCCCAGCTGCAAAAACTATATTATGTATGCACAGATACAGTTTTTTACTAATATTTTCCTTCCTTCTCATTTAAAAGACTGATTCCTGCTGGCACGTGTCCCCCACTTCTTCAAAAGCAGCCTTGTGTGGAAAACAGATGCATTTTCTGAGAGACTTGCTAATGTTAATGGACTGTCATTTTGCAAACTTGCTTTTAAGGTGTCACAGGGGAGAGAAAATATTTGATGTCACCATTCTGCAAACTGATAGCGAGGGGGCTGCAAACTCAGTTTGGTGCAACGTAGCAGGTTCACAGATGCTTTGGGAAGCTGAAATCTAAGGTAACACAGACCTTTGTGGGAGAGCTTGAGGAGAACACGAACAGCCTTTCAAAGGTAGTGAGTTGTGGCCTCACTGAAACAGAGAAACAGGTTTTTTTATATGAAATTATGCACCCCCCTCTGTTCTTCAGTTGTTTTTAAAACCGGCATTTTAGAAAAGAAATCAAAATTAATTTTGCACACCACAGGAAATTCTTAATGGGAAGCTAATGTAAAGTGTTACGCATTCAAGAATCGCCTTTTCAGATTTTTCTTTTTTGCTGTAAAAAGACTTTAATAGATGATAGTTATTTTCCAGTAACCATCCTCGTGGTTTCCCCCCAGGTTGCTGATAACTTCAGCTGGAAGGGTTTTGCTGCTCACGCTCTCTCCCTGTCTCACCCACAGAGCTGCCTTTAAATGCCCATCGCCATCAGAAAACCACTGCAGCCTTATCATTGTGATTGCACAGCACAGCTTTAACTCATCAGCAGAATTGTACGTGGGCTCAGAAACGAACCCCTGGCTTCCAGAGTAGAAATAACTCAGAGCAGTTCAACCAACTTCAGCCTTAGCCTGGCTGTTGTGCAGACCGGGGCAGGATGGAGCATCGTTTGCAGCTCTCCTCAGAGTTTCTGTCCTGTGTTCTGCAGGTTTTGGGCACTAAGTTGTAAGTCTCCTTTTGGTGGCAGCTGGTAACGTGGCCTCATCCCTCCGGGGGCAGAAGACCAGGTGGGAAGAGGCTGGATGAGTGATGATGTGTTGGATGTCAGCTTGTGGGTATCAAAGGCACTGCCCAAAGTGCTGTTGGTGTGCCTGCAGTCCTGGGGTGCTGCTTGGAGCCATTCTCCAGCAGTGCTGGTTAGTTTTTTTGTGATTTGCTCAGACTGGTATTGGCAGGTCCTGTGGGATAAGGGGACAGGAGCAGAGGTAAGGTGAGCTGTACTGAGATGTCCCAGTGTTTAAACTGAATATTTATAAACCAGTATTCATGAGTCTGTGCTTATTCTAAGAGCACCAGCATATACCCACAGGTATTTCTCTTTGAAGACTGAAGAAAAATCAAGATCAAAATCAACCTTGTGGCTCAAAACATTCCTTGCAAAAACTATTTGGTTATCCGTGAAAAATTGTTGTTTTTCTGTAGTCTGTGGTGCTCAGCCATCCTCAAACCTGGCTTTTTGTGGGACAACCCTTTCCTCTTAAAATATTGCTTGGGAAGAACACAGTAGATACCTGGTTTGGTTTGTGTTTTAAATATATATATATTTTCTTCTTCTCCCCTTTGTGAAAGCCTAGGAGATGCTGTTCCCTCCACCTCCCCTGTGCAGGTCAGCAGTGATGGTGAGGGCACAGCACACAGGAGTGCAATGCTGTGATGTGCAGGCACAACCTGTGTGTGATTTGGGAGCCCTTGGCAGAAAGCAAGGTGCTGGGTTATGGCTTGGCAATGTGCTGGAGCAGGGTGCTGCAGCTTTACAAAATGCAGTATTGGAGGACACTCTTTCCTTTACTGGAAGCAGGAGGAGATAGCATGTATGTAGGCCAGAATGAAGCTGAAGTGTTACACCTTCACATGCAGCCAGGGCAGTAATTCTAGCAGATTGCAGGAACACAGGGGTGCTTCTGGCATTGCATATGGTTCCTTATTTATAATCTGCCACTTCATTGACATAGAACACTCTATCAGAGAGCAGATGATACAGGTTTTGCAATTCAATGTCTACCTGCATGGGGTGGTAGAAGTGCTGTAGGAGATGCCTTTATTATGATTTTCCCTTATCTCTCAGTGTGGTTTAACTTGTGCACGGGGAGATGAAGAGCAAAGCCATGCACAGTGGCTCGGCTAACTACCTGACCATTAAACCTTACCATTAAGCATGGTCGAAAATCAGAAATTTCTGTATGAAGAAATTCACAAATTGGTTGACAGAGGAGTTGTTAAATCAATTGCTTCACCATGGTTTGTTGTGCAGACTGGATTCCTTGCTCCCACGTCTTTACTAGAGAAATTGTGTTCAAAATCAATACCAGAGGACGACAAATAGTGGATCTATTTTCTGTGAGAATTAGTTGCAGGCCTGAGTGTTCTCTTGAAAACAGACTATTTCCATTAAGTACTGTTGTCTGCTCTAATGGAAAAGCAGCAAATTAGTATTTGTGGGTTGTGGGGCTTTCTGTCCAGTAGTGGTTTTTCTTGTTGCTGTTTCCTTGCAAACAGCTCTTCTGTACCATACTCCACCTGAGTAAAACCAACTACTCAGCGTGCTCCAGAAGTCGCTGTGATGTCAGAAATGCTGTCTTTAAGCACTCGGAGGTGGGAAGGCAACGAAGCTGCACTTGATTGCTTATATTTAGGAGGGAAGTTTCAAAGCTGTGTGAGGAATTTGTCCACTTCTGGGAACTGAGAATCCACATAGCGGAGGTGCCCCTGGCAGTGATGTTAGGGACAAAATAAGGAGGGCATCGGTGGGGCGTAGAGAAAGGCTACAGCAGATGGCTCTGTATTTCAGAGGCTGGATTACTGTCATACTTTCCCTGAGCGGAAATGGCACTTAAATATTCCTCATATAATTTTTTTTCTTAAAAACAAGTTCCTACTTCAGTTTTTAGTATTAAAACTGTGCAGGAATGATAACACTTTGCGGTTGTATAATAGCTATTAACCAGGAGAATCTCAATTTGAATGTGCTTATAGTTTGCAGATACAGAAATTGTACCACCTGCTGCTGGAAAAAAATTAAGCATCAATGAATATTATGGGAAGTGCTCTGCAAGAGCATCTAGTAGGGGAAGGCGCGTGAGCAGATGCTTACCAAGCAGCTGGTGCTAAAATCACAATGCTGTGATTAATGTGAAGTCTTTTAAGATCGCTGGGAGGCAGGACCTCAGTTGTCCTTGACAGAAATATGCCCAGAATTACATAAAAGCTGTAGAAAACAAACCACACTACTGATTTTCTATAAGCAGGGCATCCTTGCACGCTTGTTGTTGTTGCAGGGCAGTTATTTTTATCTCATCTTAATGTGTCCTCTTAAATAAGTGCAGCATAGGTATTGTAGGTATTCCTGCAGCTTTGCAGAGTCCGTGCAGGGTGACAGCTGTGCCCAGCCCACGTGGCTGGGATTGCTGCTTCCTGCTCTGCACTGTTCCTGATTTCCTTCTGTCTCAGTGTTGGCCTGCAGCATCCTGAAAAATGCTTCGAGGGCATCGAGGGAACTGATCCTTAGAGCACTTTAATGGCATTTTCAAAGTGATACACTGCTAATTGCCGCGTAAACTCTTTGCCACCATTAATAAGATAAATTGGTGTTTTCTTGCTTCTCGTGCACAGTTTCTGTTAATTTTAAGCCCTGCAGAAAGTGGCTGTTTCCATGAACAAATGTGGATAATTAGTTGTAGATAGTTATTATGCAAATTCAGTGATCTGCACCTCTGAATGGCAGTGGATGAGCAGGGTGAGTGCAATGTCCAGATTCTGGATGCAAATGGAAGATCTGTTTCAGTCTAACTTGTCCAGGTTGCCTCATCTATGATCAGCTGCAGAAATGAAGGTTGGAAATCAAACCCAGGAACCACACCGACCTTTTTTCCAGCTGCAAGTATGAATGCATGTGGATGGAAAGACCCACAAGCTGCTTGTGTAAATCATTCTGCACTGTCACCCCATTGCTGATGGGGATGTGAAATACTGTATGCACTGAAAACTGTCCATGTAAATGGGACTTGCACTTGAAGGGGCTGCTTGCAGCACTATGCAGTGTGCGTGGGGGGCTCGCATACCGGCACATCCAGCTTGAAGCTGAGCAAGCAAGCCTTGCTTTCGGGGGGGATGGCACCTGCCATCACTGTGATGGCTAATGTTCTGTGTAATTAGGAAGACAGTGGCTCTAACGAGCTGTGCTGCACTGCTGCCGGCTGTGCTGCGGAGCTGCTGCTCTGCCTCTTCCCCTATCAGCGTGGCCGGAGCAATGGATGGATGAAACCTGCCGCAGGGCTGCGACAGCAGCTTGCAGGGCCTCCTGCTCCTGGGGGCTTGGCTAATTAGTACGAGTGCAGGCTGGAGCAGCGCCTGGTGCATCCTCACACGTGGAGGTGGAGTGGCTGCAGGGTGCCATGAGGGCCACACACTCCTTGCTCTGAAGGAGGACGTGGTTATATTTACATCATGCCTTGTGTGCTCTGACTGACAACATCTTCAGGCTTCTGTACAGACGTGCTCAATCTTCACCTGGTCTCGTAAAATCAGGTTATTGCTCCATCCCTTGATTATCGCAGGGGGACAAAAAAAATGCATTTCAGTAGCACTCAGTGACCAGAGATGGTGGAGAATTCAAGGTCTAATTTCATACATGGAAATAAAGATACAACTTCTCCGCAGAAATATTTGAAACTTCTTTTAAGAAAAGATGCTGGTGGAGAACAGATGGCCGCCTCCTGCCATACATATTCATGAGTGCATTTATTTCATTATGCCTTCCCCTGGGAAACTTGGCGTTTCAGCTGTTCTAAGTGTGCCTGGCCATCAAATGGAGCAGTCAGAAGCCCTCTGTCAGAGCTCTGCTGCTGTGGAAATCGGAGGGAAGTATGTGAAAGGCTTTAACACTTCTGTCCTGACTGTTATCGTGGGAGCACCTGGTATTTTGAGATCAGAAGCAGAGATTTTTATCAGGTGAAATGCATGTGGCGATTCAATAGGAAAAGGTGACCTGTCTGTTGTAACTGAATGACGCTCGCTGTAAATTCATGACAGCTTTGGGCAGCACTGTGTGGTAACTCTGGGAGTTGTGAGCCCCACTCAGTGCATCCTGGAGTTGCCAAAAACTCTTTTCAGGAAATAAATTGTGTGATTCTCTGCTTGAGGTGATCATTGCCCGTGGTAAGTTTTACAAAGCAGCAGTTGCTTAGATTGCAAAGAAATGCAACATGCAGATATAACTACAAATAGAATTTGAAGTTGTCTTTTCACATGGGAGGACATGCTGTGCAAGCTGAAAATGTTTCAAGGATTATTTTTAATCTACTCCAAAGGCTTCCACGTGAAATCTGATCTAAATACTTTGGGGTTTCAGATGTTTTACCCAAAGAGAAATGCTTTCCCCTGTTGTGCCCCTTTCCCATTAACCTCTAATCCCAAGTGAAAGGGTGCATGTTGCTCCTCTAAATACCGCCTGCATCTGGTGCTTTTGATGGATGTGCTCTGTGCAGTCCTGCAGTCCATGGCAAGCACTCTTCAGCTGTGAACTGCCTCCTGCAACCAGATGTGCAGATGGGTGCTTCTCTGCCCTATGTACTTGGACAGGCGTTTGGTGGGGAGGTTATTTTTCATGCGCTGGCTTTTGATGCATTGCTGGAATTTAGTGATTGTTTGATGAGCTCAAGTAATCGGTGATTGCAAATGGTGGATTTGCTCTCTGACTGACATAAATAACCAGTTCTGTTGTGCTGCAGGCTGGGGTGAGCTCTCTAGGAGGAGCAGGAGGCCTGGCAGCAGAGATGCCCCCTGACTGTGCTTAGGCACTGCCAGAGTGATGCTCTGGGAGCAGCCCCATGGGCACAGTGGGCCAGGCGTGGGGAGTTTGGCTTTAGGAGCGCTTTGGAGGGACCGACCCTGAGCCAAGGGCCCAGCATCAGTGCTTGGGGAGCTCAGCATTAGTCTGCAGGAGTTTGTCTTTCTGCACCCACCAGCAGTGACTGATTGATGGTGAGGCCAGCGTCCCTGGGACTTTCCTACCCTCACATTCACCACATACCTCTTTTTTTTTTTCCTTTTTTTTTTTTTCCTTTTTTTTGAAGAAAGTTTAGCAGCTGGTCCTTTGATTTGCAAAATGAGGTTTAGTCCAAAAGAATGGGCCAGGATAGAGGGGATTCTGCAGATTTGGGACTTGAAATTTCTTTTATCTTTCCCTGTTTTTTTTGCAACTTCGTTCCTTTCTTTCAGGCCAGAAGTATTTTTGTGTGCTCTTCAAAAGAGGTGCTGGCATTGTTGCTTGTGCTCCACAGAGGCAGAAAACTCAGCACGTTAAATGTGTCATTGGAATTTGGGCCTTTAGCAAAGCTGAAAGGGAGGAAAAAATGGTGAAGTTTAGAAAGTTTCCTACTTGGGCTCAATTGATGGTTAACAGGGTATGAGATGGAAATGTTCTTTTTTTTTGGGGGGGGGGGACCTTTGCTAAAGCTGAATGAAATTACGTTGGGCACAATGTGACACTTTAGGTTGTCACTGTTTGAATACAGACCAAATGTGACCGTGACAATGCAGAGCATCCAGCATTCAGTGTTACTGTTTTTCCAGGAGCACAAAAAAAGGCTAATGTTCTCCCATTTGGTTCAGTTGGTAAAGAGTACAGTTTAATTAAATAAAATGAGCACAACTGCAATTTTTTTTGCAGTACAGAAATGTCAGTTTAGCACACAGTTCCCAAAGGGTACTCAAAGGATCATTTAATTTTAAAATGATTGTAGCCTTGAAATAACTTAAAAGGCCCTAATATATTTAATCAAAGGAGGTAACTGGTAATAGAGAAATAAATCATTCATGCGTATAAATAGTGGAGCTTCAGTGAGTGTGTAAAGCTAACAGGGAAAATATTTAGGATTGAACTCTTTCTTCTGGCCCCTTTCTGCCAATGTCAGCGAAGCTAAGAGCCCCAATTTGTGCTGTCAATACCAGATTTGGCCTTTGCATGTATCTGCTATGGCAAATGTGCTGTCAAATATTTGTATGTCTATACTCATGCATAATTCATGCATATATTATGCACATTATGTATTAAGTGTTTCCTGATTTGAGAAGTTAAGCGCTCTCAAAATATCAGAATTCAGGTTCCCTAAATAGCCTTAATTTCACCCTTTCATATTATTCACTGAATGGGAAATAATGAAGAAGAAAAAGTCATATATGTGGCTGTGCAATTAAAACATCTTCGAGGCTGAATTCAACTGAACTCTTTCTGCTATTTCCTTCCTTAAGAGTTGCCCTGACTTTGCTGTATAAATAATGTTCTTTCAGCAGTGCTCGTTGTTGTTGTTGCTGCATTTTTTTTTTTGTTCCCCCCAATGAAGATTTTGCTATTTATCAGTTCATGTGAGAGAAAAGTGCTTTTAAGCACATGCGATAGCAAAGGAAGTGCTTGGTTGATAAGGGCAGAGTGCTCTGCCTCCAGGCAGCAGTCCTGCTGTGTCCCAGCTCACCTGCTGCCATGCAGGTCAGTGATGCTCAGTGCCACTTGTCCCTTGTAAGAGCTGCACTTCGCTTTGACCAGACCTAGAAGTGAGTGGTTGGTGGGACTGTAGAGCTGCTGCTAGGCTGAGATCTGCTGCTGCATCACCTGGAACTGGGCTCAGCAAAGCCAGTCTCCTCCAAGCTGATTTCTAATGGGTTCAGAAATACACATTTCTGTTGGCTCTTCCTAATTGCTGTTTTATTTCTTCATGTTGCTCTATTTTTTTTTTTTTTTTAATATAAAAATACATTCCTGTGCATTCTGGTACTGCTTTTCCCAGCAGTCTGTCAAGAATAATCGGGGCTTGTGCTGTGCTTACAGCTATTTTGAGGCAATTGAAGCTCACATCAAGTGCACTTTAAACATCTGAAACACTCAAAACCTATAAATCTTTTGACAAAGTACCCACCACAACTTGATGTTTTTGTACTCTCAAGTATCATATTTTCATTTGTAATTTGCCATATCTCACTTGTGACCTGTACCAACGTCAGGAGATGAATCATTGAAGTTGGGTGTTCTTTTTGTTACGGAACCAAATACGTGAAAATGCAGTCTGATATTGTTCAGTGCATCTCCTTACAATAAAACATGTTTTTTTTTCTTAATATATTCTGTAACATACCTGCTCTTAGCATTTTCAGCTTGTGTGGCCTTCAGCATCTTTTAGCATAAGCCTTAAAGATGCTTTGTGAACAGCTATGCAGCTTGAGTTCCTAGGATTTCATCCACTTACAGAACTTTATCCATACCTTTCCCTTGGAATAGTAAAGAAACCACACGTGTGTCTCAGTGCCTAATGATGGTCAGCCTCCCCAGAAAGAGAGTGGGGAGGTCCAGCTTGACATGGTCCAGGGCAGTGGGGCTGGTGGAGCCTTGCATCAGGTCCTGCCCTGTCCCCTGGGGCTCAGGTCACTGCTGTGTCTGAGTCGGTAATGGCTGGGGAAAAAAGCCCATCCTGATGGTAATAGGGTCTGGAGTTTGCTGTGTGCCCTGGGCTTACAGCCCCTGCAACGTTTCCCTTTTCACACACCTTCTCTGTGATCTCTGTGTGATTTTTCTATTTTATTCCTTCCCCCCCCCCCCCCCCGTTAATACTTGGGGTTATAAATTCTGTGCAGCCATTCAGCACACAAAATAAGGCAGTCAGTAGATGCTGCCCTGTGCAAGGAAGCAGGAATAGGGGAGAACTAATTTGACAGAAGTGGTAATGAGACATCTGCCCTGGGTATTTGTTCACTCTTTGGCTGTGTGTGTTTAGTATTAGCAGGAGTGTCAATTTGCTAATTGGCTGAACGCAGGTAGTCAGCCCTGTCCTAGTTTTCTTACAAACTGCCCATTATAGGCTATCTTTCCTCCTTGAATGAAGTTATTAAGCTAATCCAATGATTTTTCAAAGTGATTTAATGAAAACTGAATTTCTAGGGGAAAAAAAGAGAAGATGGCAGGTCATAAATATGAGATTTTCCATCTGTTCTTTTATGTGACTCGGTGATACTCCCATACACCTGGATAAAAGATGAATAACCCCCAAATCCTGCCAGCAGAGCTCTTTATCTGGCCAAGGTCGTTTAGGATTCTGGTATAATACCAGCTTGTTAGAAGTGACATTTTAGTAGCATAACTATACCTCTGAGGCTGTTAATATGAAGAAGGCAAGACTGAGGAGAAAGCTCTGGTGGCTTCAGCTACCTACTCACCAAATGCACTGGAAGCAACAGGTTTTGGATGCTGTTGTCACAGCTGGATTCTGTGCAGTTAACCATGGCAGCTGGGAGGAGCCTGGCCTGCTGTGCCCAATGCTGGGGTGATGCAGTGCCAGAAAGCAGGGGATTCAGGAGGCTGGAACAGGTGCTGGAGCAAAAACAGTGCACCTCATAGGGGTGGAAAGATTTAGCTGGCACCCAGTGAGGTGCAGTTCTTCATTGCATTTTGCAGGAAAGCAGAAGGCAGATCTACGATTTCAGTAGATAGCAGCATCATTACTAAATCCTTTTCTAAAATGTTTTTGGGAAAAAAAGCCAAGAATGGAGTAACTGATGCTGCTGTAAAGTGACACCCAGTAAGGGGCTGTGACAACCTTCCCTTAGCTGAGAAGTTTTTGAGCAGTAGTTGCTCAAGGAGTAAACCACCAACTTCAGTGGTGGAAGACTGGATGTTCAGAGGGGGGGGGGAAAGAATTCCATCAACTTAAACATTTGTTACTTCATCTGTTTTAGTCTCCCCTTTTTTCCCTGAACTGTTAATGGCTCAGTGCTGATTGCTACTTTTTGCAGTTATTTCTTGCACATCCACTGCATTCCTCCTAAAACCTCAGTGGCTGAAGGTGCCGCTACCATCAGAGCTCAGTGATAGGCCTGTTTTGTAGGCTCTCCTGCACAGAAACACGTTTCAGAGTACTCTCTACCTTTTGGTAGACTTAATCTCACCTCTGTCATTGAAGATGTGTGCTCAGGTACTGCGCTGTGTCCTTCAGAAGCGTTTTAAGATGCTGTTCTTCATGGTGTGTGGTGTGGGAGGAAGTGAGGGGGAGAAAAAGCCAAAAAGCTGAAACCACACTGCAAGTTAACAAATCCTTAAAAGCCATCTATGATTAAACAGCTGTGGTTTTAATAATTTAACTTCACCACGTCCCTTACCGTGGAAATGATACTTCTAGGTTTTTATCAAAAGTTTTCCTAAAGTCAGGGTGAGAGATGCTGTAAGGTGACTTTATTTGCTATGGGAGCAGACCTGGTGCTGGCTGGCCCTTTTAAGGGTCCCTTTGAGGGTTTGTACCAAAGCAATTATTTTTGTGTGCTGGCAGTTACCATTAATAGGTTATGCTGATGTAAATTTTAAGAGCTTTTAATTTAGTTCTTTGGTTTGCCGCTCCCATTCCTCTCTCTAGAGGGGAGAAAAAAAGGGAAAGACATCTGAGTGGAAGGAAGTGACCTTTTCAATGTAATTGAAAGTTTTCAGACATTATTCTTAATAAGTAGGCGGCATGGTGTTATGCTAACATTTCATGTAAGGTAAATAGATGGTTAAAATCCCGTTATCTCTAGGATGCCATACCCAGGGCGCTTCTGAAGTGATCTTGAACTTCACATCCTTGTGGGCTCAGGAGGAGATCTCGATGTCACACAGACATTTAGCTTCTGCTCCTCGTGATAGCAAGAAAAATGTCTGTGCACAGAACGGCTGAGACTGAAGCGAATGTATGCTTAATGTCATGTTCAGACGTCATCACTCCTAAATGTTTTTTCTCTTCTTTTCTGCAGTAAATACAGCCATTTGTCATAGCTGCATCACCTAAGCAGTAATAGTGTAATATGCAATTGCTTGAACTGTCCCTTCTGACAGCACCAGCCTTGTCAAGCCGGCATCACGTGGCAGAGGGCTCTAAAGCATTGTGCAAGCTACAGGACGAAGGCCAGGAAATAAGCATTAATGTTTTGCAGTAAATACACTCTTGCTATGATTTTCTTATTTGATGCCTCTACCAGATATGTAACAGGTGTTTGCACGGTGCATCTCACTGTTCCCAACCACGGGTCTAAGTACAGGCAGTTCCTCAGGTTTAATTACTATCCACTCCTGTAAACGTTAGCTGTCCTGGTGTCCTTCACTACAAGCATCTTGTCTCCATGTGAGCAGTGACTGCACAGCACGTGGCAGGTGAATAGCAGACAATGAGGAGTGATGACCCTGCTGAAGGCATCATTTGCCTCCTGGAAAACATCAGAACTATTGAGAGATGCCCGTCAGCAATGATGCAAACTCACAGGGAAGCTGACAAAACATGCCTCAAACATCATCACTCAGTGGCACTGCCCTGAAAGTGGAGGATGAAGAGTGAAACTGCGTTATTGTTTTTTCACCAGTTTATTGGCTCCTTGAATTGGAGCGCTCCATCAAATGCAGGCGGTGCTGGATTCGCTGGAGCAAATGATTGCTCCATCATTTGCAGGAGCGACATCTTGCACACTCTGTCTTGGGCAGCCTTGGCAGCTCAGGTTAGAGGAGCTGTTAGTGGGGCTGCTGGAGAGCTGTTGTGCTCCATGCACAGAACTCGAGGCAATGAGCTCGACCGGTGAATTGCATGTACCAGCTCAGCTGTCACGGAGTTGTCTGAGTTGGAAGGGACCTTTAAAGGTCAGCTAGTCCACCTTCCCTAGGACTAATATCGTGTTATGGTCATGAGGTAATTGCATCTGTGATGGCTTGGTAGCATTCAAGATGATGAGGCGCTTCTCAAGTCAACAAACGGCTTCTGAAAACATCATACGTGAAGCTGAGGGTCTGGGTTCAGCATCTGGGGGGCTGTTTGTCCTCTGCTGGGGCTGGCTGTCAGCCTTGTTAGGGTGTGCTTCCTGTGAGGTTGCAGTGTGTGACCAACTGTTAATGAAGCTGCTGAAAATCTGAAAGAAATGTGGAAGTGAAAGCACTGATTGTTCAGAAAATCCATCTGTCCATAAAAAAATTCAGTTAGGAAATTAATAAATGCAATCACCTGATCTGCGAAGTTTTCAGCAAGGAAAGCTTTTGAAGAGAAGCTCTTAAGTGTTTCTGTATTAAAATTTAGAAAGGAGAGTTCCTCTCTGTTGGCTTTATTACTGCTGCCATTTCAGGTCTGTCATAGCAAAAATAAAAGCAAGCTTTGAGATTGGATCCTTATTTACAGAGTAATAAAATTTCAGGAAAAAGTTGCAATGGTTCATAAAAGTACAAGCTAAGCAGACTCTTTTCTTAGAATATGTCCAGCAATCAGAGGTTGTTTGAAAGGTGATAAGCAGAAGTGCAGGGTGGTTACTTTCAACTGGTTTTAAAAAAAAATAAAATCAATGGATGTGAAATGAGCTAATAGAGCCTGAAATCCTTCACTTGTGGCACTTCAGAAGGCTCTCGGTGCAGAATTTTCTGAAGGAACTGTTCATCTAGCCCTGATGATTTCCTCTTCATATTAAATTAGCTTTTGGTAATGACGGTGTTTAACTGCACCCACACTTTTTTTGTTAGACAGCTAATGGAGAAGTTTCACAGAGCGCTATCAAACGCTTCTGTCAGTTCAGGTTGCTCTCTGTCAGCGCTCTGTGGTGTCATCAGGTGATGGTTGATGAGAGCCTATGGTGTGTAACTTCAAAGCCTGGCTGGGCTGTGTCCATTGGGCAGGCTGCAGCTCCAGCCCCTCCTGGCTGTGCCAAGTGTAATGTGTCCAAGCTGATGAGTTGTGCTCCTGTGCAGTATGGCCTGGGTTGGGATTCTGTGCAGGTTGGCAATTGGGATGTGCTCTTAGCCGGATAAACTCATGTATGCATTCATCCACATAATTCATTTTGTGTTCCCAGAAAGATTAGTCCACAGTGAAGTGTTTTGTATTAGAGCTGTTCTTCCAACATATACTCGTATTTATCTGGGGAGCATTTGCAAATGATTGAACACTTTAATCTTTTTCTTGCATTTTTCTCACGTGAATTTCAGTAACATGCATACGGTTACATCAAGTGGACTACGACCCAAAAGGGTTTTATGAGGTTTGCAGTGATGCATCCCTGTTGTAATATTTCTCATCTTTATCTTCTGCTGCATCCTCATTTAACTTAATTCTTTGGTATTCTCAATCACCACTTACTGCAGTACTGTTCCTAGAAGCTCGTTCTCTTGGCCTGAACCCAGCCACGTGCTTCAGCAGGAGCTTCACAAGGGACACTGCTATTAGTTGCTAATGGAAATCCTTCTCCGTGGCTAGGCAGCATCTGTGTGTGCAGCTTGTAGGTGTGCTATGTACAAAGTCTACTGTGTGTATAAAGAGAGCAAAGGAAATGGTGCCTCAGAACAGCAGGACCAATATAATGTTTTCTTCTGCACATGCTTTAAATTATTTTCTCAGTGTGGTAGCTTTACTCTAAACAATTATGCAGCCATAGTATAGGTGCAAAGGGAAAGTCTGTGCAGGTGGGATCTCCCTTCCTTGAGTGCTGGGGGAACCACTGGACTGACTTTGAGTTTTACTTGTCATGTCCACAGAGCAGAGTAGCCAAACGCCCCCTGTTGTTATGAGAAAACTAACCTGTAGAATAATCCCCTCCCCTTCTTAATGTGCTCGTTCAGCTGCCCCAGGGCTCAAGTTTCTCTTCCTCAGTGGTACCAATGGCACCTCCGTATCCTTCTCTGCTACAGACAGTGGTCCTCAGCAGCCTTCACTCAGGTATGTGTCTGCAAACGCTTTACACCATTATGTGTCTTCCAGCTGATGCCAGAATTCACCTCTGGATTCCTCTGCTTGGCACAAGGCAGCCTCAGCACCATGTGTGCGTCTTTCACATTGTACAGCTTCTCTTCTCCTGCTGCTGTCTTGTTCTCTGAAGGCTGCAAAGGCAAATTGTTCACAAAGGCTGGGACTGCAGCCTCTCAAGAACCTTTGGATTATTTTGTTTTGTTTTATTCTGAGCCAAGCAGCAAGAACAGCTGGCTCTGCACCTCATTCAACCAATCAGTTGCTCTGCTTCATAAACCTGCAAGTATTACTCCCTTGCTTAACCATCACTGTAGCGGGGTGCTCAGCATAAGCTGGGAGTGCAGCTGTAAGCTACGGTTCAGTCCTCACGGCCTTTCCTTGAAGATCTGGCTGCTAGCTTGCTGACATTTGCTTTGGGAATTCAGTTGGATTTGTGCTTGTTTTTAACTTCATTTGCAGAGCTGATGATAGTCACTTGTGGCTTCCTTCCTACAAAACAACACATTGCAAAAAGGATAGACAGTAACTTAGTTTAAAATTCAAAACAGCAATCTTTCTCCAGTCCAACAAAATGATTAACTATCTCAGCTTACACTGAATAATTGCAAGCTTTCCTTCGTGCTCCCATCACTGTATTGTTCCGCTCAATATTGCCTGATACATCTTTATACTATCATGACATTTTTTCCTTGATGGACAATTAGAATTATAACAACTTTTACTTAATCCTCTGAAAAGCATTCAATATAATTAAGAAACCAGATCTCCTTAGAAACAACAGAACCTTCACTCTCCATCACGGCAAGTAATGATATCACAGAGTGAGTTGTTTTTAAGGCAGCTTATGCTGCACATCAGGCTGCAGCAGCAGGATGCGTTCCTTATTTGCTGTCACTTCCCTCTTTGTGCCTCATGCAGGTTTGCCTTGTGTTTCCAGCAGTGGGGAGGGAAACCTTGATTTAGGAAACTGTGTTTCAAGAAAATGAAAACATGTTATGATTTATTGTGGAAGACTGTTGCCTTTCTCCTCGTGTTGCTCCAGCGCCTTTGGTAGGGTTTGTGGTAGAGAACTTGATCGATTATTGTTAAGGCTGACAAATCCAGCCTGTGCAGTGCTGTACCACCTCCATGGAGGCAGTTGGCTCCTGTGGGGCACGGGGCTGTGCTGGCAGTGTGAGGTGAGCCCAATGTCCAGCATTGCTCCTAACCTATTGCAGAGGAGAGACTCTGTTGTAGTCCTGTACGATGTGATGCTATGCAAACGTTTCAGCATCTGCATAAAGGTGAAGCCACTTTGCTGTTCCTTGCATCTGACGGGGTCAGAAAGCAGTTCAAAATCCTGAAGTTGGGTAAGTTGGTCTTTCCTGGAAATCACTCTGTTTGCACAGTATAAGAGCATGTTCACAGTCCCTATCCCTCATTTTAGTTACCATCTTCACATTACAGTCTTAATGAAAACTTGTCTGAGATCTGATTTTAAATCTTGAAAGGTTTATCATCAATAAGGCAGCCTGTGTTAGCTGCTTCCCCACTTACTGGGATTTTCATGTTTCAACTCTCTTTTAGAGCCCCCAAACATCTTTCTGTGTTCTTAAAGCTGGAATGCATTATCTCCACTAACGCAAAAATACCAGTGAGAACCCGCAGTGTGCGTTTCATGGCTGACCTGTATAACACTTCTAACAAGGTGCAGATTCAGAAACCATAGAGAACTCAGTCACAAGGCAACGCAGGGAGCTTCCTTCAAGGTTACAGTGAAGAGTGCACTCCATGTGCTGAGCCGTGCTGCACTGAGGGCAGCTGAGGCAAACACTCTCCCACTCTCCTGAGCACAGAGGCTGCCCGTGGTCGCTGCAGGTACAGAAAAGCATTGCTACAAGCAGCCTGGAGCAGTGACTTTCAGGTATGGCATAAGGCCGTGTTGTGTGCAAGAGCAGGGGGATGGATGCTGATAGTTCTTGCCCTTCTCTGTGTCGCTGCTGGTTGGGTTGGGAGGCGCAGGATGCGATGTGCTGGAGGTGGAGGCAGCTGCGTGTGGAGTTTGTCCCTGATGTCCTTTCGGGGTGATCAGGTGTTCTTTTATCCATCTTATCAGTGAATCAAAATAAATGGAAACAGAACCGAGATGCTATTCAGCTGATACATATTTTTCTTTCCTTCCCATTTTCATGCATAGAAACAAATCCTATCCAATGTTCTGGCATAATGGACATTAAATAAATTGCAGTGTATTTGTACTGCTGAAGCTTATTTGAAATCTGGAGTGGCATCTTACGTCTGATACAGATACCTACATTTTCTGTTTATTTTCAATTATGTGATAAAGGAGATGACCTTCGTGTCTGCCTACTAACGTGCCTTTCATTCATGGTATTAGAGCTGCAAGGGGAAAGTTTTGGGTGGAGCTGTTGAAATGTGTTTTACTGCAGTATTAGCTGGCTGATAATTTAACTTTTCTTACTACATTACGCTGCTAAGCAACATTTTAATGGATTGCAAGTTTCCTTTTCGTACGAGTGCCTGGAGAGCACGTATGGTCTTCATAATATGCTTTAAATCTAAATAAAAAGTTAAGTATATAGCACTCTAAATCTTCATAGTACTTCAATAGATTTATTTAATCATCTTTTATGAGCTAGGCTAGCAGTGACTGCCTCCATTGCACCAAGAGGGAAAATGAGATATCAAGAGACTGAGTGATTTGTTTGGTCAGGAGTGCTGTTCCTGGGATGTGAGGACTCCCACAGTCCTGTCCCCATTTTTTGGCTCTGTTTGCCTTCACCCTGTGCCATTCTTGGATGGAAAAAACCTCTGCAGTTTTAACTGATGGTTTCTTGCATTATTTCTTGATGCTGGATGGGTGCCTGTGTTGGCCACCTCTGCCTGCCTTTGGATCAGGCTATAACTACATAACATGGTGTCACACAGGGCCCAAGTTTTCGTTGGGTAAAAATTGCTGTCAAAGATCCACAGTGATTATCCTCAGCTCAGCATCTGACTCATGGTTCGTACGTTCTGTCAGAATAAATTAACTGCTAATTTGTCATCTACCAGGTGATTCTTGAATAGGTTTGAAAAACCCGGTTTGCATCATGCATATTTCCTACCTGATTCATACAAGATACTTATTGCTTCTGCATACCAATGACAATGGTTACCTGGGCAGGGTTATTTAATAACCTCATTAAAAAAAATGGAAACAGATATTTAATGAATCAAAATGCACTTGGATTAAATGGTTAGAAAATCCTAGTTAATCACCAGAAAGGAAACTAATTAAATTACCATTCAGTTTTTATGGGGGCCTTGGGATATCAAGCTAAGTCCCTTCAATCACTTTTTTCATTAGATGGGACAGGCATGTTCAAGGTTAGTGCAGATAAATGCGATGTTCTTTGCTCACTCTTAACTGATATAATTTAAATAGCATTTTATGCTGCATCAACTAATGTTAAAACCAAGGCATCCTGGTAAGGAGAAGTCAGGGCAGAGAGGGCTCAATAGACAGGCACGCAAAAGAAAGGCAAGGGTCATGGAAATGGCATGAAACAGGACTTCATCAAAGATTTCATTCAATTACTGAATTTTCCCCTAAGAAATGGGGTAGGTAGGTGGCAATGGGCATGGGATAGTGATGATGTCCATCACTAGCTGTGAACCTTCCTGGGCTGTGCTTTGGACAGCCCTGGTGATGACACATGGCGTGTGAATGTGCTGCTACACGTTGCCAAACATTTTTGATGCTCAAAGAGAGCAAAACTTTTTGGTCAAAAGTATATAGGACACCAGTGGCAAAAGAGCAAGTTCTCTTCCTGGCAGCCTCTCTCCTGTGTCCTCGGGAGACGTTTGCATGGCTCTGCTGTGACAGAGCTCCTGCAGGTAGGTCAGGGCCTTGTGTGCAGGAGCTGACTGTGCTCCGCAGTGACGCCAGCAGCACTCAGATCATCAAACCAGTTCTGTCTGCCTTTTTATTTTTATTTTTTTTCCCAATTCCTGTCAGTTACTTGAAAGTTGAAGGAAGTGTTCTGTCAGGGGTTCTACATTTAATATATTTGGTATCCACAGTAGTAGCTCCTGCTGATCTATGGCAAAGTAGAAGAGCTTCTCCATCTCTCCTGTGCTTCGTTCATCCTCCCACCCAGCCCCCTTCAGAGGCACCAGCACTGAGCCCAGGGCACCAACAAGTGGGCAAAGTCCTACAGCAACTCTTCGCTGTGTGGGGCAATAGTTAGCAATCTTACTGATCCTCCGAGTCTTGGGAGAGTAGTTGTGCACCTGGCAAGTTACCTTGTAATGTGGTGTTAGCTTCAGAGCACAGGAGAAGGCAAGCAGTCTGAGCATTCAGGAGTTTTTCTTAACAGTTATGGCAGTCTCATCCCCTTCTCTTGTGTGGTTCTTATACTTTTCTTGCAGTTCTTTTGCTGTTGGTACGTAAGCATTTTCCTTGCTAGGAGCAGTAGCTGCTCATTGCAATAGCAATTTTTGGAGGTAGTGCTGCTGTTTCATGGATGGGAAACAAAGGTGCCATAACCCCAGGGGTTCCTCATAAAATGGAGGGGAAATTCCCCTGTACTTCAAAGCCAGGAATAAATACAGTGCTGAAATATATAGCAACCCAGTAGAGAAGAAAGAATGAAAAAAAAACTTACTTTAACCATAGTTGTGAATATTTTGGTGTTCCTTTTTCAAATTAAAAAAAAAAAAAAAAAAAAAAAAAGAAGAAGAAAGCAAACCTTTACAGGGCCACAAATGGAACAAAAGATCCCAGCGATATCCCTTTTGTTCGCTGAAAGGAAGGATTTTCAGAGGGAAGTTAAATCAGTGAACTCCTTTCACTTTCTTTCTTAGTTTTTTAACATCCATATCCAAGGTTTCTGACATCTAGAACTTGCTTGAAAAGCTCAGAAAAGAAAATGCAGCTGCAGGATTTCAAAGGAGGTCACAATCAAGTCAAAATAATCTCATTTCAGAGTCTGGGGTCCTCTCATTCACTCTGAGGTTTTCCCATGTATAACTAATGGAGATACTGGAGACCTGGGATCATTCACACTGCTCATTAAATTGGTGCAACTTTACTTACAGGAGCCATAAGTATTTTGACCTTTTGCAATGAATGATCAACTGTTTAAAAAATAAAATGATTCTTGTGAAGTGAAGCCCAGAAAGCCTCAAAGTGAAGTGTTGCTGCTTTTCATTTTCTGGTGATATTAGTAATTAGGTTTGCTTTGCCAGTTGGGCTCATATCGTCATATGAGAATCTTCACCTTCTTCAAAAGAATGAGGAAGTTAATAGATCTAGAAACTTTCTGTGAAAGCCTGAGAATGCAAACATGGAAAACAAGAAATGAGCACAGTGGTATTGGTGTCTTTGGTCTTTTATTGGTATTTAGGTCTTTTCCAACCTTAGTGATTCTATGATTCTATGATTCTATGATTCTATGATTCTATGGTGTTATTTGTTTGTTTTTCAATTAAAACATTTTTGAATTAGTTTCTACACTTTGTGCGGCAGCTCCTCGTGGTTTTGCAGCGGAGCAGAATGTGCTGCTGTGAGCTATGGGGAAAATCTGCCTCACTTGGCACAAAGCTGACCTCAGAGCTGGAGGGACACCTGTCGTGGGACCTGGAGCACTTCCCATCTCCTGGTACCTCTTCCAGTGCAACTTCCTTTGGATGTTCCCATATGGCAATGGCCCTTGCTCTTTAACCAGGAGCTGGTTCCACTTTCCAGCCCAGTTTTCATTTCTAGAGAGTTTTCCCTTGTGTAGGAAAGGAGAGGATGTCTGGAAACTGCATCTTGGCTCATAAATGCCTGGAGATGCATCTTGGAGATGCTTTTTGTCTGCAGGGAATGGGTATGGAAGGCTTTTTCCATATGTTTCTTTGCTTCTTTAGTAGAGCAAAGCAATCACCAAGCTCAGCCTGAGCAGTTTGAGCCCATTGGTTTCCTTTTGGTGACCAGGAGCTGAAGGAGACTTTGTGGTGGCAATAGGGACCTGCAGGTTTGTTTACTGACGGTTCCCAAAGTGAACTCCTAGCAGCAGGGAGGAGCTCTCTTTGGACACACTGAACATCGTGCACCATCCTTAGTCCTCTGAAAAAGTGTATTCCTGAGTCTCTGGATACTGAAATTACACACCAAGGAGCAGTGAGCATGGGCAGAATAAAAGCTTGTCAGGACATACAGAATGAGGAGAGGAAACTCAGCTGATGCTCCCTCTGTAGTTATGCCAGCAGTGATCTGGTCTGAGGATACAGAATTGCCTTATTTACTCCTGGCTCACTGAAGCAAAGTGTTGTTTCATGATCTAATTTCTCACATGATTGGTGTTTGTCCTGCATTGCTGAGGCCCTGGCTTCAGTTAATTTTTATGGAAAAGGGTAGCAATGGTTGCTAAAGCATCCATGAGTAGAATGGCTTTTACTACTTAGAAATGTTCTTCATTTCATAGCAGTGGTAGTTCATTATGGCAGTTTATGGAGGCTTACATATGATTATTCCTATATTACTGGTATTGAAGCAGTGCTAAAAATGTAATTGTAGTCCAGGAATTCCCTGTTAAAATCATGAAACTGGAACGTGTTGATACTGCTTTAAAAGAAATAACTGTTGGATCTTGGTCTGACTGCAGTTTCGTAGTGGAACAGAACAAACAACAACACCCAGAACAGGTCCCAGAGGGTGAAAGTAAACGTTGCCACATCCCAACAGGCTGGAAAGCAGCCTCCTTCAAACCAACCTTCTGATCTACATCGCAGCTTTCATGCTGGGTCTCAGCCCAGGCTGAGGTGGCACAGCAGCCTCGTCCTCTAATCCAGAGCCCTCTTTCATGTTCAGCAGGAGCTTACTGCTGGTTACTGCCTTCACAGCCAGGGCTGAGGAGATGAGCTAATTGCAGGACAGCCAGATGTTTGCTGACTGCTGTAGTTGCCTGCTGCAGTAGCTCAAGGCTAACATTTGCGTTT
Organism: Lagopus leucura; assembly: GCF_019238085.1. Lineage (NCBI taxonomy): Eukaryota > Metazoa > Chordata > Aves > Galliformes > Phasianidae > Lagopus > Lagopus leucura. The sequence continues at coordinate 6,532,365 of NW_024962279.1, read as the reverse complement.
TAGGCTTTTGATCATGTACTGATAACTCTGTCATTATTTTATGAATCTTCTCATATCCTACTATGAAGGCTGATTGGAGTATTTTAAGATAAGCAGAAAGAAAAGCAGGAGGGTACTGCGAGCATCTAAAGCAATGATACTGTAAACTAGTGATAATGAGAGTGCTGCTGCTAGAAGGCATAGCTCATTATTTTCATTCTGAGGCACCAAGGCAGGCATTGGGATGACCTCTGCAGCCTGGATGCCCAGCAGAAACACCTTTGTGTGCAGAGAACACGGGTGTGCCCCGAAGAAAAGGTATTCATTAAATGCCATGGTTTAATGATGTTTAAATGACTCAAGTGGCTTCAGTAAATGAATATGTTACAAAGATCATGTCAGAAGAATTGCAGTATAGCATAATAGAGCTAACAGTTCATTAGTTTCATAAATGTCAGCCCGTTATTAACAAGAGAGGTAAAGGTAGTTTTACAAGAGACTGCATTACTGTCCTGTGTGATATTATATGTTTAGAAACACTTTAACTTGCTCTTGAATTCCTGTGCAGGACTACGTGTGACCAGACTGCCAGCCGTGGGCTGCACACTGCTTGCTGGTGCCTGGGCACTGCTGGCCACATCTCTGGTCACTCTGCATCCAGGGCAGTTAAAGCATCTCACATATCCTTGTATCCCACTCTGTGCTCTAAGAATCCTTGCAATTAACGCAGAGAAATATTGCTATTACTCATTGGAGAGGAGGCAGTGCAGCAGTTAAACACCACTCAGTGAGGAAGGGCTGTAGATGCTTGTACTAGTAACTTATCTGTCTGTGGAACTTGAATGTGAATATATTGGTACGGAACTCTCAAGCACAGCTGTACTGGAATTATTAAGTCACAGCTTGAACCAGGTGATGGAGCACCTGGTGGGAGGGCAGGGCCAGCCTGGGGAGCACAGGTGTATGCAATGTACCTGAGTAATGGAAGGAGTGGAGCCAGGATCCACCCCTTTTGAGACCTCATTTAAGGGTTAGCAGTGGAGGTGAGGGCATTTTTCTCTCTGGAGATCCCTGTGTACCTGAGGTCTTCCAAAGGTAAGAAGCTTCTTTTCTTTATTTCTGTGTCTTCTGCTGTTATATCTAAGCAGATCCTTGCTCTCTGTAGCTTAAGACCTTGCTACTCTGCCATTTTGTTATGGCTTTCATCATGTTTCAACAGCTATTGTAAAGGCAAGTAAATGTCCAATCATTTACATAGGTTATTTAGAGACTTGTAAGCAATGCAGCATTGGTTTATAAGGCAGTAGCGGTGGAAGATATGTGAGTATGGGGTGTCAACCTGGCCCCTGACAGCAGGATTCGCGTTGCAGATACTTGGAAGAGTCAAGCCTTTAAGGAGTTACAACCTCAGTTCAGAACAGCCCTTAGTGGTTTTAGGCATGTTAACAGGGAGCTCTGCCAAGGGGTGTTTCCAAGGTGTGAGATCCTCTGCTTGCTATGCCTGGTGGAAGTGAAGATCCACATGGTCACACTGCAGGCTGAGCAGAGCATCCACTGCAGTGGCATTCTGGAACCAAAAATATGTGGCCCTGCTTTCACTCTTGCTCCTTTGAAGCAATTAACTGTGCTGGCTGTATTGACCTGCCTGTGGGAGGCCACAGGTGTGGAAAAAACATTTGTAAATGTTCTTTCTTGCCCTGAATGAAGTCCTTTTCTCTGCTGTGCCTAGGAGAGAGACACTTGAAATATCACAAGTCATTAAAATAATTAGCTAATGTCTAAAAATTCTCCTGAAGAGAAGGAGGTTTAAATAAAGAGGTGTTAATATTATTTTTAATAAATATAAGAACCTGTTCCATAATGAAAGCTTTTATGATGAGGTACATTTCTCTGTGCATTATTTTCCTGTGCCACTGAACAACAGAAGAATTAACAGGCTTGCTTGTGACTTCAGGATTAGACTTTGCACACTGCAAATAGCTCTGGCTTTTATTTCCCTTAAACTGTATTCAAGCATTTCTGTATTTCATACTTCATGAAGAAGAAGAGGGGCAATATGACAATAATCTCCATCATATACCCTCAGCTCAGATACATAATGGAGCTGAAAAAGCATTTCCAAAGAACAGCTCTGCTGCTGTGTTGAAGTTCTATGAAACTCCCCGGGAATAAGATACAAAGGTGGATAAAGAAATCTGGATCACAGTGATAAGCTCCTGAAGAGAAGGAGAGGCACAATAGAGTGAAAAGCAGTAGTGTTATGTAAGTACATTATTTTAATTGAAAAGCAAAATATCCTTGCACTCCTTGGGAACAGATTGTGTCATGGACTGAAAGGCAATACAAAAAGTGAGGGCTTGCCATCATCTCCATATATAGACTATCTCACTTCATTGAAGTTGATAGGAGTTTGTCACTTACTTAAATTAGACTTTGGATTTCGCTCCTCAGTTTTCAGTGTGTCGAGCTGTGTGAGAGCTGCTGTTTCTTCATTGGCCATCCTTGGCTCGAAAGATGGTCCTGAGAGGCATTTGTTACCTTCTCTTCCAAAATGTGCTGAGTAGAAATTGCAGGCAGCAGATAGCTTGGTCTTGGAGATCGGCTTGAGTTGGAGATCTTCCAAGAAGTTGTTCTGCTGGTGCTAAGTGGCCTCTGTCATCACTGGCTTAGAAGCACAGCTGCTCCCTCCTCCTCCTCCTCTCTTTTACAAGTGCTTGTAGCAGTGTCCTTGTGAGCAGAGCATCTCCCAAGCAGCACTCAATCCTGCCCCATCCTTCATCTTGCAGCACAGAAAAGGCCCGTGGTGGAATCAGAACATTAAAGAAGCTTATAGTGGCAGATTCTTTTCTGAAGCAGGCCGGTGCTAGTATCCCTTGTGGATGCTTCTGGAAGGAGGAAATGCTTCTCTCGCTGCAAGTGTGGAAGAAACCACAGTCTGGTCTAATTCATGGAAGAATCTCTTGAGCATACAGTATTTCTTCTCTCTGGCAACAATAGCGGAGTACTTCTTGTAGCACATGTGTGCAATTGTTTTGCGCAGTGAAATATGAGAAGGTCCACTGTGTATGTAAATAAGGAGATGAGTAGGAAGGGTTCTGTTTTATTTATTTAACCACTGGCATCATTTTCCCATGGCTACTATAATGAAACACTGTTTTCTCACTTAAATATTTTTGAAAAAGTAGAAGTTTCTTCGCTGTTCTTTTTCTCCTTTGATTCCATTTACTGTAAAAGAGGCAATAAAAGAAATCTTTTCAAATGATGCCTTGAAATAGGAAGAAACACTTTTCCCTCCAAACTGAGGTAGACAGGGGAGTTCATGATTTCCTCTCTAGCAGTGATGGTTGGATGGTTGGATACCAGTCTTTTTTTTCACTGGCACACCATGTTTGGTTATGGCTATCATTCTCCTTGGCTCTTGTGCTTGAAGATACTCCCTGAATTAGTCTCCATGCAGAAAGAATGAGTGCATACAAAATGGCACGCAGGCAACCCAGGGAGATGCAGTGTAGGACCTGGTGGGGGGCTGTGGTCCTCATGGCTCACATGCTGCTTTGTGAGCACTCAGATCACCCCTGTGCTGCTGCCCAGAGAGCTGTGACTAAATCACAGGCCATCCTCCCAAAAGTCAGGTGCTTCAAGAATCAGCTAAGAAAAATCAAGCCAGTAGCTCAAACTATCGTACGTGGCACCAAAATTGCAGTTGTTTCAAATAATGCCGTATTATGTCCCATAAATTCAGTAAGGTGACCCAAGAGAGTTATTTGAATTTATTTTAGCCTCACTTATTGTCACTTAACAGGCTAAACAAGAACTGATGGCTCTTTGAGCAGTAATAGTAAATTATAGTTATGGTGAACACAAATGCCTCATTACATCCAGTCAAGGTCTATTTCCCCTTTGTAGCGATAACTGTAGGAAAGCATTGTTTTTAATTTATGAATAAGGATGCACAAGAATCTTAGATTTCCTATTTACATAAACATGATAGACAATTAATCTTCTGTAAAGTATCCGGAGTGGTGTTTAAAACAGGCAAACTCTTTCTGAAACACATTGCAGAATGACTACAGGGTATTTGTATTGTAGTGTGTCGTAATGGTAATCTATTACATAGATGAATATAAGAAAAAAGAAATAAATCGCCTCTTTTCCTGCTGCTTCAGTGTGATTTTATGCTATGTGATCCTTCCAGCAGAAACTGATGCGTGAGTTTTTATTTGCTGAGGCACTGGGGTGAAAGCTATGTCAGAGCAATAGAAATAGCTAAGGTAGCAAAATGTGATGAATTCTTATTGCAGTACTGCTTGTCCCATCTTCTCTGAAATCGTAACAGTATTTCATGTTTAAAAAAAAACCACCAAAACTTTTACACTAATGTTGCAGTATAAATAATGGAGCGATGGAGACAAGTTGAACTTGTGTAGGTGACAAGATGAGCCCTGCCTGATAAGCAGCTGTAGTTCAGTGGTTTACAGTTGCTGTGTTGCCTGTATCCTGTAACCACCTTATCACCTACACAGAGCTTCATGTGCACCACCAATGAACCGAGGGAAGGTGCAGCCTCTTTGGGAAAGAGGGCAAATGCAGATAGCGTAGCGAGGGCTCTATGCGAGGCCCTCCTGTGTTCCCATCTTCTCAAAAGGCTAATGGTGATAACTTTGGTAAATGGACAGCAATTGAGATCAGAATGGAAAAGCACAAATTGGAGAATGTTTGGTTGCTGTAAATATGCTGAGATCATTAAGAGAAGTGGGGGAGCTCAGGGCTGCTTCTTGCAGGCTGCTGTAAGGGAAACTTGTGCTGGAGGCTGCCCATGGCACTGCTGGTCACTGACCTGCACAGGAAAACTGCAGCTGGCTTCATGCAGTGCTTGTTCTTCCTGCATTCCTTTGCTTTTGTGCACCCTCACTTTACTTTGAGTTACTTTGAGTTTACTTTGAGTCCTTTACAGCAAAGGGAGATGAAGGCATTTGTCTTGTAACTGCTCATCTGGACATAAAGGAGAAGGCAGTCATTAAAATCAGTGTTAATTATGTGCACGTATTAAAAAATAGACATGTAAACCAGCACACAGAGGGAAACTCCATATACAAACTCTGCAGTTACACAGCTGAATCTTTGCTTCATTTCCTGTAAGAACAGTGCAGTTTCTGCAGAAACTGGTGAGTTTGACCTGAACCAGAAAGACAACAAATGTGGTTTTTTTAGGGCTCATAGTAGGACTTCGGTGCTTCTAAGGAGGCGAGAAGAATGTCTGCCTGTTTATTGAAGGCATTAAATCTTAACGTCCTTGAGCAGTAACAAAATCCAGTGTGTTAGAACAAAATCATTTCTGAATGTATTTTACTTCAAGATGAAACTAATTTTTGGCAACTGTTTTCTTTTTTTCCACCTGCTTTCCTCTGAAGGTTTGTATCTGTCAGGTAAGACCTTCACCTTGATCCTGTCCACATTTCAACCTACTTTATTGGTACTAAAAGGGATAAATTTTTGAGTGCTGCCCACATGAAATATTTGATAGTGTTTTCTTTGATGCCTTGGACGTAGCACAGTTGTTCTTTGTCTTCTTAGGACTTTTAAGATCAGTAACTTCAGGTTTCTCTCAAGGTATAGCTATTTTTCTGAGATGAACTAACTTCCAAACATCCACACTGATCTCTTCCTATGGAGATTCTTATCTTTATCTCACCCAGCAGAAAGTAATGAAATTGTAATAAATAAAATGCAAAGAATGTGGATAATGTGAAAATAAACCACATATTGCATATTCAGTGCAGTGGGATGGCTTGTTTGACAGTCTGTAGTTTTAGTTCTGTTTTCATACAAGACTTTGGTACTAAAAGGTGAGGAGATGTTGTCACTGCTTTGGATAACAACAGAAAAATTTGCTTTTGGGTTTTTGTGCTTCCATTGTTAATCTGTCATCTAACAACCCCATGTGTTTGCCTAAAGCAATGAAATCAATGAAAAGTACCTTGTGGATTCTGTTTAGAGAACAAAAAGAAAGGCAGCTTCTTTCCTTGTTTCTATATTTTAATCTCAAGAGTTTGCCAAATCCTTGTTGGTTCAGAACCCAAATAATTATCTGACTTTTGTAACCAGAATTTGATATCTTTGTTCTGGAAAGCGATCTCACTGAAATGGGCTTGTGCGTTAGATTGGTGTGACGTGCCAGGTACAGAATTAACACAGGAATGTTACTTTGACCTGGAAATAATGACCTGGAAATGAAGTGTTTTCTGTCAAGTAAATACTCGATGAATCAGCACTCAAGTTATTGAGAAAAGACTGGTGTGCTACTTCTATGATGACCAGAAACATCTACCCTTGGTGTATCTTCAGACAGAGTTGTGATCTTCTCCTCCTGAAATCAAATTAATGCAAATGATTATTTTGCTGCAAACAATTCCAGTTAATTCAGACGACCATAACTCACCTTGCTTCATGCAGAGCCCTTCCTGATGCTCCAGGATGCATTACATGCCAGAGCTTTCAGCCTGGTATTGATTGATTCTTTGCAGTGGACCTTAAAAACCCATTAAGGAAGAAGTTAGAAGATGTGAACTAATTCTAACTCCTTTGTTGGTATGTGCGGCTGAAGAAAGCCTCTTCAAAACCATTAATCATAACTCAAAATAGACTGCAAACTCTAAAATAAGCTTTACAGTAAATTGGAGGAAAAATCCAAGTTGGGGATTTACATCTGCTGTCCCTCTACCCAAAGTGCACTTAGAGTTCTCTCAAGTGAGCTACTGGACCCGTCTTCAATATTTTTCAGTTTAGAGAGTTCTGATAAAAGTATGTCACCGTGCAGCCATCTGTGCCAACACAAGAGGAGATTGCTATCTAATAGATAAGTTGTGTCACCTGTTTGGAAGGAGCTGAAAAGGGCAAACAATAAAACTCGGCATCTCCTCCCGGTAGCAACATGAATCAGGGAAAAATTATTTTAGAATAACAACAAAAAAAACCATCTTCCTCCTGCAATCCTCACCAATGATTAAAATTAGTTTTGTACTGAATAGCTTATGCACCCACCGCTCCCCCAAACATCTCAGGCCAACAAATATGTATGAATAATTTAAATTTACACCAAAATATATGAAGATCTATGTGGTATTATATAGGATATTGACTGAATGAGCAGCTGCAGATTTGTTCACATTGAGCTGTTTACTACCTGAAGTGCTGTGATTTTTGGTGTCTGTTGGTGCTGGCAGGGCTGGGATGAGAGCTGCAGTCCAGGCAGGTGAGCGTCCCAAGGTCTGGAACTGCACCAGGCACATTGAGCTCCTCAATGGTGCTGGGCTCAGCCTTGCTTGCCCCGTTCTGATCCCTTGCCTTCATGTTCCCTGCAGTCCCCACTGGTTGTTCCTGCGTCGTTCAGAGCCTGACTGCTTAAACAGAAAGCTCTGATAAAAATATGTTGGCAGGTTGTCTTTGTCCATCTCCTAATTCTGGATCCTGCTGAGGCTGTACTTTGCTTTGTCATTGTGGTTGCAGTTCCAGGGTTGTGCCAAGGACATCTGTAGCACTGGCAGCTGGAGCTGTTGGCTGGTTCCTGGGCTGGGTGCCTTGGGATGTTGCCCCACCGTGGGGGTCCTTCCGTTAGCGATGCCTTGGTTAAAACCTTCCTGTCCACCACGCTCTGATCAGCACTGGGGCTCGGGTGGTCATCCTAATCCCTAGAAAGAGCTGTGGGTCACAGTGTTAAACAGGAAGGTTCTCCCTAAAATGGGGAGTTCCTCATCTGTGAGGGAAATTAGGAATTGTGTTTCCTGAAACTTGAAGGTGAACCTGTGGCAGGGGAGGGAAGCAACCCACAAACAATATTTTCATCGTTCCCCAAAGGTCCCATATACAGCAGTAAACTGCTAAAGTAATTGAAATGAGGCTGGTGAGCTGTGTAATAAAGATTAATCCTGCACTGAGAACACACGGTACCTGAGACAACTGCTCTAATTGGAGACGTATAGCAGTGAAGCACTGCAGTTAATTTCCAGGTGGTTACTAAATCCATTAGTGCTTTATGTCAGTGTGAGGATCAATGTGCATGTAGGTTACAGACACGGCGTGGCAGCCAGCAGGAGTACGGCATGGCTGGAGTGTCCAGGTTCTGTTTGCTTATGTGATGCACTCTTATACACGCGTACAGAAAGCTTGAGTAATGTCTTAACACAGCTTTGGAAGCAATTATTAAGCTCTGTGATTTGTGAGTTAACGAAAGTTACTCTGAAGAATTTTACAGCAAGTGTGTTGTTGGAAACAGGAGCATTGATTTCCCGTCTCGTTACACTGCTGCTAGTTCCCATCTCATTAGGCCAGTGCAGCTCTATGTGTGTGATGGATGGGCCTGGCATTGCCAGGGGTGATCAGCCCCAGGCGTTTGGAAACGGAGGGGGTAAGAGTGGAAGTTCAGCTCGTACTTAGCTTGTGGCACTGTTACGCACATCTTGTGTTCACATGTACAGCCATCGGCCAGTGATCATCTTGGCTCACCGGTCAATGCTGAGTGCCCTTGGGCAGAAATCCACGGCCTGGCCAGCCTGCACCAAAGGACTGCTTCAACTCTTTGGGTCCAGTGCTCTTAGCCTGGAGTGGGTGCTGCAGACCTGATCCAACGGCTGCTAGTCCTTGCAGCTCTTGTTCTGTTGGGACATGCAGCAGAATCAGATCCCAATTCTCCTAAATCTTCCTGCAGTACGATAGATGCCCCATGGTTTTAATAGATGCAGTTTTAATAAATGCTCCTGGCAGAGTGTTCCACATTAATCATTAACTAAGCGCAGATGTATGTATGACTTGAAATGTCATTCTGCAAAATGTCTCAAAAGCAACATTTTTTTCTTAGTATTAGTGATCTTTTTCCTTTCCACTGCACCTTTCCCCCCCCTACTTTGGAAACCAAGCTTTGAGGGGCAGCCAGGTGTGGTTATTTCTTTAAGGATTTGCTTTCCCTAATTTGCACAGAACTGTCTTTGCTTAAAAATTGCAAGTCACAAAGGTACCTCAGGGATTGTTTTGAAGCAGCATACTTTCTTCTAATGAGAATGTATTTTATACCAAGTTATCCTTTTTGTTTATTCTAAGTGTGCTCTTTATTTTATCGATTGGTTTTATCTCAGTGTGATCAACTAAAAAACTGCATATCTCACTGCGAAAAAATTGTTGGTAATTAAACTGCTAGCTTATATTTCTGTGGGTGCAGGTCTGGCTGGAGGCATCTATGTGCCTTTGTTCCCTATCCAAAGCAATTTTTGTGCAACTCTGCTCTAGGGAAGCTTTAGTTTCAAACATTATAATGTAATGGGCAGAGCAGAATATAGAATTTGTCTGCAGTATCTGGGCATGCTGTGTCCTCTTCCCAGCAACTGCTGTCAGTAGCGTTCATTTATGCCAACAAGTAAATGAACAAAATGAATAAATGTGATGGCTGCTCTGCCATAAGTCAACAGAACTGCAAGAACACTTTGAAATCCAGGTCTTGTTCTGCTTGTTTCACAGACCACTTTTTTTTAACTTTTGCATTTCTCTTATTAAGTGGTTTAAAAGTTGAATACCTATGTGAAAGATTGCCTTCCACCCCGAAGGTTATCTTTTAATTCCCAAAGTCAAAAGTCAACTGCACAGCTCACCTTTGGATGTGACTCTGTGCACCTCAAACAGTGAGAAATCACACTGTCTTTTTTTAGATGCACTGAAAAAAAGAGATATCTTCCACCAGTGCTTTATGTGTGGTCGATGTTGCATTATCCCTGATGGATGCTGAGGTAACATCCGGGTCCATTGCTGAGTGACACGAGCAGAAAGTCTTCTCCTGTCCTTCCTGTGCGTCTGCTGAGTGCCACAGAGGTTGCACCCACTTCTGGGAGGGCAGCGACTGTGGCCATGGGGTCAGGGAGCGATGGATATAAAGCTGATAGAACTGCTGGGGTCCTAGAACCAAAGCAGGTGATGATTTGTAGAACTTCATTAATTTGATACATGCTACCTTCTGTTTTGGTGGTGGTTGTTCTTTGGTTGGGTTGCTGTGTGTGGTTTTGTTTTTTTTTTTTTTTAAATTGTTATCACTTTTTGTATGTTATCATTGGAAAATAAAATGGCCAATTCCATATTTGACAGTTGCAGCCTTGGTTTTGCAGCAGGTCTGTGGGAGCAGTGCCTGTGAAGGCTATGCTGCAGGGTCCAGGCCTGACTGCGTTGCTGCACAAAGAGCGTATTTTACTCTTGCTGCTGGAGGCTGCATTTACTGTCTGGCCGGTCACAGGCCAAACAGCAATAAGTTTTGCAGTCTGCAGCAGATGTGTGTGGGTCAGGTCAGAGCTCTGTCTTGCTGTATGCAGCATTTGGTCCCATTTGCCTGCAGAAGGACAGATGAGCTGCACGCATCAGGGCTTCCGGCAGTGCTGTGGCTCTCTGGCTTCTCAGCTGCTCATTCCCAATGCCCAGCACAGTTCTCAGAAAAGGTGTTGCCCAATGTAACATCCACAATGGGCTGTTAACACCAAGGGGTTTTTGTTTATTTCTTTTTCTTTTTTTCCTCCCTTTTTTTTCCTATAAATATCTCAATGAATTTTTAATGCAAATGCAGGATCCAGGCTTAAGGTAGCAGTGGCTGCATTTGTCCTCAGAGTTCTCTGAACTCTGTGATGGATTTCTCAGCAGTTCTACCAATAACTATTTTAAAAATTCCTCTTACAGGCATGCGGTCTCTTTTTCTAATCAGTGATGGGTATTGACTGTTTCCTTCCCTTTTTGGTTTATTAGCTTCCACTTGTACAGTCAGCACAGGCACTTGGTTACGATGCAGCCTTTAAAAGCACATCCCAGCAGTCTGCTTGTTGTCCTGGAAGGTGGTCTCCTGTGCAGCCATATGGCTGTAATTTGAACTGAGCTTTTTCTATAGACTTGCAATTTAATCTGTGTTTCCTGATATTGAACACCTTTAGAGAACTCTGTGTGCTGAGAGCAGGTTGCCTCTGTTTTTGAACCATGGAGATGTGCTTTTTTGTGCCTGCAAAGCCAAGCAAGCTGTGCTCAGCACACCAGGCTCTGCCTTAGAGCCCTGCCTGGGAGCTGGACACAACCAGCAGCAAGGCAGTTACACCCGAGTGCAATACTAAAAATTAAATGGGAACATCAATTGCAAAACAAACCTATGGTAGGTTTTAATCTCTTAATTCAGCTTTTCTGTTGAGAAATATAGGAAACCCAAACTAAAATGTTTAGGAAGATATTGGCAGAGTAGGAATCCATCATGAGACAGAGCTGCAAACCAAATAATTTGCATGATTTTCTGTCAAGTTTTGAAGGTTATTGTGACAAATTGGAAGTGTTCTCTGGACATTTGTGTTGATTGGTAGATTTTGTACTTTGATGCAGATGGCACTATGAGCATGCAGCGTTATTCCATGTTGATGTTCTGACAGCTGAAGTAAAATTATGAAGTTAGGAAAAAAATGTGGTGAATGTTTTGAGGGCCAATTTTCCATTTGCTTGCATTTGGATCATTGCTTAGGTGGTTTGTTGTCCTGTGCTCTTGGTTGAGATATATCTCTGCTTTCCTTCCAATCATCGGATAACTGAGAAGAATTGCCCTGAGTTAAATGATGATAAAGTGAGGAAACTTCCAAAGGAAGATGGCTTTTTTTTTTTTTTTTTGGCATAGCATGGACTGTTGATGGTACTGCATTTCTTGGGCTGCGTTTCTGCTGACCACCTCTGTGTGCTCAGAACAAGAGCTGTATGTTTGGGTAGCAGCACTCCTGCCCCGCTGCTCCGGCTTTAGAATGACAAATTCTGCAGGTCACTCTGTAAAGTATTTCTGAAACGAAATTACTATTTTCCTGTTCTCCTCATGGCCCCTCAGCAGAAGTGCCTTTTATTTTTCCTAATGCTCTCTGTGCCGTGCTTAAAACATGTGAGAACCCATTGCCCACAGTGAACATGTTACACTGGAGGCGTGTTACAGACCTGAGCAGAGCTTTCTTCTCCCTCTACTGCTTCCCCAGTTACAAAGCTTTGCTCTGAATTAGTTAAACCTCTGAGTCAGAGGCATAATGAGCTCTTCTCAATGGCTTTAAAAGCAAGAGAGTACCCAGGGCTGCTTGCGTGAAGCAATATGCTTTACTCTGAAGAATTGGATTTGTCTTTTTTCAAGATGGCCCATCACTTCACATGCTGTTGTCTTCAAAATGGAATGTATTTTGCTCAGAAGTGCTCACACCTCATAAGTTTGTAATTGCCTCCTGCATTAAAGCAGTGTTTCAGCAGTTCCACTGATTCAGTTGAACCACTTTTCACACGTGGTTGTCTTGAAATGCATGATGGAGTTGGAGCTATTTGACTCCATCTAACTTGCCTTACCCAACCCAACTCTTCTCTTATATTCTCACCCAACTTGCCTTGTCCAACACAATTCTTTTCTTACCGTCAGAGAGGGCACCAGCTGAGACTGTGTTCACCTCCTCTGTTTAACACTGGACTTGTTTCACAACCCTTCCATAATATTTTATATCCCATAGGAAAAAGCTGGTGCTCGCAGGAAGGCTGACATCTTTTCATTTTCTCTTAGAACAAGATCAAGTGAGTAACTGGCACAAAATCCCCCAGAAAGACTGTGTGGATATTTATGCCACTCTTCATGAACTGGAAACTAAAGAAGGCTTAATTTTAATGTTTAAGTTATAATGCAGTATTGATCTTGTGGCAAGAGTTGTTGCCTGGGTGCTGTCCCCTGACATTTTTGTTTCTTTGCAGACTGTAGTGAGGAAAAAAAACATTTCACATGTGCTTTAAGAAGAGGGGGGGGGGGGGAAAAAGCAAAATTGTCTCCAGGAAGATAATAGGAAAGATGATCTTTTCCTTGTGATTAAGGACATAGATTTGACAAAAAACAATGTGGTAAAATCAGGTTGGACTTTCATGTGGCTTCTGAGAAAAGTAAGCACAGATGATGTTAAAAATAGGATTTTTTTCTACTAAAAAAAGAAAAGCGGAACAATGGGAACTGTCTTCCCTCCTAAGACCTTGTCAGCATAGCACTGCTTTATGGACCTGGCCAAGGAATTGCAGAGGACTTACAGTTAAATTCAACTACTTATAACTGAGAAATCACAACCTTGCTGGAAAAGATCTTGAACTTCAGGACTGGAGCACTTTGAGCAGGATGAGCTGCGTAGGGGGCTCCTGGCGTGTCCCTCCTGCTTGTGCAAAGAGGGTCAGATGTGATGTTGGATGCACAGCACCAGAACAGCAAAATAACTCCAGAGGCTTTTCTTCTCAAAGTCAAATTTCAGGTTTTCCTTGAAAGGCATTGTGTGTCTGCATTGTCTGCTGCCGTGGGCTGTGTTGTAATAACCCAGCAAATATTGGAGATATGGCAGTGGTTCTTTTCTTCTTGGCTTTGAATAAAATGTCTGCAGTGCTGCTTGGGAAGGTCAAGGCTGTGTGACACTGCCAGGATGCTGGTATTCTTGGAACAACCATCTGTTCACAGTGCAGTGAAAAATTGGTTGGTGACTGCCCAGAGTCACTTCAGCTCATGAATAAAATACAAAAATAAAATCTGAAAAAAGCACACCAATGTTTTACACTTAAAATATATATATATTGCTGTTTGGAATAATTAGTGTTGATGCCCATGCCTAGATGTGCTGTGGTGGTTAGTGGTCAGGTTTAGGTGTTAGGAGCCAAAAGGAGGACATGGAAATGGAGCCCCTGGGACTGTCACTGTGTGACCAAAGAACCTGGGTCGCCAGATCAGCTGTAATGAGTTGTACAAGGGCATGCAGGAGGGAGGTCAGGAGCTCACTGTGGTGAACCATGCTGACTAACGGAGCTTGAAATAAGGAAATAAATAACCTGCAGGCTGCACTCCTGCCTGAAGCAGAAATCAGTTTATAAGTATTTTTCCCTTTCTCTCTGCTGCATTAATACATTATATAAAATTGTGATAACTTTGGCAGTTTGAGACTCCTTTCTTCATCTCTTTATTCTTTTTTTTTTCCTCTCCTGACAACTTCAACATTTCTGCTTCTCTGTCGCGCTCTTCTTTGTGGTTTTTCATGTTCCTAGCAGCTGCTTCATTCTCGTTTCTGTTTCTCCTCTTCTTCCCTTAAGGCTTGGTTCAAAAATTAGATCCAGTGACTTCTGTGGATGTTATACTTGTCTGGTTGGCCCCCAGATGTGTTGTCTTTTATCAGTGAGTTCTGCAAGTCAAATCTGCAGACCAGCACAGCTTTTAACTGCTGCTTCTTTGCTTAGTGGAGAGCGTATTACTGCTTAAAGTAGTGAAAATAATCAACACTCATCACAGGGGAGTGAAAATTAATGCTTTTTTTTTTTTTTGCATTGAAAATAAAGACTGTGACATCTTAAAACAAGACCACAGTAAACAAAAACAAAACCCACGGTGATTTACAAGAATAATGGAGTTTGGAAAATATATCTTGGCAGCAATGGCAAGGGCAGCACGTTAATGTTTTTTTGCAAGCTGAATGCTTCCAATTGGGGATTTTCTGGACTAGTAAGTCCGCATGTGGCTATGGTTGGCTTTCTCACCAGAAACATGTGCCATAGTGCTTGCTGCCTTTCTGCTTTCTGGTGCTGTGTGCCTGTTTGGTGCTGTATGGAGAGAAAGGCAGAGGCAACATGTGTAAGACATGCACCCCAGGGAGAGGAATGCCCACAGAAATGGGGGCTGGCAGCAGAGGGGGAGCTCTGTCTGGTTCAAACACAATTGGAGTCCAATTTAAAGTGGGAACAAGCAGCTTTGGGAAGTTATTACATATCGTAGGCTGATGAATATAATTAAAATCACAGAAATGCTTTCTGGTGTGGGAAGTTTCATTACAAGTTACGTCTCTGAGTTCAGTCACAATCTAATAAGAGATGTCTCCAGCTTCTTAAAGTTTAATTTGATAGTTTATGAAGAAAGCAATTAAAACACGCTGCTGCATCAGTCACTTTTTATTTCACAGCCTGTGTGAAAACGTGCCACTCGTCCTGGAGTGAGAGTCCATATTGGCCTGCAGGTGTAGTTTGTCCTTATTGACACACTCTCACTGATCCAAAGTAGGTGGGAAGTAAATGTTCAGATTTATAAATGTATATTGCTTTTAATAAAGCGTGGTCTTGATGTAAAATAAAAGCTAGTGGGAAGTTTGGAAATGCTGTAAAGCAGAGCCAGCCTGGGGTCTGTGCTGGGAGCACAGCTCCTGCAGTGCCTCTTCAGCATTGACTCAGCAGCTCTCCCAGGTCTTGTTGTCCAGGTCCCAGGTCCTCTTGCTGTGACAAGGAGATGTTTGAGAGCTCCATCTTTAAGCCATAACAATAGATTCTGGGGAGGGTTTGGAAGGTTTTATTTGCTTTGGAATACTTTTAGTCAAACTATTTTTGTCACCTTTTGGATGCTTACACTCTTCAGTAACTGCCTTGAGCCAAGTCCATAACTACTCTTCACGTACCAAAAATAGGTTCATCTCCAGCCTCTATCAAGAGAATCACTTTGGATTTCTGTACCACTTACCACTCAGGTGCTTCACAAGCAATACAGGCTAAAACCTGCAGAACCTGTTGGAAGCAGAGCATCTCCTGCTCTTGCTTTACAGGGAAGCAGAGCATCAGTCAGGTCCTGATCTACCACAGGCTGAGCTCCAGCATCATCAGGAGGGGACAAGGAGGCAGGTCTGCCCACGGCTGTGCTGCAGCAGGGCTGGGAGAGGAGAACCCAGCTCTCCATTCAGCTCCATCCCTGAGTGCTGGGCTCACTCAGCCCAATCAGCTGGCAATCTTCATTCTCTTTTTGAATTATGCTGGCAAGGGTTAAAAGCCCTTAAGACAGATAGGTGGAAAGGTGGGTAGACACTCAAGTCATTGCTTATCTAAAAGCAGCATCTGGTGAGAAAATGTAGCTGTGTGTTCAGCAAGCTGCTTGCATGTGTCATGTTTAATCCCTTCCTCGTGGCTTCTCAGCTCCAAGCAGATTATTTGTGAATAATGGTACAACATGAGAATAGAGCATGGCGCTATCTCTGTGATCTGTCCTTTGTCATTACCTGGAGGAACTGATAATATGAACATGAAATTAAGAATTACCTGAGGACTGTGTTCAGCATTAGCTGGCAGACTTGCAGCAACCTGGAGCTGACATGATGGTCTTCCATGGGCAATTCCTAAATGTGGGCTTCCATAACTTTTTTTTTTAGATTTTAGCTACTTGGATGTTAAGTTGTCTACTGATTGCAATGAGTATGGATGTGTGGAAATGGATTTGGTGAACGAAGCGGTGCTGAGCTGCACTGGGGCTCTGCTGCAAAGGCTGGGGGTGGGGTGATGTGTGAAATGAGATGCTACTCTGTATTCAGAGCAGGTCTTTGGGAGGATGCTTCCAGGCTGTAGGACCTACACAGATGTTCAAAATGTGATATTTCATAGTCATGAAGACGTGCAGCATAATTCTGCTTTTTTATCTCCTGAAGTTACAGTGCACAGCTATGTAGAACTGAATCATCCAAGCTCTCTTGAAAGACATCTTATTTTTCTTCCAAGATTGTTTAATTAATTTCCTTTAATTTTTTTTGTAGTACCGTTTGCTGAACGTTAATTCAAACTGTTGTTAAGGGGCATGTGAAGAGGGAAAAATGAACCATCACATACTGCTTCTAATACAATTGTATCTCCCTGGGCAATCAGAGAACCTGAGAAAAATAGATGTTTGCCTCTGTGCTTGACAGAGAGCATTTAGAACAGCCATGCACACTTCTATTTTAATTATCCTTGTCAGGCTGTTTTGTAAAACAAACAGAAAACTCTACAAGTTAAATGAAATCAAGAAGAGGCCTGGATATTTGAGGCTCCTCTTTCAGACCAGCTATTCCTGACTCTTTTAATTATTTATTGTATCCATAGACCTTCTATGCCATGTTCCCACTAAAGGAAAAGGCATGAAGGCATTCAGTAAGATTATGAATTTGGTTTGAAGGCTGTCAGACATCTATGTGAGGAAACCTGACAGAACTGTGGAATTGTACATCACCTGATACTTAGAAAAAAGCTCTGGATAGAATTACATGGGTATGTTTTTGTGCTCCTTTATTCTCATGATTAACTTGAAAGACCAACCATTGGTTGTTGCTGTTAGAGACTGGAGATGTCTCATCATAGACCCAAAGTGACACAGAACCAATATCCTCCAAAGCAATCCCAGTGCCTGGAAGAATGAAAGAAGGCATGAGCCCTTCTGTTTTAAGGGTGAGAACTGCTGCTGCTTTGGTTAAAGGTGGGGATGGAGGCTGCTGTTGTGCACTGAACCCCACCAGATGCAAGATTAGGCTCTTAGAAATTAATGAGGACAATTCTTGGGCTGAGCCCAGGGTTTAGAGCTTGGAGGGAAGTCAGTACTGCAAGTCACTGGTTTGCTGGTAGCATACAGGGGGTGGGCTTGGCTTGCAGGTAGCTGCTCCTTCAGGCTTAGCTTGCTGTCATGTTTTTTCTCTCACAATGCTGACTGAATAATTTACAGACAAAGTTTGTCTTTTTTTCTCACATTTATATTTGCCCTTTCAAAAATCTCTGCTGAATAATTTATCAAAATAAGCCCTTTTTTCAGCAGCTTTATTTGTGAGCAGGTCGTATGAGAAGTTTCTGCTGCCTGATTGGAGGCTTCCAGAATCAGCTCCACTTGCAAAGATGTTCCATTTCAAAGTGCGTGTTTCATCCACGTTTGTTGTAACTTTGAGTTTCTTAAAAACTTTCTGTTCTGATGAATGCTCCTGCCAGGAAATTTCCCTTTTACAGTGTTTGTGGAAAGCCCACAAAGGAGAAGGACACAGTTGAAGTCTCTTTTGCAAATGCATTTGAATATTCATGATGCATATATTAATAATTGCCCATTTTCTACTCGTAGGAGTGCAGCGTTTCTGTTTTAAGGTACAATACCATTGTGGCAGTTTATTTGGCTATCAGGAATGTTAATTTCAGGGAGGAAAAAAAAAAGCAAAACCAGCAACTGGTGCAATATTTGGGCAGCAGAAATCCTACTGCCTTAAATACACCCATAAATCACGAGGCTGGTCCTTCTCTGGACTGGGTGGCATGGACGAGGAATATTGCAGTAGAACGTGCATGCTGCTTTGTGGGGAGTGAATGGGATTTGCTTTGGAAGCGCCCCCACCCCTCTGCTGACTCAAGGCCAACTGTGTGCTGTTTGTGTTGGGTCCGTACAGGGGAGCAGGCAGGAGAACAGCTGTGCACCCTCTGGCTGCTCTGCGTTCTGAAGAATCAGCACATTTGCCTTAGACATCATCCTGACCTTCTGAATTTCAGCGCTCAGTCCTGGAGCGATGTCTTTTCAGGGTGTGGGGACCATTTATCCTTCACCTCTCCCATTTCCATTACCTTAACGATTGTCTAAAAAGAAAACGTATTTCACTGCAGCAAAGCAAACTACATAGCAGATACTGTCTTTTCTTTGTGGCGTAGTCCATAACTAACAAAGCATCAATTTCTTTATTCTAGGATGATAGCATACCTAAGAAATATGCTGCCAGCAGCATCCAGAGGAATGTGACACGCTGCACCATTTCTTAGCATTAATACTTTCATTTATTTTCAAATAGTTTGCAGAGCAGCAGCCACCTGGCACATACGCTGTGCACCATTAAATCAAATGGAACAAATGAGTCCGAAAGATTTTTTTGAATTATTGGATCATTCAAACCCTGTACGGTAAAGCAGAAGAAGATGCATATGCTATTAAATTTTTTCTCACAGGAGGCTGTTCGCTCGCCCATGCACTGTTTGCACAGAACTCACTGGTGAATTTAGGGAAGGTGCTGTTCTGCATAGCAGTGAAGCATATCCTAAAGTCTCACTGAAATGTAGGAGAAGACAGGATTACAAGTCCTTCCCAAGGAGCCGGAACAGAACCCATTAAGGTATTGCAAGTCATGCAATTCAATGGCCCTCAAAGTATAATTTGATTGTAATTCAGAAGGTTACTAAAAGGAAATCCATACCAGGCTGTGAGATAAGCAAAAGAGAGAAGTGTATTTACTGTGAGTGCTTAAATGTGAGGTGTGTGAATCCCTCTTCTCTTTTGTCTGCAGTTTATCACCACTGAAGGCAAGTAATAGGGGAATAATATCTAGTTCACAAGAGAAGATTGGATTAAGCTTTCCAGAACATCTTACGAGAGTTATTTCCATATCACTTTGCTCTAGGTTAGCCTCACTCCTTTAGTCCATATCGACATCTGTAAAGGAGAAGCTTTTGGTGCATGGGAGGGATGGGAGGATGGCCAGTGCATTTCTTCCTCCTGGTGGAGTTTGCCTTCAGCTTCTGGAAGGGAGTTAGGAGATCCACAGAAGCCAACCTGAGGGCAGGGCTTTTCTTACAGGGAGCTTGCTGGCTTCTGACTGCTTTTTAACGTGCAAGGTTACTGTTTTGTGATGAATGTCTCTCATGCTTTCTTAGAATAGTCATCAAAGCACACTCATTTCTTTTGTTAAATATCTTGTTGTACTCTCTGCCCTTGTCTACCTTTGTGGCTACTTCATCTCAGTTTATGCCCGTGAAACAGCTAATGAAGTATTGGGGTAGCCTTGAGGTGCCTGTATTTATGTGCTATAGAGATGAGACTGATACATATTTTTTTCCTAATATTATCTCTTTGTTACTGCGTAGAGCTTTGGAATGAATAGCCCTAAATAGAAGATAGATGCAAACAAAGAGCTGTGTTGCCTGGGCTGCTGGTGAGTGCCTGAGGATCCCTGATGTGCTGAAAGCATGGTCTGTCCGAGGTGAGAGCACAGGCAGCAGGGCTGGGAGAGATGATGCAGGTACCTGTGAGAGACTGATAGTGCCAGACAGAACTTACTCAGGAAATTGAGGGCACCACATGTTGGTGTTTCCAGTTAGAGAGGAATATGATGGGGGGAAAAGCCATCCAGTCTCTGCAGGACCCTCACTGAGTGCTCCCTGGAAAACCTGGGGCTGTCTCAGTGCTTTATTGCTGCATGACAAGGAATTCTGTAGCCGTGGAGTGTAGCAGGAGCTCGGTTCTGTTTTGGGGCAGGGAAAGAATGCCTCTGCTTTCCAGATGGGAAACTCATCCTTGGCTGTGCCCGTTCCCACCTGCATTGTGTTAATTTTAGCAGAAATGGTGCAGTCTCTGCATAGGGGGGTTCTCTATCATAACAGTTACTTTTGGCAGTGTGGGTTATCCAGGCAGAAGCTCATTAAGGAGACAGGATTTTGTGGTTCACAAGTATTTACTCTCAGATAGCCCTGTAGTTTCCTTAGATTTTCAGATATATCATTTGCTTTTACAAGCACACATGTGGAAACGAGAATGCACAGAATATTGTGTTTTGCTCTTTTTACTCATAGCTTAGCTTAGAAGAAGAGATCCCAAATAAGCAGTCCTCTCTGATCAGCTATACCGTGCTTTTTGCAAATGGAATGGCAGAAAACCTGTACATCTCCCCTGCTTGGACAGGTGGCTGTGACATTTAACCAGCCCTTGGAGCAGAAACGAAGGGCAGCTTTCCTGCCTTTGACTCTGAAAAGGCAGCAGTGACACTTTCTTGCTTGCTGATGGGCAGTGCTGATCAGCACAGCATCTTTCTATTCGTTTCAGACCCTTTATTTTGAAGGGCTGCACAGTTCTTCTTTTCTGAACACTTTTCTTATTTCTGTGGTTACTGTTCCTTGAGCTCTTAGGCACTACAAGACATCTCCTAGATGTTGAATCTTGTCATTTTTGATAAATCTCCACAAACCACAGAGCTCAGCTGAAGGTGCAGTTCAGCATCCTGAAGTGCCAGTTTAATCTATTTCTAGCATTGGGGAAAAAAAAAAGGAAAAAAAAAAGAGAGGTGGAGGAAGTGAAGAAACCTCATAGCTTTAGACCTGCAATAAGGATGGAAATGAATTGGCTTTCCAAAAATAATTTATTCCCTGGGGTATTGGAGATGGTGCTTGAGCCTCATGTTTAACAGAGGGGGGGAGGGGAAGCGTCCTGCTGTTGGGGGTTGTAGTGAAGGAAGAACACAGATACACAAAAACACAGATAAACAAAAAACCCCACAACTCTTTTCCACTAAAAATTCTTGGAAATGCAGTTTGGCTTTACAATTTTCCAGACCGAAGCTGCAGGTGGAACAGCTCACCCACAGAAATGTTAAGGAGTGTTTTGGCCCTTCACATTGCCTTAGGAAAGCAGTTGGAGTATTAGTGATGAAAAGGGAGAGGCCAGTGGCAGTTCTCTATAAGTGTCTGATTACTCACCAGGAGAGCTAAGGGGAGCTTTTAAAGACAAAAAGGCGTGCTGGCTATCTCTTTGCCATTGGGTAGTCAGGAAAAGCAGGTCATAGTGTCTTAATCTGTGAAATTTCCTTCTGGATTTCCCCAGTTTAAGAGCACAAATTTCACTCCTGTTTTCATAATTCCATCTGGACTAAGGCTGAAGGTAGATAGAGGTACATGCCACTGCACCCCTAAGAGCACTTAGGCTGCTATTAGGAATAAACAGAGCGACCCTTTTATTAGGAGTAATCAGGATGAATGTTCAGCATTCAAGTTCATTTGTTTAAACTACCATTTTCATTTAAACTGTGGCTGTGACAAATAAATCAATGCCCACAAAATAAAAATGCTTTGTCTAATAATCCTCTGTGCCAGGGCCATCTATAGTACATTAGTCTTGCTTTGCATCTGTCAATGAAAGTTGCTATTGAGATGAAGGGAGCTTATTGAAAGAAGTGAGTGTATCCTATATGGGAAGGAGATGTCTTCCACGATGGTCACCTCCTGACTGTGAGCTGCATGCTGTGGTTGCTACACATGCATTGCTTCTATTTTGTTCTCTTGAAACAGCTCAGAGGATGATATGATGATATGTTCCTAAACAGACCAGAAGGGCTACAGAATCTCTGAGCTGTATTCACACCATGGAAATGTGTGTGTGAAAACCTCCACAACAGGCTCAGTAATTATTTTAGTTGCCCTTTGTGTCTTGCCACTCATCCAAAAAGCACTCATGTGGAGGCACAAGTGTCCTTTTTGGCCAGGAGTCAGCGTGCCCCTGACCCAGCTGACGGCACACGACGTGCTGACTAATGAGTGCCTCTTCCTGGGCCACTGAGGTGCTCCTCACTCATTACCCTGGTTTATGTAGCTTGATGTGAGAGACTGGACCTTGTCCCAGCAAGGTGGCGTGGCTTCAAGCCGTGGTATTTCACTCACATACTTTTGCCAGGTTCATCTTAGCAGCTTTCCACGATCTGGGTCCTCTTGATCCATGCACTGAAGTCTGCACAACATGCCAGACAATTTAGGTAGCACTTCTGTGTCATAGTTGACTGAACAAAAGTTTAGCTGCCCTTGGCATTGTCAGCTCTTTAGCAGTTAATTAGAACTCCACATAGTTTGACTAGGGCATCAACAAATACACTGTGTCATTAATTAGATACCAAATAATTAGTTTGGCTCCTGGGATTCAAATGGATTTCCTTCACTCTGATCACTATTTGGTTACAGCAAGTTTTGCTAATGATTGGCATGTGATTGTATGAAAATGTATTAAACCAGGAGATGCTGAGCGGTGGAGCAAAGCATCTGCATCACAGAGGGACGTGGAAGTGCCAGTCTTGATGGGAGCCTTGGTGGGGGCACCCAGCTGGGTACGAGCAGGATGCTGGGTGGCAAAGGTATTAATTGTGGTGACTGGGGGCTGAGTTGAGAGCTGCAGCAGTGTGGCTGTGCATCTGTGGCCAGGATGGTTCTGCTGGCTGGATGGCTGCAGGTTGGGACTCCACTGAGACCTCACAGTCAGGGTACGTGGGTCAGTTCAGCACAGCAAAGAGAAGCAGACTGTGCAGCCAGTAAGGCGTCTGCAAGGAAAGACCTCCAGGGAGACGTAGGGTTTATTCTGGGAAGAAAAGCCAAGTGAGACAAAACCCGCTGGCCTCCTGGTATGCCAGGAACACGTGTTTGAAGGGATGCATACCACATGTATGTAAGTAGAGCTGGTGAAAAGTTCCGATTGAAAACCTGTTTTGTCAGCATATTGTTTCAGTGAATGTTTCATGAATGCGTTTTGATTTCTTCAGGTTTTCCTAAGGAAAAACATTGATTGTGGTTTTGGGGTATTTCTGGTGCAAAAAAAAAAAAAAAATCTCTTTCCAATTTAAAAAATAAAATTATTTCCTTTTTGCTACAGGAGACTGAAGAGTTACAGCGCCTTCAGCACAATCAACCATTTTTTATACCCTTTGTTTCATAGCATACTGCTGAAAATGACATGGGAAAAAAAAATACAAAAAAATTTTGCAAAGTGAAAAACCCAACGTATTTTAGAGTTTCTCACAGGATATACTTTCCTTTCTGGAAAAGTTAATTGCTTTAATATTTAAGGCAGAGAAGTGATATGGTTACTGCTAGGGTACAGTTGAGAGAAAAAAAAAAAAAAAAACATTTGTATATAAAGAACTGTGTGAATTTTGAGCACCGTCTTGTGTCACAGTATTTTCTATCAATATTTCATCTTAAAAAGCCATTGCTTTGAGTCTTGCTTTGCTGGCTCGAGTAATCTATCTCATGTCATTCTTCAGCGGTTTTCTCTGCTGATAAAAGTTAGAAATGAGAATGAAAAAGGGCCTAATGCTTAAAGCTGCCTAGAAAAACAAGGAGAGAATGAAAGAACTTCAGTCCCTTTTTGGTGCAACTTCTCTTCCCCTCTGCCTGCAGGAGTCCCAGCACAGCGCCCCATAGGTGCCCCCAGCTCACGCAGCGCCGGTGCTGCAGGCCAAATGCAGATGTTTGTTCTTGGGAAAGACTCAGTACCCAGTAGAGATTGGCATGCAGTAAAGGCAGTCTAAACTGAGCTTTCCTCAACTAGCTTAGATCTCTTTGAATATGTTCTCTTCAGTGCCCTTAGCACACCAAAATAACTTTTTTTTTTGCCTCTTCTAGTGCAGCTACAGCAGCCCACTGCTGGACGATGGCATGTCTGAGCTAAGAGGGTATCTGGCTCCATTACCACTGCCTGCTCTTGTAGAGCTCTTCCAAAGCCCAACCAGCTCTGACTGCTGCACCTTGTTCAAAGCCCAGCTCTAAGAAATGACTCTGCCTCTCAGCATTGCCAAATCACTTCCCCCATGCCTGCTCCCATTCCTCACTGCCCGTGATGAGCACTGCTCTGAAGTCAGCCAGCGAGTTCTCTCCAAGACAAAGCTCTCCAGGGCCTTCTCTCACAGATGCGATGCATATTCTCATCACCTCCTGTTTCACAGCTCTAATGAGCTGTGAAAAATCTCTGGTATTATCTCAGCTATCTTGGGCTAATGTAACCACTCAGCTTTAGGATTCCCCCATGGGTCCCAGCTGGCACGTAATGCAGATAAGGCCATTTGGTTTGAGGATTAACCAGTACTCAACAGTGCCCTCAATTTCTGGAGGCGAAGGAGGGAACGGAGCCCAGCTCTCCTCGCAAGTGGAAGGTATGAGCAGGTGCACCACTCTTCTGTCAGTGGCACGTGCTGTTTGTACCACTGGATTCAGAGGGTGGTGAGGCACTGGCACAGGTTGCCCAAGGAGGCTGTGGATGCCCCATCCCTGCAGGCATTCAAGGCCAGGCTGGATGTGGCTCTGGGCAGCCTGGGCTGCTGGTTGGTGACCTGCACACAGCAGGGGTTGGGACTGGATGAGCATTGTGCTCCTTTGCAACCCGGGCCATTCTATGATTCTACAATTTAATTACTTAGTTCCTGTGAAAGCAGGTTGCCTAGAGATGGCTGGTCGTAAGTGGAAAAAAATTGTTACCTTATTCTTGAATAAGCCGCATTTTAGTAACAAAAATTATAGCAGAGAGTGAGGCTAGCTTTGTATGGGAATCCACAGCTGTATTACGTTTTTTAGTGTTGTCAACAAATATAGCTTTTCTTAACAGCTTTTCTACTCTCTTGCCTAGCAATTTATTTCTGAATGTGTTATAAATAGCCAGTGTTCCAGATCAGGTCAGTTCCCTGGAGGAATGAGTGTATGCTTATATATACTTATATATACGAGGTTAAGTTCTGCCCTGCCTTATACTCTGCAGATTATGGCATTAGTGGAGGTGTAAGACAGGAAGGAACTTGATGCTGCGTACAGAAAATAATTCCAAAAATTATGCCAATTGCATGTTTAGAAACCATATAACAAGGCAATTAATTTCCTCAAATAACTAGTAATTAATTTCATGGAAGATGTTAGCAGGCAGAAAACTCAAAACACAGTGCTCTAGCTTGGATCTGGATACAAACAGGGCAAGATCAGGGTGGGCCATGCTTTATACGTACAGCCAGTGCCAGCTGGGCAGTGTGGTGTGGTGAAACGTGGTGAGGTGGGGAGAAGGCTCCAAATCTCCCTTAGCCGAAGTGGAGGAGCCTGTAACCATCAGGGCATAGCAGAGCTGTGGTGCAAGCTGATTTCCCCTGCCCTGAGCTGGGGAGTGCATCCTGCTGGAATGGAGTCTCTTGTGGTACCTGTAGCCCTCAGAATCCTGTAGGGATTGCGATTGATAGTGATTCTAACCAAGAAGCAAAAGACTGTTAGATTAGAAGAAACCATGATCTGTTGATCTGTCCTCTCTGCTGGTGAGGCAAACTCCCTTTCTTTGCTGGCTGTGGGAACTGTACTCCAAAACTGCTTTAAAACTGCTGGATCACATACGGTAATTTACTCCATTATATGGTAAAGAGAACCTCCAACGCTGATTTTTTTTTTTTTTGCTTTTTTTTTTTTAATAATAATTTGTTTCCAAATGGAGCTGTTAATGCTCTGGTTTAACAATCAGCCTTAGAAGAAAACAGCATGACCAGAGTCAAGGAGAAGAGCCGAGCCAATGAATCACAGCAGCACAAACCAGCAGTGAAGAAGCAGGCTGCTGCAGCACCTGCACTGAAAGCCCGAGGCCAGCAAGGAGAGCAGCAGAAAGGCTGTGGTGGAAATGGCGTGGGGAGCACCATATGCACTGAGCATAAGTGCTGAGCACGGCATTTTCAGCTATCCTAAAGACAGGGAAAACGTCTGTGTCCTTGAGTAAGGTCAAAGATGAACTGATCCGGACCATACTTAGCATTAGGCAAGTGCAGGTCTGCTTTTATTTAAAATACAGTGTCTCCATGCTAATTGTGCTGTGTTACTTCACTGGGGATGCAAGCTACTGTGTGCAGGATAGAATCTAGCACTGCTGTTGGGTATTTATTTAGATGAGAAATGATGTCAAGATGGTTTACGTAAGGCTTATGACAAAAAGCAATCCATTAGTCAGTCCATCCAATTAACCACACTGTGTGCAAACTGGGGGGAGGTTTTGTTTTGGCTTTGTTGTTTTAACTATGGGTTGATACAAAAATTGTTTAAAATAGGAATGCAGTTGAATGAGATTCTGAAAATGAGTTTTGCTACTGCTAATAGGATGTTTAAAATCTGTGTGATGCTGAACTTTTCTACTACATGTGTTTCTCTTTCTTAGTTTTAGATTTCCTTAATCTGCCAACTTCTCTATTTGGGATAAAAGAGAAGAAAATGTATTGTGGTTGAAATCAAAACTGCCTGTTACAGCTTTCCCTTGGCAAGGAGGGCTGCGGTCCCTTCACCAAATCGGGCAGAAGGCAGGTTAGCATCTCTTGTGTGTGGTTTGTGGTTGGTTGGTTTGTTTCGGTTTGCTACTACTTGTTTTAAGTGCTGCTGAAAGACCAAGGATGCCCACTTAGACATGCTGTGAGTCGGCTGTTGGTGTCTGTGGGGTGGGGAGCAGCCTGATGCCCTGGGGAGATGGGGGTGGGTGCTGCCAGGGGCTTGGCTGGAAAAACTTCCATGGTTTTACCACGCGTTTTCTTGTGATGCAAGGTGTTTTGCACAGATCCCCCTTTCTTCTTACCTAAATGTGAACACATACAGATCAAGTGATGGAACTTGAAATCTTCCTGGGTGTTTCATGAACGTTCTGTTTCATTATTCCTTTCATGTATTTTGTGCAGAACAAGTCAACAACAAGAAAGTAACTTTTTCCAGATGATCAGAAATACCTTTTTTTTTTCTCTCCTGGTTTTCAAATGGCAGTACACGTAAATTGGCTGTTGTCTGTACACGAAGCTTCCGTTTTCCATATATAACCAAAGTGTTGTGCAGCTCGTTATTTCATAAGGCTGAGAAAAATCATCGCTGTCAGCCATCAAAGCTTGTGGCTGTCATTGGTTTTATTAAAAGCACAATTGTTTGATCTTTTGAAGAAAGAAAAAAGGTCAGCTCCTGCATTTTTAAAAATACTTTGCACTTGGTCTTACTTAAGAGACTCAAAAAGTGAAAAATGCGACCTGACATTGTGTGTTCTAGTGGCCCCTAATAGCCAGTAACTCCACCGATTTCTCTAAGTTTATCTTTAATCTGCTACTCCCTAACTAATTAAGGACTGAATGCCTTTGGACTGATTTTCATTTTGTCTTGAGTTATTGCGACATCTTGGCTACAAATTCTTTTTCAGTCTAATTAAATTCCCGCAGCATAAGTGTCATTATTAATATCATCACCTTTGGTAGACTAACTTTGGTTTGGTCTCTTGATAACTGTGCATTGTGGAATGACTCCCTTTCTTCCTGGTTAATATTTGGGAAGTTTTGCTTGAAGTAAGAACATCTCGAGGATTAGCATAGAGAGAGAATCCATTAATATGAATATAGTAATTCAGATAGAGGGGGTTTTATTAAAAATCCTGTAGTCGTGCTATTATATTAGTTTTTAGGAGTATATTTTGAAACTAATTTTAAACTTCTCTTTTTATCTTCAGAAATCTTTCCTGGACCATAAGAATTCTAATAACTTGAGGGTAAAAAGCAATTCCCACTTACATGGCTAAAATTTCCAATCGAATCATTAACGCAGGTAGAAAGGGCACTCAGTAGAACAATGTGTGTGGGACAGCAGAGGACTGCAGAAATGAGGATTCCTTTCTTCAGTGCATAATCTACCCACTAGGTTGGCTAACAGTAGCTTGGCAATTTTTGTTGTAAGTGATTTTAATAGTGATTTTTTAGCTATCAGTCCATCGATCGGTAACACGTTCTCTGAAGGACGCAGGTGATGGTAGGTTGCCCCTTGAAGGAGGTGCATTAGGAGTAAGTCAACAAATTGATTCCTACTCTAAAAAATTGCTTAATTGCTTAAGATGAAGTTGTGATCTTTGATCTCTTGAAGTTTTGATGAACATTAGTGGTATTAGAATTGCAGGTGCGGATATCCAGAACAAACTATTAAGTTAACAGTCAGTAAGAGCTGAGTTATAATAATCACAGTGTGAAAGCTACATTTTTTTTTTTTTTTTTTTTTGGAGATAGAGAACTCAAAGTGACAGAGTCTGGGGGAAATGCAGAGGTGTGTTAGTTGAAAAACCACACTCTTGATTTATGATTAGCTAAGCAGAAGAATAAAATGCCGCTCAGATAGGCAAGTCTAAACTGGTATGGTGAGGCTATTATTCTTGCTTAACTTTTGACTGTCTCTGACCACTATCATGCTCCCAGAACTTCCTTGGTGCTCCCTAAATTCTCAGTGTAATCCCTCAGTGCTGCTCCTTTCACGAGCATGGAAAAGGAAGGGCCATCCCATAGGTGTTGGGTGCCTTGGTCCCAAGCTGGGCAGGCTGTGCCAGTGGATGCCGGCACTGAGAAATCCTGAGTCTGACTTGGAGCGTGGTGAACTGCTTTATCTGCTAAATAAAATCTAAATGATAAATGCTGATATTTTAATGAAATGTAAGTTTGGGGATTTCACATAAGAAAGCTGCTGTCATTGCTTTAATTTATATGGGGACAGTTATGTGCAGATGGTATAGACAGAGTTATTTCCTGACTGTCATCCAAAGTAAGTTGATTTGTGGTTTAATGACTTTTATCAAAATGAAATAAGCATTTGATCTTTGGATTTGATCTGGCTATATCTGCAGCTGCTACACCGCTACAGCAATTACTTCCAAACTGGGCTTTCTGCCCAGGCAAATGGAGTTCGTCCTTGTTTCATGTCTCATTGACTGTCCTGATAATACATACTGTTCTGCTGTAGGTTTCTTCTTCCTCCAAATTTGATA
This sequence comes from Lagopus leucura, assembly GCF_019238085.1. Classification (NCBI taxonomy): domain Eukaryota; kingdom Metazoa; phylum Chordata; class Aves; order Galliformes; family Phasianidae; genus Lagopus; species Lagopus leucura. The sequence goes on along the minus strand of NW_024962279.1, from coordinate 6,503,252 downwards.
GGTGTGAAAACTTAAGTCTTTTTATTCATTTATTTATTTTATTATTGATGTTGTCTAGTAGTAAAGCCTTTACTACCGCTAGTTAACTTCATCTTGAAACTGCTCCTAGCTGTAATTTAGTACATGGATGTGTAATTCCCTCTACATAATCCTACTATGTCCTTTTTATAGAGGAACAAGAAGTGTATTTATGAACTCTAAATCTAGCAATTCCAGTGGTAATCTTCACATCTGCCTATATGTTTTCAGGAAGGAATTCCTCTGCCATGTTGTCTATCCATACTGGACTAAATCCATTCCTAATGCAGTTCCTTTGAAGGCAATAGACTTATAGTAGGAATAAATTTACCTCCTTTCACCCATTTTTGAAATAGTGCTCTTTTGAACTACAGCCTCGTTACAGCCCTAAATTATGGCGCGTTCACGTTAGCCATTCTTTTTCCAGGACAGTAATTCTTCCTTTATTTACTGCTATGGATGAGATTTCCCCAAGTTTAGCCCCAAAAGCTCCTGGTGAGAGATGGCAGGTCAGGGCTCTGTGCTGCCCACGGTTCCCTACAGCCCCAGCTCTGAGAAGAGCACAGGGGACGGCTGCTGAGCAAACAGACGTGGTGCTGGCTGGTAGCATGCTCAGACCGAGGCAGTGGTGCTGAGGCTGCTCTGGGGGCTGTGCAGTGAGCAGAGCATGGGATGCACGGTCCTGGTGAAGAGTGGCCACGGTTGCAAAGAGTTGCCACACAAATATTTTTGCTCTCCCTTTGTTTATAGTCTCACTGGGAGAAAATGCACTACACTTTGTGTTAGAAGCTAGGATTTACATTCTTTTTACTGTTATTTTGGCAAGATGCGGATGTTTCTTACAAAGACACATGTTCCAGTTATTTCCATTCTTTATTACGTGACTGGAGAATGAGCTGCCTGTAGATCTGTGGTCCTACCAGAGATTGTGCAAGAAAGCTGTTAGTCATCAGGGCTTGGGGAGGATTTCCTGTGCCAGGGCTGCTGCTGTATCTTCAGCAAATCCAACTCCTTGCATAGCACTTGCTTCTTAATCCAGGAAAATTAAAACCACCAGTGATAGCCACATTGTCTGGCCATCTGCTCTTCCAGGTGCTCCCATGGCAGAGTGGAGCTGAAGCGATGTGACCCAGAATCCTGCTGCAGGGTTGGGATCGTCCCCAGCACAGTCCTGAGCTTCAATCTTCTGTGTGACATCAGATAAGTAAACACCAAGATTTGATGTGAGAGCATATGTCCATTGCATAATTCATTAGCATTCTTCTCTGGAATTACTTTTAGATATGTGTATTTAAATTGGAATTGGTGGGTGAGGGTTATTCAGGGGAAAAAAAAAAAGAGGGCAGTTTTCAGAAATGTGTGCTTCTCCTGGGACTGCAGGCAGGTTTGGCCATTCATTGTGTTTGCTTCTTAAGTGATTATTTTGGTCGTGTAGATTCCTTTCCTGCAGTTTGGTTGTGAGATGGTGGAAGAACAACAGTGGCACAGAAACCTGCAGCATAGCACTGCTGCTAAACCTGCTCAGAAAATGTAATTATCATCTACACCAATTTCATAGCTGTGTAACTCCATCACCTTGAGTATAGTCGTTCCTGATTGCCAAACACTAGAAACATGCAAAACTATTTACCTTCTGTTTTGCAATGTACCTGCTCCATGTTTGTACTGCTTAGCAGGCGAAGTCAATTGTTAGCCTGCCCAGGCTGTGCAAATGCATGGTAACAGTAAATCATCGCAGCACTTACAGCTTGTTCTTTTGTGCCAGCAAGAAAACTGGAAACACGTTCAGCTTCTGTGAGACACCTGGGATGTGAGTTGTTCTCTAACGAAGCCATTGCATGCACCCTTTTCCTTGCTTCATTTCATCTTGACATACAGTGCAGCCATTGGCTTTGGGAGTTGTTTTGCTGTAAGAATGTTTGGGGGGAAAAAAAACCAAACCCATCCCAAAACAGTGCTGTACAGTATGAGACGCTGAGGAGAAATGGGAGGAGGAGCTATTTTGAAGGCTTTTCCACCTTCCTTATTGCTAGGAGACTGCTTCCCCTGAGTGCAGCCCTCTCTGGGCTCCCAGCAGCTGCCTCGTTTGCACTGAGAGCAATTCACAGAGCTGCTTTGTACCAGAGGAGAAACAAACCTGGATGGAGCTCATAGTCACTTCTCAGGCTTCTGAGAGAAATGCAAGAGTAAATGGGAGACAGCTGCTAGTGCCAAGGAGAGCACTGCCCAAAATGTCAGTGATCTGGGGCTGATCTCAGTGCTCTACTCAGGTGCCAGGACAGCCACAGGCTGTTCTATGCAAAGAGCCATTCCAGGACTGGGATTCAGAGCATGAGGTTGTGCTTTCCCCATAGTTTTGCTGCTGCAAAATCACTAAAGGCAGCACCTAAGTCCTGTAAGTCATGAATGTGTGAAGGCTCCTCTGCCCTGCCTGGATGTGTGGGGCTGGGGAAAAACAATCCATTGGGAGTGAACTGTCAGGAAGATGATGTTGAAGCAATCACTGGAATTGCTGGGGAAGCACTGATGCTGATGGCTGCAGCTTTCCCACCCAGCTGGGTGCATGGGAGTGGGGTCAGCCCCCCACAGGGCTCCCAGCACTGGTGTTGTGTAAAGGAGAATATGTGGAGTAAAGTCTAGGCTTCATTTCTAATGCATCCTCCACTGTGAACTGCAGAGACTGGGTCTAGCATCAAGAGAGGTAAGACTATCAATATATCATTTTGCTCTGAAGTCGTGAGGCTGTTGCACATTTTATGTAAGCAAGTACTCAGTGGCATTAATTTTAGGCATCTTAGACTGTATTTATGATGTACTAAATCCAACTTTATGTTCCTGGTAGCAATCAGATGTCGTGGTCCTTGGAGGTAAAGCACTGAATAGGTAGAAATGCAGCCTGCTGGCTCAGGAAATGTTGATGGGTCAATTCCATGCAGCCAAGGCTTAGACTTCATCAGGTTTTGTCCTCCTGTCTGTAAATGGCGTGATTGGCAAAAGCAATGGCAACATAGGTCAGTAATTTGTGCTTTGATTTGACCATGGTGTGACTGTATAACTACCAGATCAGGGTTGGATGTGCTCTGCTGGGGAAGCCAGCAGTGAAAATGCGCTATTACCAATCTTGCAGCCCAGTTCTGGCCTGTCCCTGGTGGCTGCTCCATGAGCTCTGGTGGGAGTTTACACTGTGAGCTATTGGTGCTCTGAGTTACACCAGAGGCAGATCCTCAAAGCAGCCTTGAAGAGCACGTGTGAAGAGCAGCCAGATAGCACACGTGACTCCGAGTTACAAAATTCTCAATTCTGAATAAAAATTGTTTTCTGGGAACCACAGATTTAATAATGCAGCTGAAGTAATCTGATTGTGTTTGGGATTATAAATGGACAAATCTCCCAGGGCTGTAATCATAAAGCCTAGAAGAAAAACAAAACAAAACAAACAAACAAAAAAAAAACAACAGAAAAAAACCCACAACAAATCTAGTTAATGAGAATGTGTGAATTTATCATCTAGAGGGGAGTTACAGAGACAACTGTACAATATCTCTTATTGCATCTCTCACACTAATGCCAGATGGCTGGGAATGGGATCCCCCATGTTCTCCTTCTTGTCTAAGACGACAAGAGTATAAACAGGGAAAGTGTCTGTGGTGGTATTATTTGGCTGCCTGGTAAGATGAGTCATTGCTTTTGACTGCTTAAATAATTAGGAGTGTTTTATAATTTGATTACACTGTTATCTCTTTCTGCTCCGTAACCCCAGGTTTTGAGTTTCCAACAGTAGCTCATCCTTACCAACATTCCTTCTCACTCGCTGTCCTTTCCGTCCCCATTTAGTTCTGCCTCACAGATTGCAAACTCTCAATCACCTTTTTACCTTCCCTTAGTTCATGCTCTTCCCCTGTGCTAACTGCTTGTGACTAATGCACATTTTTGGGAGGGTGGCCAAACGCCAGGTACCCTCGGCACTGTGCTGTATAAATAGACCAGCAGACTCCAGCAGGTGTAAGCAGTGCATTAGAAAAGCTTTACTCAACACAAATTAGTACTTGCAGGAGCCGTCCCCGCATGTCCCAAAGGCAGGCCAGATGGCCAATGTTGGCGTGAGCCGGCCCCAGCCTCACCCCGGGGGCTTTTCCTCGGTTTCTTCACACCAGTGCAGCAGTGTGGTCTGTAACTATGAAAGTTTCCATTTTTAATTTTAATTTGCAGAAGCTGGGAGCCATTTGCAAGTGCCAGCACCAATTAGGGAATGCTGGCGTGTGGCTGCTGTGCAGGGTGCTGCTGGGATGGTCTTCTCCCAAGGTGAGCCACAGGCTTTTGTCTCTTGCCATGACAACAAGGCTGTCGCTAGATGAGGCACTGATACGAGGTTACCAGCAAACTGTGTGTGTTTGCCCACACACTTTTGATTAGGGATCGGTCCTTGTCGCTTCTTTGTCGCTGGCTGGACTTTGAAAGCACCTTTGATCCAGCTTTGCCAAAGAAATGCAATTGTTTGAAGTCTTTGATCCTTTCTGTGGGCAGCCTGGGCCCAGAGATCTTGATGGGCTAGAGCTGTGTCTGAGCATTTCTTCCTTATTAAGACTCAGCATAAGCTACGTAAGCTCTTTCCATTGGCATGTCTGAGCAGACCCAGACCAGGCAATTTTACACCACTTGTTGGGTTGGAGTAGAAACCCATCCCTCTGTCATTCTTATCATCTATGGGACCATCATGTGAGTCACCAAGCTTCCCAGGTTCAGCTGCCTTCCAACCACAGGAGAAGGCTGTGCCAGGAATCACAGGAGATGAAACACAGGGAGGAAACTTTCAGTGTCGTTTTAAGACAGAAGTTTTGTCAGAATGAGATACGAAAGAAAGTACTGGGTTTGCAGATAGGCACAAGCTGCTTGGGCAAGACAGGAATGGGTGCCCTCTGCTCAGGTTTTGTTCTGGGGGTGCTTGGTGTGCTCTGCAATCCTGTGCTCCATGACATGGGGGGGTTCTGCTGCATGCATGCTCTGTGTGTATGCACATTTATTTTTAAGCAGATAATATGCTGCCTTTCCTATTTAAAGAGCATACCAAAACAATTTTTGTTCCTTAGCAGATACCAGAAATAACTGGGTAAGTATAAATATATCTCCTAACAGCCTTGTTTGTGACAAAATTGTGCACTGAATCTTCACACTACATCAGGGCTGCAAATATTCAAGTCACATTTGGACGGCAAAGCCAACAGCACATAGCTTTAATTACAATATTTCTCTCAAACAGTCTTTCTCTGTTTTTTTTCTGAACATTGTTTAAAGAACTGATGAAAGGGATGAAAACTTTTCAAACTTTCTTTTTCTTAGGGTCTCATCAGCTCAGTCTTTCATCACACAGTCAATAAACAGTTGAAAAGGACTCTTCTGAACAGCAGCAGGAGGGAGGAAGAAGAGGGGAAATTAATGATATCACCAAACTGGAAACTCTTTCAAGTTGCCTTTAATTGCAGAGGGCACGGGCAGCGATTTCAGTTTTTAGCTCTCAGATCTCTTGCTGTCCCCAGACTGACTGGCCCTCCTCTCTTCCTGCACTGTCCGTGTTTCCTATGGAGTGGCTGAGCCAGGTGGCAGTGGGACAGGACACATGGCTCCTTCTTGGGCTGCAACGTGGGCTCCAACTCATGGCTCCAACACCATCACCTCCAGCACTTTCCCTCATCCTCCAATGGCTCTCCTGAAGTTGGTGTCCCCCAGGACCCCACCTTCACGTCAGCACCTGAATTCAAGGTAGGACTTGATGTTCTTCATCCTCCTGAAGTCCCACCCCAAGGCTGGTCTAGCTTCATCACCCAACCTTCTCCTTTGAGGTCTCCTTCACGGTGATGTAAGGTTAAACATCCTTAAAACAAAGCTTTTATCACCTGATTTAAGGTGCCACCATTTTATCCTTCCTACTGCTGGGTGCCACAGCCCTGTGCAGAGATGCTCCATCTTCTCTTGTGGAGCTGTCCTCCCTATTCCCAGTCTCTCACAGAAGATCTTCAGAGAAAAAAGGAGAGGATGTGGGAGGGTAAATCTCACTTAGGCTTATTGTATTTAAGCTGTATCATGAAGACCAGTGTGCACACAGAAGCCTTCTGTGTATCTGGCATCATTTTAAGGCTCTCTTCTAAACTGCTGGCTGCCTTAGGAACAAATTACAGCAGTTTTTGCAAACTTCTGAAATGCTGTATTTGTTAGAAGTGTCCTTATGCTGTATCTTGCCATGTGAGCTGTCAGTCACCCCCAGCCCGTGGCTGCAAGTGCTGCTGGTTGAGTGCTCGCTCACCTGCCTGTGAGGTGCGGCTGGAAACTGCTCCTATGGGCAGGCTGAGGGCAGAAAGAAAGCAGCAGAAGTGCCAGGGCTGTCAGAGCATTGCCACTGCCTACCCATGGTTTGCTCACTCTAATGCACCAGGCTGCACCATCCATCTTTGTCTCCTGGGAAGCATCAGTGGGACAGGCTAAAGATTGCTCTAAGAGCAGTTTCCATCACTTGAAAGACCAAAAATTCTAATTGCAACAGGTCCAGGAGCAGAAAGAGGAAGTATAAAGCTTTAAATTCTAGTCACACTGGTGAGTATAACCAATAAAGAGACCAAATTCCCTGAAAAATGGGATTACGGTGGCTAATGGGAAAGAAATATTTGAGGAAGTTAAAGAGAAGTTAATCTGTTCAATATAATTTGTTTCCCTATTGTTCCTGAACTGGCTTGCTATAGAGACAACTGCTTTCAGGGTTTACAGCCATGCATATGGTTAGGAGGGCTGGAAGTGGCAGCAGACCGCCTGACAGAATAATGGCTAGCTAGCAAAATAGCTGGGTATATCACTTACAGATGGTACGACCTCATCAGAGGCAGTGCAGCACAAGCTGTGCATTGATGCAGGCTCCTGTTGTGCTGCTGGTCACCTCTCCTCCCGGCAAGGGGTGCAGGGCAGGGTGAGGGTTCTGCTGGGGCAGCCCAACAGGATGTGGCTGTCAGCTCCCAAAGCTCTCTAGGGAGCTGAAGGGACCCTGGGTGGTGCATTTCCAGACTTCAGAACTGTCCGGGTTTGAACCCAAACCAGCCGAGGTGAGGCAGTCACAAATCCTGTAATAAAACTGGTGAAGACAGTGTCTGATGATGTCAAAGTTATCTGACCTTCTGCAAATATCCTCATCGCTTCTGGTAGAAAACTGTCTGAAAAGCGTTGCCCTGCAAAGAATTAGTGCTTTACTGCGTGCACTCTTGTTTTAAATCTGGGCACAGCTTCACCTCTTTTTTCTGTCTCAGTGGAAGAAATAACAGCTGTGCTGCTGTGCTGGAGACGTTTCCAGGCTGAACCCCTCCGTGCCCCTCCTGACATCAGCATTCTGCTTGTTGTCTCCACTGGCCATCATGAACTGCCCTGGTGTTTTCTTGCTGTGAATCCATGCCTTCATGAGGTGAGTGGTCTGCTGGGTCTGAAATATATTCTTCCTGGGTCGCAGAGGTTCAGGCCACCACTGTTGAACTTTGCCCAAGAAGCAGTGCACGGGCTCGTGCTCTGCACTGATAGTATTGATTTCTCTGGCTGCATTGTGTTAGTGAGTGTAGCCTTGCAAAGAAGGAAATTACTCCTATGGTCTCAGGCAGTACAAAAGCTGCCATGTCACTTAACGGAAGCGGTGCCAGAGTTTTTATAGAGTGTAGTTCACCTCTTTTAAAATCCTGCTGAAGGATGCTTGAGCTAGCAAGACTGGGCTCTCTCCATTGAAGAAAGCCACGCACATTAGCTTTATTGTCAAGACATGGTACAGAGCATTTATTACTTTTGGCTCATGTACAACGTCGGGTTATTCTGTGCGTTTACACAAGTCTGTCTATTTGTAGTTGAAAGTGAATTATTTGCTCATTAGTGGTTCAGAAAGGTCTGCCGGCTCCTGCCGTGCGAGGCAGCTTGGGTTCCTCCATGTGATGGAATGTGCTTGTCAGAGGCTCACAGCGTCCTCAAGGTGGTCCAGAGGACATGGGATTATGAAAATCAGCAGCTACCATAAGAAAAACGTTCAGCTTTTTCCTTTTTTTGTTGCCCTTTCTGGCATCACCTCCATCTTATTCTGTTGCCCTCAAGCCAGCCCCAGAGCAGCGAGCTCATCCCCAGCTGCATCCTGCTTCTTGTCCCCTGCGGTGCTGGGCAGGCTCTGGCACACAGCTGATTTTCTGAGCACATGTTTAGCAGGATCTTCAGCAAGTTTTTGGAAAGGTGCACGAATTTTCCTCTGACCCATATTTGTTTGTTTCGTAGAACTGTGCACAGCAATATTGTATTATTTTGTCCTACTTTTTTTCCTTAGAACATACTCACAAGGCTTCAAGGAGGGATGTCACTGGAGCCAGTGCTGTGCAGCAGGTTTAGCATATTTTGCCTTTCCTGGCTCAATCACTCACAGGGCACTTGTTCTCCTGAAGAATGATTTCTTAGTATTGCCAGCCTCCACGATTTCACAAACAAATGAGATTGGAAGTGCTGTGCCTGGACACGGACAGGTGTTTTGTGAGTGTTTCTTGGTCAAGATATTTAAACATATGGAACAGCCATCAGCATCTCAGTGTTAGATGACATTTACATGCTAAATTATATCAAATCCTTCAGCAGATCTGGTCAAATCAAACTCCAAGTCCTCAAAGCTTTGTCCTTTCCACTGAATAATGATACCGTAGTACAGCCTGTGAGGCCATGTTGTTCTTTGTCCATAATAATGAGCAGTTCTTGGAAACGCCAGGTTAGGAAATGCTATCCAGGTTAGTTGTGGCCGTCTCTTGGCTGAAGGAGAAAAGCAGATTCTTGTGGCTGAGTTACGAAATGGAACCATTGATGTTCACTATCAATTTTAGCCTTTGCTGCCATGGAACAGTGCTACCGGGAGCTGTTGTAATCTCATTACTTTAAAGTTTACTTCCGGAGTGAAGTGCTTAATTTATCCCTGCTTTTCCCTTCCCCAAACTGGTACAATATCAAAGTTTCACCAGTGGTTCTGTAGAACAGCTCTTCCCTTTTGGATTTTCTTAGCACGCTTGTGCAACTTGTTATCGCTTCCCACATTTTTTTAATTTATTTTTAAACCATGTATTTTATTTCCTACAGTAACTGCTTGTATTCTTGGTGGAACAGTATGGGCAATGATTATAATCCAGAAATGTTTCAGATTTCAGGAAATGTCTGTCAGAATCTGCGTTTGCTAAACATCCACCTAGAAGTGACTGTGCAGTCGTGGCACAGATGTGTGCATGCGGCCCTTATGTGCTCAGGATGCAGTCAGGCAGCTGAGACCAGCTTAACTGCCAGTCTGGGAGATGCTGCATTTTGAGCGACGCGTTCTCATAATCCTTGAGTTCAAATGGTTCTTCTGATTTGATTCTTTACTGCCTCCCCTGTTTTGCATCAAATCAAATCGGGTGTGAAATGACAGGAAATCAAAGCAGCAGGCTCACCTCCCCTCCCACCGCTCATTTGCGTTGATGTGAGCGATGGCAACAAGCGTGGCAAAGACTAATTAGCCCTTAATTGCCCCTGATTAATCATATGCAGTGAACCAGTATTAGCAGTTATCCCAACAGGTGAAGGGTCCAGTTGTTACCCAAGAGGCCTGGCGTGGCTACAGTGGTGGAGTGTGTCCCATCCCATCCATGGGAAGTCCAGACCCACTTCTCCTGCCTTCAGTTGGAACAGCGATTTCCATGAGGGTGGTGGCACAGATCTCGGTAGTTGCCTTGCTGTCTGCCATGGAGGTTGTAATGATGTATTTACTCAAGCACCTGAAGTAAATGAGTTACGTGAAGCCTCTGCTTCGTGTATAAATATGATAGTCTGTGTGAGCTGAGGTAATTGCCTGTTTTATATATGTGTTTATCTTCACCACATTGCATACACAATGTGCATTATGTCAAAAAGATAAACAGCAGCCCTAATACTTGTGAACCACATAAGTCTTTTTAGGCTATGGCTGAGACTATCTTATGCAGTTACCTGCAGTAGGCTTAATGTAAATTAGCATACTTATAAAATGTCAAGGAGCATTAATTGACAATTTCTGAGGCCTTCCTCGCTAAATACCAGTTCAGTGCCGAAACCTGTCTCTGCACATTTAATATATGGAAAATAATGCTTATTCATCAATGGCTTATGTAATGTGGAATTAATTTCATGGCAGCCAGAGAAAGATGGTACAGAGAGTCCTTTATCAAAGGAAGTGCTGAAAATAAAGCTTCGTGTTCCACCAGGGAACTACTGAGATGGGATTCAGTGCTTCAGAAAACCAGGCCGTGTCATTCTATGTGTAAATAGTGGCTTACTAACCTAATTCTGGGCCCTCTTTGGCAGAGCACTGGCCTATGTTAAGAACCTGTAACATCAGCTGCGCCTCCTGGACTTGCAATGAGCACAGCAGATGTGTGTGTTACCAACAAGAATGGTGCGGGAATGGCAGAAGAAGGGAGATCCCACCCCAAAGCTCATCTGCAAAGTGGGGATAACACTGAACTCTTCCAGTTTCCAAAAAGGAGAAGCAAGCTAAGATTCATTTATGTGACTAGAAAAATGCTGGTAGATTCCTTTTTCTGTCATCTGCTACAGCCTGAGCAGCACCACAGCTTGTGATGGGCATGGTAATGTGCCAAAGCTGGGGCACTGAATATTATTCGTTGGTTATTATAGGGTTGGTTTGCACAGACCCCAGCTTCTCCCTTGGTGCCAGGCCCAGGCTCGGTGTCCCCACGAGGTGAGGTTGTGCCACCTCCAGCAGTAGAGCCGCTCAGCGCTGCGCCTGCTGTTGGAGCTGTGGGGACTTCATTGCCTGCTGAAGCCCAGTTAAGAAAGACTGCAAGGTGAATTTTTAAAGCATTTGTAGATTTTCCTTTAATACACTGTTTCTTTTCCATCTATATGATATTTTCTTTATCTAATGCACTGCAGTTAAGCTTATTTCCATAAGATTAGACGCATAATGTCATTCTCATACTACAGAGGTTGGAAGAGACCTTTAATCATCTAAGCCAACTGCAATGTACAGGTATGCAGACGCATTGGGGCTGCAGAGCTGTGTGGTTATGGGTTTCTATGGTACTGCTGTGGGCAAGATGAGGCTTGAGGGGAGCTGCCCTGCTCGCCTGGGGTGGGTATGGCTTTGAGGTAGCACCCACCCTGATGTGCCAGCAGTGGAACAAAAGCAGCACATGCAGGAATGCAGCCTCTCTCCACCTGCCTGAAACCTTCCCCCGTATCTCCTGTGCTGCACCAAAGCGGGGCTCAGTTTTATGGACAGCACCAGTAATCATTTTGTCTTCCCTTGCTTGACACAGAAAAAAAAAACGTTTTAACCCATCTGCCAAGCAACTGCTTCAAATTATATTTTGTGATAAAAGCAAATGAAGCGTAATTGAGAAGAGACAAGAGAAACTTGCCCTGAGAACAAAACGATAAGAAACGCGTTGTGACAACAGTGCAATGCATATTGTTGCTCTGCAGTGCACCAAACGTCCCCGCTGCCCCAGAGCTGTGACTGCTCTGTGGGGAGGGCAGCTGGCTGCTGTGGTGGTGAAGATGTCTTCCTCCTGGGTGAGGCTGCTGCTCTAAGCCTTACACGTGTTACTGGAAGATTCAGGCCAATCAGCTGTCAGGAATTAGGTAAAACAGGCACTGAGATGCTGCTGGAGATGCTGCTTAAAGAACAAAGGTCAGACAGAGATGCTTGCTGCAGGTATGCAGGCTGCCAAACCTGCAGCCTGTCCCAGGTGGGTCACTTGACCATGAAATTACCCATGAAAGGTGAATCTGTTGTTTACTATGCTAATTAGTAACCCAAGAATGTTTATTTAAAGGTTATTAGAAAGCACTGAGGAATGTGTGTCTGAATAGAAGAAAATTGAAGAAGTCATGGTGTTTTGTTTTGTTAGGTTAGTTAGTATAAAATTATTCCTAATATTTAAGATAATTTCTGAGATGTGCATTGAATTAACAAGGGACTTGAAGTTTTAACATAACTCAGTGTGAAAATAGCCTTCAGAATTTATTTTATTCAGAGATTTTTGCATCAAAGGTCTTATAGCTATTAATTTTCAAACCTCCAGGTTTTAATGGCAAAGTAAGAAATAATAGCTCTAAAGTTCCCTTGAAATACTTGATAAAGTTCTGCTCTTTAAAGAACTAAATGGCTTTCAAATGCCATCCACTGCTTCAAAGAACAGTATTCTTTGCAATATTTCTATACAATATTTTTATTCAGTTTTCTACACTGTGCACAGCTGACTCATTTCTGTAGCACAGAAACATCAGAAGATGGGCGATATGGAGGTATTGCTATACTCCAACAAAATGCTGGACTCAAACTCTGCCAAATACGTGACAGAGTAGAAGTTTAAATGCAATGCTAAGTTAATTTCATGTCACAGAAAGTTACTTTTCCAAGTAGACTTCCATATTCCATATTCTGTGGCTACCCAATATAATTATTCAAGCTACTCTTTGCCTTGTAAGCCAGACCTTGGGAGGATGAGCAGTGCAGCAGGTCAGTGGGCATATAGAGTTGCAAGAAAGCTACAAGAATCCTTCATCACTAAGGACCACAAAGGAGTGACTGAGTTTTAGCTGGTTACGTCTGTTGAGCAGAAAAGTTATCAATGAATGTAGGATAACTTAAGCAAGTAAGGGGTGCAAACTTGGTGCATCCCAAAGGGGTTCCGTAATGGTTATTGGGGAGAGAGAAGTTCCCTCTTGGATGCTACAAAAGAGATAAGAAGAGAAAAACACCTTTCTTTGCTCCTTCTTACCATCCCAGCACTCCAGCTCAACATTTAACTCCCCAGCTCAACACTGTGGATGAGAGGCATGGCAGCACCTCGTGAAGGAGCAGCATGGGGACAAGCATCGCTCTGCACTGCAGGCAGGGACCTGCCTCCATCTCCCGCGGGTGAGTCGGCTGAAACAGCATCTCCCAGCTCCCACTCTCACTGCAGAGTCTAAAAAACTAAAGCATAACAGAATGAATCTCCTGCTTGGTGCAGGAAGCCAACATGGGCAAGCCGGGTTTCAGTTATGTGTGTGCCAAACAGCATTCAGGCACTGCCCAAGGAGGCAGAGGGCAGCGCTGAACTGCAGCTGGAACCGCAGCTCAAACCCCTCACAGGAGTGCTGCTAATTGTAGATTCAGGCATGCCAAGGATTAATTGCCAGCAGGTGTCAAAGATAAGAAATTTCTCTCTGATCTGGGCAGGGGGTAACTTTGTGTATTTTCTGCTTTTGTTCTGTTCTTACCATTGTTCATTAGAACATAAAATGAGCCCTTTATGTGAAGAAATTGGATAAATAATTTTGCTGTCGCTAGGAAAGAAAAAAAATAATTTGTCAGTGCAGGACTTCAAAGGGCAAAAATTGTTAATTAGGAAATTGCTGTTTGAAAAAATATGACTGTGGAGGCCAGGCAGTTCTTAACAACCTAGCCTGCAATTTTACAACCTGTCTGCATTAATGGGCTGTACACAATATGCTCTAGCAATTTACTCGGGCTCCTCACCTACCTTCACTGTAGGAAAATGTGTGAATTTAGACAATAAGTAGAGCTGGTGATTGTCAAGACCCTCCCACTCATCATCAGTTCCTTGTCCATATGCTCAGGGGTTGACCTGGTGGCTGCCTTGCTTGCTCCAGCACTGAGCACAGATCCTGGCCTGGAAGCTGCACTCATGTCAGCTGGATGGAGCAGGAGCTCCTGCTGCCCTGGCTGCTCTTCGTTGTGCCTGCAAAGGTAACCTGGACCCAATGCAGGTGCTAACTAATTGTTTTAATTAGGGAACTGTTCCTTGTGGACAGCGAATGGAGAGCAAAAAGAGCAAATGGAGAAAAATATCACTTAAAAAGTGATCCTCCCCAAGCCCTGTATATCTAAATTACCTTTTCAATGTTGTATTTGTAGAGAATGCAAGGAGAATGGTTTCTGTAAGTGTTTGATATGGGCAGAGCATTTACTCCCCTTGGAAAGTGAGCAAGCTTGCTGGGGCACACTAGGAGCTCCCATGAAGAGAATTACTGCTAAGAAGCAGCACTGCGTATATTCATGCCTTAGTTTGCTCCCTGTCCAGGTGGGTAAATCCTGGTAGAGCTACCAATTAGCTAGTTCTAGGCACAAAGAAACTAAATGAGTAGGGCTGGTACTGGTTTGCACAATCAAACTCAACATCACAACAGGAAGAGCCAAGATAGAGAGGAAGAGCTCAAAATTCACTGACTCTTGCAGATTCTTAGGGCATGTACAACATACATCATTTCAATCAATATATGAGAAAGAAAAGCCCTGGCACCGCTTTAATAATGGCAAAGCATATGGAGCAGTCAGAAAAAATTAACTGCATGGTAAGTGTCGAAGTTGGCAGATTGGAGTGTTCCAGTAGCTTCCTTACACGAGTCTGCAGTGCAATAGATGTTGTCACTAGGGGTGGTTTTCTGATATAAAAAAGTGTTGCTGGATACTTGGTGTAATAAAATAATATGGCCCCAGGAATTCAGCCATCATCTTGAACAGCAACTGAGCACCATCATTAACTTCTATACAGCGTTTGAGTTGGTGAAAATGGAAAATGAATCTTTTGGGTTCACTGAAACAAAACCCGAAAAACATTGCCTGTAGCCTTGCATGCCTTTGCAAGCATAAGGCTGCCAGCCCACACACCCCATAAAAAAGCCAACATTTTGTTTTAAATTAGCACCCAACTTCTTGCCAAAGGAAACAGAAGAAGCAAGCCAGCCATCTGAGTTTCTCTGTCTCTGATCTCCCAGTGAGCCACTTCAGCTAAGCACCAAAAGCAAATGCCTGTAAGGAAGGACGTTTATTCAGAGCAGAAGAAACATGCTTACTATGTGCTTACTATGTGCATCTGCTGAACAGTAAGTCTTGACCAACCACCCAACAAATGAGATCCCTGTGCTTTTTGCATGTCTTCTGCTACAGAAAGTCTGTATGTCTTTGAGCATTGTTTCTATTTTCTAAATCTATCAAATGCTGTGCCTTGTGGCATTCTCCAGTTTCCCATTTCTCCATAACTGTCACCAGGAGCACTTGTGTTAAGTTGCTAGCAACGAGTCCGTTGTGTCTGAGATGTCAAGGAGTGATCTTCATTGTTTTACATATACTAAAGCAGTTTCTTAATGGCATTACAAAAATCTTTTCATTTTAATTTCAGCTTTAAAGTGATTGAGGATGAATTTCAGCTCTAGGCAACATTTTTCTTTACTTGTTCATTTGTTCCCGAAAAGAACCCCCTTTGAGTGTGCTGAGCAAGATCTTTATCTCCTGAAACAGCAAAAATGTGCCTTTGGTCTTTGCTAAGTCTCTGTATCCATTTTGGGCCATGTCAGTGCGTATCAATAATGTGAAGTAATAGCAAACGTGGCTGACTGAAGCGTAGAGAAAACTACAACGGGCATTTCTCATTTTGACAGTTGTCCTTGACATAGTGTTCATCAGTCTTCTCCAAGCCTGAGTAATTCCTCTAGTAGAAATCATGTAGAGCCTGCTTTCCTGAACAGCACAAGATCTAGGTTTCCATCTGCACAGGCTTATTTTCCTTCCTTTCAGTAAAAGGAATATGCACTCAAGCAGAATTTGAAGTCAGTGGCAGGAAATCAGGCAGCCAGACCACATGAAGATGACTGGGGGAAACTATAAAGGTGCGAGCAACGGATAGAATAGTAATGAGGGAATTAGATAAAGGACAGGGAATATGTAGTGCCTTGAAGAGCAAAAGATAAGGGAAACAAAATGTCCAGCGAATGTCCCGGCAACAGTTTCCCAGCAACAATAAATTCTGCTTGCGATAGGACAGGCAGAGAAAAAGCTGGGGCTCCATGTCTTTCCAATCCCTGCCAAAACCACGCGGCCAGTGGTACCACTGCATAATGTTGAGTACAATGGGTAAGACTCTCATAGGTATGCATGACTTCGATGCGGCAGCTACTGCCAAGAAAATTATACAGAGGGAGAGAAGTTGACAGACAGTGCTGATGATCTGTGCCACAGCTCTTTGAAGAGGTATCTGTCTGCTGTAACCATTAATTTGACTTCCACTTTGGCTGGAGACGCTGACAAAGAACCCACATCATGAGATGGGTGGTTTGAGGGGCAGGTTTTCTGCACAGAAGTGGTGTTGGCCTCCTGCTTGACTGTTACCAAGAAACAGGAATGGGATGCCTTGTTGCCACGTGGATTGGTTTGTCGATCGTAATGGGGCCTTACAGGTTAAAATAAATGGGAATTTCCTGTGGATGAGCATCTGTGGGGCAATAAAGAGTATCAGACAGAAGAAGGCTCGCGTGTTTTTTGGAGTGAAGGCGAAATGAGGTTCATGCAGGTGCATTTAGGTGTTCTGCTGGTGTAAGGTGAGGATGCGACAAGTGGTCCCAGACTAGGTGAGCTGCCCTGAGAAATGCTCCAGCAGGTTATGCAGCTTTTACAGCAGCTCTGAAGGGAGATTAAAATGCCATCTCTCTGTCTTGCAGCGTATTTGAATGGAAGTTCACTGCCCTCCTGGGCACCCAGATTTGGTAACCAAACCCCAGAGGTGAGGAAGGACTCAGCAAGCAGACCCATGTGGGCAGTGCTGGAGGATTATGTGCAGGTAAAGCATGATGCGTAACAAAAAGATTGTAATTTAAAGCAGCAGAATTGTGTTTTCCTTTGTTCTTATAACGATTTCAATTCCAAGTATGCAGATTTTTTTTTTTTTTCCTTCTTCAAATCTGTAATCAGCAGTTGCCAGAAATGAGAAATGGATTGGTTTTTCAGCTCTGCTGTGCTCCAGGTCAGCTTGATAACATAGGAAATGGCAGACTAATGGCAGTTTAACACCAATTAACAGACCACTTTATAATAGATTAGCATTCTGAGTCTGTTGAATTGATAATTACAATAATTAACTCTGAGCTTGCATGCGCTTCTGAACAGAAATTTGGTACCTCTGTTTATGCTGAAGAAGCAAATGCACAGAGCAGACGTGGATCGTGTCAAGTACTACAATCACTCATGATCATAAGTTTATTAAATCTGGGCTTGCTCTTGAAATGCACTTTGCAGGTGACACCCTCCCAGGTGGAAGTGACCATAGAAATGACTATTTCAGTTTTAGCTAAGCACAGCTGTGAGCAGAACCTGAGGTTTAACACGTTCCTGTCATTCAAATAAGCTGCAAAAGGCATTTGTTCTGCAGGAGAGTTCTTCTCATTATTGCTTTGGATCCCTGCTTTCAAACTGATTTTCTACATATTCAGGTCATATCTTCAATGTTTTGGTACTCATAGCTGAAGTGAGATTTTTTTTTTTAAATATGTGCTTTCCTTTTGGGAAACAAATGGTGAGAAGTGTTTTGCAAGAGGCAGCTCCGTTCTGATGCTGATGGGGGCCATTTGAAGAAGCCACAACTGCAGCTTGGTCATGTCCCCTGAGTTCCTTGGGAGAACCCCCATTGCTCTTGCATCCCTGAAATCCAAGTGCTGCTGCCACAGTGATTTTTTTTTTTTTGTAGATGGTTTATGGGCAGCTGCTGGCAGCCCGATGTGACTGAGGTTACGTTTTCCCCGGGGTTAGGATGCAGAGCACAGAGAGGTCAGTATGACAGCAACTGGCTGGTTCTTGTGACAGGTAACCAGGTCTCTGGCCATGTTGTGTTGATGAGTTTTGTGGTCACAAGATCTCCTTTGTAATTGTTGGGTTACTATTGACTTTGTACATCTCATTTAACTTCACCAACCTCTTCTCTTAAATACTGTGAAATCTCATGTTGCAGGGCCTCAAGTTGTGCCCGGGGGAGGTTAGGTTGGATATTAGGAGCTATCTGTTCTCTGAAAGAGATGTCAGGCATTGGCATGAGCTGTGCAGGGAGTGACGGTGTCTCCATCCCTGGGAGCGTTCCAGAACTGTGGGGATGTGGCACTGAGGGCCACGGGCAGTGGGCATGGCAGGAGTGGGGTGGGCTTGGGGCCCTAGAGGTCTTTCCCAAACTTAATGAATCTATGATTCTGAGGGGAGCTTTATTTGTGGTCATTTCTTAAATCTGTGGGTAGGGCTTACACAGCAGGGAGACTCTGCCAACACAGCTCACTTTTCAGCCCCGCACAGATTATCCAAAGAAAGCACCTGATGCAGGCAGCACCAACCCTAGAGAGCAGCATCCCAAATCCTGCTCGCCCTGCTGGTGCCATCTGGGATAGTGAAGGAGCTGCAGTCTGCGTGGCCTGGAAGTGGGAAAACAGAGACTTAAGAGCAATTTGGGTTTTTATACTACAAGTGTATTGTTTGGATGGTATGGATGGATTGTTTTTGTCATGCTGCGCTGTACAGGGATAATTGGATGTGTGCAGGGCATGGTGACAAGCTGGGTGACAGTGGGTTTGTCAAGGAGCTAAACAAGGAGCCGGAAGGCATGGGCTGCTGCTAAAAGCTGTCAGCATCTCCCTTTACCCCAGCAGAGCTCACGTCCCCCGTTCTTGACATTTCAGACAATTGCACACGCAGTGCACATTGCTGTTCTCATCTTGTTTGAAAACAATCTACCGGAACAATAATGAGGCGAAATGATAAACATAAGTGGCATTAATGATACTGCGGTTGTAAATAGCAAAAGCCTTGACTTTTCCCAGTAATGGCTCACTGGGGTTTGAGCATTAGGAGGGACGATGGCGTGAGCTGTGCTGGCTGCAGAAATTGGTGCAGAGGAGAGCAGGTGGGCCTGACAAAGGAATTTGCCCATGGAATAAAGTCCACTGCTGTGCTGTGCTGTGGCTGGTGGTGGGCAGAAGCCTCCTCTGCAGGGCCTTGTGTTTCCAGATCACAAAAATGCTCAGGCTTTCTAAAACCTGCAGGTGGGAGTTTTTAAATTCACAAACCCCTCCGGAAAAATGACTTGTTTGACCATCTTGGCAGAAAAAGGTTGGACTGGTGAGAAAGGTTGTGTGCTAATGGACTGAAGTAAAAGAGCAGTGACATGAATATAGGGTGTCCTCAAAGAGCCCATGTCACAGGGCTGAAGGCAGTGGTGGGCTAAATCAGCTAGGAAAGGAGCTGTAGCAGAAAACTGGGAGTAATTAGTAAAGTTGACAAGGTGTCCAAAATTCCTCAATCAAGGAGGGTTGTTGATGCTGTAGGAAACCTCTGCCTTGTTCAGAAAATTATAGATTTGTTTTCCTTCAATGTTGGAACTGTTGTTTTAGCGTTACTAAAGAGCTACACTTTCTTTTTTCCCTCTTCCTGCACATTGCAGGGCACTCGCTTTCATCGCTCTTCAACATAAGGCAAACACTGCTCATCCACTTAAGATATAAATAAGTGCTGCCATGCACCCTGTGGGTGTGGAACAGATGTTTGAGAGCACAGCTGTGTGGCACTCCCATTTTTAGTCCCACTCAGCTTTTTATTCCAATCTTTCTCCATGCTTGCATTAAAATCATCCCTGCCCCCAGCGCATCCCCCCAGCCCTCCTTTGCCCACCTGGGCCAGGTCCCCTGGTCAGGAGAAGTAGAGGCAGCAGAGCTCAGCTCTCACAAATGATCATGTACGTGTGCCATAGAGCAAATATTGCAGTGGTTCAACGTTTGCTTCCTGGTGAGTGCAAAAGGAGGATGGCTTTCAGGCCTTTTGGATGGTCCTTCCTGTGATGGAGAGCCTGCAGGCAGGGCTGTGTTTTCAACAAATGTCTTCATCGCAATTAACATTCAGTAGAGTAAAAGGAGAATAATGAGCACTGCAGCTATCCCAGGTTAGTAATTACCACCGTCATTATTAATTTTCCAGAGCAATCCCATCAAATGAGTCATTATTATCTCAATTCCTTAGCCAGGACTGATTGATTCTTTCTCCCTGTTGTGCCTAATTTCATGTAATGTCTGAGAATAATATAGGACCATGGAGTCAGTGTAATTCTAGCACAGAATAACTCTAAATAACCAAATCCATCGCCTACAGCATTTTTAGATCTGATGCTTTATACTACTTAATTGAAATAAATACCCTTGTTCAAAAAAAACTCACGTTACATTAAAGATGGTTATAATTACACTAGAGGAAGAAAAATGATACCAGAAGTGATTCATTTTAGAGTATGTTCCATAAACATATCTGTCACTGTCCTTCATCCAGACCTTCCCAATCAATGCCTTGTCTCCATCCAAAGCTGTGCTGAGTTGAGGTGAGCCCATCCAGCAGCATCAGGCCCATATGGGGAACCTCGAATGCTCCAATGCAGCTCAGTTTTCAGCTCCTGCCTCGTCCCTCTCGCCATCACATTCAACAGAATTCAGACTGATGATGAGGATTTACATCAGCCTGGATCCAGTCTGGGTGTTCAAGTGTGACATCTGTGTTGGCTCCCACCAGTGTGTTGCAGCAGCAGTGTGGAATAATCTGGAGTGGGGTGTTGATGATCTTCCTCGTTTCACAGTATTCATCGTAACGTGCCACAGTGAGTAGAGATGGAAAAACTGTTTTTTGGGAGAGAATATCTTCTCAGCATCTGGTTGTGTGGGTGCGTCTTGGATGAGATGCTGAATGTTTGCTGCAAGAAATGGTGGCATAGACAAGAAGGACACTGAGGTGCATGTTCAGAGAAGGGCAACAGCTGTGCAGGGTCTGGAGCACAGCAGCTGAGGGAGATGGGGTGCTTCAGTCTGGAGGAACTCAGAGGAGACCTCACTGCTCTCTAAAACTGCCTGTGGGGAGGTGGGGGTGAAGGGGGCTGGCCTCTGTTCCCGGGTAACACCAACAGGATGAGCGGATGGCCTCACCTGGCACCAGGGGGCTCGTGTTGGATGTAGGAAGCATCTATTCTCCAAAAGTGATTTCAGTATCTTGGCTGTGGCACATTTGTGTATTTCTGTGGCTCGCTTCTTGAGGCAGTTCTCCATTAGTCCGTTACCGCTGAATTAATAAGTATATATTAAATATAAATATATAAAATTAAATAGAAATATATTAAAAATAAATTTTCATAGTGTGTGAAAGCAGAATTTCGTTGTGCGCTTTGAACTTTTCTTAGCCTTGTATTTAAATCCAGCAGGAGTTTGTGCTGCAGGATGCGCTCCTGCGCTGTCTGCTCAGAAATATTTATGCTGTAAGTTCCTGCTTTTTTTTTTTTTTTTTTGACATTTCTCCCTTCCATAAGGATGCAGCCAGCAAGAAGCAGCTCAGGTGATGGACTGACATGCTAATTTTTCTTAATTACAGTAAATAAGAGTATCCTGTTCATGTTGCTTATCACTCGAGACATGTTCTAGGTTTGGGAGGCTGAAGTGAAGGCAAAGCAAACCTGGAGTGAGTCCCAGGGCCGCCCTGGGTACATGGAGTGCTCTGGGAAGTTGTCTGGAGGTGAGCGTGAGCTGGGAAGGCTGTTCTGGCCAAGAATGGGAGCTGAGTTCTGCCTCAGTCCAAGTGTGTGAACAGTGCATCTGAAGTCAGAGAAGAGAAGGTCTGCTGAAAGGAAATGTTTGTAGGTACAGCAGGACAAGGATTGGAGCAAAGTGATCATTTAAAAAAAAGAGGAGTTGATATGCCCAGAAAATCTGAACATAACTTAGAGTAAATTCAACTAATATGTAAGAATATGGCCAATCTTGGAGATGATCTCCATGTTTTCATAATGAATGCTGCTTTATGACAGCTGCCATATGCTACCACTGGTCCTGTTTAATATAAATCATAACAAGTGTATATCCTAAAATGCATTATCGTCTTTTTATGGCCACGCAGGGCTGCTGTTCCTTCCAGTTGCAATTAATTTTTTTAATGGCTCCCCGTAGAACCTGAAAAATAATTAAAACTGATGAATGCTCTGCAGTGACAGTGAAGGGATGAGCGCCGCGTCCCCGATCTGATCAAACCCAAACACGGAGCGTTGGCACGGCCGTGTTGTGCTGTGCTCCCAGCCGCCTCCTGAGAGCAAACGGTGGCTCTGGGGAAGGTTGTGATTGAGAGCTGCCTTTGTTTTGCAGGGATGGTGCTGAGAGGATAGAATTGAAATCAGTTGAAGTAGCAATGCTTAGTTCTTAGCACAGCCTTTGAAACAAATTAACCTGACATAGGCATGATTTCAAGATGGAGGGATCTATTGATTTATTTGTTTTACTGTTCTCACCACACCTGCCTTTGGGATTATATATATTCCACATAGTAAGACTGGCTGGACTACTTCAGGCAAACCTTGCTGGCCAGGGCTGCCCCATGCCTGGTTAACTGTCTTAAGCATGATATCGTCCCTTCTGTGCCTTATTTTGATTCATTTCTGATATGAGTTTTGGCTGTTTAACTTAACTTGCTCTGCAACGAAAAGCGTAGGAAATGGCTTTTTCCATTCTGAAGATATTAGAGTTTAAATAATTTAAAAATATGTGCACAAAAAAGTCATTGAAGTCAATGCTATGATGCCTCTAGGTGGCCAGGTTGGTCTGTACTCCTTATTTAAGCAACAACAACAAACTAAAAAAACCCACACTGATAACCCTCAAGTTAACATTTTCTGCACTAGTTTTACAGTGGGCCTCTATCCTGTACAGTTATACAGTATCGTGAGCTAAAGTGAACCAAATCTAAACTGTTGTGGCATATAAAACCAGCAAACAAAGGAAGGCAGCTTTTTTCCCTAACCCCCTGAGATTTATTCTGACAGTTTGCAACTAGATGAAATGGATAATGGAAGTCCCTTGTCACAATAACTCAGTTTAAATGTATTGTCAGATTAATAGACTCAGTTATCCACTCTTCCAAGGAGAAAAACGACTTTTGGTTTCAAATCATGCCCTCTCTCGTAGCATCCAATCAAATTAACTGAGCAGTCCAAATTTAGACTCCCAGCAGAAGCCAGGCTCTTTAGGCGTTGTGCCATAAAAATTAGTTTATTTCTGCTTTTAATGCTGGCCAAATGACTTCCATTAGCCACAGCAACACCTCTTGGTGGCCATGCAGCTGGTAACCTCATCTCATGGAGCCGTGCAGCGTCCCCACACCTCCTGTCCTTCCCATCAGCTCTATGGATGCCTGAGCTCTGACTGAACTGCTGCTTAATCAGGGGATAAAAGCTGCTCTTACAGGGCTGTAGGTCTGTATTTTCAGCTGCCTTCAAGTGATGTGGGGGAGCAGCGCAGTACAGCTGGTGGGAGGTTGGCTCGTGGAGCTGCTGTGGATGCCTTAAGGCGTTCTGTAGGATTTACCATGGCCAGTTCCCAAAAATGCCTACACATGGCTCTCCTTGTCACAGAATCATGAAGGGGGGAAAAGACCTCTAAGATCGAGTCCAACTGTCCTTCTGATCCAAGGGAGGATGTACCGTGTCTCATCCCTTCCCCAAATAACCCCATGCAATAATTTCCCCTTCTATCCAAGGCAGCTGATTTGCTCTATGCTGCACCAGGTAGGCAATGAGGGCAGCCCCCTGTGGGCTGCAGCCACAGCAGTGTGCTCTCCCTGCCCTCAGAGCTGCAGCAGGTTGGTTAGGGTTTGGGGTGAACATATTCTATTCTGCATGCTGGCAGGAAATAAGTCAGAATTT
Organism: Lagopus leucura; assembly: GCF_019238085.1. Lineage (NCBI taxonomy): Eukaryota > Metazoa > Chordata > Aves > Galliformes > Phasianidae > Lagopus > Lagopus leucura. The sequence goes on along the minus strand of NW_024962279.1, from coordinate 6,479,682 downwards.
TCAGCCCATCGCATGTGGTGTGTGTGGGAAGCAGTGCCATTTATCAGTGCGTCTGCAATGAATTCTCCTGGTTTACATCTGGAGAGAGGCAAATTGTTGGCTTTAATAGCTGCAAGCTCCTCTGATCTGCAGTCGCTGTCTGGGGGATCTTTTGATCTGACAAAGCGTTTGCGGAGCGCTGCACGGCTCCTTCGTCAGCATCTCGGGAGGAATCCTGCTGTCAGGCTGCAGACAAAGGACAAGTGAATGGGCAATTTTGAAGTCTAAACCTCTTGGAGCTGGAGATGCTCTTAGGCAGCAGTTTACCTGCCATTGCCTCTGGCTCTGCTCGCTGCCTCTTGTGAGTTAGTGCAATAGCTCACATTTCCTCTGCAGACAGTCACCAAGTTTACTTGCTAGAATCTCATCCTGTTCTCTTAATTAGGCATTTTCATGCAATGAACCATATGGAAGTCAATGAAAGAAGTGTTGATGTGCAGCGCGGATGGTGATTGATAAAGCTGGCAGATGGGTGGATGGATGGCTTTGAAGACTGGATTTTCAGTTAGATTTGTTTTGAAACCAAGTAAATAAGATGGATAGAACTCAGTGGCAGGGAGGATGTGCAGCAGGGCTCCTTCCCTGCACTGTCAACATTGTTCAGGTCAATGGCCCCCTTGAAAACAGCTTACATTTTTCAACTGTGTGGAATCCTTTGGGTTGGAAGGGACATCTAAGCCCACTCAGTTTCAACCCCTGTAGTGGGCAGGACATCTCCCACAGATCATGCTATCTAGGGCCCCATCTGTGGCCTTGGGCATCTCCAGGGATGTGGCACCCACAGCTCTGGGCAGCAGTGCCATGGTCTCGCTGCTCTCTGAGCCAATGTAAAATGTCACTGTTCATTTCCCGTTGTGTTTTCTTTTTCTTCATTTCCCATATCTCTTCTTTTTCTGCTTCTTCCAGAACTTGCATCTTCCATTTCATCTCTTCTTTGCACATCTCCATTGTCTTCCCATTTTCCCCAGAACGCAGATAATAATCTCTCACTATTTGGGACTTTTCCCAATGGAGTGACAGAGTTGTCATTGTGACAACTGTGGTCTGCGGTCTGAATTCCTGCATGCAATTCTGTACAGATTGATTTAGGAAAGCAACTAAAGGGCATGCATTCAAAAACAGATTTGAGTGCTGTTCCATGCAGAGCTTCTAGTAGTCCTTCTCTGTTCTGTCATTCTGCAAAACTTCCCCAAGAATCAGTAATTCCCAGCAATACCTGGAAGCTTTCCCTATGTAGCTGCTTGAGAACTGAGCATCGTGGCACAGACAGTGACGGCAACATTCGTGTGACCCTTTCCTGGCTGGCAAAACTGCTGAGCACAGCATAACCACAAGGCATGCTGGTTTTTACTTTAAACAGTAGCCATGAAATAGAGGAGAAAAGCCCAATGAAGCTAAAGCTCCTGTCCTTTTATTTTTGCTCTTAACATGTAAAAATAATAGAAGCACCCGCTGCCTGCTGGGCTCGTTAAATTAGTCTTTTTATTTTCATAAATCACTCTGGTAGAATCTGAATTATTTACTCAGCAAACTCGAGGCTGCGTTGATCTCCCCTCTCATTGCTCGGAGCCCATTTCTGCATTGGTTTTGGAGCAGTTTCCCTCCTGCCTTGTGTTGGGGCCACCTGGGCAGGTCCCACCCCAGCGGCTGTGGGGTGGCTGCAAACTTCAAAAGCTGCCCGGAATGCCGGCCCTGTGCAGCCTCTGCTGCCACTAAATTATGCATCAGCACACAGCAGATCAAACACCTCCATATCATGAGCTTGTGGGTCTTTGGCAAAGCAATAAGAACCTCAGCATTCCTTCCTCAGTAATACGTGGGGCGGTTGCTCTGCGCGCTGGAGAGTGATGGTGTCGGGGCGTGGGGGTGTGCGTGTAATTTTCTTAAGCGAAGCACTTCAATCAAAGCTTCATTCTACTGTAAACCCAATTAGCTTCAGTCTCTGCCAAGTCAGCTCAGCTGTCTGCAGGAATGTATGTACAGCTATGAATAATTGCTACACCCGGTTTTCTTTCCATCTAAGAAACGCCACGAGGCTTTTGCTACCACCAGGTAAACCTTCTGCACACGTCTCTGAGGTTCCAGATGAAGACATCTGCTCCGAAATGATAAACTTGTTTGAATAGAGCTCTGTGTGTGCAGAGACTCAATAAGAAGCGTGCCCTTTCTTTGCCTTGGAGCAGAAGGTCACTGAACCCAGATCCTGCACTCCTCAGAGCCATCAGGGCGCTGCCATTAGCTGTGCGGGAGCAGGGAGGAGCACTTCCATGGCATCATGACATGCTGCTGCACAACGAGCCTGTTACTGCAGGAAAAACACCAGCAGGGTGTCCTCCTTGTCATGCAAGAGGAAAAGGTAGGAAATGAAATGCTGCTACGTGAGGAAAATGGGTCACCTACTTTGTGTGAGGAAGCACACAGGATGCTCGCAGTGTGTTTCAGTGTGCAGTGCCTGGTTTGGAGCAGCTGGGATGTGGTTCTGCAGTTAGGATGATGCTGTGTGTGATCACCAGGCTTGTCAGTGGCCCTGCCTGGCAGTGGGATGGCAGGGAGCTGCTTCCAGGGCTTCTCTCTTCACTGAGATGGGCACCATGGATCCTCTAGCTTTGGCCAGCTGGCAAATAGAGGACTATCATGGTTTTATGATTTTTTGATGTCGGCATTCCACATCATAACATCATGTGGTGCGCTGGGAGGTAAAGCGTTAGTGCTCCAGTTCTGTGGACTGTTGATATTTCTGGGTTCCTGGTTGGACAAGGATGTATTTTCTAAGATGAACTGTGTTGATGTGTTCATCTGGCTTAAACAAGTCACACCTCACCTACCTGCACTGGGTTCTACCTTAAATATTTACTCGCCTTTCCCCCATGCAAGTGCAATGTCCCCATTCTTCCCTCTCCATCCGTATATAAAGTTTGCTGGGGGTGGTGAATCACCTGCCTAACTCCAGCCTGGATTCCCCTTCTCATTTTTGAAATTGGATCATGATTTCTTTTAGCATCCCTTGAGGACAGTCGTATTCCAATGACACTTTGAAGACTCTACGATTGTTTTCTTGCAAGGCATTTTATTTTACTTTTTATTTTCCTTCAAGCCCAAGGTTCAGAAAGCAGCACTATGCTCTGTGCTGCCTATTGGCTATCAGCTGTACAACAAAGCTTTGGTGCTTCAGGGAAAAGGTGAGATGCTCTGCAAGACTTGAAAACGTCCCAATTTTTATTCCTGAAGAGTTAAATGACGTGGATTTACACTGACACGCACATATAGGCAGCTTTTTTCCCCCCCAGATATAGTGTTATATGAAGCAGCATGACATTATTTCATTTGTCTTTTTTTAATACCCACCAAAGTAATATGTTTGCACGAAGATCGAAAGAATTAGATATGAAAATATTTGCAGTGCTACAGGGGAGGATGTGATTGCAACTGATTTTACTTCAGCAGGTACAGAAGTGAGAGCCTGGTGTGACACCTATGAACAGAGCTGCACAAAGCAGGAGTGGCAGTGTGGTTCCACAGCAGAATTCAGTGCCATGCTGCTCCTCACAGCTCCAGCTTCCCTTCTCCTGGCTGAGTGACGATGTGTCTGCTGTTCTCTGTACACAGTCATCTGTCAACAGCCGCTTTCTCAATTACTCCTGGTGTGTGTGTGGGGGTGGCGTGGAGGAGCAGATGATCCCTGATAATAGTACATTATCAACAGGGGGAGGTTTCATTTTCTCTAAATAGAAACCGTGTCTGAATAGTTGCAAGTCTCCCAGACACTGTGAAATCTGGAGGGGAATTCAAGCCTTCATATTTTTTTTCTGTGGGATTGTCTAAAAGCATGTGTACATCTCATTTCTTCTGAAAAATGCAGTATGTGCTGCTGCTGTAGTGTTGTCTGCATGCGAACTCAGATACACTGGGCCCAAGAAAGGAAGACCCATGTGGTCCTCCAGCGAGTCCAAAAGTATCCAAATAGTGCAGAATCCCAGACAGCGTGCAGAAACAGGGGACAGCCCTCAAACAAAAGCCATGGGAGGCGTTTCAGTTGATGGAGGACATGTTCCAGGCAGCTCTTACTCAGTGGTTGTTACAAGTTAGGCTTTGGTAATGGCATCCCAGTAGAGGCAATTTATCCAGAAAGAGACTGGAGATGTATTAAGCTTGATTGTTGCTGTGTCTTGAAAAGTGTCATTACATGAGGGGTTTTCTGCTTGGTGTAGATGCAAGTTGTTTTTGCTGGAAGAGGAGGAGTGTCAGCGAGTGTCAGCCTTCCTAAGCCATCCATAGAGAGTGACAAAGATTGTTAGACAGCAGTGTGGGGTGAGGCAGGAGAGTGGCCATACTTCTTACCTGCTTCGTTAGTAACACTGGTACACTCATTACCCAAGGACATTATCACAGATTGTAGTTTGTCCTGGGTGATTGTGCCGTTGACTAAAATGTCAATGACAGTGCAGAAGGGTGGGAGGTTAGGGACAATTTCAGAGGCTGCTAATGAACTATGGACTTGCTCAGTTGACAGTCTTCCGAGAAAAGAAAAACAAAGATTTTGTCTTTTTCAGTCTTTATACTTCCAGCAATGTTGTTGTTATCAATTGGACGCAAGAGAAGTTTTACTCCCGTTTATTTTAATTTCTGGATGGTGGTGGAGCCTCTGTCTGCAAACTGCATCCGTGGCCAAGGGGAGGTGCTGTTCAGAGCTGCAGGAATCGCTGTGCAGAGGCAGTGCTCACCTGGGGGTGGCCCTGCTCTGGAAAGCCCAAGAGCAAAGCTCTGTCTTGCTGAGCATTTGCTTGAAGCCTTTCACTTATTTCCTGCTTTCATGTCACTGTTTAGGATGCGGGCCCGGCACTCAGCTCTTACAGCCCTATGCTTAGAGCTGAGCTCAAGCTGAGCTTTGTGATACCTGTGCTGAAAGGAGATGGGAAGCAGTGTGATGCACATGGCAGCAGAAATCAGTGCACTTATCTCAGTGTTTGTAACTGGAGGGCTCTGCAACGGGAGCTATTTTAGAAGAATACATATATGTGTGTGTGTATGTATGTATATATATATCTCTTGCTTTAAGTGCAATTATGGTGATTCAGCTGAAGGTTTCGTATGAGCTCATTACAGCATGGCAGGTGCAACTGATCCTCCCAGCGAAGCACTGCAGTCCGCTAAATGTGGAGAGGCTGCAGAGCTGCGTGTCGGAGCTGGAGTATTCTGGGATGGGGGAGCAGATGGGCTCCCCTAAGGAATCCCAGGAACTCCCACAGACGGATTTAGCACCACAATATATAGAATATTTTTGTTACTAGTCCAATGAAGGGCAGTGTTCTCATGCAGGGGAAGTGCAACACATGCAGTCAGACATTAGTGTAGAGGAGTTCTGGCAACTGGTTTGAAAACTGTAGCCCTAAGTGTGGATTTTTCAGTTCATTTGAAAGTTTAAGCATGTGCTGCAGTTTCTGTATTCACTGCAAATGCTATGGAGGGACTGTGCAGGATGCAAAGCCTCTGCATGCATCTTCAGGCTTTGTCTGCAACACCCACAGTACTCCTGTGAGACACAGCTTAAAAATGTTGCATCCTATAAATGGAAATATTGTGAGAATGTGTGAGTCCCTGGGACTGCACCTGTCATACCAGTAGATTGGATGGGGCATTGAGTGGTGCAAGCCTGCCCTCCCAGCTGTGCCATCCCCAAGCCCTGCAGGGACGGAGGGATGGAGATGGGACAGCTGAGTTCAGCAGCTCTGCTTCCTGCTTAGAGCCAATTAATTGTGTGAATCCTATTTGTAGCTCATGTTCCTCCTTATATAATCCTCATTTGTTTCAAATGAGCAGAGAGTGTGCCCCTGAGATTCTAAACATACTTTGTTATTAAAGTTTAACCAGAAATTGTTACCTGCAGGAGCTAAACTTAGCCTAATGTAAAGTCAGCTAAAGAGGTGCTGTTACATCTCCTACCAGGTGTTAAGTAACACAGCGCCTTAAAGAGGGGCTGGGAAGGTGGCTGTGAAGTACTATGAACGTCAGTGGTAATGATCTATTCTATTTATTTCTGCAATAAGCAGAATCAGATTAAAACCCCAAACGCAGCAGTTAATTGGGTGATTGCACAGCAACTGGCACTTGGTTTTGTTCTCTGCTCCCCACGATATGTGGGATATTGGGCCCATCTGTGAGCTTTGCCATTCCTCTCGCAGATTTGCAGTTCATCTTGCAAGGATATTCCCATGCACCCTGAAACACGAGATTGGTTAAGGTGCTGAGGATGTTAATGAGCCAAAGTGAATAATGCTGGGCTCTTCTAATAGGTACGTTGCTAGAGAGTGCAAGCACAGAAGGGCAGCCGTCCCTTTGCAGCTCAGGAGCAGCGACTTTCATCATCGCTGTGGTGTGCCCCTCTGAAATCAATGAAAGCCAATCCTGCCTCGGTGTGATAGATTGCTTGGAGATCTCGGTGGGATTTTTCTCCAAAATGTGATGTGAATTGGATATGGTGTTACAAATTACAACAGCCCTGGCCTCAGCAGGTGCTCATGTCCTTGTGTATTTCTGTGGCACCGTGGGAGCAATAGGAAGGGGTGATGGAGATGAGAAGGAAGGCTCTGTGGCGGTGTTTGGAGCAGGGCTGGGCTGGGGGGACCTGAGTGAGGTCTGGGAAGGAGCTTTGTTTGGGAGGTTTTGGGGATCTGCCTTAGCAAGGCACTGCCCATTCTGCCTCTGGTCCTAAAGCTGGCTGGACGTGCACAGTTGCAAACTCCCTGCCACCACGAGCACAAATTGCTAAGGTGACTTGAATTGCAGGAGTATACTGGGAGACTTTTACATTTTAGGAGATGTACTTTTCCTCTAAGGTATACCAGGATATTTGTCAGTTCCTCTCCATTAGAAAGCGAACAGATTCAGAGGGAAAGATGAAAAGCGAAAAACCCACAAAGATCAGATGAGAGGATGGAAATTACTGCTCAGGTAACCCAGCTACCTCCATGCTGTCACCATGGAGATCTCCCCATCCCTGCTCCGTGCATGCAAAGTGCTGAGAAACACTGCTTTCAATAATTGGCATCATATTTCTCCGGGTATATTAAGCTTGCCTTGGAATAAGGCTCATCGGGCTCCAAATGATTTTGGATAACCAGCTGTAATAGATCGGATCAGATGGCTCAGCACTGTGGTTTCTGATGATGCGCTGTGTTTCCATGCACAGTGTGAGCACAGCTGGGGGGCACTGTGGGGCTGCTGGGTGGGCAGGGGTACAACGAGCCGCTGCTCCTCTCTCTGCATTCTGTGTGGATTTCTGTGCTCTGATCTGGATTTTCCTGGATTTCAGACTGCAGAAAGAAAAAATACCATTGCAGTGCTGCTCAGCAGGCTGCTGCAGAACCAGCTGGAAATCTTATTGTGTTGTTTTTGTAGGTCAGTACATATGGGCTCAAACAAATATTTTGCACGAGGCAGGAGATTAAGGTGTTCAGATTGCTGCTCTGATCTGCCTTCGGTGCCCCATGTGGCTGCCATGGGTGAACCCAGCTGTGTGCTCCCCACTGCCCTGCTTACTGCAGCTCGGGGTCACAGCAGAACGCTGTCATTTTTCAGGTTGTGTCTTTTAAATGAATGGCACCGTTTGTGTTTTATGCTCTTGTATCCCTAAAACAATTTAGTCTGGTGATTATTAGCAGTCTCATTAAGAACAGTTTAGCTAAAAATCGAGACGCAGAGACTTCATCAAAGCCACACAAATCCAGATAATGCTCAGTTTCTAATTCGACTTCTATGCTTAGGAATAAATCCGCAGAGCATCAATTACTGTATCTGCTGTAAAGCAATTACGGCCGGCCTCCCTGCTCCGCTTTACATTTAGCTTAATAATTACTTTCACTTTAAACTATGAGCTACGGATTTCACCGTGCCTCCAGAACGACACAAAGCAGACGCCAACCAAAAGAAAACAACACCCACAAAAGCAGGAGTTGCTTTCTTTTGTGATCAGGTTGATCAGACTGACGTATCATCAAGCGCAGCAGGTGGGCAGATTAACTAGTGCCAATTCCTAGCGGTCATTACCGCAAGGAAATGTAATCTGCAGAGCTCACGAGGATTGCGGTCACACGCTGGCGAGGCTCATTTCTGAGAGAGCAAAAGCAGCACAACTTTAAGTGCTGGGACCCAGTGCGACTCAGAACGATGTCGACCTGCTGGCCATGCACAATAGCTGGGATCTTGTGTTTAATTGGAAACTAGATTCTTATTGATCACGGCCTCTTAACGACTGCATCTGGAATTCACGCCTGTTCTCGGTTGTGTTTGAGGGAATGCAGTCTGAGTTGAACTCACTCACAGGTATTTTTGCAGCCTCTGTGCTTTGTCCCTGCAGGGTCTCTGTTAGTGCACAGCACTAATGGAGTCATCTCTCATATTTGGATCAATTCAGAGGAATTCTGCTGAAATGTAACAAGTGATGCTGGTTTTATATGAAAAGAAAACGTGACAATGGTGGCTGAGACCCAAAGTGAGGCAGAACTGAAGTTCTGATAGAGATTAAAAAAAAAAAAAAAAAAATCAAAATAAATTCCTGCATTCAAATTCAGGGTCTGAGGTTCCATCATGTGGGCATCTGCCATTATGTCTCAACTTGAGGTTAAGAAGGATGGACAGGAGCTTTGTGTCCAACAGAACTCCAGGGAGGAGTGAGAAAGAGGATGTTACCAGCACAGATAACCAAATTAACCAGGGAACTAACAGGCAAGTTACTACATCAATATGCACAGTAATAAATGGCAATGAATCACTGGAGGTCTGGTGCTTTAATGATGCTGTTATAAAAATGATGGCCCTGAACTCCTTCAGTCCACATATACTGAATGTTGGCTGATGCTTATCAGTTTATATGCAAGAAAATTTACAGCATGCAACGTAAATGAAACAGTCCTTGGACAAGAAGAAATGGATTGCAGGTGCAAACAAGCATGAAATGAAAATCTACTAATGAGTTTCCATTAGCAGCTAAATATATAATCGAATAATTTTAGCCAATGCAGAGCAATGAAAAAATCAATTTATTCATCATAAGTACTACTATATAGATTGATATGGATTCATGCTCTTGTATATCTAAAACTGGTTTTGTTAAGTGAAACTTGAGCTTTGGATTCAATTAAAACAGCTAAGAGCAGCAGAATACGAGCTGGCTTTTACTGAATATGAATGTAAACTATTTTCTTTGGAAACCCTGAATAACTCGTGACTCATTCTACCTTATGTTAATACAGAGTGTTTCTATATGAAAGCTGCAGACTAAAATATTTCAGAATGATGAACTAACATTGGCAAACCTGAATTTACGTACAGATGTTCATGAATGTAAGCAATAGTATCCTCAATTTTCTTATTTTTGCCTTAGGTAACAACTAACCTGACTGTTGTCAGCTTAGACTGTAACAACTATGGGAAATATTGCTCTATTGCAGCTCACACACAGACAAACTGGGTTTCCAGGCATTGGAAGTGCTCACGAGGACCCTTTTTGTTCCTCATCTGTAGCAGAAGACGCACTAGTAGAGAGATGCCAATTTAGTGAGGTGTGTGAGAACGGCGAAATGTTCGCATTTTGAAATGTTAAAAAGCCCTCAGGGCCTTTTTATTTCCTCCCTGGAAGAGGAATTTAAAATGGGGTAGACTTGGAGATTGGCATTAATGTCAACATTTTAAGGCTCACTAGTTTATGAATCAAAATATGCGTATTATTTCCTAAACTTGAAGTCAAAGGAAACAATAGTAATAGAGAAGGAGCAAACCAAAAGCTTTTACCAAGGTTTTGGATGAGATAACTAGTTTTGGTGAGTTGTTATTATTAGGTTTCAAGAACAGCATCCCTGATTGATGTGATGGGGATCTCCGATCAGAAACAGCTGTCCACTTGGGACAGGTTGTAGTGGACGTTATTTCTCAGTGGATCTTACAAATGGAATTCAAAATTTATACAAAATGCATCAGCTGAAAAACAAATGAACTCGCTTGGGCTTATAATACTTCTAGAGAAGCTTTCAACAAATGCATGCATGTAGATCTCATTTTAGCATGACAATATATCCCATGTAACCATCCCTTTGAATATATCCCATCAAGCTTCAGCAAAAACTCTGGATGGAAACATGCAGACATTGCATGCAGACATTGCACGAGTGGAGGAGGTTGGTGCACCTCGAGCTGATGGCTGTGTCCATGCCTGCTGCTCAGCCATCAGCTCGCAGCACCTCGCTGAGTCCAACGGGCTGCAACCTGAACTCACAGAGCACTTTGCATTTGATGGGCTCCCTAAAAGATTTACCAGTTTGTCAAACTGCAATATCATCCACTCGCTGCTGAAGGCAGCTTCATTTGTGCACAAGGCACAGAGCTCTGTGAGCAGCAGTTCAGCACTGGGTGATGAGTAACGTGCTGGGGAGAGTCTGAAGGGGAACCTGGGCAGGTGCAACGTGGTGATCTGACCTGACATGATGTGGGAAGGCTGTGGGGGTTCTTGTAATCTGATTTCTGAAAAATACAACATGGCATCTCTCGTGTATTCCATATTTCAGGTGCGGGTTTCTTCTGAAAGCAGATCCTTTAGCTTTAGGCACCTGTCAGATCCGAGGGCTGTAAGGCAGCAGGAGAAAAATCTTTTCACCCTTTACAAAAAAAAAAAAAAAAAAAAAAAAAAGGCATGGGAAGTGAGTAGCTGCTCCATTTCTAGTACTAGGAAACTTATTGCCTGTATCCTTTATTACAGCACTGCCTCAGAATACAGCTTCATCAGGAGATGCCAATGGTGTGAGAACATGGAGCTGCAGTGGGTGCAATGCTGTGGGGCTACACTGTGACTCCATCATCGTCCCCACCCTCCATCACCACAGCAGTTTCCTTTGCCTGCCCACAGATGCACACATCTGGCTGTAAAGGTAATTTTCAAATCCATGGAGAATGCTGTTTGCCCAGGGGATTTCCTTCTGAGTTGCTGTAACTTTGTGCTGCATGAATGCCTGATAGCAAACCATTGAGAAAGTTGTCTTTGTTATGGCCCTTACCAGTCATTGTTGTAGCAAGGATGGATTCTGGGGAGGTGGGGATGGTACTTAAGAGCTGCTGATTGTCTCTTTTGCCTCTATGCTGGGCCATTTCAGCACATCGGATACAGGCATCTGCCATTTGATGAAAGCTGAGCATTCAGTGATAGTACAAAAATTGAACTGGATTCCAGAGATGCTTATTCTAGCTTCTCCTCTGCTTACAATGGCATATCCAAATGCCACAGGTCTCAAAATGAGTTTCTCCCCAACATCTCATTGTCCAAGCTGAGTTAAGGGCTGACAACCAAGAGGCCAGGAACCAGAAGACTCTGTATTGTGGTTCCTAACTGAGTTTGGTTACAGCATTGGAAATGTCCATACAGCATATCCAGCTCCACTCTGAAGTGCCAGATAAAGAATATCCCATCTTCCTCCAAAACTTCAAATGCGAAACAAAGTTTTTGCAGCCCTTTGCAGCCACTGCCATAACCTTGTGTATCAGTTGGCATCTTTTACCTCTCACTGGTCGGAAATCTCACGTTTCCATTGCCCTGGATCACCAGGTGCATTTATCAAACATGACAAATACCTCCAAAGCACTAACTCACTCCTCTTGATCTCAATGGGTTACATAATCATTGTCATATTGACAAAAAATTTAAAAATATCTGTGTTGCAAACTCAAATACTTCAGCTTTCTAGCAGGGCTGGGAAGCTACAGAAGGAAAACTGAATCCTAAATTAAATTTTAGAGTTTTTCAGTTTCTCAGAAATTTGATAAACATGCACTTTTGGGAGGATTTTGAATCTGTGTGTGGGGGGAAGGTGGTTCTTGTAGATACTGACAGGAATGTTTCATGGACCAAAAGATATTTTTTTCTAAGACGTAATGCTATGTCTTCACAAGTAGGAAAATGTGGAAGTGAAAAATGACTTCTCTGCCTTCCTAGGGAGCTGCCAGTGCTGTTGCTCTGCCATGCGTAGCCCTGATCCTTCTGTGTCCCAGGATGCCCAAACCTGATGCTGGTGGCATTGCAGGAGGCTGAGGCAGCAGCTGTCCATCTCAGCTTCCAGGAGAAGACCAGAAGGCAGCCGAGCATCCCTGCCCCACTCTGACAGGAGCTTACACCTGGAAAGCGTTGGCAGGAAAGCAGTGAAGTCATTGCAGGTCAAATGCTGAGCGTGGCATAAAAAGGGAAATTTGGACTACGGACACGCGAACAAATTGCCCTAAGGATCCCATGTAACAACTGATGTGTGAGAACCACTTCTTATCTGCAGTGAGAACCAGCCCTTGCAAGGTAACTTGATAGCTTTAATTAAAAAGATTCTCACTTCTTTCTTTGGAGCTGGCCAAAGCCAGTGAAGTGGCAGTGCCTCATATAACCCCATGTCTTATGCAAGAGCACAGGCAGCAAAACGCAGAGATCCTGGCTCTGGTCACAGCACAGCTGCTTCAGCTTTTACAGAGCTGGACCCCCACAGCCACAGTATTGGAACAGATGTTTTAAAATAAGTTCCAGAAAGGATGTATGAATGTGAGTGTTTCCTCCTTGAAGTCTATCACTTAAATTTGAACGTGGTGTTTGTGCATAGGATTGTACCACGGACACCTGGGAGGTCTTTGTTCTCAGTCCACATGTGAATTTTGTATTTTTGAAGTATATTTAATGTGCACAAAACGCAGACAATGTCTCAAAACCAATGTATTTGCTGCTGTGCAATCATACAGCACTTTGTCAGATTTCTGCTGCATGCCATTCATTTTTAGGTCAGCTTGAAAAGGAGACTTGCCTGGGATTTTTCTGAGGTTTGGCCACCCAGTCCCCATTGCAGCTGAGCGTGGGATTTTGCTGCAGAAAGGTGCTGATTTTGCAAGAATGCAAAACGTGTGCTGACATCGGTGGGAGATGTGCATCTGGAGTGATTAAAGACCAAACCCAATGGAATTAGCCTGGGATCTGGTATACCTCTTTGCTGTGCAACTGCACCTTTTTAATAAGGGACAGCTTAAGGTTGCGTACCCCAGTCCTGCTGATCCAGATTTCTCTCTCAGCAGCTGCCCAGTGTGACCTTGGAGCCACGAGGGACAGACAGGAAGGCAGCTCCTCACCTTGCTGCTCCTCATGCCAGCTGCACAGGACTTTCTCGTTACTACAGTAAGTTCACTTCCATTACTGTTTTCTTCCCAAATACCATCCGATTTCCTTCTCTGATAAATCCAGTGTGGTACAAAAGCATTTATTTCCCTGACAATCTACTTTCCCGTTCTAAAAGTGCCCAAACTTGAGGCCTCTTAAAGCAACTGACAGTAAAAATTCAGCTTGGGCGAACTCATGCTGCTCAGCAAGCATACCCCAATAGTGAGAAAATGGCACAGAACCACCACAGGAGGATGCACACAGATATAAGTAAGCCGAGTTCTGTGCAGTCCTTTGCTGTCCCCAGGGTGTTAACAGCACCTGGATTCAAATACCTGAAATACTGGTCTGTGCTGAGGAGCCTCTCGGGCAGCTCTGCCTCCTTCCTGAATGCTGGCAGTGGCTCAGGAGTGGCAGATGAGGACCGTCTGTGGGCAGAGGCTGCTCCAGACCTGCTGGGATGCAATGACCTGCTTCGTCAGCAGGTTTTGTGTAGAGATCTTGTGTAGATTTTGGAAGGAGAGGGAAGACTGCTTTGTGCAGTTTAAATATTAAAAAGGACGAGAGATGGTAGAATGTAAATAACCAAGTGGCCTGATCTGCTTTCTCTGCTTGGAAGAGGTCCACAGCACAGATGCAGCTGAGTGCTTTGTGGTTTGAACGGCTTGATCCTGTGCCCTTCAGCAGCTCCAACACGGCGCTGCTAGGCTCCCACGTTGCCTCTCTCAATTTGTCCAAATGAAGGTATTTTGGAAAACAGTGCTGCTTTCCTCGAGCTGAGGAGGGGCTGAGTCCATGGAAGCACTCCTGGAGGTGGCTGTCCCCAGGGTCCTGCAGTGCCACCCAGGGGGAGCACTGATGCCATGTGTCCGACAGGGGCTGTCACGTTGAAGCCCCACACAGCCTCCCATTGCAGCATGAAATAGGAACCATTATATTTTGGTGATTTCCACAAGCAAACCTCTTAACCTCTTCCGTATCAGCAGCCATCCAACCCCACTGCAGTTTTTGGATGAAATTGTCATTAAAGTCACACTGTGTATAAATCACAGTTTTCTACAGCTGCAGTTAACAAGGCTGCCTTCACTTAGATGGCCCAAATGACACGTCTGCATTCTGGATGTGCTCAGCCCACAGCCCGCATGCTTTCCTCTCCCAGATGCAGTAAGTGTGCATTAAATTTAATGTAAATCTGTAACATTTTTTTGCATTACAATCAAATCTTGATGCTAATAAGGCAGCTATATATTTGGCATCTAACTTGCTCTGTTAAGCAAAATATTTGTTTTTAAATTTAATGATGCTGGCGGTCATTTTGTTATATGAAATGCTGATACTTATTGCTTTCATGTTTTCCATGGGACTGTGTCACTGCCATGATCCAAACCCATCAGCTGCAGAACAAAGCAGTCTGCCTTTAAATTAAACGATTTTTAAATCAAAGCCATTGACCACCCAGAGTTAAAGTTATAGTTTCAGCCCTGCGAATACTTAAGGCGTCGCTGCCTCTGTTGTGGAAGCATTTATTTCAGCATGGCAAAGTTATTTTCAGTGACTGATCCCAACTTTCTCTCTGTTGAAATTTGTCTCTCTGTTTTGCTGCTGCCAGAAGGAATCTTTCCTCCTCCATGAAGATACCCTGTCAGACATTCACTGCACATCCAAATTTGCTTTTGAAGTTTGGTGCTTAGTGGTATATGAGAGGCTGAGAAACTCAGAGAAACGGTGCATTGAGCATGAGATGCTGCATTCATGGAGAATTACACCTCTTCCAGAGAGAGCCCCGCTGCCTGGACGCACTACAGCAAAGTAAGCACTTGTCTGCTTTTATTCTTGGATGGCAATTTATGTTGTTCTGATTGGTACCTGCCCCAAGCGCGCTGGCTCTGATCCAGCGCAGTACTTGCTTTACTTTAAACCCACACGTAATGTCATTGACTGGAAAGCGGTCTTCACCTTCCCATAAATTTAATCTCCCCTTCCCGTCAACCAGTCTGAAAGTTCTCCAACGGGTTTTTAACTCATTCCAGGGGTGGGTGAGTCAGACGGGGGTGGTGAGAGCATCTATTGCATGTTCAGAGGGATGCAGGTGTCACAGGGTGTGGGCCGGGGCAGCCATGCAGCAGTGCCCTCCTTCCAGAGCTCCGTGCGAGCAGCAGTGCATGCACTGGGTCCCACTGAATGGTGCTGGTGGGCAAAATCTTGCTTTGTTGGCTATCTGCAAAGCAGGTCCCTCGAGGGCTGCCTTTGATCTCCTTGGTACTGGGAGATGTGGAACTGCATGAAAACAAAGGGTGAGAACAAACTGTAAGGTAGATAAGTAATGACTTGGGAAATAGCAAGGTGACAGAGGTTAAAGAAGCAGGATTTGCAGTGGGAGTAAAAGCCATGCATTTCTCCCATCCATCTCCCCAGTCCCCTGTGTGTGGGCTAATTCACAGCTAACTGACAGATGATGTTGCTGAATATCCCCTGTTGTTGTCAGCGCCTTGTAAAATAATGCCTTAATTCCAGGTAACCAGGCTAGGCTGACCTGAGCAGAAGGATTAGTTAACGGTCATTAAAGATCACCTCGTTGAATTCAGCCCTATAGCGAGGAGTCGGAGGGCTGTGCACTCTGTGCAGGGAGGGAGGAAGGTGCTACTGACCGGGATGACAATCTTTGTGCCTCAGTAGCAGCAAAGCACTCGAGACATGGGATGGTTTGCTACCTCACTTGCAAAAATCCTGGGCAGCAGGGAGAACACAACTGAAAGGGCAGGTCCTACATCTCAGTGCTTCCACAGGGCTGAGAGCCTTTGCCTCCTTGCACAGCCCACACGTGCAGCGCTCTGAGGCAGAGGAAATTACAGGCTGGAAAATGCTCACCCTCTAGCAGGGGTAATTAGGAACAATGGGCTTAGAAAGGAGGAAAAACAACTTGTGGAAAAGTACCGGCACTCTGAAGGTGCTGCTGTCCGTGATTCCCAGCTGTTGCCTGCTTTGTGTGCAATCCGCTGCTGCAGCAGAACCCTTGGTTTGGCTTCTACAGGGAGGGACCATCCACCTGAAGGAGCAAATGATGATGGAGTTGTGTTTCTCTGTAGTGTCCAGTAGAAAAGAAGAGGAAGGAGATGACCTTTTTCCCTTCAAAAATAAGTCCCAGGAGCTCATTAATTGAAATAACTTAATGAACAGCTAAAGTTCACCTAACAGAATGGGATAAATAATTTGCAGCTTAGTGGAAATGATTAATTGATGGAGATAAAATGCGTCAGATCGTTTTGAACAAAAAGTGAAGGAACTGATCAGGAAAAAAAACAGCACATTTGAGGGCTGTTCCCGACTTTCAAAATGATGGTTTTCTTTTACAGCCAGCTAAAAGATACACTCTTACATGCTGGAAAAGATTGCGTGAACTGATGGGGTAGGGCAAGAGCTACAAAGTCGTCTTGAAGTAAGTTCTCCAAATGTTTAGCTGGTTAAACTTTGTTTTGGGGCTGGATGAACCCCAACCAGTATTGTTAATGCTTCTCTCCTTTTGTGTTTTGGCTACGAAGAGAAAAATAATTTCTCATGGTTCTGTAGCAATGATGGGCCTGGTCCCATCTGCAACAGCAGCTCAGAATTTACAGCCAACTTAACTGGCTCTATAGTGTTTAGGTTCAATAAAAAGATAAAGCTCTCATGAGCTTTTTTTTGTTATCCTACTCCGGTTTTTGAAGCCTAGAAGGCACATAAAATGCAATTCTCAGCAGAAGGACGGTAATTGGGAGAAAAGGTAATAGATGGTCCGCATTACTCTTTGAAGTTCCCATTGATCTGTGTTGCTGAGACTATTTTTCCAATTCATAACTCAGAAACGTGAAGAAATTGTCACTTTATTCTCTGGGTAAATGTGATTCACCTCCTCAGAAAATGGGCTCAGAGCTCTGAGCAGCCTTTGTTCAGGTTTTTCTTGGGAGGGGGTTTAAAATGGGGGCAGAATTACAACTTCAGTTGTAATATTTTCTTGAACGCAAATTTTCCTGACGTTAACCAAAACAACAGTGGTTTTGAGATTTCCTTTTAATGTCTGAAATCCGTGTGAGAAGACTGGGTACATCCCTGAAGGAAGGGCTTTGCAGCCAGTCCCATGCTGAGAGCTGGTGTTAATTAGGAGGTGATTATCCCACCTCCTTACGTTGAAAAATGAAACCTTTCACAAGCGTGGAAAAAACCATCTGTCCAAATGATGCTTAAGAAAGAGGGCTTTTGATGCTCACAAGAGTTGAACCTACGTGCAATGAGTTGATAGCAAATTTAGTAGGAGGAACGGTTGTGTCCCTAATTGATGTGGCTAGGCTGGCAAACTTGCCCAAAGCCAAAATGACCCCGTGTTTTAGGTGCAGGTTGTGCCAAAGCAGGCATTTCTCTGCATTGTCATGTCTGCTAGGTCTTAATTTCTTTGCGTTTCTGCATCTCCAATGAGAAGTAATAAATAAATAAGACCTTTCCCTGATGGGAGTTTCCAAAGAGAAACTTCTTAAGACTTGTTCATGCCAGTGCTGGGGCCCTCTGAGGTAGAAGGGAAACCTGGAGATGGGGGAGGGCTGCTGACTTAGAAACAGCTCTGATGGACAAAAGAAAGCTGCAGCTATGAGGAGTTCTCACATCCTGCTGCCTTGCCCTTGTCCAAAATCACAAAGCAAAGGCTGCTCCCCATGCTTGCTGCCAGAGGTTAGAACAACCCAGCAGGGGAGACAGGTACTCAATCCTCACTATGTTTTAATAGGAAAGAGAAGGAAAATTTATGGTCAGGAGTAAGAAAATTACGGCGATCCAAAAATTCAGAGCTTAAAGTGAAAAGAAAACCGACAATATTTGTGATGTTGTGAATGAAAATGAATATTGTCAAGGACTCTGAAAAAACGTTTAGAGCTGTGGTCTGGGATCTGCATGTGAAGTAATTGCAAGCAGCTTTTGATTTAGCAGTTTAGTTGATTTAGCGTTTGTTAATTAGGTTCTAAGACAGCCATCATGGCTGATGCTAATGAAAGGACCTGTATCCCCCCACCAAGAAACCATCGTGGTTCACAAACAGTGTCCATCCCACGTGGGGCTGCTGGGGCTCTGCAGATGGAACGGCGCCTTCCCATCTTTTTTCCTGGATTCAGAAAAAGGCACAAAATGGTGATTTCGTATGCGCTGGCACATGCAGTGATGAGTTCTACCAACCTGTCTCCAAGAGGCAGGTTTTTTAAGACTCATGCATTCATAATGCGTCGCCCTGCGTCTGCCCTGTGACATATCCCTGCTTTACATTCCCTTTGTGCCAAACGCACCGGTTCCCACTCAGGGACTGACTCATAATTCTTTATAACTGCCTTTCAGATGTTTTTGGCATCTAGTTTTGCCCGCATATCTGCTCTTCTTCTGTCTTTGGGGATGTGATCAATTCCTTCCTCAGTCAAACCCTTCAGAACAGCCAGGAGACCTGGGGACGAGCTGTGCTCATGGTGTAAGAGCGCAGCACAGTGCAAATGAAAACCTACTTGAACACAATTAAATCTATACAGCAAGCAGGTATTTAGATTTGCTGGCAGTTTATCTCTACCTGTGAGCTGTATCATTGTTTCTTTCATCTATTTTTAGAGAAACATCTACTTTGGTTTGTAGACGTCCTGGGATCCAGCAGTCAGGAAAGGCAGGGAGAGGGATGATGTGGTATTTCGCTGAGCTTTTGGGCTGCCTTGCAGTCCCCAAGCAAGAATCCAAGTGGATTTCATGTAAATATTTAAAGGAGAAGTCTGACCCTCCCTGTGCAATGCTGTGCTGTGAAGGTAAAGATTGGCAGCAATCTTCAAATATTTAGATATGTCAACTCGACGAATGCAGCTCAAATGCTCGCTCCCATCCTGGAGGTACTGTTCTTTTTTGTAATTGCCATGTGACAGTTCAATGACATACGACATTGAGGTGTATTTCTGAGAGATCCTGGCTAAATTTATCAGTGGAAACATTGGATGAAAGCATGCCAGGATGGGCTCAGGAATGACAAGGGGCTATCAGCAGGGGGCAGGGTGTTACTAATGTGTATTAATTTATCTTCTCTCGTGCTGACATTGTTCTATAGTTTGCTGTGTAGTGGCAAAGACCTAAGCCCTTTTCTGCCCATGGTGGACAATGATGTAAGTATTACTGGCTGGAGTCATCTCTCTGAACTGAGTGATCTGCATGGTGTGTGTTTGTTCTTACATTGCAGCAATAGGAAGGCAGTTGCCCATGTGTTTTCACAGGGCTGGCATCACTCACTGGGTGTGCAGCAAGGTGCAAGACACCAGGAGAAAATGGGGTGGGTATTTCTTCCTCATCTCCTTGGGCCCATGCTGCAGTACTGATGGGTAAACACTGCTTGTGAGCCTGTCTTGTTTTTCATTCGAGTCAGTGAGAAATTAATGCTTTTTAACTCAAGCCTGGAGTATTGCTCTGCATTTCCTGTGCTGTCCTGCACCTCCTGTCCTCCTTTTCCCATGCCTACCATGGGCATGGATCCATAGGAGAAGGAAGTCCTTTGGCTCACTGCAGCCACTAAGCATCACAGCTCTGCTTCTAAGGTTGGTATGTGTGCATTTTACTTTACCCAATCTGATCCTTGCTAGGGCTCTGGTTTCTCTAGATTCTGCACCCAAAATAGGCATCACTATGGGTTTAAATGCTAGGAAACAGAATGGCTGGCTGGTGGAATGGGATGTCCTGGCCAACTTTACCTTACAGTCCCATTGAATTGTATAAGAAAAGTGAAGCTCATGCTGCTATTTGCGTTGGTGCTGCAGGGGAGCCAGCAGGCAGTGGGGATGGCTCCATGCTGGCACTGATCAGCACTCAGGGAACATGCACAGCACAAAATCCATCTGGAGCCACGCATATTCTTATAGGTTACCACAAGTTTGTATTGATTAGGGCGACGGAATCATTTTGTTTTGTGCTGAACCACCCGGCATCTAGAATTGAGACCTGCCAGGCACTGAGTGAGTTAGCAGAGCAAATTGGAAAGAGCAGGGCTATAAATTGCAAGGGAATTCACTCTGTGGTTAACACTTGTGCGTGCTGTGAGAAACAGGGCTGTACACAAACCGCCCTTCCATACAGTCAGTTTGCTGACAAAGTACCCTGCTGAACCCTCACACCTTACTTACAGTATTTCTTAAAGTAGACGTAGTTGAGGAGGCACAGGAAGATGTACGTTCTCACCTTAAGTGATGCACTGACAGGAGACTTCATGGAATTAATAAGGAGTGTATGGATGAGCCTGTAGCAGCCTTAACGTATTCAATATATACTGCTAAACTATAAAATGTATAATTGAAAAAGGACCTACTTGATGTGTGTAGCACCATTTCTCTTCTCCTGTACGTGGTCTGAAAAGTCAGTAGACTATTTATTCATAAGTACAAATCCATAAATTGCTAGAAAACTAGGTCAATATATTCATGCAGGAAACGAGTCAACCTGCACACAGCAAGTTCACCTCATGCCAGTCACAAATCTGTGCAGATGGCAATTGAGCAGCATCTCTGAGCTGCCAGGCACCACGGGAACCCAGGTCTCTCCAGGAGCCCCAGATATCTTTGTGCACTTCTGCACTGAAAAACCACACTGTGCTTGGAGATGTCCCTCAGTTCCTCAGGCATCTCTGCCTGAGTTATCTTTCCTTCCAGTTATCTTCCCTTCCAGTGCTCCACAGTTTTCTGCACTTGTCACCTGGTCAGCTTCTAACAGTCTGCTTCTCCTTTATGCTTAAATGAAGGTGGTGGTTGCAGAGATCTGAAGGTTTCAAAAGGCAATGCCCAGAGTGTTTTCATTTCTTATGACTTTCCTCGGTCTTTGGGAACTAGAAAAACGAGGAAAAAAAGAGCACTCACCAAAAAATGCGATGTCCAAAGGGAACCTATCCAATGTCTGAACTGATGCTTATCCGGGTTGTTCTGATGGTTATTAAAAACAGATATGAGAAATGATAAGGTTATATCTCAAAGATTAAGCAAGATGGTATTCAGTGCTGTTAACTAAGGTGTTCAGCAAAACAGCCAGATTTCATGAAAATCCTGCTTGATATCAAGCCAAGGACCAATAAAAAAGCATTGCAATGTCATTACATCTTACAGTACAGATGGAATTCGGAGCCAAAGGAAGGAACATGGTTACCAGTTCTCATGCAGAAGAGTATCAAATGCAGTAGTTAATATTTCAGGAATTCTTTAGATGCCTGGAAAACCTTATTACCCTGGATAACTCTTCTTTAAAGGACAGATTTCATTGTGACCAATGGAGTTGTGCCACACTTCAGTGCAAGAGCAACTGTCCCTTTGCCTGGAGGGATCCATGGGTAATCTCAGTGCTCTGCTGTCCCCAGAGCAGCATTTGCTCTCGCATCACATGCAGGTGGGCACTGGATCTCTCCTATGGGTTTAGAATTTGAGGCAGGCTTGGAGATAGCTCTGAAAAACGTGAGATGTAAAGAAAATGTTTGGAGAAACACTTGACAACTTTTCTGCATCCCAATTCTAAAAGAATTCAAATTGAGTGATATATTTTCACTTGCAAACGTTTCACACTTTTTATTTTTCTTTTATACTTATTTTAAGCTTGTAGCATTGCAAAACTATGTTTTTATTTTTTTTTCTCTGTGTCCTTGGGAAAATGAGATAGCAACATCTCAGGAATTTGTACTGGGCAGTAATTCCCCCGGAACAGAGCTCTATTTTCTTGGCTGAAGAAAAAAAATAATAATCTTAAAGATGTTAATTGTTTTAGTTTCCAGTTGTGTAAGAGTTGATGCTTGTGGAAAGTGCTCTTTAAATCTGTAGGGAATGTAGATGTCCTTTGGGAGAGAGCAGTGAGAGCTCCATGTTTGCTAGAGAAGCAGAACATTGGTGCTTGCGGCTGTTTTGTGTTAGCTGGTGGTGTTGAAATACAAGAGAAATCAGAGAAGAAAAAGAACCAAAAGGTCTGCAATGCAATGCTCTGTTATGCTAAGAAGGGCAGGAGAAGCCAAATGTTTAAGGAGAGCTGGAAGGCAATAAGAGACAGCAGTGGGAGACATTCACATAAACAATCAACCTGCTGAGCATTAGGACTGAGAGACCAGTGAGAGAGAGGTGCAAAGAGAAATGAAAGGGAAAAAAAATAAACAGGATTGTAATAAAATGGTGAGAGAATTTGGCTCTCATTGTGTGCAGATGGGATTCACGTCCCTCATGTCAGCCTCACCAGCACCAGGGCTGTCCCAGCTCCCAAGGAGCTCCAGCTGCCACCAAGGGCTGTGCCAGACTGGGGTGGAGAGCGTGTGACAGTGAAGGTGACCTACACATAAATGCCAAAGAGGGGAGGAATTGCGAAGGAAGTGGTCATTTTGTGCTAAACACCAGCTGGTTGCTGTCTGTCACGGAGGAGGAGGATCGAAAGCTGCTGAGGAAACAGGATTGTTTCCTGATGTGATGTGATGGGGGAACTTGATCATCTCACGATAACAGAAATGGCAAAAATTGTGCTTAAAAAAAATAATAATAATAATCCCAAATCCAGACGATTTAGTTACATGGAGCTGGGACAGAATGTGAAAGTCCTTTGAGGCACTGCACAATCAATGCAGCACCTCTGCCTTGAGCCAGCCCACGTTCTATTCACACAAAGTGCTGTGAGCAGTGGCAGGGCAGTTCCTGCACTGGAATGCCGCTCCATTACCTTCTGTTCATTCTTTCTTGTTTTGTATTTTTCTCTGATTACACTTCGCTCCTGGCAGCAATCCACCATAAGAATGAACCGCATCCTTTCCCCACCAGCCTTCACTTCTCCCCATGGCGGCTGCCCCTGCCCACTGGGTCGGCCTGCTGCCTCCTCCTCTTCTTCCTCCCCTGCTGCTCTTCATCACCTTTTGCTCAGGAAATCCTCACAGCTGCCAGTGATGCTTTAGTTAGAGAAATGAAATTCTCCAGTGATGCTTTAGTTAAAGCAATGAAATTGCTGATCCAGTGTCCTGTGATGGATGTCAGCTGGTCACCATGTTTAACCTCAGATAACATTTAAGTACATAACAGCAAGCCAAGCTGTGCTAAACCTCTCATGATGGGTTGAGAGCAAGCTCATTTACCAAAGTACTTTGGTAGGAATTAAAATAAAATTCCCATTTTACGCAGTTATACTCTGATTCTGGTTGTCATTAACTTACTTGAAAAAACATTTGGTATTTCAAACTTTAGTAAATCATTGTGTCTTGCAATTAACTTTCATACTCCAGACAACAGACTGGGATTAATTTCATTCAACTCTGCTGTTTAATAAGCGTCTAAACAACTCTTTCTTTCTGAGCCACAAAGAAATGTGCAGTTATATTATACTGTACGTGGTGGTAATGGGCAAAAGGAAAATTACTAAGGAGAAATTCATCTCTGTTTTTTGTTTATCAGCTCTGGAGAAGAGATATTGTGAGAGAGATGGGCATGGCCAAGGCAGTGCCCCAGGGGCACGTGGAGCTGTGCGGGAGAAGGCCTTGCATACCCAACCTCAGGGGTTCTGGCTGCCTGAAAAGGGCACTTCTGGGTCAGTTCAGAACACGGCAGCCCTGAGGGTGTAGACAGATATGGTGAGGGCAGCAGACCCAAATAAAGGTCTTCTCTATTGCTTCTTTCTCATTAAAACTGGCAGTTTTGCGAGGCGGTCAGAGAATGCACAACTTTGTCTGTCATGAAAAGGAAAAGAAGTTGATCCCATCAATACTTTGCAAATTGCAGATGCTGTCCAATGTGGGGCGTGTGGTCCAACTGAGGAGGTGGAGGATTGCTGTCGTTGCCCACATTCAGGAGAGTTAGGCAGAGCACACTGTGAAAAACCTTGTGTCCATCTTATGTCCGAGAGCAGAAATGTGTGTTTGCAAAATAAGCAACTCCAGTAACGTCTGAACTGTGGGAAGACATTTACAAAGGCAGGCAGGGCTGAAGCTGAATGCAAGCAGTGTAAGAAAAAAAAAGAAAACAAACAGGGAATTTATTTAGTGGTAAATAATGAGTTTACGCTCTGCTGCTTTTCTCAAATGTGTTTGCAGATCAATTAAAAGCTATGTTTAATCTCTGCTCCGTTTGCAATCTGATACGCATTGTGCCACTTCCACCAGGAGAAGCTGAAGGCTCTCCCTGGGCAGTGCCTCCTCCTGGGGGCTGCTCCACTGAGGGCTTCTGCAGAGCAGCCCGTGCATGGGCTGAGCTGCTGTCAGTGGTTTTGTGTGTGCTTAACTTGCATGCCAGCATTTGAAACTGCAGGAAAACTCCCCTGAATTAGTAATGACTTTTTTATTTTGAAGAGACTTGTGCTCAGGCAGCGTTTTAAAAAATGAATCATGATTTTAGGTGATTTCTTTCTGCTTGGATGCTCAGAACTGTCTGAAAATTGTCGGTTAAAGCTGCTTCAATTTCTGCCTCTAATGGAGGTGCTCACACTCCCTAAACTGGCAAATGCTGGCTGTGGAATGAGACACGTTCTCCTGATTACATTCTGTTTTTGCATTTACTTGGATACACAAAAAGTAAACCGGCAATGAAGACCACAGTTAGAGCAGAAATACCCACATGGAAACAGAAAAATAACTGAGCCAGACCCACACCTGGTCCTCTGCATCTGCAATGCTGGGGCTCCACTGGTCCCAACTCCTTCCCCCGAGCTCAGCCTGGGATGCATGGCTGGGGGCTGGCAGTGCAGCCCAGCTCAGCTCAGCCACCAGGTGCTGTGGGAGTTTTCCTTTTTGTCCTTTTCACTTTATTGCACCAGAAGGATGTAAGCCAGGGTTTGATTATTTTAATATTTGGCCCGCTGTTAATCAGGGAAACAAATCAGCTGTACTTGGTAGCATTAAAGATACAAGCCATCTCTAACAGTCCGGTATTAAATGTGGTCAGATTGATTGAAAACGTTTTGCTCTTAAGAAATTTGCAATTCATTTGCAGTTGCTAAAATAATTAGGTGCTGTGCTGTGAATGCTCAGCTGAGGGCATCACTGCTGCCCTGTTGAGCCCAGTGTGACTGACCCCACTGCAGGGAGCAACCCCCGTGTGCTGAACCATCCCAGGTACTGATGACACTCAGTGCTTAAGGAGGAGCTTGATGCTTAAATGGCTTCAGGAAGCTGGGCCCCAGCCCTGCAAAAAAAACCCAAATCTGATACATAGTGTGCCCCTGCATTCCTATTTGTTTTAACCAGTCAGCTTTTATTATAAAGGTATTCCTGTAAATAAGTGATTATAGGATTGAGACAAAAGCAATCAATAAGGATTAGATGCAAGTCAGTTTTATTGGAAGAAAGGGGGAGAAAAAAAAATCTTTTCTTTGCAGGATCCCACTATGCATCACCTTTGCAATACAAAGAAGTCTTCTGAAAATGTGAGTTAACCTACTGAGCCTCCTTTATGCTGCTCAAGTGATGTAAAGGATGTCAGTTTGAACGAGCTCCATAATGGCACTTCTCTTTCTACAGTGGTGGTTTGTTTTGTTTTGTTTTCAACTTGTTCTTTCTTAATCTAAAAATCTTTTATGTTTTGAAAAAGCAAAGAGATGTTCCTGCAGTTCTGATGCTGGATAGCAATACCATGAGAGCAGTATCATTTGCAACATTCAGGTATCGGCTGAAGGTAATTGCTGAGGGCATGCAAAGCTTTTCTCTCTATGTCAGCAGTTTGTGTGTGGGTGAGTTTATAGAGGCAGAAGGGGCTGGGTGCTTTTGCGGAGGTGGCAGTAGGGTGAGGGGAGTCCAGCAAGCCGCTCCTCTCCCATGGAATGGGAATCTGTGGTGCCAAACAGGTCACAGCCGAGCTCACAACAGGAGCTTTTGTTGGCAACGTCACAAAAAACGTATGCACCGTGATGACTCTTTGCCTCCCTGTGTTTCTCACTCTGCTGCGTTCATTGCGTCCAACTCATTCTGCTGAATCAAAACCAAATGGTGAACTAAAGGGAAAACTTCTGTTTGTTTACTGACAGCGCAGGACCTGAAATGATGGTGTCCATGGCTGGAGCCTGTAAACACTGCTGTGAAACCAAACGCAGTGAAAACAAATGGCCCTTGCAGGTAACTTTCACTTCAGTAAGCCAGGAATGCGAAACAAAACAAATCCCACTAATAATCCATTCACTTCAACGGGGTCTGAAAAGTTAAGATGTTTGTGTACATTTTCTTTCACTGTTCCCTCCATTATTCAACCTTCATAGGTGTCCTTTACTGTAGTTTTAGACAAGCAGCTTGTTAATTTGTTAGTGAAGCAATAACAGTGGTTATCAAAGGATTGCACTGTGAGGAGGGAATTTCAGAGCAGCTGTAGTGAAATGACCATGAACAGGGCCAACGCTTTCACTGAATAAATTTATATCAGATTAATTGCATAGAGTATTAAAAGGCAAAAGTTGTGGGACAATATACGTTAGAAGATGTATCTATTTCCAAAATCCTTACAGTCATAGTTAAATATTGGGAGTTATTACCCACCTTTAACACGGTTCCCATCAGCAGCACAGTAAGCCTTAGAGCTGACACTTCAGATGAGTACATGATCTAGTTCAGCCCTAAAATCTTTAACAGAAAAGACATCAGGACTTACTGTAAAATTTCATGGAGGATTAGAGAAAATATTAAGTCAATAGTTCTTTAGTTATTCGGGGCTTTTAAGGTAATCAATACTTTCTAGCCATATTAGTGCCTGAAAGGATAAAAGATGACATGAATATCCAGCTCCTTTTTTTGTGCTACGTTTCTGTATTTCCTTTCCTTAGTTAGTCCTCCTAGGATCAGTAGTGATACAAAGAATGTGATAGTTTTTAAAATGCGATCAGCATTGATTTATTACTGCCAGTTTCAAGAGGAACTTCATTTCAGGAACTTGATTTCGTTTGTACAAAAGAACTACCAAGCACACTACAACTTTGGATAGCCCTCGGTTTTGGCTATGGAGAGATTCATGTTTAGCAGGGTGCTAATGCAGCAAAGATGGTTTTATGAAAATGGTAAATAGGATTAATTCTAAGAATTCTTTAGTTATTTGCTATCTTATGCCCTGAAAGCAGTACATAGATATTAATTAAATTTATTTATGTAATTCAGTTCTAAACCTATTTGCATGCAGTTATTTAATAATTGTTTCATCAATTGAATTGATTCTTTCCTTTGATTCTATTAAAAAGCAATGAGGCAGTCACCCAACGCACCGTCCTTAGGCTCAATCTTTGTTGTTCAGGCAGGAATACAGCCAGTCACACAACAGCGTTTCAGATTTTTTCCAGGCAGTGTTACTGAGTGTTCTTTTTTCTGTTTCCCACTGATCATCTGCTGGCTTTCTTTTGCATTTCGCTGTAGGAATTTAAGAGTTCTGTTGATATGGATTTTCATTGCTGCACAGCTAGGATCCTGGTTTCCCTGGCTGCTCCCAACCTGATGCCACCTGCAAACACGGCACGAATGCCTTCTCCAGGTTATCGCTGCTGCCCACGACAAAGATGTGAATGCAAAGGAAGGCTTGCCTTACAGCTTCAAAGAACAGAACTTCATCAAAGCACAGTCATAATTTAACGTCTCTGCTGAACGGTATTCTTTATTTCTTTTGTAATTAATAGAATCATAACCATTGCCATCTAATCTAGTCGAGAGTGACTGTGAGATCTGTGGTGGTCGCTGTGTGTTTGCTGTGGACCACGGGTGTCAGGGATAACTAACAGCAGGTCTGTTTAATGTAGCAGCTTCCTTGTTTGAATGTGACATTTGGAAACTCTTGTTGCTTGTGAAAGGCAGGACTTATTTGCATGCAATGATTGCTCAGCTTCCAAGCGAGTGCCAATGAATGCCAAATGTATACACTTAACTGATTACAGAAAGCAGAACTGCATTATTTTGGCTTGATTTAAATAGTATTGAGCTACAAGTTTAATCTTGTTTCCAGCTCCCTTTATGTTCTGAATGATGTAGGGAACTAGACTACTGCAGCAGTCACCAGATGAATTTCCCTTAGGAAATTAGCCCCCTGATGCAGTGCTGTGCCATGGAACAATTGTTCCTTTCTGACCAGTACTAAGATAGCTGGAAGAAAGAAGGTCCCTTCTTACCCAGCTTTGAAAATGAAAGGAGCTGCTCCTTAGAAATATCCTTGAATCCGCTCCTTTTGGAAGCCATCTTGAGAACTGTTGCGAAACTGTCCCCCAAAATAAAGTGGCCTGAAAGAGCAAGAGAGCAGATAGATGCAGCAGTCCTAGCACGAAGCACTAGAATGAAAGTGATGCGGGCTGCAGAGCTCTTGGAGAGCCTTATCTTGATGGAAACTTACGACTCACCATCAGCCTTCTAAAGCTACGTTCCTGGCTGCCACCATTAAATCCCTGCTGTGTCTGTAGACTAATTATGCAGAAAGTAGCTTTTTCTGATAAAGGGTAAGGCTCGCTGAAGTGTAATGGGGAAGGCATCTCCAGTGCACTATCGATTCTTGCTGCTCTCGCTGTCGGGGCTGGTCTGAGCTGAATGCAATTAGATGTGATCCCTGCACTCAGGGGAGAAACAGGGCTTCTCATTTTGTAACTATGCCTTCTGCAAGTCCTAATAAATAGGACATTAAAGGAGAATTATTCCATTCTGTGTTTTACAAAAGGACTAGTCTTCTCCCATTTGATTACTGGGCCTTAACGATCAAGTCGGTGAAAACATTTACAGTCAGGGCCTCTTTTTATTTCAATCCTTTCTTATCCAGGGAAAAACAAAACCTTACAAAGAAAACACAGGAAATTTTGCATTAAGCTGACCTTGCCCCATACATCATTTGTACAGCTTTCTCTCCATGTTTCCAAGAGGCCATTTAGCTTAATGCTCTGTTCCACATCTCATTTCATTATTCTACAGGTGCTCTGGGGATGATTTTCAAAAGAACAAAGGAACGACATTTCCTGGCTTGGAAAATGAATTCAGTGTTTGTTTAGGAGCCTCCCTCCTTTTGTGCCTTAGATTTACTTTCCGTAATCAGGAATGGGTGCTAAGATACTTCAACCAAAATACAGAACATTGCAAATGGAAGCATTAATACAATTTTCTAGCCCACTTCAGCTGTCCAAAGCCATTGGGAAATCCTTCGTCTGTTTGCACTTGTAGTAAAAGGTTAAACGACTGAACTGCATTTTCAGAAATTTGGTCAAAGACAAAATGACTTGGCCTCCATTCCATTTTGTTTAACTTTATGCCAAGAAGAACAACAGGTACAAACTCCATTATTTGTAAAGCATTCTTAAGCATCTTAAAAAACAAAACGGAACAAAAACGTGCCTAGCTGTATGATAGTTATTTAGGGAGCACGTATTTTAAGAGCCTAGAGTATTCAATTTACATGAAAAAGGATGAACGAAAGGGGAGAAACGGGAGTGACATCTTCAGCTGTTCGTGCTCAGGGATTTTGTGCCTTACCAAATGTGAAACAGGGAGCATAAAATTGTTCAAACACGCAGTATAAAGTCGGTGACAACTTTTGAAGTGATATTAACATTTTAAAACTTAGAATTGTTTGAAACGTGGTAGAAAATGAACTGTTTGTGAACAGCAAATGAAATACACTGCTGAAAATCTACTTAAGTACTGAAGGAAATTAATCCTAAGTGGGGTTTCAAGAGTAGAATTTCTACTTTGATGAATTTTTCATGCTTGATGGATAGTGATATTCAACTAATAATGTTAATAACCTTACTATTTGCAGGTAATTATCCTCATAAATGAGCTGTGATGGTTTGAAAACATCTGTTTCCTTTTGGAATCAGTGTACATCTGCCCTTAAACAAGGTGAAAATGCAGTGTGGTAACTGAGAACTGAGTTGCTGGTTTTTTTATTTCTTTATTTTTTTCTGTAATGCTGTATTCTCTGCAATTAGGTAACAGCTTTGAATATGATTACTGCATTTTCATCTATCAGTGTGTATTATTAGAATGTTTGCTTCCTTACTCTCTGCGCTTTATCTGATATTCTAGGCATTAAACAAATCATAGGGTTGATATGTACAATGTTTTCAAAATAATTCTTTTGCTGGTGAATTCTGTTTGACAGATAATTCCTTTTGATGAGCTTTGCCACAACTGCTTCCAATGTGGGGCTGTGCACAGCCACCCGCCTGCTCCTTCACACCTCTTCAACCTCCACTGGCACAAATCTGTGCATGCAATGGGCAAACACAGTAGAACTCTTCCAAGGCTGTGACTGAGAATTACTTTGATGCCAGCTGAATATTCAGCTAGAACTCCGAAACGAGTGGTAATCAAATGCCTACAACATTGTGTGATGAGTAAGAATTTCCATTTTCCAGGAGGTGCATTTTCCTCCCGTTCCCAGCAGAGGCATTCACTGTTGCTTTATTGGAAACCCTTCACTGCTGGTAGTTCAGTGCTCCACTCGGAGCCGCTCACAGGTAGTGGAATCCTCTTAGTGTGATGGATATGCTAGTAAATGGAAAAATGCTGCTCTGTAAGTCGTTTCGAACATGAGAGAGGTTATCTGACAGAGCTCTCTTTAACCGTACAGTCGGCAGTGAGATCAATTTTTTTCTTCCTTCCAACAGAGAGGAAAGTGGCAGCTGGAAGGATTTTAAATGAAAACATCTCTCTGAGTCTACAGCTGCTCTCCAGGAGCAAGTCACAGGTTCCCATACTGGGTAGCAGCAAGAGCAAGGCTGGGATTGTCCTCAATCTGCTCAGCTGAAGCTGGTGTGTAACATGAAGGCACCAAAGTAGTTTTGACTATAGACTTGTGTGTCTCAGTTGAGCTGGGGTGCTCAAAATGTTGGAAGGCTAAACTCTGATTTTCCATCTTTCATGTCTCCTCTATTCTTCAAAGCGGCTGAAAAGCAGTTAGAGGGTTTCCTGAGATTTCTTTCAGTGTGTATGTTCTGAAGCATCGCACTAGGAGGTGGCAAAGATCATGTCAAGGCAGGAAGAAAGTACATCTAGTCTTGCTGTGATGCCTGACATACCATTAACTATGGGGTCAAGGCTGTCCTAACCAATGTGGAGGTCAAGGACAATGGCATTGTGAGAGCTGCAGAAGTCTATGAGCATCTCTAAAGTACCCATTCCTCTGCGATCCTGGGCAGAAATTCATCAGAGGTGGTCTTTAATGTCCATTACATTGTAGTTTTTAAAGTGTGTACTTTACCTACCATCTCTGCAGTGATTGAAGTGATGCTATAATCTGTAGTGCTATTAAAAAAATTCAAGGAGTTAAGCTAACAATATGATTTTCAGTCCAAGTGATGGAGGGAAATCTACGTAAGCCGTCTGCAAAGAATGGGTACTCCATTAAATTTCACTCTATTGTCATGAAAGCTGTACAGAAACCTCTGCTCAGAAAGGGCTGGCTAGATCTTCTTCAGCAATACCATCTAGAACTCTATATGCAGCCATCATTTTGCTAAGATGGGTGCTGCCAGACCTGATAAGAACAACGGAGAAGGAAAAAGAAATGTTACAGCTACTAAGATTCACTGTAGTCACCATTGTCTACACTAGGTAAGGTAAAGGAAATTCTGAATTTTTTAATGCAAAAAAGAAAAAAACAAAAAGAATACATATATAAAAGGAAAGATTAGACTCTGAGCTCTGATAAATTCTTTTAGAATTTTGTTTCTGTGTTGGGCACATCAGCTCATTGCTAACCCTGTCTTGAGTGTTTCATGGCAAAGAGTGTTTCAGGATGGGCCAAGAGCAGCGAGAACTGCAGTGCTCTCCAGCTTTTTCTGCAAGAGTAGCAGTCACACAGGAATGGGCCTCAGCCCCTTTTCTCAAAAGGTTCACTTATCTCTAAGCTGTCTGGAAGCTCTGGGTTAACACAGAGGCAATAGTCCTACGTGACACAGGGTCTTCTTGACTTGGTATGGCCTTCCAGCTAGCATTACCTAAAAGGGAGCTCTCACTTTCTATCCTTTTTATTGAACAAAATTTCTGTTTATAGTCACATTTTCTTTATGGCTCATGCTGCATGCTGTCTGACACTTGCACTGAAGATGGGTTTTGCACATGTGCCAAATAGTTTGTTACTTGGCAAGAGTTCACTGGCAAGAGAATTTGCTTCTAAGCATAGTAATAGGCAAGTTTGGCTAATAGGCTCTTTGTCTGAAAGCCTTCTGCATATTCAGAGCTGCTCATTTGTCACGCTGGCCTGACCTAGGCAACAAATACTAAATAAGAGCCATAAATATGCCCTGTTCTTTCCAGAACGCCAACTGAAGTAAGCATTAGCTGTTTTGTGATGCACTTGTCATCTGTTCCTCTTTAGCTCCACAAGCATTGTCCAATAATGCTTATTTCTAGAATAGTCTTCCTAACCATCACTGAATTTCTGCTTTTGGAAGTGCCTCACTGTGTTCTCTGTGTTCTTGTGGACTACATCTAATATTAAAGCAGACAGCTCTGATGCTGCATAGCTTTGGGATGGTGAAGTTCATACCCCAGTATTTGTGAAGCTGACAGCCCAAGGTCTGTCCTGGTTTCACAGTCAATGGAAGGGAATGTTCCCTGTTCCTTGTGCTCCATGCGTGGGGTGGCAGGCATCTGGCACGTCCTGCCAGTGTGTTACCAGGTCTACCAGCAGCTTGTGCTCACTGATCACTGTAAAGCCAAGAACATCATTGGGCATTTGAAGATGGCAAGTGTCCTTCCTGTTGAGAGTGTCTGGTTAATGATATTAAGATGACTTCATGTATTTTTTGCAACTAGCTTTTTATATGTGAGTTACAGCATTTCTTGTCCTGCAACTTCTTTCTTATTTTCAATATTTAACAATAGTTATTCAGAGGTTGAGAGTCACTTTTTATTTTGAAGTACTTACATATATTACTTAATTCTGCCTAGAGCTAGAGTGTATAATAAGCCAATTAATTGGCAGAATAGAAATCAATAGCATACATATGAAAGACTTTTCTTTTTTTAATTAGACTATAGAGACTACTTTATAAACAGAAGTAGTCAAACAGCATGCTGCAGAAACAGGCAAAAGCCTATTCTGAATGGATTAGGTCAGAGATCAAACTTTCCTATTGTTTGCTGTGAATCCCCTAAAAATAGAAAGCCCAAAGCTAACAGGGCAGCACAGTTGATGGTCTCCCAAGTAACAAAATCAGCAAAAGTGAATGTTACAGCACCATCTAGTGCTTCTTGTTCCAGCAATACAGTAAATCGTTTTTCTGCTTAATTCGGGTATGTAGGTGGAGAAGAGGGAATGCATTGGATGCTTCTACATCCTGACAACTTATTTTCTGTCAGCCTGTGCTGAGATAGGAGGGAGCTGAGGGATGGAAATGAGCTTTGCCATTTTACATGGCCGGAGATTTTGCCAGTACAGCTGCTGTGAGTTCCTCCTATTTATCCTCTTAACATTCAGTCGGTTTTTCCTCCTGAGAACAGTTGAGATGAGGGCACAGGAGTCCACATGCTGAAAAAAGGGAGACAAGCACCGCAATTAATTAGCAAAGTGACCAAAGTGAGTATTTAGTGGGAGCAGAGATTTTTGGTAGAGCGTATGTTCTCACTCGTGTGTTGTAAATGACTGACAAGTGGGAGGTTGGCATTTGTCTGCAAACACCTTTTGCTGAGAACTCCACTCACACTGAATGCATTTACCTCAGGTCACCAGCACCCAAGCCTTTCCTTTCATCCTGGCTATGACCCTCAGCACTATCAAAAGAAATTCCAATTTTTGCTATGTTACAATTATTATAATATCCCTTACATTGCTGTCCTTTTTTTTTTCTTCTTCTTCTTCTTTCCCCTGTGTTTTTTTCTTCTAGAAAGGTGATTGGTGTCCTCTGACTCCAAAGTGCCATGAGGTTAATCAGCAGCAGTTTTGCACATAGCCGCTATTGCCAGCCATTGATTGCTAGGTACAAACGAAACAATGTGAACTTGGGCAGTAGACCCTACAGGTGCTGGTAGCATGGCACGTAAAAAGTGTGTCTAATCGATGTTCTTACAAACAGCCCTCCTATAAAAAAATGAAAATTTATGGCAGCTGGCTGCATGCCTCTTCGATAAACAGCTGCTAAAAAGAAAAAAAAAGCCCTTCATCATACCAAATTGCTCTGACTTCATCTAAATTACAGTAATTTGGGCTACTCACAGATAGATTGACACTGACCAGATTAACGTACTGTGGGATATACGTACAGTTGCCTTGATCAAATCTAATACGATAACTTGAGATTGACACAGCTGCTCTTCAGTCTGCAACCTACTGCTTTCTGTCTTTAAGCAGACCCTGTGCTGATACCAATAGAAGAATATGGCCTCTGGTGCTTCCAGTCTGAGTTTGGAAACATGGCACGTGCTGAAGTGTGAGATTAATGAGCCACACTCTTCAGACTAGAGATTGTCCTTTGTGATAATAGAGCCAAACATTCATCTATTAAATGCACTTTCTCAGACCGTTAGGTTAAAATAATAAAATTAATCACACCTCAGAGTGTTTCAATAAAATAAACATCCCAATAGTAACTTGTTACCCAACAGAAATCACATATCTTAAGGAAAGAATTCCTTTCACTAGGCCTAGAAAAGCTGGTGGATACTAATATAGGTAATTCATAGTCACAGACTAAACTAGAGTTTATGTCCAATCTGCAGTATTGGATTTAGGATTAAGGCAGTAGCTAGAACTGTACATTCTGCACACAAATATAGCTCTTAGCAGTGTTAACATCACAAAGACGTGATCTCATCCAAAATAAGAATTCCTGGGTTTTGGTCCTAGAATTTCCAGCAGTCGTCATTTTAATTTTTGTTAAATATATGTAATATTTCACAAAACAAAACACCTCATTGTCATCTGAATTGAGAAACTCGGCAGCCATTAAAAAAAAAAGTTCTATCCTTCATCACTCTGGAAACATGCTTAAGAGCGTGACTCAGATGTATCCTTTGCAGTTGTATGAAAAGAAAAACCCAACACCAGAAATCCTGCTGTATTAGCATGCTGAAAGAAGTGAAAATTATATCTTGTCACTGTTTATTTCTAATCAGATGTTAGGCTTTGTAGAAGAAATGGGTTTTCTTAATATTTGTTTGCTGGACTGCAATCCAGCACATCTGCAGAAGGATTTGTTGGGTTTTATTGAGGCACGGGTGGCAGCTACAAAACGCTGGAGCGGTGTGTGTCGCACTGAGCTGATGCAGGTAATGCAATCTCTGAAGAACTGAGTGCTCATTTTAGGAACGCTTGGTGTCTCATCAGGGCATCTGTAACACGTTCCTTTTGGCAAACGTGATGCTGAATCTTTGTATTAACGCTGCATGGATAAGGTTGAAATGCCCCCCGTGATGCTGAGGAGCCCAGAGCCAGGTCTAAAAGCCCCAGCAGTTACTGGGGCCTCTGTGCTATTTCTCTCTAAAATATGTTTCTCTTTGAACGCTTTACGAAAAATAAGCTGCGTTTACTTTGTTCCCGGCTAGGGCAGGACACTGCTTTAGTGGAATATAAGAGGCATTTCGTGAGAAAAGCAGGAATTTCTCGCCCGGGGCTGATCTGCAGGGGTTGTTTGGGGACCATCGCATGGCTTCGGCCAGCTGTGAGGCAGAGCTGCGCTGCTCCGGTCCGGCTCCAAGCACGGCCCGGCCCAGCGCCGCCAGGGGCCGCTCCACAGCGCCTCGGCTCCCGGCCCGGCGGCTCCTCCTCCCGCCACCCCTCCCCTTTCCCAGGCTCCTCTCCAGGTAAACAGCGATGGCCGCCGAGGAAGGAGGTGGCGGACGCCGTAACATGGGGAACCACCTGCAGCTGGTGCCTGGTAACGGGGGAGGAGGGGGGGGGAGGCAGGGCTGGGGACGGCTGCGAGGGGCGGGGGAGGAGCCGGGGGGGACGGCGGGCCGCTGGTGTCGAATGCGGCAGCGGGCCTGGAGCCGCCCTGCCCGCCGGTACCGCCCGGCCCGGGCCGTGTGGGCCCGCCTGCCCCGGGCTGCGGGCTGTCAGCGCAGGCCTCTCCCATCTCTGGCTGCCTCGTGTTGGCAGCGGGGCTGTGCGGGGGCTGTCACTGCCGAGCAGCGATCTGTGAACTGAGGGCGCAATTCTGTAGTGGGTGAAGACATTGAGGAACTGTGCAGCTGGTCAGGGGAAAGGTGCCGAGAAGATGTAGGTCCTACCAAAGTTAGCAAATGCGGATAATCTGCTTGCTAGATTTGGGCCGCTCTGAAACCAGATGGAATTGGAAGGAGTTGTTTGCTGATTTGGAAAGGCTCTGCTCCAGCTCGGTGCTCTGCAGTGCCAGTAGGGAGCAGGGAAAAGCAGGAGGTGCAGGAGAGCAGTGCTGGATTGCACGGTGCCCTTTGCAGAGCAGTTTGCACAGCAGCCTGCTTCGTCTGCCCACAGCAGAATCCTGGTGAAGGTGCCTGCTGTATATTAAGGTCCATTTTTAAAAAGATTATTTAGAATGTGGTGCCTCCAAACTGACATGAGCTCATGTTTTTGGCTCCGGAAGCAACTCCTGCTAAACTGGAAAAAAAATATATATTATTTCAGTAGAAGCATGTACCTAGTGGCGAGTCAGTCTTGCCAGTAACCACCGTAATTTGCTGTGGAGGGAAATAGTAGGAGAATGCTTATTTCAAACAATGTAAAAACACCAGCCTTAGTATTTCCTGCCCTGTTTGTGTTTGTTAAATGAGGTTTGTATTTCCTCGGTTCTGCACAAAGATGTCGGCAGTGGGTCAGGATGAGCATCCAAGAGTGCCTGGCCTGCACCGAGGGAAGTGAGAGCATGCTCACAGTCAAGCTCTTGCTAATTGAGAAATTAAAAAATCAACTAAAACACAATTAAGAGTGATGAAGATACAGTTCCGTTTGTCTTTCGTCTCTCAGTCCTGTAGAGTGACCAAGAGGAGTGTGAGGATGGTGTTTTTTCCACGTTCTCGTGCTGCTGCTGCTGCAGTGAAATGAGTCATCATTCCTCCCAGCCTTCCAGATTGCCTCTGCCAGCACACAGCCGTTAGGGTGTGATTTTGGCAAGGCATGCAAAAGTTTGCGGGGTGCAGGGTGCAGTCACTCTCAGATGAACTGTTAACTCCTATTGTGTTCAGAAAAGCAAATGAAACTGCCTTTCTCTCACAAGCTATTAAAAAGTGCTAATGATTCATGCGACTTAATGAGTGCAAGTAAACCAGAATGTGGTTTCTGATGGAGGTGGCTTCCCTTCCCCCCAGCCCACAGTGCTGCTCCAGAACCACCCAAAAACTTCTTCCTGCTCTGCCCCTGCAAAAGGCTAGAGATTGATGGCCCTCTTCTACGTTTTAAACTTTTTGCAACCACTGATGTTTAGGATTCCTGACTGCATATCACAGAATAAGTAAATTATGCAGAAATTAATATTTTTTTTACAATAATGAAGGAAGTGGTGTCTTATTGCTTTAAGTTAATTAACGAAATAGCAAAGAGAGTCTGTAACCTGTTTTCTGCTGGATCATTTCTGATTGAGATGAATACAATGCAGGATGGATTTGAAACATCAGTGGGTTGTGCTGTTCCTCCTACAGACGAAGTATGCAGTGCAGTAAAGCATGCAGGTTTTTGGGTTTTCTTTAGTGAATTAAAACAGAAACACAAACAGCGCTGTTGGGATTGTCCACTGTCAGCAGCTACCGATGTAAGAATCCTGCAGAAGTTGCAAGGTTTATAACATCTGTTTCAGATGTAGGGTGGTATGTAATTATTGTAGGTGTTTGAAGTGTAAGGAAATAGGGTGGAGTAATGCAATACAATCACCCACGTGCAGTAATGACATTGAATTCTTTTGGGTGGATGCACAGGCCTACGTTATAATTCACAGCATGGACAGTGAAACCAGCATTTTAGACACGCCTTGTTTGTTATCTTCAGTGTGATTTTTTTATATTTACTTCTCAACGTACATATGGATTTTATACCGATAAACGCAAAATAAAACATGCAAGCAACTTAGTTGTGTTCTTGCTTGAAAGCAATTTTGGGATTGATTCTAGGCTAGAAATGACATGAAAATAGTAATCCTTAACTATGATTTTGTACTTGAAATTCTCTCCAGAGTCGTAATATTGCTTTCCTTTGTAGTTTGGGCCTTTCTGTGTGTGCAGTGCTGGCTTTTGTGATTGTGTTTGGTATACACAGCGGAGAGATCGACAGCAGTGAAATTGTCTAGGAACATCAGCAAGGGTATTTGCCTGAGTACAAAGCTTCAGGTTGCTTGTAGCTCAGTTGCTTTATGTACTTAGTTGTATTGTTCAGTTTTGTACCACGTCAAGTGGTGCATTCAGCCTCCTACAGGAAATTAAGTTGGTTGGCATCCTTGTGTTGCAGACAGAAAGCATTCAGAACTGAAGTAGAAAACAACTTCTGAAGTGAAAATCTGAACCGGCAGAATTTGTGCGTTATCAGCTGCCCAAAAAACTTGTTCCTGAGCTGTTCAAAAATACATCACCTGCTTCTGAGTCTTTCTACAGTGCAATGATTTTGCTATAACAACAAGAAAATTATTTACCAACAGCAAAACTGCTTCCCAGTGGAAGGCAATGGCCCGGGGATATTGAAGGCATTTCTGTGATTCTCTGATTTTTCTCAGTATTTTTATCTGTGCTGGTTGATGTGTACACAGCATTCTGTGTGTGCTTGTTAGCAGAGAGCGAGGAAGAGGATGACAACGAGATGGAAGTTGAAGACCAGGATGGTAAAGAAGCCGAAAAGCCAAACATGATTAATTTTGACACCAGTTTGCCAACATCACACGTGGTATGTCTTCCTCCAGATATCTTCCATTAACTATGTTTCAGAGCAGCTTTGATTGTTTTTACGTGACTCTGTCGTAAAAACCTTGGCTCTTATTTCGTTTTATCACGGATGTTACCGTGACTTATTGTGTTCAGTATTTAGGTTCTGATATGGAAGAGTTTCACGGGAGAACACTGCACGATGATGACAGCTGTCAGGTGATTCCAGTGTTGCCCCACGTGATGGTGATGTTGATTCCTGGACAGACGTTACCCCTTCAGCTTTTCCACCCCCAAGAGGTTAGCATGGTGCGGAATTTAATTCAGAAAGACAGAACATTTGCTGTTCTTGCATACAGGTAAAATACATGGGTGAGTTTGCTGATGGTACGCAGCATGTGTTTTTAGCACAATTTCTTTGGATAGTAAATCAAGTGCAGTTCTGTGGTGAAAACTAAGTTGTGGTTTGAAATCGTTAGATAAAAATATTCTTCCAGCACACTGTGAAAAGTAGCATCTGTGACAGTAGATCTGTGACAGCATCACATTTAATTAAGAAAAGCAGAAAGTGTCCTTGTTTGAGCACGCTCCTGATTTTGCTGTTTGAATGCATTGCCTCTGTTTTACTTACAGCAGTCTTGGTCTGAAATGTGAAAATTTGATCGTTGTTCTGAACCTTTATTGCCATGGGGGTGTATTTGCTTGCTTTGTGTATAAGCAAGCACAGATGGAGGTTTGACAGTAGAGGCATGTGAGATGGTAGAGAAGTGGAAAAGGCTTATGTGTCCCAAAAGAAGAGGGAGCATTTCTCCCTCTTATTTGCCATTTACTGTGGTTTAATTATGTAGGAAGTGGAGTAGTTATTTTTAGGAAGTCAGTCTGAAGAAGTTTGGTACGTTCAGAGTCTGCTTTTCAAGTTGCTGAGCCCTGTATTCCTAGATTCTTACCTCTACCTCCTTAAAGTAAAGCCAAATAGCAGAAAAAATCACACCAACATTAGAATTAGATTTTAAAATGGGGAAAAAATGTTTGCAGCAGTTTGAAGGCATTTCACCACATTTAGCTTTTTGATTAAGGCTGGGTTGCAAGATTTTACAGTCAGTGCAGATGGATTAACATGAGGTGTCTGAACTGTCCTATTTGAAGGGTACTTACCTTTTTAAATTCTGTTGCTTTTAGTAATGTACGTGAAAGGGAAGCACATTTTGGAACAACAGCAGAAATATATGCCTACAGAGAAGAGCAGGAATATGGAATTGAAACAGTCAAAGTAAAAGCAATAGGAAGACAGAGATTCAAGGTGCTTGAAATACGAACCCAGTCAGACGGGTAAGAAAAGAATGTGTTTGATCTTGCATACTGCAAATCTTGTTTGATCAAGAACATTTATCTGTCACTGCTGCTGCATGTGGCCTTTCAGTCACACAGTTGGCTCATTAGTGTTTTTATACTTAATCAGCGGGTTCTGCAGCTGTGTGTTTCAGTTGTAGCAACTAAGATTCTCTAAGTAACATCAGCCTGTAGGTTGATTTAACACGTGTGCAAAAGTATCTGTCAGAATTATTTTGGTTCTGAAAATTAAGCTGGAAATACCTCTGGCATCCATGTTTCAAACCAAATGTGAAATGAGAGGAGGCTGACCTCTATGGAGTGTGTGCCTTGTGTTGTCTTGTGGAAAGCCTCCCTGATACCAGCTTCCGTACCTCTGAAAACCTGTAACTTGCATTTTCTGAAGTCTTCTCTGGAGGTCTGCACAGGATATGTTCCACTGAACTTCATGTGCAGTTGCAGCTCTGAACTGCTGCAGGCAACGGTCTGACAATACAGCTAATAACCAAATGCTTGCTCTTTTTCTGTTCTGAGTGATCTTTAACTACTGAGCTTGAACAACGTACAGAAGCATCCCTGCATGGTTCAGATATGGAGAGGACAGTAACTGATCCCAAGAGGGGTGGTTTTCTTGGGGATGACTGGAGGCTGGTAGTAATATTGAAGGGATAAGTCACTTCTCTTGCTCGTTTTTCCTTCTGTAAAACATAAAAGCACCTTAAAATAATGATATGCATCTTATATTTCAGCATCTCTGGTGCATCATACTGTTAAAAATTAAATTCCTTCCTTCCAGGCAGTATTCTTGATAGCTGTGTAACTGTTATCAGATATGGTGGAATAGGTGACCTGGTTGATGGTAGAATATTAAAGGACGATCGGAGCTTATATCCTATTTCTGCTGATTTTGAACTCTAGCTTAGCACTTAAGCTTTTGTGGTTTCAAACTGCATTTCAGCTAAATGAGAGTTTGGTATGTAATAGCTGACTGTTAGTTTATTACCAAAGGTAACTCGAGGAGACAAAGATCTGAAAATCCACTGTGAGGTGGTAGAATATTGTATGTGTCTGCCACAGTCCAATAGCTAACCTGTGCTCTAAAACATATGGGCATCTTGTTGTATCTCATGGAAAAAGAAGTGACCTGGGAAAGGAAAAATAAACAGTGAGTAACTTTTGCTGAAAACATTCTGTAGGCCAGTGCAAAAACTATTGGGGAAGCAGCTAATTCTGGCTTTCAAAGGCAAATTAAGAATAGACAGAGGAATCTAGAATTCGTTGCTTCTACTTTGATTTTAGGTGTACTGAATTTCAGTGTACACCAGAGTCCAGTCAGCACAATGGCTTAACAAGTTAGCCAAGGCTGCGAGTTCCTGTTTTAGAGCAGCATGTGCTTGGTTTGTTAATAGGCT
Source organism: Lagopus leucura (assembly GCF_019238085.1). Lineage (NCBI taxonomy): Eukaryota > Metazoa > Chordata > Aves > Galliformes > Phasianidae > Lagopus > Lagopus leucura. The sequence continues at coordinate 6,438,008 of NW_024962279.1, read as the reverse complement.
GCATGTTTCCTTAGGTAACTTGAATTACGTTAGCACAACGTAAACTCTGATATAACAGATTCCTGCTTAAATTCTGTAGTACCGTGTAGTACTTTTAGTAAGCACTAAAACCCAATTTTGATGCTCTTGTGTTTGTGTGTATCTCCATGGTTTCTTTCTTTTCTCAGAATCCAACAGGCTAAAGTACAAATCCTTCCTGAGCGAGTGCTGCCTTCAGCAATGGCAGCAGTACAGCTGCAGTCTCTCAGCCGACGTCACGTATTTCCTTCTTCAAAACCCACAGCGTGGCAGGATCGAGCTTTCCGTCAGTGGTGGCAGAAGTATCAGAAGGTTGGAAGCAAATTGTTTGTTTCTCATTACTGGTTTTCGTGGTATTGAATTCCATCTGTTTGTCTTCAGAGGCGGATGCACAGCTGGGATGCTGGATAGCAAGCTCCTGTTTTTTGTGTGTTCTTTTTTTAATTACAGACTGTGATTATTTATCAGCTAACCACAGTAGGGAAATGCATGCTGTATATGAGTTTCCTTTGTTTACTATTTTATACATGAACACGTCAGAGATGATGCTAATTGCTAAAGCTTATAGAAGCATTGGTAGAAAAAGCAGCAAGTGTTCTTTGTTTGTAGGTAGATCAGAAAAACATCCTGACTTTAAGTAGCCTGACAGTTTTCTCCATCGGTTCTGTTGTGACAAAACCTCCTCTGGAATTTCTAACTAGCCCTGTTGTTCGTAACACATTGGTTTTCCTCTTTAAAAATATATTTTTGAATTTGTCTTTGTCAGCTTAAGATACTTGAAATTGCTCATTAATCTCTTTCTTTCATTTTATATATTTATTCATTTGTACGAATTGATACGAAGTGCTTTCATCACCTTACATAGGATCAGTAATTGCTGTGGTTGCTGAGACATCAATCACTGATGGAGAAACGAGATGCTTTACCTAATTGCACTTACATTTTTGAACCATCTAGATTTCAGATATTCTTCTGAAAGGCAATAATTCCTTATTACTAAGTAGTAAAAGTGCTTACAATGCTGAGACAGATTTTCTGAGAAAGTCCAGGTCTTGTCTATCTTGCACAAAAGTTGTAGCACGCAGTGCATTTAGAGCTTCAGAAGCCTCATGAAATATTGGCAGTGATGGTGATGATTTGTTGTGTCCTTAAATAACCAGATGTCTGGTTTACACAAACAAAAGAGAGACACACATTGGTAAGATCTGCTAATATTAAATAAAAATTGTTTCTGATTTGGATTTCAGAGGAAGTTTTACTGTGCCAGTCTGACGTCTTGGCCTCCCTGGCTTTACTCTCTGTATGATGCTGTAAGTATTACCAAACAATATATATTTTGTTTTTTGTATCTGTTTACTGGATGATAGTTAGTTTTATTTTGTTGTCTCATAAGTGTATTTTAAGAAGGGTACAGCTGGTAGTTTACTGGGAAGAGTTGTAAAGGCTTCCCCTCTGTATGGTTGGTCCCTGGTGCTATGAGTGTGCATCTGCCATGCATGACTGAGGTTCAGGTTCCTGCTGTGTTGTCTTGGAGCAGAAAACTCAATCTTCTGTCCCACGTGCTCCACGTGAGTGTCCTAACCAGCACAGCACTTGATAGTCTCAGGTGGGTCTTTCCTGTTGGAGTCAGTTTACTTTTCAAAAAACTTGTATTTTTTTTCATATACTTAGGTGGAAAGGTGTATTTAATACATAAAGGGTCAGAGATGGAGGAGGCTAATTCTGCTTAGCCCATATCTATACGTGTCTAGAGTTTAAATAGTTATCTGCTTACGTCAAATGAGATTTAGAACTGTCGTGGGTTGTTTTTTGCCCATTTCCCATCTTGTTTTGTTTTTAGCTTAAGACATGGAGGTATGAAGTGTCTGTAGTTAGCATTTAAGACAGGAATTGTATCATGTCCACTAGGGAAAATAGTTTCCTGTACATTTTGCTTCTTTTTCCTAAGAGAACAGAAATACCTATGTCCTTATATTAGGCTTTTTTTCCTAACAAAAGGAAACCTTGATGGAAAGAGTCAAGAGGCAGCTACACGAATGGGATGAAAATCTTAAAGATGAGTCTCTTCCAACAAACCCGATAGGTATGATCTTCAGCTTATGAACTGAAAGTAGAATTAGGAAAAAGAAATCCTAACACCTAAGAGTGTGAGAATTACTTTCTATTGACAGTCCATTTCTGACTTCTGAAGTTTCACTTCAGTTGAGGAAATACTGGTAGCTGATGTTGTCATTAGCTTTGACAAGAACTCATAAAGAAATGAACATCCTCCAGTTGTTCTAAAACACTTTTAGTAAAAGAAATAAAACTCTCTTGTGCTCCTTATGGAGGGAATGTGATTTAAATGATTCATAAGAAAATGAGCCAAAAGCATATGAGATTGTTCAAGTTTTCTGCAGGTGTCTGGATGTACAGAGATGAGCTCTGAAAGTCCATTATGAAGCTACGTTTTAGCTCTCGGTCTGTAACTGAGTAGAACAGGCAGGTTTATTTCTTTCTGAAATTCTAACAGGCCTGCTACTTTCTCATTTCTAGATTTTTCTTACAGAGTTGCTGCTTGCCTGCCAATTGATGATGCCTTACGCATACAGTTGCTTAAAATAGGTAGTGCTATTCAGCGACTGCGGTGTGAATTAGATATTATGAACAAAGTGAGTACTGTTATACCTGTTATTTACTTTAAAATTCTTCTTCTCACCACCATAAAAAAAGAAAGCAACTTATCATCTCCTGTAACAAATAATACTTCTGGGCAGCGAGCCTGGGAGTTTTTATTTTTCCTTTGCCTTGAGAAGTTGGCTCAAGGAAGAAACTGATGTTCATTCTAGACTTATTTTGCAGCAAGAACCCTATTTGTTTTTGTTAGAAATCATATTTCAACACCGTGCTGCAGTGCCTTCTCCAAGAGATGGTGCTGTAAGTCCAGTGTTGCTGTTCCCAAACTTCTGAACATCAGGACCCCATATTGCCAGCACAGTGTACTGCAGTGAAGCAGTGTTGTGCTGTGAAGACTTCTTTTCAAAGATGTTTTAAAACAAGTGATCTTGTTTTCTTGCCACTCATGGCCATATAATGCATATAACATAGGCCACGTCATTTCATTTTTACGTGGTACGTCGCTTAATAATGTAACTCTTGTTTTATAATGCAAGTATTGGACCTCATGTTGAATCCATGTTTCAGTATTTCCAATAGCAGTTCAGATTGCCACTCGTGTTCCAAAGAGCAAACACTGAAAGAGTCACCAATATAGATAACATTGGTGGGGTGGTTGGTAGTGAGAATGTTCACTGTTGAATTTCTGGCTAGAGAGACCAAGTTTGGGTGACACATTCATCACAATGCACCTCCTGAAACGTGGTAACAAAGCCTTCTGCTGAGCTGATTAAAATGGTTCTTTTCTTGGCAGCATTAGTGATAAATTGTTTGGTTCTGCTTTATAAATATCGTAGGAGATAAATTACCCTGTCATCATAATGAAGAAAAAGGTCAATGTAGCATAGGTATTTATCTTGATTAATTTGAGACAATTGATCTACGGTGTTCTCAAATTTTAGAAAAACTTTAATGATTACATTTGTATTCATTCTACCTTTTCTGTGTTGTATCTCAGGTAACAAAGTTGGGTTTTTTTGTTTCTAAAGTAGCTTTCAAGGATCGTAGCAATTTGACTCTTATTGCTTACTCGGGTTTTTTAAGATTAAAAAAAGTGTATAGATTTTTAAGAATTAATCTTAATGATTGCCACGAGTAAGTAAAATGCATGCAAATTGTTATCCTTTGATAGAAAGAGTAAAACATAAGTGAGTGCTGCCCAGATAAACAGAGGAATCAGTACAAAGTTTGTTCTGAGAGAACAGAAGAGAAATGTTGTTATTTGCCCCTGTGCTGCCAAGTAACTGGAAATGAATGAAGTTATCCTCTTTTTTCTTGTTTCTCTTCTTCAAGTGTACATCTCTCTGTTGTAAGCAATGCCAAGACACAGAAATAACAACCAAGAATGAAATATTCAGGTGAGTTTATTGCTCCTAATCAATTAAAGCACATGATAGAGACTCGGGTTTTGAGGGCAACGTGATGATAACCCCCTTAAATGGGGTGGATCCCATAACAACGTCCTATCAGCTGCTCTCTAATAACTCATTACCTTTAACAAACAGCTGGGCAAGGTGCAGCTGAACATGAGAATATTGTAATCCTTACTTGGGCAATGAATGTCTGAACACCTTTTCTCAAACTCTGACAGAATTTTTAACTGTGTTTTACAGTTTATCCTTATGTGGACCCATGGCAGCGTATGTGAATCCTCATGGTTACATCCATGAAACCCTTACTGTATATAAAGCCTGCAATTTGAATCTCAGTGGACGACCATCAACAGAACACAGCTGGTTTCCTGGGTAATACTGTTCAGCTATTAGTAACAGTCATAAATTTGGTTGCAAATTTTCCTATTCCACTATGGCAAACACAGTGCATAAGCGCAGTTACTCTACTGAGGGTTTTTTGTTGGTTTTTATTTTTAAGACCTGAACTGAATGAATGTTACAGTATTTTATACTGACTCTGTCTTAATCAGATTACCACTGAAGCACTGATTACCACTGAATCTTTAAATGGTCTTGCTGTCTGGAAAAATGGCCAAATTAATTGTCAAGATGTAACAATCTGCCTAATATAATAGTCTTGTGCCAAAATGCCATTTGTTGCTTTAGATAAGCACACTTCAGGCATACATTCAAACCTTTAAATACTTTACCTCTTAACAAGAGCAGAAATGTGAAATTGTGTTTGAATTACAGTTTCACAAAACCATTCTTTATAGCTGTGTGTTTTTTTTTTACCAAATCACTTATCTGTGTGGTCCTTTCTGTGACATACTATCAGAAATCATTCTTCTATCCCGAATGCTTTAAGAACTTTCTCTCCTTGAAGGTTTTGGTTTGTTTGGTTTTTTTTTTGACAGGTACGCCTGGACTATAGCACAGTGCAGAATCTGTGGGAACCATATGGGCTGGAAGTTCACAGCTACCAAAAAGGATATGTCACCACAGAAATTCTGGGGATTGACACGGTCTGCTCTCCTGCCTCGGATTCCAGAAGCAGAGGACGAGTTGGGCCATGACAGATCTCCATTACTCTGCCTGTAATCCAGTCCCCTGCTTTGGAGATGAACAGGGAGTACTCTGTCTCTTAGATACATCCGCTTAGTTCTGCTTTTGATGCTCACTTAAAAACCAACAAAACAAGAACTCGCAGCCCAGAACGCTTTGCCTTCAGTGTGCAGCACGTTACGTTGTTTCAGACACGCTGAGGACTGAAGGTTGATTCTTAAGAATGACAGCTGTGGAGAGAAGGTGGCACGAGACGCCAGGAAATGAGTTCATTTGGACAGACTTGACTCTGAACTTTCTACTTCCTCTGAACTTTCATTTCAGGAAATGTTTGCTGCTATCAGCCTGCAGTGAAAGAAATAGAGTATAATTATGCAACGTATGATGTTAGATACTAGTATCTCATTGCAGGATATTTCCCTTACTTAAAATGTGTTTACGATGATGACTCCTGTTTCTAACTATGTGGAATACTTGCAATTTTAGTCTCGTGATGTTCATGAAATATTTGCTGAATAACCATCAAAGAGAGTACAAGACTGAAGGATTCTGTGTTGGTGATGTCAGTAGCAGTGGTGTAAATGGCAGAGCTGACTGCTGGGTGCAGCTAGAACAAGCATGCCAGAAAATTCCCTTTGAAACGAGCTTATATAAAGTATTTGTTCCTTAGAAGTTCTCTGGTGCATTGAGCATTTCTGACTTGTCTTTTAAATCTTAAATTATTTATACAGAATACACCGATCAGTTCCAGAAGATGAAACACACATTGTCATTTACCGTGGTTTATTTTACTTTTGAATGTAATTTTTGTATTTTTCAAAACAATTTCAGTGGGAGATCAGCTTACAGGAACGCGTGTCTATGATCCCCTGAAGTATTCTCCAATCTACCTAACTGGAGATTTTTCTCTAATATGTATTTTGAGAAGAGATTCAGCTAATCTTTTTTTTTCCTTCAGCTTTAGTATCATAAGGTAAAACTCTACATTATCACCTTACCTTGAAGAAACAAACTAACAGTGTTTTTCTCGTCCCACTCTTTTTCAGTTTGTTTCCTGAAATTCTGTCTGTGCTGCAGAAATGGATGCCAAAAGAGGGCAGCTTTTGCTACTGCTTGGTTGTTTTTTTTTCCCTTCAGAACAAATGCAGAATCTGAAGACAGCAAGATTTCATCAGTTTGTGAGTGTACATAGACACCTTTTTTTTTCTTGAAGCTATTGCATTCACTGTTTCTTCTGTGTACATTTTCAAGAACTTGCGTTGTTAAATACTGTGAGAATACTGCTTAAGGTTGAAGATGTAACCCAGTAATTGTTCTTTCCCAGTCGCATCAGACATGTAGCATGGACAGATTACTGCATTGAGAGGCCAAGGTCAGGCCTCTGCAAGGCAAGTGTGATCTGATCTCGTCTAAGTAGTACTTGTGACAGCAGAGCTTAGGGAAAATCCAGATGGGAAGATGCCAGATGCTGAAAGGCTGTTAGGATATTATGCTACGTATGTAGAAACTAATGGATGTGTAACTCAGGTTTCGTTCTTTGAAGCCTTCTACCTCTGTGCTTCTGTAATAACTTTGGTTTTCTCCATAGACACCTTTAATACCATCTTCAATTGTCTGTGCAGTACTCTGACTTGCCAGTGAACTATGAAAAGCAATAATTCTTTGAATAGAATTCTGAGCAAATAGAGGGTGAATGCGCTCATTTTCTTATAGAAACCATTGTGTTTATGTAATAAGCTTTCAGAAGACTAAAATAAGGAGTAGTATGTGAGACTGAAATCTGTGCACCTAGATAACCACTAGAATCACACTTAGCTTCCCCCTCACTCCCTGCATTCACACAGAGCCACCCGTGGCTTAGCTGTAGGCTTGGATTGCTTTTTCCCCTCTGAGATACTCAAGTATCTCTGCTGCCATTTGCTTTCAGTAAGTGAGGCTTTCAGGATGATCATTTCCTCAGCTCTCCCTGGACTTCACAAGGTGTTTTGGGTTTTGGCTGAGTCTTTCAGATGGTCTGAATTAAAAATGGCATTATGTTCACAGTGCTTAAATACAAAATGGGCATATTTTTGGTATTGTATGTATATATATATATTTATATACACACAGTCAAGTGTAGCTAATATTACCAAGTGAGACAACTCACAAGTAAATTAGCACTAACTTTATCTTAGTATTGATGATTTTTCATCAGCCCAACCTTGTGTGAATTGTTTCCCATTTGTAAGCCTATGACTGCTGGCTGAAAACAAGCATAATTCAGCTTGCTGTAAAACTGGGGGATCCTGTCATGGTGAAGCTGGCAGTTAAAGTGCTACAAAATGCACAGCCAGCATGTGACTTCCAACGTGGATGTAGAATCATGGGAGGCTCAATACGTTGATGAATGCTCTCTATGCTTTTATCTTTTTTTTTTTGAGAAAAAACTACTAGAATGTTGGGATTGTGGAAATTTATTACTGGCAAATACAGCCCTCATGAGCTTTTGAGAGTTAAGTGCAAAGAAAATCAGCACATCTTACAGCAGTAGCTACATTTACTACATTCAGTGGCTGGCACGTGGCTTCATGCTGTAATTAATCCAACTGATGTGCTGGCTGCTGCCAGGAGAGTTTTTCTCCCACTGTAATTTCGCTTATTATGGGAGAGCTGGGAATTACACAGCCATGGGATGGGCGTGCTGGTAGCACAGCCGTGGCCTTGCTGGGTCTGGTGAAAGGATTAAAGGTATTTTGGGGTGGGGGAACCCACAGGGGGGTTGCCCTGTTGTAGTATTGCTGCAATCACATAACAGTGTCATACAATCAGAGCCTGTAATATTGCAAGCTTTCCTATAGCTTAGTTTTGATGACTGCATAGAATGATAACAGGATACTTGCACACTTGTTCTAAGAAGTTCTAGCTGTTCTTTTTTTTAACAATAATGCTATTTTTGTATGCGCTGCAATTCATTTTGTTCCTTTTGTAGTCGATCACCTTTACTTGCTTTGTACAAGCTCTGGAAGGTGTAGCACATTCTCTGCTTTCACTCTTCCTCTGTCTGCCTTCTGGGACAAGTTTTCAGGAAAATCTCGTTGCTTGCAAACATTTGCAAAGAATAAAATTAAATTTGTTTCAAATTGGTCTTAGCGGATGCGGTTTCTGCTGACTGTTGGAAGAAAGAAAATGTCTGGTTTAACACTGCTCAGGTTTTAAACCACAGTGCTTTCAGAAAATGATGGTAAGGCAGGTTAAGAGCGATGATGGGCCACTGGCTGCCAGTGGGACCCAGCCCTGTGAGCCGAGGCGTCCGCTCAGGCTGGGGGTGAAGCCTGTTGATTACAATGGGGATTGCTGTAGAGCTTCTGCACAAAGGCAGGGGCAGCTGCCTGGGGACCTGTCTCCACAGGCCTCGTATTTCTTTTGCTATAGCTTCATCTGAAGGTACAGTGACTAAATGGGGCTATAGGATGGCAGTTCAGGCTGTACGCAGGTAGTGGAGCATGCTGAATTGAATTCCAGACTCGTGGAGAGCTATTGTCTTATCAGGTTATGAAGAAATTATCTGAAATGTCAAAGCTTTAAATCCTCATCCCATTGCACAGCTCAGCAATGAGGATTGCTGTTAGTCATGCTGCCACCATTCTGTGTTAAATAGCAACCTGTTGAAGCTGGGAGAATCTTTTAAGGGCCAAAAAGGAGTGATTTCCTTACCACAATATTCCGTGGGATTTGCTGATTTATTTTAGTTTGGAAGAATGTTCAACTAGCTGAAAAAGCCCTGACATAAGACTAGGTGAGACCTATAGATGTTATCTGCAGCTTAGTAGCATTTGTAGAGAAATGATAAAGGGGTCACACATGGGATATGTGCTCCTGCATGCTGAATCTTAGAGTGCTTTTCTGGACCTGGTAGATGTTGCTTTCAGTGCTGTGAGGCTAAATTTAAAAGCTTGAGCTGAGTCTGAATACTGAGGCACCCATCTCCATGCAGTTTGTGTTTTCCTCTATGCTCTTGTTTCTCCCTACCCAACAGTACCTCTGTTACAGTACGTGAGGAGAAGAAGGCTAGTATTGCCATCAAAAAACAATTAGAGCCCTAATTCCTCAAGAGTCTAATTCAAATTAGTAAGCCATTTGTGTCTCTGCAACATGGCAAAGTAACAGAATAAGAATCCTGCTTTTAAGTGTAGCCCATGTTCCCATGTATACTTATTTATTGTGCAAGCTGTAAATACAGCACTGCACTTTCCCCAGGGTGAACGGTGAAAAGGGCTGAGTTGTAAACTTAACAGTTAACAGAGCATGCCACAATTCATAGGTGTACAGAAAACAGTTTCCAGAGATGAATGTATACTGGAGATGAGAACCCACTGCATTCGTGCCTGGAAACCCAGTGCAGCCCTTGGCCCAGTCCACCGTGGTGAGCAGAGAAACAGAAAGAAAGTGTACTTACCACAGGCTGCTAAGAGATCACTGTAGAGTTTTTCAGGGCTCCAAGTGGAGCCATTGCTCCTCAGTGTGTTTATAAATGCTCTGGAGGCAAAGCTGAGAAGCATGCTAACAGTTTGCAGCTGAGTCAGGGGAAATGAGGAACAGCTGTTGTCTCTCCCCAGGTCACCACGCCAGTGTTCAAGCAGTTTGGGTAAGAACCAACCTCCCTTCCTTCCTCCTTCCTGTCCCATTTCTCTTGAATCCCATGTTACAGAACATGCTTTACACACATTCCCACCTGCAGTATGATAGCACAAAATGTTTTCTCCTTTATTGTTACCTTTTACGCTTTCTTCACACAACTTAACAACTCTTCTTTATCCATGCAGTACCCACTCTTCTTCCATTCCTCCCGTAACTGCTGCAGTGCTGAGCCAATTTCTTTCCCACAAGTTATGCCCATTTTCCGCAGATCATGGCCACTGACAGGAAAAGTAGGAACAGTCCACTGCTGCATTTCTTTTAAAAGCTGCTCTTCTCCCTGGTACTTCAGCAGTTCTAATATTTTGGAAATCGTATTTGCTTCCCTAGACTGAAAAAAAAAGAGGATGTATTAGGAGAAACTAGATAACAATCCGAACTCTGAACATCTGTACCTCTCTCTCATTAGTTTTAAAACTCAGCCTGGGACTGGAGAGTCCAGCAAATGCTTGAAAACTTCATGAACTTCGTTTAGTAGCTTTTTAACCATTATCTTTAACCTGCTGCTGGAGAGGGATTCACACTTTCCCTGTGGGAGGAAGTCCTCTCTGCTGACACTGACCTCTTTCTCCTCAGTTACTGCAATAAAAGTGCAGAACTTCACTTTCAGATTACTTGAAATTCACTCTGGAAGATGTTGTGTGTTTAACAGTACTTGGTGAAGAACACAAAGCACTGTTCCAGGCACTATGCAGACTCTGAATACGCAACTGAAGGATTTGAATTTCACATGAAATCCTTTGAGGTCCAGATCCTGTCTCATGCTTTAATGCAGTAGGAGAACTCAGTGGAGCCAGTACAGCAAACCCTCAGTCCCCAGCTGTGTTCAGAGGCCACACTTTCAGCTGACCCTGTCCATCCTGACTGGTTTTTAAGTCTAGTAAAAACGTTGCTAGAGAACGCAAGCTGCTTGGATCAGCTAAGATTGGTTTTCAGTTTTAATATCTATTTTTAAAAATTTACTTCAGTCAAACAACAGAAGCTAAGAAACTGTTTGTCTCTTTGTAAAACTAAACTCCGCTAAAGAACAGACATTTCTGTTGCTGCAAAAACAGGACATTGCAAAAACACTTGTCTATTTCTGCTCTCCTCTCTAGATTCAAAGCAAATGGAAAAAGCCCCCAAAACTTTAATTTATTGGATCTATTATTGTTAATATTGGATGATATTCCTGCAGTTAATGTAGTGATACTGCACTGGAAGCAGTCTAACTGTGGCTACCAGTTCTTGTCAATACAGCTCATCTTCCTAATGCAAACATCACCATCTTGACAATCCTGGCGCCATGCACAGTGGAAGGGCTGCTCATCTTGTAAGGCCCATGGCTCTCTTTGGCACTCTGTACAACTGGAAACTCGTGGTTTACTCGAGAAGCCAAGTGCAGCAATATCAAGTACACTTACATCCATTATGAAGTCTTGATATGGTTTCAGTGGTTCTGGCCCCGTCGCTTTAGTTAACTCCTCACGGTGTTTCAGCAGAAAGAAGCCAAGGTTCTTCTCCTCTTTTGAGATTTTCAGCCTCAAATCAAGGTTTGTTACATCATCCTTCACCTTGAACAATGACGTCAGAACAGTCATGGGTTTTGGACACAAATTTTCAGTATTTTTACTGACTCTGTCAAGTTCCTCCAGATTTCCATTACCTGGTAAACCTGAAGAGAAAAAGTTCAATAAGGCGTTAACAAGAAACAGGGACATTAACAAAGGTAAAAACAAACAAGTTTCATCTCCTTTGCCGTGCTGCAATTGCTTGATTTCCAATTCCTGTAACATTTACAGTCATCTAACTTTACCTATGTATTGAGCGACGTCCAGCTCATACAGAAGTCGAACCAAATGATTTACGTGGTTTCCAATTAGAATTTTTTTCAGTTCCACCCAAATCCTTTCTCCTGATATCCCAGCCAAACCTTTGGCATTTTCTTTAATTGCTTGCAGGGTGCTCGATTCGTGATCGCCAGGTTTTTCTGCAATCCTCCCATAAAACCTGCCCAAAGAAAACAGCTCCATGTTAATTTTGCCAATCATTTCTTATTGCTACTCACAGAATTAAGTCATGGCAAATGCTGATTACATTAAAATAGTGGAGGACAAAAACATTATAGTTTCTGAAATCTCTGCAACATTTTTCTGCCATGAAGCTTAAAGCTCCTGCCTGCTCTTTCAATTTCACCAAGAGTATAAAAGAGAAAACTGCAGAGAGATTATATGAGATTATATGAGGTGCAGAAGTTCAGTGCCAAAAAAAAAAGGCACAAGGTAGGTTACGTTGTTACACTGTCCAAAGCAAATAGATCAATCCTGATCAGATTTACTCTCCTCCCCCTCTCCCAGACTGCACGAAGCTTCAGGGCAAAGTAACTGCACTTCTGTTGGTTACAGATGGACATCAATAAACTTATTACTTTGTTTTAAACTAGAGTTGAAACAGTACTGTTACAAAGACTGTTTGCAAAGGACAGCGTATTTCTTGCTCGCATAGAGAAAACAGAAGCCAAAAATATGCTTCTCTCATCATTTTGTGAGGAAAAAACATTGTCTGAATTTTGGTTCACAACCTTCTCCATGGAACTCCATTTCTGTGTCTCCAATGAGTCATCAGAAGTACTTATTTATACCATCTCTTCATCCAGACAAGGTGAAAGCTGGTACCTGAAATATCTTAGGATTCGTAAATAATCTTCTTGTATTCTTGCGCTTGCCTTTCCCACAAATCTTATTTTCTTGTTCTTTAAGTCTTCATATCCATTAAAGAAATCATACAGCATCCCATCCAAGCCTAGAAGATGAAAAAACATCAACAGGAATTTAGAAACACTCTTATTTGAAAATGCAGAGGACAAATGGTGTCACTTGCTGTGAGTTGCCATATCTGTGCAGACCTTTTGGCTGACAGCAGTATAAACCAACAGAACGCAAAAAGGAGAGGGAAAATTTACTGGCGTGATTTGAAAAGTGGTGTTTGATCTACGTATTTTCTTTTGCATAGTTTTACCTAAAAACATGGAATTGATGGTCAGATCCCTCCTTTCAGCATCCTTTTCCCAGTCGGTGGTGAATTCCACCTCTGCGTGGCGTCCATCGGTGACAATATCTATTCTGAGAGTGGTAATTTCAAAATTCTGTTCATGGAGCTGAAAATCCCACAGAGATCGTTATTTCAACGTGGATACAGATACAAAGGCTATCTATTTTCCTGCCCCACGTTGGTTTGCATGTAGGCAGCTTGAGCACAAACTGTACGCAAACACACGCTGTGCTTCCACACGGAGCTGACACTGAAACTCACAGATGCCTCAGAACAGAGCTCATTTCCACATAAACCGTCTGCAGGAAGGTGCCTGCAGGCTAAAAGCAAAGGAACGTGCAGACAGAGGAAGGCAGGACCCGAGAAAGCAGGAGGCTTCCCCACCTGCTACGGACTGTAAGAGAAAACCCACAGCCCGACCGCGAACCAACCCTGGCCGTGATGGTTCCGTGTTTTTCTCCTTTGTTATTGATCAGCCGAACCCCAGCAGACGTGAACATCTCCTTCATCTCTTCGGGTGTAGCCGTAGTGGCGAAATCCACATCTTGAGGCGTCATTCCGCTCAGCAAATCCCTCACGGCCCCTCCCGCGATTCTCAGCTCGTAGTTCTTCTTCTCAAACAATTCTGACAAGGAGAAAAAAACAGTCGAGAACAGAAACGGAGCTGCCCCAGCCCCCACCTGTGAGGGACCCGGAGCCGCCACAGCCCCCACCTGTGAGGGACCCGGAGCCGCCACAGCCCCTCCCGTGAGGCCCCGCCCGGCCCTCACCTGCCACACTGCGCAGCCCCGGTGTGAAGAGCGCCTGGAACTGCGGGGATTGCAGCCTCATGGCGCGCGCCGCGCGGTGCCGCAGCCGAAGAGGCGGAAGCAGCCGAGCCCTGCAGGGCAGAAGCAACACCTCAGCCCACATCTGGGGAGAAACAGAGAAACGCCGCGTCAGCCCGCGGGCCCGAGCAACGGGGAGAGGCCCCTCGCAGGAGCGTCGCACTCACCCGCCAGCTGCCGGCCTCGCTAGGCCCGGGGAGCGGCTCCGTGCGGCCCCGGCGCGGCGCAGCGCGATGAGATCAGCGGCGCGACCCGGCCACGCCCCCCGCCCTCCCCCTTAGTCTGCTCGCGGGCGCCCCCTGCCGGCCGATCCGCGCATCGCTGCTCACCCTCCGCCTCGCTCCGTAACCGCGGTCCCGCAGTAGCGCCCCGCGCTGCGCTGTTTGTTTCTCAGCCCCGTCCCACGGCGGTGCGGAAGCACGCGTCAGTACGGTGTGCAGAGAACAACCGCCGCCGTCCCATCCCCACCGTGCCCGTGTTCCTCGGGAAACAGCTCTAAACACCTCCACGTGTTGTGAAACCTTCAGGGTCCATCCGTGCGCTGGTTGCGAGGTCCCGTCAGCGATCCTGAAACAGCTTTAAGCGCTGTGGCTGCTGAACTGCGTGCAGGAGCAGCTCCTGAGTTCGTTCAGCTTTTAACGTGTGGAAACATTTGGGTGGGAGCCCTGTGCCAAATCCCAGGCCCAGCTGGGGGTGCCCGTCTGCTCTCCACGCCGTGCCGTCACGCTGCTGGTTCCATGTGTGAGATTTGCAGAGCGGTGCTACAGAGCTGCTCAAACACACCGCTTGGTTGCCTTTGAAGTTCCAAGCCGGAATAAATCTGTCTCGGCCAAAAATGCTTTGTACCTGAAAAGAGATGTTATACAGATCTGTTCAGCCTTTCAAGCACCCAACAGATCAGCACTTCGCTGCAGAAAGGAGAGTGCTTGTGAGCACAAAAGGGTTTTGGGGAATGACCTATTGCCAAAAACATCTCACATTTACAATAATTTTGTCAGGCTTGTGTAAGAACATAAGAACATAACCTTTTCTTACGTGTTCTTTTTGTGACTGCTTCTTTTGTTAAATATCCTGCCTCACCTTTAGAAACAACCTCTTTTCTGCTGTAACGCCGAGCTGCAGCTGTCAGAGCTCCCTGCTCAACAGTTAGCTGTTTATTCAGGAGTGCACAGATACAGAAAACAGGGCACCTCATGTATCTCTGTGCCTCCTGGCAGGATTTCCTTACAACTCTCATTCCTGGCTGACTTTGTCTAAAGGTGCCCAGCCATCGTTTCCTCTGCCCCCCCAGCACTGAACGTGTTCCCTTTGTACCTAACCTGATTTTTACCTGTCATTACCTTTTATTTCTAGCTCCCCACTGCAATGGACTTGCAAACAGGTGAAAGCCTTCATTTGTGCTCTAAGATTGCACCTCTGCATGGGCATTCCCCTAATTTGTTTTGAGTGGTTCTGGTTTTTGTAGCATCCATCACTGTACACTGACCTCCCATTGTTTGCTCCATTTCTTTCTCCAGTGCAGCATCTGCACAGGGCAGTGCATTGAGTGGAGGCTTTATCAGTGCTGAGCAGAGCAGAAAGTTTGCTTCATGTGTCTCGCAGAGGATGCCAGCTTCCAGCTGCCCCAGCATGCCTTTTTCACAAGTGCACAACAGTTGTTGAGTCCTCTGTGGTTTATGACCTGGCATAACCCCAGATCCTTTTCTGTAGAGCAGATACCTAATCACAAGTTGATTACTAATAGCCTGTAATTTGCAGTTAATAGCACCTAAATGTAGTTGAGAGCTTGACCGTGCTGAACTGTGCCCAATTTTCACTGATTTTTGAAGAACTTGCTTAAATCGAGTTCTAGTCCCCAAAGAACTCACCTCTACCAGCTTGCATCACCTTCACATTTAGAAGGGTTTTCTGTATTTGCAATCCAGATTTCTAATGAACATGTCATTAGCCCTCCCATACCTACCTAGGCCTATTACGAACAGACTCACTTTCTGCTTTCTCTGTGCCCTTAGGTTGTTTTCCACTCCTTTTGAGCCAGTCTTATCCAGCCTTCCTATGGATCACAGCTCAGAGCTCTCTGCCCAAGATTGGGAAGCTGGTCTTGTTCTGGTGCCAGTAATTTCTCTAAATACCACCGACAGACACATGGCTGTATGGCAGGATGACTGGACAAGGTAATACCGCACGGTCTTCCAGCAATACTAGGATTTGATTTTCTAGGGGATGAACAACTTGGGATGATGGCACTGGTCAGCAAGTAGATTCTTTGCAGTGAGTTTTTAAACATTCCTGGCTCTTCAGAATTTAGTCGAGAATGATCAGACTGCAGACTATGGTGTAGAACTAACCCTCGATACATAAAGTAAAACCACGTGCTAGAACAGAGCCTTCCATCCTGTGGTTAAATCTGCAGTTCCCTTTTACAATGCATGCTTGTCTAACTTACCATCTCCTATCATTTCTGAAGTACCTATCACATCTGTGCTTAAAAGACAGCAGTTGCAAAAGGAACCCGCAGGGAGACGACCCAGAAGACGTTTGAACAAACAGAGGAGGCTCTTCACACAACTTCAGAGACTCTGCAGGTAACCTCCTGGGATTTACATTGCAGTCTGTTTTTCTGTCTTTCTGTGCTTTGTTTGAAGATTGGCCCCACTTTGAAAAGTCATCTTTGCATTATGGTGGGAAGTGCATCTGGAATCTGCTCCTGACCAATTGCCTCTCAGTAGAACTCGTGTGTCAGTTGTAAGAAAGAAAATCATGACCAATTCAGCTGCTCACTGTGTTTAGATTTATACTGCACTTTATGAAGGAATAGACCCTTCCATGAAGGGAATGCATCTTTGACTTTCTCCTCACTGCTTTTTACTGCGCATAACCAAAACCATAAACAAGGCTTTTACTCATCCCGAGAACTTGCTATGCCCGTTTTTGTGGGGAGCATAATCTTGTTCGTAGGTATTTGTTAACTTTTTGATTGTATTTTCAAGATTTCATTGCATGAGACAAACCTGTTATCACAGACTGTGTGATACTGTTCACGAATGGTAATGCAATTGGAAAAAATCTTGGGGCATTGTCTAAGCAAAAATGTATGGTATAGGTAACAGTGCCCTGTTTCATGTGTATTGTGGAAGAACCAAAATATCTGACCAAAATGTCTCAGTAACCCAACCTATGCAAAAGCAAGCACTGACTCTCCAGGAATAATCCATTAGAAAACTCTAGAGGTTCAATTAGCCTCATGGACGCTTTGCCTGGCAGAATACCAGATACACACAGAAAACAAATGCAGATAATGAGCAGACTTGGACATTAAGAAACATACTGCATTGTGAATTATGCATCATTTTAACGAACTAAGCGCTCATACACCATTTTTAAAAATAGTTATTGTGTAGCAGAAGTACTCCAACTGTGATCAATTGGATTGCTTCCAGTCCCTGGGTTATTTATTGGAGGTTCAGTGAGAACTGATGGGTTAAAGATGCTTTCTCTGCTCATTACCGTCTGAAAATATTATGTTTTTCATACAAGCAATTGTGTAGATGCCCCAGGGAAGCAGTGTGATTGGGCTAGGAGGGCGTATTTCTCTTCTGTGAGAACATTTTGGAAAGCTGCTGTTCTGTATTTCCATGTTGTTTATATTAGGTTATACATGAATGATAACACACAGATTTTTCTTCCCTCAGTACTTCATGAAACAATCTGTAGGAAGCATAGGAACATGCTGTTTTCAAGCATTAAAAATAGTCGCTCATTTAAATTAGAAACAAACAAAATAGTTTCTCTTACCCCCAGTAATTAACACTGGAGAATTAGCCTTGAGGTGAGCGCTGAGACTGCTTCTCAGTGCAATGGAAACCGGAGAGTAAATTCCAGCAAGCAGCCATTTTATATACAGTGGCAGCTAAAAAGACAGCTATTTCTGCTGTTTTTCTTGGAGTGAATGGGTCTTCACCGAAAGCCAACCTACCTGAAGCCAACTCTCTCTGCTAAGAGATGCTGTAGGTCCATGACCGCTGCTCTGAGCATCCACGCATGGCAGTGCTGGAAACAGCAGCTTTTTCAAGGGGGCCTGGAAAAAACAAAGGGAGCAAAATGAGATGTGGTTAGTTGTACTTAATTTTAGCTTCAACAAGATGTATCTTCCTGCAAGGGAAGGAGAAAATTCTGTGCCCTGCAAGGTTTTATTGCTTTGGTCATGTAGCTGTGATTACTCCATGGTCTGTGTGCTTAACGCTTTGGCTTGTGCTTGGTTTTAGCTGTCAGCCTGTCTGTAAACGGTTGCAAGCCATGTACTCTAATGCATGGTTTTTCTCACTGACCATCTAAACTTTATAGCCAGCATGATGAGAGTTTGTCTGGTGCTCCTTTGGATAAGAATCGTAGTCCAGCCACGCACGCTTCAGTGTAAAGCAGGTAAGTTGTTTTCCTTCCAACAACGGCAGTGTTCCAGGCAGTTTTACATCCAGGAATAAAACTGCACCTATCAGCAGAAACAAGGCAGCATAGAACATTGAGGGCAGCAGCCCTGGTCTCTGTCCTGGCACATCAAGAACCTTAACGTTGGCATTTTTTGTGAGCAACTCAACAAGGAACATTTTGGAGCAAGCAGTTCAGGGCAGTTGGTGTGGGGGTTTTCTAACTCTTCAGGAGCCCATTTCTCTAATGCCAAACACTTGCTTGAAAGTTGAAGAAACGGGCATTAAAAGCTGCCTGGGACATGGCAAATGAGGGAGGATGGACTCTGAAGCACTCCAGAAATGGAAGGGAGTAGATTGATAATTTCACTGCATTGCTATTTATATGCTAACATTTCTCCCCAGCACGAGATCTTCTTCATTTCCATAAGAGCTCCAGGAATCCCTTTTGCCTTGTCATTTTAAATTATCATTCTCATCCTTTCCATGTTTTCTTCCACTTATGCCTAATTCCTCTGTTCATCATGCTTTTTTTTCCTCTCACATATGTCTTCTTGTGGCTGTCAGGCTTCACGTAGTCAGCCCCCACATCATGCTGTTCTGCAAGACTGGGTCAATAAGAATGGATTGTTTGGCTGGTCACTTATCGACCCTGCTCAGTACAGATGCCCAATTCTCTAGGGGATCCAACTGAAAAGCCTGAATCCAATTAATAAGCCAAATGTAATGTGTTACTGTAATTATAAAGATGAAACCATTGTAAAAAAAAATAATAACTTTCTTAAGCTAAGTTTTAAGCAAAGTCTTATTTGATGAAGTTTTGGTTGTTATTTAAATGTATTTTTCAAATATCAGAAATGCTTTGAGAGAAACTGTTGAGAGAATATAATATAATATAATATAATATAATATAATATAATACAATATAATATAATATAATTTTATTATATTATTTATAATTTAATAGGATATAATATTTTTGTTTTCTTGTACTGCTCACTACATTATCTATAGGTATTGGCCTAAACAACTTTTTTAGGATTACTGCACTAAGAATTTCTTTGTTTTCTTCCTTACAGTTCAGGTTTTCCCACCTGTTAACTTCACCCTTACAGTCTCTGCATTAGCCCAAGTACTTCTAAGCTGGAAGCTAAGTCCTAATCAGGAACAAAAAAACTACACTATTAGATACGATGTGAAAATCTTAACTCCTGTGTTTGAAGAGGTAAGATAGAAATAAGTCCAGTGTGCTAAGAAGGCTGACTTCTTGTTGAGTGGGGAAGCAGAAGGTGTGATGTATGTGATGGTTTCAAGCAACCACGTAGTGAGGCACTCAGCTAAAAGCCTGTCCTTTGTAGACCACTCTTAGCAGATCCCTTAATTAAGCTTCTATCTTGTGTTGCTTCTTTCTTTCTTTCTTTCTTAATTTTCAAGTATGATACAATGAAGACTCACAGTCTCCAAACAGCTGTACTTCACAATGGTTTCTCGGCACATGTCCGCACGTTACTTTTCCATCAGGGTCTTCAGATGACGAGCGACTGGGTGACAGCAGAACTCCAGCCTCCACCGGGTAAGAAGAAATGAGAAAAAGGTCTGAATTTGTGTTCTGTACTGGTCTATGGAGTAGACATCAGAAGCTGAGAGGTTTAATACTGAATAATACAGCATTTCTCACTCTACCTGTTACAATGGTTTTACAAAATCATTTAATCCAGGCCTTTCTGTATGGCTCCACAGCCTGCTATACAATCTGAAGATGCAACATAGGTAACCCGTATAAAATATTCTAAACATTGCTTGCTAAAGCTGAGATAATCTACTCCCATCCACTCAAGGATGGCAAAACACTGCCTGAATCCCAAGGTGTACAGAAGGTACATCATGGTGCTGTGTGCTACAGCCTTACTTGGTGGTTTTTTGGAATCTCCATCCTTCCATAACTGGTAGAACTGCGCGATCAGTACCAGGACTGGACAAAACCTAGATGAAAATGGACAAAAGACTGTAGTCAAAATTGTCTTAGAAGTGCCAATTTCATGCAACTTCTGTAGTAAGTGTTTATTTTCTTCCTGTCTTATAATTCTGTGTTTCTGTAGGTGCTGAAAATACAGCTGTCACTGATCTGTCCTGTGTTACTCACTTCACCATTTCTAGCACTGTTTCTCTCCATTGCACTTGGCTTCCTGGTAAAGGGGCACCAGAAGATACTGAGTACTTTCTATTTTACAGGTTGGTGTCTTCTCCCATTTTACTCAACACAAAATTTTTAGAGAGCATTTCTCACAAATGTTTTAATTTAGGTATGAGACCTACATGGAAGAATGCCAACATTACATCAAAGACAAGTGGAACAGGAATACAGAGTGCAGGTTCTCAGTGACTCGTATTGTTCCCGGTGAGATTGATGAGCTCATTGTAATACACATTAATGGCTCCAGCAAGTATGCTGCAATCAAGCCTTTCCAGCAGTTGTTTAACCAAAATGCCATTGGTGAGTAGAAACAAGCAAATGAACAAACAGTTCAATGAATGAAGTCCAGCAGAACTGTAAAAGACTTGTGAGAGAATGTTGTCAATCCACAAAATACCTGCTGATCATTTGATTTTTTTTCCAGATTTCAGTAACTTTCCTGGTTAAAAAAGAAACAAAACGGTTTGAATCAGTCTATGATTAATTTCATGACTTTGCAAAGAGTAATTTAATAACCTTCTCCTTCAGTAATCCAGTTTTTCTGATCTTATAAGTGGATTTTTAAAGTTCTTTTCCTTTAATTATTTTGTGCAATACACCTATTCCTCTTTAATCTTCACATTTTCTGCCTAAAATGTGAAATAACTTCAGAAAGTATAGGCTGCATGTGAACACTTGATCAATTTATAAGCTGTTTCAATTGCTAGTATTTAAACTTCACTCTATATATAACTTACTGGTGTGATTTTCTTTTCATAGAGAAGGTGAATGTTCCCAGAAATGTCACTGTATTCTTAGAGCAAAATGATCTCGTGGCCACATGGGAGAAACCACTTTCTACTTTCCCTAAAGGATGTTTTGAATACGAATTTTACCTCACCAACTTGAAGTCAGGTAACAAGCAGGTAATTGCTTCTCTGGTGCCCCAGCATTACATTTTGCTCTTGACACTCACTGTCCTGTATGGATAAAGATTGACTTCATGCAACCTGGAGAAAAAGCCTTTGTATTCATAAACATGGCACACATTTAAGATCATTTAAATTAAAATCTGCTATCAGTGCATTTGTGAAACTATGGGCTGTTGGCGAAACTTGTGTCCCATTTGTGACTAGGGTTCAACAAAGCCAAAATCTCAGCAGTTTTCGTGTTTTATGTCCTTTTTGGATATCATTTACGCCTGCAACAAACCATCTCCAAGAGAGCTTGGAAAACAGAAAAACGAGAAGGTTACTCCCTTGTACTGTGTTCTGCCTTCAGAAGGATGATGGTGGACAGTTCTCAACATCCAGCATTAAGGGTCTTAAGGAAGAATCCAAAATAAAGCATATTTCACAAGATTTGCTCTGAAATACTGACACATTAGGAGAGGAATGGCACCTGTGAAGTCAGACAACTTTCTCCAAAGCAGTGTGTGATGTTCAATGCAAGTCTACTAAAGAAGCTTGTAAAAATTAAAAAAAAAAAAACAAACATGATTAATCTGTTTTCTAGATTTCCTGGTCTTAAATAATGTGTGACAGTATGGTATTGTTTTGTTAACAGGTATCAAAAACATATTCACATGACTTCAGATTACGGATTGATGTTACCTGCAGATACTCCATACAGATAAGAGCAAATCATTACATGTGTGCTGTAAATGGATTCTGGAGTGACTGGAGTGAAATCCTTTATGTTGGTAAGGATTGCATGCATCAGTCTTGTAATGAAGGAGTAATACATTGCTGGAAAGCACGTACTGCCCAAACCATCAGCATGTGCAACACTCCCTTAATGTCAATAGAAAACAGCAGAAGTAGATGCTCCAAGATGCTAATGCTGGAAGGTACTGTGAGAGGTCACCCCAGGATTACCTTACTGGAGCTACCTGAAATCTTAAAACAAACCAAACCACCTTTGGAATATGATCATTTGCCCCACTTCATTCTGTGTTTCCTACTGAACATAATTTTTTTCCGGGAGCAGCAGTTTTCTTATCATGGCACGTTATCAACTGTTTGTTCTTAGACATCCTGCTTTGCTGTTAACATCTTTTGAGTTTCTTCACTTCCTGGTTTTCACTAGAAAAAAAAGGCAAAAGAAAATCTACTGTACTTCTCCCTTCCCTCTGCAGCATTCTCTAGCTTTGCTAAAAATTGAAATCCAATTCTGAATCCTTTCCTTGGGCTGTGGTAATCAAACCCTGTGCAGTGCAGCCACGTGCTGCCAAAGCGGCGTTGTTAAAGCTCACCTTGATACCACCTTTCTCTGAGAGGTCATTTAGAAGTGCTGCAGTCAAACGAAATAGTCATGGCTGGTATGTGGGAGAACCCACTGCCAGGGCTCACGGTTTAACAGATGATTATGTCAAATCTGGGGCTGGAAGGTATATCTGTGCTGTCCCAGTTCTGCTTTCCCAGCAATTCTGAAGAGTCTGAGAGAAGCTCCCTGTCAACTGAAGCACTTCTGAAGCCATCTCTATCCTGCAGCATGATGGCAACTGGGGAACCAGGAAACATAATTGTTAATGACTCCTCTACTAAGAAGCAGCAAATACCAAATATGAGAAAATCATTTAGTTGTTTAATGAGACAAAAAGGAAATTAGTCTTCCTTTTTTTTTTTTTTAAAAAAAAAAAAAAAACCACAAAGACTAAAATCTCAAACGTATCCAAGAACAGGATCAACTTCTTCAGTTTATCTTAGGAAAGGGGATATTTAGAGGCTTGTTACAATCCATTGACCCAGCAGAGTTTACTCCATTAGTTGCTGGATTTCAGTACACATTTCAGCCATTCTGATCCACTCTGCTGCCAGCTTTCTGTGTGGCTCTCAGGATGGTTCCTTTATTCCCTCTCTGTCTCTCTTACATGTTGAAGACCAGCTGGATGAGGCTTTGAGCAACCTGGTCTAGTGACTGGCACCCCTACCCATGGCAAGGGATTGGTACTAGGAGGTCTTCAAAGTCTCTGGGGAGCACCATCAACCATAATATGGAAAAGACTTAGGACTCTTCTGGTTTTGGTTTGGGAAACAATGCTTCCCAGCCTTTATGATGGCAGCCTTCACAAGTTGTTTGCACTGGGTATAACCCAGCTGGGTTGACAGTAACACTCCTGACTTCTTGAAAGAAAAGTGACAGCACTGCAGACTAAATAAGCCATCCAGAATCAATAAATAAGCCATGTTTGCAGCTGGGGATTTCTGTCTCAGTGGCACAAAGGCCCAGGACACATTGATGCAAGCTCATGGCAGCACCCATGCCCTGCTCCCACTGCCTACTCTGAGACACCAGACTCAGCTCCTTGTTTCTTTGGAAGAAATCTGGCCCAAATTCAATACTGTGTTTTTTCTACAGCACCAATAAAACCAAGGTGTCTGCTGCTGGCCGATTTATGTCCTCTCAATTACCTGGTAATGGCAGTGCTGACATTTGATACATAGGACTGGTGGTTATCAGAAGCACACACGGACTCGGCAACCTTTTGAAAATGCAGTTCAATGTAAATGTTTTTGTTATATGGCATAATGTGGCACAAAGTAATGGTCCTGGTCACTAAGCATGCCTTTCTAAAATAAAAATGTTGACCTTGGTAGAAATACCTGTGTCTGCTCGCAGGCAGAGGCAGTAGAGAAATCCTCCCAGAGGAAATGCATCAGCAACAGCTCACAGGAAAAACTGCAGGTTTCAACATCTTTTTTACAGGCAAGTTTACGAAGGCAGAGAAATGCAGTTCCTGTGCAAAGGGTGAGCAGAAGTGAAGAGCAATTTAATGGAAAACAAACAGGTTGTGCCTGAGGCTACAAGCAAGCAGTGCCTCTGCTGCCTTGGGCATCTGGGGATGAGGTGTGACACAGGCTGGCATCCTGGCAGTGCTGCCGGGCCAGGTTGCTCTGCTTGGTGGCAGTGCAGTGAGAGAAGTGTATTGAGGAAGTCAGAATGTCAGCATAACAGAATCTATTCCTGAAGCTTTACATTTCATTTTTAATTTGAGATACCAAGTCGGCATAGTTTGCATGTTAAACTGTGATATGAATAGAAAACAGCCGATGAAACCTTTTGTAAAAGCATGCTTAAAATAACATCTGCACTAAAGCACATGTATTTTTTTTTCCTGATACTCAGGAGAAAACAAACAGGAGAATCTGATAGTCTGGAGTCTTGCTGTGCTTTGTGTATCCACATGCTGTACGGTCACGCTTATTGCTATAGTATGCAAATCGTAAGTATTAATTTCTTCTAAGTATTAATTTCTTCTAAGTATTAATTTCTTCTAAGTATTAATTTCTTCAGTGTACCTAAGTATTGGTGTTGAACAGGTCTGGGGGTCATTAAAAGCTTTGCTTAATTTTTGGAAGGGATGCTGAGTTTTGTATTCAAGCGTAATTACACAAAGCAAAAGTACTGAATAAGGAAGAATCAGCCTCATTAATTATCAACAATAATATTCAGCCAAACTGATGGGTTAAGAGGGTCATTCAATTTAATTTTAAAACAAAGAGAACCCCATATATCAAGAGAGAACATTTCCCTAAAAGGCTTTTTGTCCATCTCTCATTTCCTCACTTAAGTGGACGTTACAGAGTTTATGACTTCCAGAGGGGGATTCTGTCTTTAACCTCAGTAAAACTGATGAGACCATCTTTCATGGCCAAAACGTACACGCAGTCCATGATTTTCTCATTGGCCAGCACAGGTGCACACAATGTTCTACCCTGGGCAAGTAGTCTGTATGTCAACAGTGTGATATGTGCTCTGAAGAGGTAAAAATTCCAGTGGTCCTTTAAGCTTTCTGCTCCTTGTCACCCCTTGACAAGAACAAATGCATTCAAGTATTGGCTGTTGTGAGTTTTTAAGCTTATTTTTAAATACTGCAGAGGCTATGGATGCTAAAACAGCTTCCACATAGCCAAACTTCCAAGAACGTGCTGTAAAGAAAGCCAGCTGTGTTGGATTTCAGTAGCAGTGACTGGTCAGGCCATAAGTGATGAATGAAAGAATCCACGTAACTACAAGCTTTTTCCCTGAAACAAGCAGCAAGCAGCAGTTTTCTGCTTCACAATACACACAGTTCCCCTCAGTTTAAGTGCCATCCTCAACTCTGCTAATTTCTGATTAATTTCTGTAGTGCATTTTGAATTAGTGGTCAGCCTGATGTGTCCCCTGGCCACTTCTTTACCTCACTGTCCCTTTTTCTAGCCCACTGGCCCACTCTGGGAGGAGGCAGGAGGTGCATAAAGATGAAGCACAGCGGTTAGCCTGTATGTTTAATATCTGCAGATATTAAAAAAAGAGCAGTAGAACAGGTTCCCTATATCACAATTTCATTAATACTCCCAGTTTTTCCCGCTGTTGAAAATTCATGAAGTGTACCACGCAATTCAAGCCACGGAATCATTTGAAATTTCATGCAATTTAAAGACATTATAAGGAATTTCATTCTACTAAAGGCTTCTGTACATTTTTCTGTGATGCAAGCAGAGGTAAAGAACACAGCTAGAAGGAAAAGTAGCCTTTTGGAGAACCTTTTTGCTTACTTGCAGTAACAGATGAGGAAACTGTCTTGATAAAAAGCACAATTGAATGCTTTCCTAGTTTGCCCTTTGTCTTCATGAATGAGCATCCTCTACTCTTCCTCACCTCTGTCTCTGAACAACGCTCTCTCCTGGAGGAGATTCCCCAAGAGGATCCTGCATACCCTAAGATGCCCACCCTGCCCTGCCCTGTTCCCCTTCTTGTCTGCACCCCACACAGCCCATGGCCAGCAGCCCCCCAGCACCTGCTGCAGGGCCGTCATTTGGAACAGGTCACAGAGGATCTCAGGAGCCATGCCGTCAGTAAAGGCACTCTAGCAAAATGTGAAATCAAGAATTTTATCCGTCTCATCACGGAGGTTACAAGAGGGAAAAAGAACATATTCTCTTATTTCTGTTTATCTTTGGCCTTCTAAAATCCAGCCCGTGGGAAAGTAGCAAATTTTAGAAAGAAAGACACAGCGCAACATCTGAAGCAGAGTGAAGCTCGGAGGGGCCCACAGGGTGTTTTCAAAGCCTAATGGTCCAAGTGGTGCTAACAGCAAGGGCCGTGGTCTAAGCCATATAAAGGCAAACACAGATTAGTCTAGATTACTTTTTTGCGACAAAATATTTAATCACTCCACTTTTCAGCGTTCTGCAAAAAAAAAGACCAGGACCATACTGAGAGCATCACTGTAAGCACCACAGCACTGCCCCATTGCAAGGACCCTTGCACCTGAGGGGCGTGCAGCCACCACGAACCCGGCTGTGCTCCCACCTCAGTGCTGCTGGGCACTCGTGCGCCCCTCCTTAAGTGTTTCCAGTCCAGAAGTGATGTGTAACTTAATTGCTGACTCAATAAATGATTTGGGCACAGCTCCATCAAAATCTTTCATTGATAAACAGCACAACTACAAATGCACCAGCTCCGAAGAAAACCACACCTCCTTGGTTACGTTATGCAGCAGTAGTGTAAATCAAAACCATACTCAGACTGAGGTAAGAGCAGGTTGCACCCCTGCTGCTGTTTCCCTGAGCATACTGGGAAGGTCTTTACTGCTGTTTTCCCAAATTCTCCATCTTTCCTGGCAGCAGCCTTGCCCCACGTCCCTTTGGCTGAAGGTGAACTGAACTTGGGCACCCCGAGGCAGGTGGCAGCGGGTCACTCAGCCTTCCCTCAGCTCCTTGAGAACCATGTGCCGCTGGGGCTGTGGAACCAGTGTGGACAGAACTAAACTTATTTCTCCTCCTGGGAGGCCAGGACACAAAGGATTATTCTGGTCCTTCCAGATCCGGCCCCTGCTAGAAGCTGGGGGAAGAGGCAGAGCACAAACCAGTCCCTCTTTATGCCTACAGAAATGCCACCTCACAACAAAGGGCCTTTTCAGATCCCCCTGTTTCTGCTGAGCACAACTGATTATTTACTGTTCTGAGATCACTTTGCTCTTCGTGGTAGGAGCTGTGAAGATGGAGTGCCTGCACCAGGGTGCGCACATTCCTTTCTTGGCTGCATGCCTTCCCAAGCCCCGGTCCATGCACAGCAATGACAGACATCCCATAACTCGCTCAGTCAGATCTTGCTTTGCCAGCCTTGGTACTTCCCCTCCCTTCAGCAAATAATCAGTTCCCAATCAATGTCTCCTTAAAGGCAGCAGCCGCTCAGCCAGGAAGGTTTAGCTCCAAACTGATTGAAAATGCTTTGAGGAAGGGTGGGTGGGAGAGAGATGAGGATTTTTCCTTCTGTCTCAAAATGAAAGCTATGGAAAAGAGTAAGTTAGCAGCAGGAATTTATTTTAGACTCCCTGCTGAGGAGGAATAATAGGATAAAAGAAAACTTGACAGAAATCGGGAAGCTTTAGAAGGAAACTCAAAGTAACCAAAGCGCTTAACGAACCAGAGATCAGCCAGAGCTGCCACAGAACAAATGGGGCAGGGGAGCGGGGCTGGTTGCAGTGCCCAGGGCTCAGGTGCTGCAGGGCAGCCATGCCTCAGCCTCACCTCTGCTTCGTGGGCACCAGGCTGGTCCCCAGCAGGCTCTGCACGCTCCTCCTGAGCTAAGCCCTGTCACCTTCACGCTGGCCACGTTCCCATTAAAATAGGGCCCTGCTTGGACCTTGGCAGACAGAGCCTTTTAGTGGCTGTGTATTCTGTACTCTGAGCTGTGTCAGATGCAAGGAAACGGTTGCACTGCAGCTCTTGCTACCACAAATGTACAACTGCTTGGGCCACAATAAGGAATCACAGAATCACTAAGGTTGGAAAAGACACGTCGGATCATCCAGTCCGACCATCAACTCATCACCACTAAA
This sequence comes from Lagopus leucura, assembly GCF_019238085.1. Taxonomy (NCBI): domain Eukaryota; kingdom Metazoa; phylum Chordata; class Aves; order Galliformes; family Phasianidae; genus Lagopus; species Lagopus leucura. The sequence goes on along the minus strand of NW_024962279.1, from coordinate 6,409,920 downwards.
TGCAGCAGCTTACAGGCAACCCATGCAATTTCTTGCAGTTGCTCTCCTGCCAAGACACAGATTATGTCCAGAAACCACGATCTGAGCACAGGGCAGCCTGTCCTGAACTCCCAAACCGGGCTGCCCTCAGGCACAGCCCTGCGCTGCTCCCCCAGTCAGCACCCAGCAGTGCCCTCACAGCCCTTCACCTCTGTTTCCCACAGACAACACACGTGGAGCAAACTGTTTCCGCCCATTCCAACGCCCAGGATCAAGTTCAGAGATCCCTTTCCAAATCACTACGAGGTAAAGTCATATTTTAATCGCTTTTGGTTTTTCTTAAACAACAGAGGGAACACTTGTGTGCTGTCCCTCCAGCCCTGCATCCTGCGGCAGCAGCACGGCCAGGCACGGCGTGCCTTGGCAGGGACTGGAGCTCAGCTCCTGCAGAGCCGATTTGTTTTGGGAAACCGAACGGTGAGAGATGCTCGTGTCCTACTGTTAAGCTGGTTTTAAGCCTTATTATGTTTGCTGTCGCGTTCCCGGTAAATACATTTGCCTTACAGATAAGATAAAACTCCTCATTGTCTGCTCAAGAAAGCGCTGCTCACTAACTTGATTTTAATTTGTCCCCTCAGAATAGAGGTTTGATTTTCGGGGTATTATTCCATGGTCCGGTCAAGGAAACAGGCTTAAAAGATTAGCAAATGTTTGTTTTTAATCAAAGCCACGGGTGTAAAATAACACGACTTAGGGTATCACAAATAAGAATGTGAGAAACGGCAAATATTAACACCGCAGCCAGGAAATGGGAACGCACAGAGGCTGTTCTGTTCCCAGGGGCATCTCAGCGCTACCTTCAGTGCTGCTGTCCTTAAGGGAAGCTCAGGGTGAGCAGAAGGTCAGGGCACAGGGATATGAGACCTTGGAGCTGCTTGCTGTGAGCACTCCATTCCTAAATTAAAGCATACATTTGGTGAGGTGCTGGCGTTACTGCCGCTGTGGGCTACCCTGCAGCTCTCGATGGCTCGCTGGTTCAGTCGGTGCTGGAGCTCTGCTTGTTTTGCAGAGGGCATGCAGCTGCCCCAGCGAGACGTGGCTGGAGCCAGGCCTGGCCGAGGGCCTCCCCAGCAGCACTCTGCACGACGACGTCTTCTGAGGCAGCCGCACGTGAAGAACTGCTCGGCTGTGGTTCCAGCACTGTTTGTTGGTTCATTTAGAACAACTGCTGTGAGCGGTGTGGAAAGAGCACAGCGGTGCCAATGGCGAGGCGACAGCCCCAACCCACAGACGGTGGTGCAAGAGGTTACAGCGTAAAGGGAAAAAAAAAAATTAAAAAAGCAGCACTTTCCTGGCACGTTCTGATGCCTTTCCTCAACCCAATCTATAGAACACAGCCTGGGAACACAGCCCTCAGTTATGCATAGCTAAGGAAGTTTGCCAAGGAGCTCCCTGTGGTTTTACCAAGGCTTTTTGATACTAAAGGAGCTGGGCCCCTCCTCCATCTGTAATTCCAGCTGCCTTCAGGTGAGTTTGAACATCCAAGCCCAAGATTGCAGCTCATTCTTCTTACCCATCCAAGCAAGTTACCAGACCTGCCCCAAGCAAGCTCTGGTCTGCCCTCACCAGCTGCTCTGTTCTTTGCATCCTGCCCAAAGAGCCTCCTGCCCACCCGGCTGCCCCAAGCACGTAAGCATGGAATAGGAAGACAAAAAAACAACAAAACACTGAGCAATGAAGTTGTTTGGGAAGTGCCTAAACATAATGGAGCTCCCAGGTGCTAAAGACTAGAAATAATTATAACAAATGAGGCAGCTCTCATCTGGGTGAAATAGCATGGCTCCATCAAAATTAATGTAGCTCATTAATATAACAATGTTTGTGCCTCAAATGTCTCTACTGCTTGTGATTGGAATGGATTGGAGGTGCCCAGCTTTAACAGTCTGAAAATCAGTATTTCATTAGCAAAATCCTAAAAACGAGATGAAAGAATTCATTTACTGTAATGTATTTCTTTTATGTCACGGCTTCAAGTCCTCTAATAAATAAGATTTGTAAATATAATTTCACTCCCATTAATGGAAAGGTGCTGCAGAGATTAATGCAGTACGTTTCGGTGTAGTTTGCATTTGAGCTGTGCACTGTGACTGCTCTGCACTTGCAGCGAAAGCCTTCAGCTCTCAGGGCACTTGGACAGGTACCCACATTTCTGCTAAGAGCTTCAGAAGTGGCAGAGCAGCTTGGGATTTTCCATACTGCTGGTGGGGATGATGGGAAAACAACACAAACATTTGCAGTCTGTTGTTTCCCTTGCCTGGATTTCTGTGCTTTTTCCCCAGAGCCACACTCAGGTGCCCCCCACCAGGTGCCAAGCTCCCTACCTCCATCTGAGTGTCACCGCTTCTCCTTCCCCATGCAATGTTCAGCATCACGAGCCTTGCCTGTGCTGCTGCTTGGGAGCTGATGAAACTGCCTGACACGTGGCCGGGCTGAGTGCTGCACGGCCCTATGGTGGCACGAAGACATTAAAACATGAATTTTTAAATTACTGCTTAGGCTGCATTCCAATGAAACAGAAATCCTTTTGAAAACATGGCTATTTTCATTGTTTTAATAACTCTTTGCACATTTCCCATGGAAGATGGTGATTTTACAATTTCTTTCTAAAAAGTGAATCGCGTCCTTTTGGTTTTAAGCATTACTGATGGGCAAAGTGCGCTGGGTTCCTCTGAAAAACCAAAGGAAACACCCAAGATTTGCTCCAATCGCACAACTTACACTGCCACACTTAACACAGAAACACAAAACGTTGCCACGATCCACAAAGACAAGAAGGAAGCGATGCCTTACCTGAGGGGAAGGAAGCGTTTGTTTTGTTTCTGATCCTTTCTTATATCTTGGTGAGACTCAGAGATGCCCAAGCTGCACTGCAACCACACCAGCCTGCATGGAAGCTTTGAAAGTTCAGGACTACAGAAATAGCCGCTCTCACCCCAATAGATTTAACTCTGAAGCAGACCTGTCTGCCGCCCCCCCATGTGGGGAGGAGCCGGGTGGGCGCTGGGTGCTGACATTTGTCACTGTGGGTGCAAAGGGATGGAGGGGAGAAACGCTCCTGGCAGACAGGTATCTTTACAAATGACAGAATATTTATTAACAATACCTTTAAAAAAAGGTTACATCTGCTAGTTCACTGATAAATATCATTTACACTGGGGAGAAAACTACAGCTCTTTTTTTTTTTTTGTTCCATTTTTCTTGGTTTTGTGGTTTTTTTTCTTTTCTTTTCTTTTTTTTTTTTTTTTTTTTTTTTTTACATAGAAGTAACCATATCAAACTAAGAAAGAAACACAGCTTGAAATACTGACAATATTTCTCTGGTCAACACCCCTGACTTTTACACAAGTGGAATCCTGATTATGCGTTACTGAATAAATATATTTAGAAGGTCTAAAAGTTAACTGTATTATTTTGTAAGCAAAAAAGACAAGTTACAGGCAAATTCAAGCTATCAGGAAAAAATAACAGTAAACCACTGCTGCGCATTTAAACTTGAAAACTTTATAGAAAATTCCATTGCCTTGTACTAGCGTTATCCCATCTGAGTGAACGTACAAAAGTACCCCGTAGTAACAAACAGTCCTTCTCTGAAGAAGATGATTTTTGCTGTGGATATTGTCGCTTTCCGGCATGCCGCTGTTACGCCTCCGGGTTCCTCCGAGGGGTTCCAAGAGCTGTGGGCTCCCTCTTCCCACACCGCTGCCGGGCCCCGGCGTGTGCCAGAATGGGGCTGGAGAGGAGGATGACTATGGGACGAGGGAGGGAAGCGTTTGGGCAGCGCTGAGCCCGGCTGCGCTGCGTCTCGGAGCGCTGCTCTCGGTGTCCTTGGAACAACGTGAGCACGGGATGAGCTGGGTTTGCAGCAAGGCCCTCGGGGGACACCCACTGGTACCCGACATCTCCGCGCTACCTCCATTCCTTCCCAATTTAATGCTAATTATGATAAAGACAAAGCTATTTCAAGACAGTAAAAATGGAACCTTACTGCGTGGTGCCAGAATTTCAGCTACATGTCCTGTAGTCCGCAAACGACCAAAAGCTGCGTGTTTCGTTTCAAGATCGTAGCGTTCTTTCTGAGCATTTGGAGTGTGTCTCGCTGAATCCTCTGAATAACATGGAAAGTCTCGTGTGCTAACAGCACTGGGGTCACACAAGGATCGCCGCTCACTCTGCACCCAGTGGGAAGCAGTTCTGCCCCGCGGGGCCCTGTGACACCATACAGGAAAGTGGCGGCCAGCTGACTAAGAACAACGTGGAACTCTCGGTCAGAAAGGAAAAAATTCCAAACAATATTTTCGTGATAATGTTGTCCATAGCATTTTATAGCAGAGGAAAAATTAATATCTACATCGTATGTTAACTTTAAAAAATTCTATAAAACACTAAATATATAATAAAAAATATGCATATAAGGACATATGTAAACTGCTTTGGTAACATCGTATTACAGATGTTTTCAGTGCATTGCAGAGTTTCCAAGGAAACTTCAGACAAAGCTATATTTGCTTTGAGGAAGTACTGTATAATGCCATTCCTAAAGAAGCATAAACATTTTTCCAGTAGTAAGATGTACTCAAACCACAATATTACTTGGTACTGGGTGTCTTCGAAACAGCTAGCTAAATGTTGCTTATATTATAAACAAGAAGTCCTCCGTGTAATTTTTGTCATAAACTGGACCGAGCTGTGAGCGAGATCATTATCGTGCTGATGGCCGACAGTGTGCAGGCGTTGGAGGTCGAAGAGCTGCCTCCTCTTGCGTACGCATCTGAGCAGAGAGAGAAGGGAGATCAGGACAGCACTGCAAACCCTCAGCCCGCAGCCCTGCCCGGTCCCCATGCCCCACCACCACCCCATCTGCCCACTGAAATCCCCATTGCTGTTATGCTGAGGCCTCTCCCACGTTTCTCTTTATAATTCTGCTACTTTCAAGCTGTTATTTACGGCACCAGTCTGGCCCAATCCACATCCTACAGGACAATCCTAAAGGATCCTACAGGGATGCTCCCGCATGGAGCCAAATAGGAACTGGCGTGCGCTCCTGCTCTGCCGTGTCTGCTGATGAAATCCCTCTGCAGGGTTTGTATGGCCACAGCACACAACCAGGGGGAGATAATTCCAATCTCACCCATGGTTTTTCACATCGCTGTAATTTTAATGCCACATTCCTGCATTGCAGAGGCAGCTGATTTAATGCAGCTTATAAACGGCGGTATTATTAATGGAAGATGGGACATGGAGATTTTGCAAAAGCAATGTTGAGTAATAAAATACTCTCTTTTCTGTTTGTTCTTCTGCACAACCTCATTTCCCTAAATAAATATTTATGCATCCAACACAGAATGGAATATTGCCATATAGTAGCCTTATAAATTTAAAAGTCTCTGAACACTGCATTTTATATTTTGTTATAGTGAATTGCAGTGAAACAATATATTCAGTATATATGAGTACGGAAGTAGGAGAGCAGAAAGTGTGCAGAAATCTTAAACACAACCATAAGCACTTATGACAGCGTTTCCTCATATTTTAAACTTGGCTCAGGCTGGAGCCAGGACCCTGAGCTGGGCTGCTGCTGGATGCTGAATTTCAGCCCCCCCCAGGGCATGACACCCATGCTGGCTGCTCCTGGGGTGAAACGGAGCAGAGGGGCACCTGTTCCCCAGCCTTACTTGAGATCTTTGGGATCCGGATCTGCTCACTGCTGCTGCCATCACCCCCGTCGCTGAAGGGCTTTATCTCGATGATGTAGTCCTCGTCAAAGGGCAGGGAGAGTTCCACAGAGGTCCTGTTGGTTTCAATCACTGATGCGCTGCTCTGCCTGTTCCACCTGTACAGAACCTGTGGGAGAGCGATGAGGAAGCACTCATGAACAGCAGAAGCACTCATTGCTGTAGGAGTGTCTGGTCTGACCCCTGCTCTTCCCTTACCTTGAGTACCCAAAATGCACCCAGTGACATCCAGACACACAGTGTGGTCGCCAAGGTGCTGTCATCCTGACCCCAGCAGCCACTACTGGCCTCCCCAGGTAAACTACTTTTTAAATTCACCTTCTAAGAACTGGAAGTCCTATTACCTAGCATCATAAATTGTGGCATAATGCAGAAGATTTCCAGAAAAAAAATAAAAAGCTAGGCAGTGTTTTGCTGTGAGCCAGTAAGGAATGTGACTGTTATCCTAACCATAGTTACAAAAGGAATTTTTAGAAACCTGTGAGATAAGATTCTGCTTTTTCAAGGGTGATGAAAGTCTCTTTCGCCTGTTTCAACTGACTTCTTAATTTGCATTTCAGACCAAAAATACGTAGGAATGAGATGGTCTGAACTGCTGGGATTCACCTGGGGATTCTGACTGAAAGCCCCGAGAAATTCCTTACTTTTGATTTCTCAATAGAGTGCACCAAAGATACTTAGAAGTGAGGGCAGACATGAGAGCTGGCACAAGCGCACGAGTCTGATGCCCCCAAACTGTGGGCAGTGAACAGAACACAAAGTGTGCCCAGGTCCTTCATCGCTTCCAGCTCTGATGGAAACGCTCACATAGCCCGGCCCTGGAGGCACTTGCTGGCATTCGCTCACTGATGTCTTTTTTGGGCCAAATTAAACCCTTGTGGAAGGTGATGGAGCTGAAATCTTCCCAAAATTTCTCTCTGGTTAAATTAAACCCTATTAAAACTGCTACTAATGAGGATTCTCTTTCTTTTCTTTTGGCTTTGCTTTCCGAAGAAAATAGAGCTATTAAAAAAGCATTTTATTTATCTGCAATTAAGGAGCTGGCTACAGCCTCTGGAAGGTTTCCACCCAAGTTCTTACTGTAAACCCCAAACTCAATATGAGATCATGAACATTTCCACTGAAGCACCGTGCAAGAATGTGGGGACAGCCAAGGTTCCATCAGGTCTCCCTGCAGGTCCCGATGGAGGCTGTGCCTGGTCATGGTCCCACTGCCTGTGCTGGCACTCACCTTGTAGCCCTGCACTTCTGACTCATTATCCAGTGCTTTCACTTGGTCCCAGTTCAGTATGATCTTGGAGTCTGATGAGTTCCATATGATGTTCCCAGGGGGCTGACTTGGTGCTATGGCAAAACAGAGAGAGTGCTCTGTGACTGAGAAGTGCCATCTGCAGTCACAACTGTCCCCATACCCTCCCAGCTTGTCCCATCCCAGCTCATAAGCTGATCTGTGTCCCTGAGGTCACAGCAGGTGTGACTGGCTGAAAAAGCATGCACTCAGGTGCTCAGCATGCCCAAGACCAGAAGAAAAAACTCTCTTGAACAACAAGATAAATACTTAACGTTCCTGCACAGCTGTGATTTGAATTTTGCACGCTCTGCTTACTTAACATGCAGAAGAGCCATACCAAAAAATGGATAATCCTTCTGCACAAAGAAAACAGCAAAGAACGATGCCTCAGTTCCTTAGGCTCAATTAAAACCCGAGGAGCTGGCAGAGACCCCCCTGAGGCAGAGCACTGCCACTGTCCTGGGCACTCACGTGGCTTTTTTGTCGTCACGTTGACCATGGCACTGGACGGACCGGTGCCAGCAGTGTTGTAGGCTTTGACTGCCAGGTGATAGAGCGCATTGCCCTGCAAGTTGGTGACTTTGGCAGATGTCTGGTTACCAACTGTCCTGATCTTTCTCGCGTTCTCTTCCTTTTCGTCGTGTCTCCAACACCTGACCTGCAAGACAAAGTGAGCACTTCAACCCCAGCTACAGGTAGGCAGCACCCTGGCCGGTTCCTAGCTCTATGACACTTCTGCCCAAAGAAGTTCTCTCTGTCTCATCTGGATAAGTCTTGCTGTATTTTCCACCTCGGGGTAGATGTCAGGGATTAGACATGCTACCTGCTGTCCTTAAAGCCAGGGCTGATACTCCTGACCACTGCTTTGGTCTGAGATGGAGGAAATGACGCAATCTGTGGACTTTCCCAAAGAAGCACGCTGACATCAGAGCAGCCTCTCTGGTCATCAGCACGCACTGGCTGCCCACAGCAAGCTCTGATCTACATTTCAGCCAGCTACTCACAGACAGATGCGTTGCCTTTTACCTCAGAAGTAAAGGAACATCTGCATGCTGAAGGAACAAGAGTAAGGCCCTGTTCAGCAGGACCAAGCAGCAGGAGCAGTGTTGCCCCAGCCTGCTCAGCACACAGCCCTGGAACCACGCCGCGGCTCCCTGCCTTACCTCATAGCCCTGTATCCTTCCTTTGTGCTGATTCTCTCGAGGAGGAGCCCAAGAAATTTCAATGTCTGTGGCAGAAAGGCTTCTGGCGAGAACTGTGATGGGAGCTCTGGTCGGCTCTGGGTAGACGAGTTGAAAATAAAATCAGAGTTTTCAGTTCTGTGTTTAATTAGTCACTAACTGCAAGGGAATTTTCATTATCGCATGTGAAAAGAGGCATTGTGACAAAAACAAACTTTCCCTTTTCAAAACAAAGCGCTGTCAGGCCTGTGCTAGACTGCACTTCCCCTCTGCAAGAGAAATAATAAATGTCATTACTAAGCTCAACTTAGGATACCATGTACAGTAATTAGGACAAGAGGGAACATTTTCTAATCAGTGGACATTAATTCATACTAAATCTCAGCTGAATTCTTTCCAGATTACATATTGCTTTTCCATTAATATCAAAAGATTTCATTATGATTAATGTTATTTTAATGACTATCAAAAGAATTAATCACGGTGCGCCATTTATTATAAATCAGAGCAAGGATTAGGTATCAAAGGATGTCGCTGCGGATGCTGAACCCTCTGTGATCCACGGATGACGGCGAGGAGGAGGGGATGGGCTCCTCACGCTACCTTCCTCTGCTGAGTACACGACCGTCACGGGGCTGAAGGAGCCTTCCCCCTTGTTGTTGTACACCCCCACTTTCACTTCGTAGGGTGAGAAGGGCGGCAGGCTCTCATTGCGGAAGACGTATCTGGAGGCATCTGGGGAGGCCACGACGGTCTGCATCCAGCTGATGGTGCCAAAGGGGCGAAAGGCCACCACGTAGCCAAAGCCGCCTCCGTTCTGCAGCTCCTCGGGCACGGTCTGTGGGCAGGCAAAGCATGGAGAGGTGGCAAGTTGAGCAACTGCATTTATTTCCTCTGTTGCTTCTTGGTCCTTGCTAAGTAGAGGGTTAGCAGCTGGAAGCCCAGAAGGGCCTATGGGTACCCAAAGTTTCAATGTATGACGATATTCTGTAACGATGGGCCACTGTCCTGTATGTCAAGGGGTTACTTTTGGTGACAGTCTCGCTCTGTAGTCCAGGGCTCAAAAAAATAAAATACTAGGCTGCTAGAAAGATGATCTCTGGATGTTTACGAGAATAAACTGACTGTTGTGTCGGAATACAAATTATATTTTGTGCAAATTATGAGTCAAAGTCACGGCTGATGTTCTTGTGTTTTTGAAACATATTGGAGTATCTGTAGGAGATGCAGCGAAACTAATTAGTCCAATGGAGGAGGAAATTTAGCACATTGAGCTGTGTGGTAAGGAGAAAAACCCATTTATAGTTTTTTAATAACCTTAAAAATATCTCTGGTGATTCATTCTGCCAGCTTGGTCAGGAATAGTGCTAAGTGGAAGCGTTAGCATGTCTAGTGAAGTTCATTATTAGGAAAAATACGCCAGCTGCATCACATCATAACATGAAAATACGAGCAGACAAATGACTAAAGTTCTAGCCCTGGCTGCCTTAAGGAATATTAAACATTCTTCATCGCTGCATCTCCTCTTGCTGGCTTTCATTAGCAGCAGTAAAAGCCAGCATGAAGTGCATTGTGCTAACTCTTAACCATTTGCTGTCACATAAGACTGCACCAGGGTAAGGGTTGAGGCTCAGAAGTCACTGCTGGTTCGCAGCACTGTATTCATTTTCCTCTTGGTTTGGACTCCACTCACCTCCCATGTAATGACCAGCTCTGATTTGCTCCCACCGCCTCCGCTGACATTGGCTGGGGTGACTTCAGGAACTGGGGGAAAAAAAAGAAAAAAAAAAAAAAGAAGATGCAGAGCTGCAGATAGCACTGAAAATGCACGTGGGGATTTTGAAACCAGAGGAGTGTGTTGAAATGAACCAGCTACAGGACTCTGCTGGCCTTTCTCTGCTGGGTATTGGCAACATTAGCAAGTGACTAATTTGCCACCACAAACAACACATTAAAAGTATGTCAATAATAGTATATGAAAAGTATGTCAATTAACTTGTGTATTCAGCCTCTAATTGTTTAGTTTAAACATTAATCTTCCATAAAAAGGGCTTTTACGTATTTTCCCATTTCACAGCCTGTTCTTTTGCAGCCTAACATGGAGCAGAGGAGGCACGTTTCCCATGACACAGACAGATCTCCGGACCACCACCCTGAGCCTACCACTGCCTGTGACCCTTTTCAGCCAGACCGAGAGACGGGGGCAGCACCCAGAAGCATTACAGCTCTCGAGACTTGTAACACGTCCTCTATGAGCACTTAGGGGACAAGACTGAACTCAGCTCCTCGCTGCTACTTACGAGCTTCTTCGGTTCTTCTGTTCTCCGAAGGTCTGCTCGGCTCCCCTATCCCAATCAGGTTGGCGGCCACGACTCGAAACTCATACTCGACCCAAGGGTTGAGGCCCACCACAGTGGCTGTGAACGTCCTGCCGTCGATCACCTCTGGAACTGGAGACAGACACAGGTCAGGGGTGCAGATAAAGCCACGACAAGTGTTAAAAAGGGCTGAGAAAAGCCCTGCTGGATGCCCTTAGCAGTGAGGGATTAACACAGATGCAACGTAAATGAGGACTGTCAAATGTTTTCTCGTTTTTAATGTTTTATTAATTGCTAAAGTCAGAGCATTGAAACACTGTGCTTTCAGCACAAATTCCTGCCATTAAAAAGCTTCTCTTGAATTGCCGCCTTCTGAAAACAAGGTATCAAGACAACAGGTTTACAAGTTGTTCTTTTTCTCCTCTCAGACTGCACTGTTCCCTCCGTTTAATGGTTACTGGAATGGAATTAACCTCTGGTGGAATGAGCAATTACATCACGGGATTTTTCCCACTATCAGGAAAATAATTCTACTTAAAGATAGGCCAGATGACACAGGCTGTCCCTGAGGGATGTCTTTATAGACCACAATTACTGCTGTATATCTCCAGCATGGCAACAAAAGACAGGAATTCATTCTGTTTTCCCTTAAACATTCATGAGAAAAATGGATGAGTAACAGCACTGACTGGAACTTAAATCTTCGAGTTGCCAGACTTGAAACCAGTTAAGAAGAGCAGCGTCCTACAGCCAGTGAAACCACACTGAGAGCAGAACCGTGGCTCAGCAGTTCCCAAAGGGCTCCTTCTCCAGCAGCACAGCTCGGTGGGTCGGCGCAGCCCTTACCTGTGCTCACAGCCTGCCAGCCCACCGAGAAGGGCGTCCGTGCCTGCACCACGTACATGGTGATGGGGCTGTGGTTGTCTGCTCCGGGCCTCCAGGACAGCTGGGCCGTGGTGTCGGTGATCTCATCGATCGTCACGTCCTCGGGGGGACCTGGGGGACCTGTCAGAAACATTGTAGGAGGGACTGCTTGAAGCTGGGTGCTGACTGTGGCCTTCCTGCCTTGCAGGATGCTCCTAGCAGAGAAATGACTCTGTCTTGCATCACATGGCCACGTCCATCAGTAGCGGTGCCTCTCCCCAAAGTGCTGCTTCACAGTGACCTCACCTCTTCACTCTTCCACTTTGGTCTAAAATTATTCTCAAATGATGTTAAGACCAGAAAATGTTCAAGTATCTAAAATACCCTGAAACTTCCAGTGCCCTGTCATTATAATGAAACTTTCAGCAGGTATAGCCAGATTTAATTTCTAAGAAATTAAAATTCTATGTCATTTTGCTTGGCTGGGGGAAATCAATCACACAATGCAGCCTTGCTCAACTCCTCCAGTCCTTCCACCCCAATGAAATTTCACTGCATACTTCACAATTTACTCCTCTTGCTTGGCCAATGCTGACATAGCCCATCTTCTTGCCTTGGAGTAATGATGGTTACTCCCAACATTTCCAGATATACAGCTTAGCAGTGTGCATGATGCCTGATTAATTCAGAGACATTCATACACGTGCTATCTCAAGGTCAAGAGAGGGGAAAGAGTCTCTGGTACTTTCATACAGTGACCAGAGGAGACAAGAAGAAATTAGCAGCTGCACCTTGTCTCAAGTAGATGAGACAACCAGTTTGGGACAGGGTGATCGCTCAGCAGGAGTACAAATCCCCTAAAAGCACAGCGCTGCCGAAACCAGGCATGGGTTTAACAGCGTTTCCCTAGGGCTGCATCACATCATCTTGACACAGCTCAACTGACTATGTACTTATAACATCTATTAGGAAAGCTCTATTTATGCAACAGCTATTCGCTCCCCCTCCAGTCTCACAGCCCAGGGACGTTTCCCAGGGTCATACACTCGGTGGCACAACACAGCACACCTCCTGGTGCAGCCGTAAGACCACCAGAGACATCCCTGCTGCTGCTGCTTCGAGGGAAGGACAAGAGTGATCTTTTTGCTGTCACCGGCAGCCACTTTCCTGTGAGAATTTCATGTTCTTCCTCTTAGTTTGCAGAGCCAACACTAAGGAAATTACCTAACTGAGGTTCTCACAGCAGGCTGTTTTGAAATGTGTGTACAATAAGAATAACCAAAACCGCGTGTTCCAACTGCTGCATGATGCGAGCATCAACCTTACATTAGGGGATGAAAAGAGACATTCAGAGGAACCAAAGCAAAATGGGTGGCGCAGCTTTCATGAAGAGAGAATTTCTCACTTCTGGTACATGTGCTCCTACTTGCGTTGAGTTGCCTGAGATTTTTTGCTACATGGAAGACTTGGAAACTGCAGTTCCACAGAATGGTTGAGATTGGAATGGACCTCTGGATCCGTGCGGTGCATCCCTTGCTCAAGCAGGGACAGCCAGAGCAGGGTGCTTGTAAAGCCTATCTTAAACTTTTGGGCGGGGAGGAAAAATTCAAAGTCGGGATGGAGAGAAACAGGGCAGGACTCAGCTTCATGCTTCCCAAGGCTCACAAGCAGGAAAAATATTTAATATTTTTTGGTAAAGATTCAGACTCAGGTTAATTAATTTCATCTCCATTAAAGTCATATTTAATATCATCTCTGCATAGTAACAAATAGAACCTGACAAGTCAGTGGAATTACCGAATCACGTTTATTCTAGAAAAGGAACAACTGTAAAGGAATGCAGTGAAGAAGCTGGAGATGATTTCTGCTGCTGAGTTCAACAAATAAATGTGCTCAGCTGGTGCAAGTTTTGCATTCAGGACATGAACGTGTACTGGTGTGTTTATCTGTGCTGTGTCTTGGTTGTACAAGTATGCGTATATGAAAGCAGCTTTATATATGTTGCTTGAAAATGTTCTGTGAACCACAGCTTGTACTTCAAGCTTTCTTAGATTAATTACAGGATGCTGGGATCCTAATGAATGTCTCTGAACCCAGGAATTGTCTTACCAGTGGCAGAAGATAAGAAAGAGAAGAAATTTTACAACAACAACAACAGTAACAAAATTCAAATACCTCTTACAATCAGGTCTGCAGCAGCAGATAGCTTGTCCACACTTGTTTGCACCATGCAGACGTATTTCCCAGCATGCTTCAGCTGGATGCTTCTGATCATCAAATCACCAGCTGAATCCTGCTGATAAAGTAGAGAAAAGTGGTTACAATTACTTTTTAATGAGCGCTAAACATCATTATCACATGAAGGACACTGTGACTAATGGATTTATTTTACACTGGCTGATGAAAACATTCGTAATGCAAGCCGTGGCCTATTAAAATTATGTGAGTCTGCCTTGAAGATAAGAGCGGGAGCTCTTCTACAATTATGGCTTCGGCAAGGGGCAAGGGAGCCAGGTTTGGGTCCGTTAAGCAGTTTCTCCATTAAAACAATGCGACAGCCTTTGCAGGTTTGTCTAGATTCTTCCTTCAACTCTCTGGATATCTAATTTATAGCCTCTTCGCCATTCCGGTGTCTAAGTTGTGTCAACATCTATTTTGTAAGCGCAAACCAGCCCAAATTATGAGACATATGCAACAGCAGCCTTGTGTTCTGGCCAGCATTTTGATTGCCTGGCGTTTCTGTACTAAAGATCATGAGAACAGCACTCTCCTAGGAAATCTTGCATCCACCTAACAGCGGTAATTTGTTTTCCAAACGCCAAATGCATGTCTGATTAACTGTTGAATAGAACTAATTATGTTTCCGTATGTATAGGAAGCTCTGAACTCTTTCTAAATTTTTCTCCAGACACAAAGCATTCAATACATTAGAAATCTCAGGGTAACCTTGTGATTGTGGCTTTCAGACCGAAGAATATTAATACAGTTTGTAATTTTAGCTTTGCAGCCCAATCAAGCACAGTCACAGGGAAGAGCTGTCACCGCTGATGTGCACCCTAGGCAGAAATCTTTACATGCATCTTTTAATGATTTTTTTTTAAGGGACAACAGCGAAGCTTGTAAATTGTATTTCCTTTTATTTTCAGCATCAGATTTCACTCCTGACAAATGCAAAGACAGACTGCTTGTCTGCCTGGAACTTGGCACAGTGTGGGACTTTGTAAAGCCTCCCTTGGGGTGACATGCAACGCCCCCCCTTCTCTTCTGTCCTCTACCTCTGCTGAAAATGTATTACAGTTTTCTTCTTTTTCTCACACCTGACTGTTCCAGCTATCAGGCTTTTCATACTTCAACCTCAAACAAACAATTCTCTGGACATTACAAAAGTTTGCAACGTCAGTGGGTCCAGCCTGGGTTTCCTAAAAACAAACAAGTAACAGAGAACCCAAACACACCAACGCGTCATCGCCAGGAAATGCCACAGATAACACTGAGAAGAAACATCACCTCCAATGGTCAGCAACATCTCTAGCACAGAGCAGATCCTTTTACGTGGAGGAAAAATACTCTAAGCATGTGGTCCCAGGAGAAAAATACAGTCATGTAAATGAGCCAACCACAGTTTCCATACAAATACAAAGTTCTATGCTGTTACACTTTGATTTTTTTCTTTTCTTTTTAACTTGTTATGGACTTCTTCCCAATGGGAAAAGTGAAATGGTAGTTTTTTGTAAGGAGAAAATGCATTGTAGGTCTTCTGACATACAGTTCACTGCAATGGTAAACCGTCATTCACGCCATCAGAATCGGGGCACCTCATTAAGCAATGATAACAGTCCTGCATCAACTGTCACAAAGCAGTGTGCTGTCAATGCCTATTTTCTCAGCCTGTGAGACAGAAGATAACGTCTCCTAGTATCAGCTTAGTCAAATACATTTGTCCTGTAGGCAGCCCTTCTGTGTGTTACCTGCAGTTATTTCTGCGGCTGCTGATGCAAGAGGAGCCCTTGGGGGAGATTGCTTTAGAATTGATACTTACCCCGCCGACTCTTTCAAAGTGATCCCCATCTTTTTCAAAGTCTATCAGATGCCCATTGAATGACCAGGTGAACACGATGTCGAGTGAGTGATCGTGAGACACCTGGCAAGGCAGGACGATACTTTCTCCAACAGTGACATCCATGCTGAAAGGCGACACCATCACCCGTGTTGGATCTACAAATGAAGAAAATGGAGGGGAAAATATTAATCCTCTCTTAAACTGAGATAGTTGTGGAGCTGAATCCACATCTCCATGCAATCCAATCCAGTTTCCATCCATCTCCACACAGTATACTGCAACTACAGCACTGACACTGGGGTTTGAAAAAGTCACCGTGCTTACTCTGGAATAGTAAAAAAAAAAATTAAGGCAATATCTGAACTATTACATCTTTGATTTTATCCCAATACCTTTTGCTTCTTAAAACTCACATGGTTTTTCTCTCTGAGGAGAGCCCACACAAAGAGTAAGTATAAACAACAAGTGATACCAACTGAACCCTTCAAAAGATGCAACCCGAAATTGTGCCCCAACAAACCAAGCAGAGGGGCTTTGTGTAATGTGGATCCTGTGTATTACGCCCAGCTGATGTGGGCAGTAAATGGTCAAACACAGTCCTCTTCTAAGATCCTGGTGGTCATAAACAAGAAGTCACTGACCTGATGACCAGGAACAGAGCAAATAGTTTGGAGAGACGTAGCAGAAGAAAGGTGAGAACTGGTCATTTTCTGAAACGTCATATTGACAGAGGAAAGTCAAAAGACTGCAGGTATCTGTGATATGGGAAGTCCTGTCTGTTATGTGCCAGCTCCATCCTGGGCTTTGGGACCAATCCCTTATTCACAGTTAGACTTCACCGCCGGTTTACTTGTCTGTTTTTAACTTTGGTCATGCAGTGCAAACAAAATGGAGCCACAGAAAGATGAGCCACGATGCATTATGCAGACTTCAGCCCCTCATCTATGCCCATGAATTCCCTCTGCCTCTAAAGTTAACATTTGTCTTTCATTTCTGTTGACAAAAATGCTGTAATTTTTTTCTACAAGGCCTCAGAGGAAATGAAAAGGAGAAAAAATATTGCTTAACAATGAGACCAAAAGTCTGAAAATCTTATACAGACAGATATTTTTGCTTATTCCAAAAATCTATTCTGCACAGCTGTCATGGTAAAATAATACGGGCATTATTCATTCTCTAGTATATGAAATCAAAATCTTAACTACTTCACCCAGGGACTCCTGGATAACTGCTTAATTCTCTGCTAAAATAGTAAAGCTACTGCAAAAACACACGTGCTGGGCAGAACTTTTCACTTCAGAAGTCCACAGAATTAGTAAAGAAAGATTTCACAGCCAACTCAAAGAGCTTTCAGATCAATGTTTAAAATGTTTATGAAGGATATGATTCTGAGATGCAATGAGTGCCTTCTGCATTGCCTCGAGTGCTCCTACACACAGCCCACAAAGCACCAAGCACACCGTGCTGCTCAGCAAGCAGTGAGGTTCTGCTGTGGGTAGCCCTGTGGATCGCTCTCCAGAACTTTCTGCAGGAGGTGAGAAGAGCACGCTGTAAATCTGATTCTTCTTGCTAAAATACACAGAGTTTATAAAAACATAAAGAATGGAACACGGATGCTAATGACCTATTTCCCAGAGCAGCTTAGCACGGCTTCTGTACGACTGTAGGGCATGCAAGTGCCCACTGCCTTTGAAAATTAGGCCCCCAGGTTTCAATCCAATCATGTCAAGAAACATTGCAATCATAGAATCGAGCACAGCGGGTTAGAGGAGCAGCTGATAAGGGCAATGACAAATGACACACAGCACAGGCTCTGACCCCAGCCATACCTGGCATCCACAGGAGCCCCCTGCAACACCCTCTGCAAATCACCCCAAAGGGAATGCTTACCAATCCTTTCTCAAGGACTGGAAAAGCTGGAAAACAAAACCACCCCCTCACCTTGGACCTGAGCAGAGCAGCAAATGGAAAACGTTATTCAGAAGCCAACTGAGGGCAGCCCCAGTGTAGGCACACCTTGGTGGTACGCAGCCAAGCAGTAATCAAATTATTAGGTTTGCATTCTCCAAATCTGTAACATCAGGCTCCTTTTAAATTACAGTGAGTGCTTTAACAATACCAACATCATGCTTTCTGCCAGTTGCTGCCCGAGGGGCTGTGGGCCCCTACCAAGGGAAGCAGCAGCAGTCACCTCCCACAGAACCATCCCAGCAAGGAGAAAAGAGAGCGCGACTGCTCTGAGCCAGCGCTGTGACAGCTTGTCCAGCAATACCACCGAGTTTCTGAAGAAGAAACAAGTGAATGCTGAATGCCAAAGGGAGTGCTCCCAGGGGATGAAAAGCTCCTCACTGTCAGGGTACAGAATAACCTGTCTTTCAGCCCGGCTTGGCTGTGCCGTGCACCCCAGGCTCAGGGTGCAGCGTGCCCCCTGCAGGGCTCTGGCTCTAGGTGTCACTGACAGCTCAGGGAAGCAGGGCAGCTCCCTGCTGCCTCCTTGCACATCAGCGCTTTCTCCAAGGCAATTTCTGTGTTTACTGTGGGAAGAAACACGTGGTGTTCTTTCTACATGCAATTTTCCTTGCCTGCCAACAAGCAGACACTCAGCAGAGCAAATCTGTGCCAGGATGGCTCTGCAGCACCTGAGCATGCAGGGATCATTGCAGCTCTCCTTACCCACGTGTGTCCTTAGTGGCATCCCTTGGCCTTGGTGTTACTGCTGCAGTGCAGTGAGAATTCACTGTATTTCTGACTCATTTAATGCATTTGGGGCTTTGGAACTACATGATCTTTAAGGTCCATTCCAATCCAAGCCATTCTATGATTTGGCTTACAGCAGCAGAGATCTTCACAAAGTTTTCTTGCTCACTTTCAGTTTGGAAGAAGGAGATACAGAGCTGAGAATCATTTCCCATCTGCGGTTGCTGTGCGTCCCTTGCACCCTGCTAACAGGGAGCTGCCATGAACACTCCGTGCCCCATGAGGGGATGCTGTGCTGCATCCTCACTGCAGACACGTGGGCTGTGTGCACTGTGGGCTGGAGCAGCAGTTCCCCAGCCTGAAGGGAAGCCTTCTCGCCCCGGTTTGCTATTGATTGGGTGTCCATTAGGACGGATTACTTGTTTAGGATAAACAGCTTTGCACGGCTGTGCTTGCTTGTTGTAGCTCATGCAGTGCTGTGTTGTATCCTATCGATCTGGAGGACACGACACAGTGGGACACCATCCACAGAGGCATGACACAAATGGCATAAAGTGAGGCAGAAGCCGACACTCACAGATAATGCTTACTGTTCTGTTAAAAAACAAACAAACAAACAAACAAACAAACTCCAACCCAACAAATCATCCTAGACCAGGCAAATATCTCCGAATGACACAAGAAGACAAGGGCAGAACAAGAAGCAGTCTCATGTGTGTGGTACTAAGCAGCAAGATTTCCATGGGGTGGAGGGGTTTTCTACCTGCAGGAAAGTGAACCTGTTTGCATTCCTCAGCTCTTGGCACCCAGTTTCCAAGTATGCTCATTTCCAATGGGGCTCAGCTGCGGTGGCTGCGCTCAGCTCTGCAGGGATGGGATTTAGTGACACCAGTAACGGCAGCACCAATGTTTCTCTCCCATTTGTGACTGAAACGTTTCTCCAAGAGCACAAAGCCCACAGCATGGCAGACCTGACAACTGGCTCAGCTTATGGGAGCTCTTAGTTGTAGTTAGTTAGTAGCTCTTGGGCATCATCTGATCCTGTGAAAAATGCTTAAGACAGGAAAACATGGCCCCGGACT
This sequence comes from Lagopus leucura, assembly GCF_019238085.1. Lineage (NCBI taxonomy): Eukaryota > Metazoa > Chordata > Aves > Galliformes > Phasianidae > Lagopus > Lagopus leucura. The sequence goes on along the minus strand of NW_024962279.1, from coordinate 6,390,656 downwards.
AAAAAGAGTAATGACTGGTGAACAACTGAAAATGTAGTATGGCCACGTATCTAACAGGGATTAAGGAACGGAGGGGTGGAACATTTGACCTTTCCTGGAAGACTGAAGACTGCTCCAGCAACACGCTCAGTTCAGCTGGGTGCTTCGATGTGCTAAAATTGCTTTCCTGAAAGAGGATCTTGGTCTTTCAACTCACTTGGCTTAAAACTCACCATAGTAGAACTACAGCAGTGGAACTTCCACACTGTTACTTTCAGATAGGTGCTTCAGCACGTCGCATGAGTCCTTTAGGAATGCTCTTTGCTTTGGTGCGGGCAAGGTTTGTTTTAAGAGAAGAGTTTAAACGTTGCTCCTCGTAATCTGCCCATCCATGTCCTTAAGCCTCACTTCTGAGATCGCCTTCTTGGCTTCGTTCAGAGTTCAACTGCAGCTGAGGCCCAAATTATTAATGAATTTCTTAAACTGACGCTGAAAAAGAGCTTCCCACAGATTGAAAACTGTCTGAATTGATGCAAGTCTCCCTCCGAGGAATTAATGCCTCCCACCTTGCAGACAGAGACCCGGCAGTCAATCAGCGGATTGCATTTCTGCATACTCAAATACACATCCTTTGTGTGGCTGAATAATAAATGAAGGTTAATTTAAATCTGAAAACACATTAAGAATGGAATCGCATCAAAGGATACTGGGGAGGGATGTACCATTACAGCAAATTCAAAGACAAAATATATGAAAATACATCCACTCCACTGAGAGTACAAAGAGTGTTACTTAAATAACAAGAGGGCACAATACTTCATTTTAACCTCCATTTTAGCAGTGCAATGCAATCTTATCAAATCAAGATCTCTCCATACAACTGTGAGAAAGAAAATCATATCTAATGGGGTCCTGAAATGACAGTCAAATCTGTCACTCACAGAAATTCATCCTTGCTCTTTATGGCAGTGTGTAACAGTGCCTGATTATGCTACAAAACCCAAACATACCCTTCTGTCTCTCTTTGCATTTCAGGCTCAACTGAAAGCCACTCCACTTCAGAGGTGCATTAAATGAAATTGGTATATATGACAAACGATTGAACAATTTGTGACACACTTTATAGATAACCCAGGGAATCCAAGGTGTCACCTTTTGTGGGCTATTGATTGAAACTAGCTGATATCCATCTTTTCAAGTATGGAATAATCTACTGTCATTACAAAAATGATGGCCGTCTTACAGAGAAGGTTAATCAGATACAGGAGAAATCATATCTAATCTTTGATAAATTGCAAGTCACTGAAGGATCAATCACCATTCCCCTTGTAACACAAGACACAGGTAACTGTGCAAACAATGCCATGCTGTCTGTTGTGCAGCCCATGCACGTGGGCTGTGGCCAAAAGCATTCTGCCCCTTTGAACAGCTTAACCTGCTGGGGCTGTTGATTTATGGGGCTTTTAAACATGTTTGGAATGGTAATGACCACAAATAAAAATCTTCAAAAAGAAACAGAGCAGCAATAATATGAGAGGCAGGCATTCAAACTGAGAAATTATAAAGTGACTGACATGGTCTTTGCACTTTTGTGGTAGAGCAGGGTTCTAGATTTTCCCTATCTGAGCCCTATGTCAGTTATCTACACCCTCCTGCTCAGGAGCTAGATGTTAGGAATAAGCTGACAAGCAAGAATAAATCCCAAATTTAGAGTCATGAGGAGTCGATGCCTCTTGGAGCTGTCAAGCCTACGGGAGGGCATGAAAATCACTAGGTGGAATTTCAAGCTTCCCAGTGGATGATGCACAGCCTAACCATCCTTAATCCCATCCAAATCAAGTCTTGTATTTTTCATAAATGTCCTGAGATAAGCAAGGCTTGGTGCACAGGTGGTTTGTCAGGCAGCCCTGGGCACATTGAGCTTCACAAGCACTTGGTGAGAGCACTGCAAGCCATCAGTCCCATTGGAAAGGAGGACCGGGTGGGGGTATCTACTGAGAGCTCTGCAAAAGGAAAGCTTTTACTATTACTTTAATAAACTGGACAAATTTAAGAGTATTCTACTTCAGCTCCTATATGTTTCACTTCTTTAAAACAAACATTTGCAGTAACTGCTGCATATATATCTATCCAAAGGTAGTAAAACTCCCATACGTGCCATAACACAGGTATCTATATAAGTACCATTTCATACAGAATGGAATCTGCACAAAGAGACGATCCTCTTTGTGCTCAAAATTAATACAATTAGTTCTCAGTAACATTCCCTCAATGTTATATTCCCACCAGAACTCGTGGCTATGTGTCATTAGGAAAAATGACCACCTCAGTTTTCACCACTGAGTGTCTATCTCCTGCTGTTACCACAAGGGCTTCTCTTCTGGTTGGGCTGCTGTATCAATCCCATGAATGCCTTCAGCCAAAGTATTTATCTATAGCAGCATCTGCTCCTACTATTTTATAATTAGAATATAATTAGTAGAAGTTCTCACAAGAAGCTCCCATAGAGAAATGACTCTACCACACAAAAGTAAAACCTGCAATTCCCAAGCTATTGGCAATCTTCACTAGAAAAGAAATCGGGGCATTTCTCTAATGCCTCAGCAAATGCCATCTTGACAACAAGACATAATTAAGAAGTTGTACTGCATTGGGAGAGACCAGATACAAACCATCTGCAGACAGGTAGGGCAATCAATTATGCAAAGACTTACTTGCAGTTTCAGAAAAACCCTGTCAGGTCAGCTTAAAGGTCAACCTCAAATGAAAAAGTCAAATTTCTTAATAAACCGAGCGCTCAGAAAAAAATATTGCTGTCACAGCAACATAGAGTTTTCTACTTAAAACTATTTAAAATGTTCTAATATGTATTCTTTTTTCAGATGGAAAATGGATGCCTCTAGTTAACAATAATGCTGAATTCTTATTCAGCTTTTGCATACAAATGGCAGAAAAAACGTGTGGATAGTGCCCTGTCAGAAAGTACCTGGCAAGTTTAAAACTAATTAGGAGAGCACAATAGCAATTATCCCAAACCTCTGGAATTTACAAGCATCCAAAGAACTGAGTCAGACAACGGGGAGAGGAAAAGCAAGCAAGGGAGTGATTTGAGCTCTATTTAGTGGCTATTCGCAGAGGGAGCATCTACAAAACTGCCGGCTTGTAAATTGCTCCTGCTAGGGGCAAACACAGCATGTGAGCCATCCTATTAAATACTTGCTTGAATTTTCAGAGTTTGAATCACAACCAAATGTGAACAATTAAGCTTAACGGAATTACGCGGAATGGAGAATTAGATAAGCAAAAGAGAGAGGAAAGTACAGAGCGAGGAGCTCTGTGGGATGAAGGCCAGCAAGAGCACAGATCTTGGAGTGAAAGGGAATAAAATGAGCTCCGTTCCTTTCTTTCCTTGTCTGACCTTGGGCAAGTCATTAAAAGTCTCTGCAGCCCTATTTACTCAGCCTATCACATGGAAGTAAGGCCTTCATTAGAAAGTGTTTCGTCTTCTTACACCGCCGTGCACAGTAGATATTCTTATTTAAGATAAACTTTTACTTGAAACCCTGTAGAGACCTCTCTGCTGCCAGGCAGGACCGAAACCCAAACACCTCTCTCCAAAAAGATCAACTTACAGTCTAACAGAGCCAACAAAACAAACCTTCAGAGGCCATTTCCTGGACCACAAAGGTTTAATTTGCTTCCTGGTGAAGGTAAGGCTGTCTCTGTGCGCTCTGCTCCTTGCAAGGAAGTGCCTTGCATTCCCACGTCCCAATTAGTCGGTGACAAATTGAGAAGGCAAGTCCTTCGGAGCACCTCGCTCCTGTTTTGCTCTCCTGTTGATGTACTGATGTTACACAGGGGCAGGATCAAGGCAGGAGCATGTGTGGAATGAGAACAACAACCTGCAAGATCATCCCATCATTAGAACTTGCTCAAAATTCTCAGCTTCTATGCTGCTGAATAAATATTCAACACAGGGCATTGTTAAAGCATCCCTCGCATTTCTCCTGTTACACGGCATTTTATTTCTAATTAGCCACAAGTTTTTTCCTATGCATGTTGCTTCAAAACAAGAGCCAAGGTCTAACTAGTGAAAAGACATGTGGAGAGGGGGAGAAACAAGCAGCAGGTCAGCAGCAGCACCTCTCCTTCCAGCCTGGTTTCAGCAATGGATGAGCTTAGCCCTGTCTTTCTCAGCACACAGCTTTGCTGGGATGCAAGACGTGGTCTGCAGTATTCCTCCCCTGACATCCCCACCTGTTGCTTTCTGCTGTCTGAGATGTCATTCCTCTCCCATTCCACCATGCACTTTGTTATCAGGATGAATGAATTCAGGCTTGAGTTGCTGCAAAGACTTCCTACCGACACATGAAAGAAACTGAAATTTTCACTGGAGAAATACTGCTCACTCTTTAAATTCTAATAAAGATTAATATTTCAATATATTTGCAATGAAGCTAGAAGAAAACAGTACTGAAATCTACAACTTTGATCATTAGCTCTTTATAATCCAATCAAAAACTTCAAACAGAACGCAAATAAAATTTGTATTTCAAGTAAGAGAGTTTGCATGAGAGAGAGAAGCAACCCAAGGCACAGCAAAAGACGTGGATGACAAAACTCCCTTGTCTTTCACAAGCAGTCTGCTATTGGACCATGAAGGTTCACGTTCCATCATGCTCCCAAATAACTGGTTTAATGCTGTGATACAGCACACCCAGAACTTAACCTCTTCAGGCAGCATCTGATGTCAAATTCTCTCTGCCACCATGACTCTAGGATTAAGATAAGGGTCTCTAGCCTCACATTAACTTTGATGTGATTGCCCATCATCTTACTTAAATTGCATTAGATGAGGTGAGAATCAGGTTCCAGGAGTCCCTAACACTGCAAACATCACCTCATCACACTAAAGCAGTGCTTTAGTTACTCTTTGATGCGCTAAGAACCATCATCACGGCCAGACTTTATCGTTGTGCGCTGAGCTCTTACTACCTGATATGCAACTCTGAGTACACCGGCGCTCCATTCCCCTTCCAGTCCAGTTGGGCTCAGGGAGAAAAAGTCAAAACTGTTCAAAGCCTCTGAAGTTTGGTTCTGCTAAGCTGCTTCCAAAACCGCTTCTGAGAAAACACACACAAAGACTGATATTTCCCTGAGTACTGTCCCAGATTCTTTCCTTCACCACTCACACATTTTCCTCCTACTACAGAAAATGTGCTCTCCAAACACTTCATCTGTATCTTTGAAGTTAAAAACATAGCCTTCAGGCCAGTCTGCTCTTAGTTACTATTTTCAAGGATATAAAGTTCTTGGGGATAACAGAGTCATTACCACTGTTACTCTTTATTCCCCCGGAGTGATTCCTTCATCTCTCACTTGCAATGGGGACAGACAGTCATTTTCTCAGTGCATGTAATATTGGCATCATTATCTTCCCCATCCCTCCCTGCACACACTGAACTGCTTGGGTGTGAAGAGAAGTGGCTCCAGGGGCACCCCCCCATCTTGCACAACAGGACTGTGTGCTGTGATGATCTCAAGTTTTCTCCGCTGTATCCTTTTCTCTTAGAGTACTCAAGACTTGTGGGATTTCCATGAAGCTCATCCCACTGGAAGCATGGCTTGGAAAAGGATAAATCCTCACCATCACCCCCTTGGGATGATGATCAAACTCATTGTGTCAGTAGACTGACAACAGAAAGTTTTCCTGAAAGAACAACAAGAGGATGCATGGGATTTTTGTCCCGTTGCAGTAAAATCGTCATTTTTGGTTCTCTAGGAACAGAACAGCTGCATGAAGCTAGAAGCTCCAGGATCTTTTGTAGCCAGAAATTCCCAGCGAGTCCACTAACAAACACAGAGTTACAGGAACTGAGAACACAGACCCTTACATCCAACCCCTGTTGGATCTCTATCACTGAGCAGCCAGTGTGTGTGAAGCTCCCGCCTTGCTCTGCCTGGTGCTCCCGCCTCGTTAACCGGAGCACACGGTCCTGGCTCATCCCACAGACCACAGCTCTTCCTCCTGCTGCTAGTAGCTCTTGGAAATCTAAATTAATTCCCTGCAGCTACTGGCTAAGAAATGGGTGGAAAAAAGCTCAGTCAAATGTATTTGGCTTTTCTCATGAATTTGTAAGTGTCCCCAGGTGGACGGCCGCTTCCAGTTAATAAGCTCTGGGTAGTCTTCTTAAGTTATGCAACAAACTATTGGAAAAAATAATGTGTTGCTTACATTCTTCATCCAATCACATCACATGTCTACTGCACTGCATTTTGATTAAAATACGTATCAGAAGTCTTTGATCTACGGTTCCGTTTTATGCTGGATTTTCATTTGTATTCAAAAACTGAGAAATACTTTAACCTTTCTGAAATGGATCGTGTTAAAATAAATTAAAGAAAGTTGATGAAAAGCATTAATTAACCCGCTTTTGTCTCATTAGGAGTCTGCGTTTAACCTATAGGTCATCTCCCTTTTCAGCTGATGTATGGATTTGATCTTCAGTGATGAGCTAAACACCCAATCTTCTATTGATGACTGAGTCAACTCCTGAACTTCTTTGCTTTTCTTTTCTGCGTGGGAGAGGACAGGAAATTTCCTAAAAAGAAAGTGCTGAGCTTTGTAAGGCATTATCCTAAGCCATCCATCCCAGTTCCTGCTGTGCCTGAAGGTTGGCTGGAGGTTGCAGCACACAGAGCCGAGAGGGAAGGTGTTGGGGTGGGAAGCAGGGAGAGCAATGTGCTGCAATTACCCAGAGCACACGTTCCACTCTGATTTCACAAGCAGAATTTGACAGTCAAAATACCTGGAGTAGCTTCATAAAAGTTGGTATGTTTGTATCTCTGCTTTTAAAAATATAACTCTAATAACACCAGAGATAACTCCAAAACTGGCAGGAGAGATAGGCCAGAGATCTATGCTTTTTAATATCAAGCTCTTCACTACGATGACTTTTATCACATTAGTGGCTAAATCACACTGACTGTAAAACAGCCAAAATGAGGCAATTAGTAAGGCTTGTGACAGCCACAGAAAGTGAAACGCACAAGGTTTTCCATGAAAGCCAGATGGATATCTTCAATATATTTCTTATTGTCTGCTTGTGGTAATATGTTCAATTAAACCGAGTCAGTGCTACAGAAGAGCATTTGAATTGCCTGAAAAAATTAATTGTCTGCTGCAAATTTAATGAAGCTTAACAGTTATATTGTGTTTACAAGTTTTATTTGTTATGATCAGTAAGTGCTTACAAGAAAAAAAAAACAACATTCAGCTGGCCCTCAGTGCAAACCACTGGTAACTGATGGTTCATTTCATTCACACGTATCTTTGCCATTTACTGTTTTTGGCCTTAGAAGATGACCTACTTTTTTTTCCCTCTCTCCCAGATAAGAAACAGAGCTCGTGGCACTGTTCATTCATGAATGGCTGAGTTGGGTCTCATCTGAAACACAAGATGAGCTCCTTGCTGCTGCGGAAGGCAATTTTGTTTGGGCATCATGCAGTGACGTTTGCTGCGGTTTGCAATTGTAAATGAACTTGTAAGTTGCTTGAAACAAGAAAGTACCTGATTGTAACCCATATCTGAAGTGCTTTAAAACCTGCAAGGATCCTGAAGTAAGACAGCATCTACTGGCCACCAAACCCACCAGTTTCTACCTGGAGCTCTGCTACCCAATGCTCATTAATGACCTTCAGCAAACCATGCCCAAAGCCTCAGGGTGCCATGGTTGGGAAGAATGGATTCACAGCTCTTTCATTTACAAGCACGCCTTTCACGCAGTGCCCTGGGTCATGATTTTACTTAAACCTAATAAAAGACCCTTAATTATGCCCTAGAAATAATTTGTTTCAGTGGAAATAGTCCAATTAGAGCGGAATATGTTACTTTGCAATTTTACAGCCAAAGATTACAGCTTTCATTGTCAACTGTTAAAATCAAGCACTTTCTACTGGATGTGAGCTAGAAGTCAAGAAAGGCTTTCAAAGTGAGGAATAAGCTTTATTTCATAAACATGACAATGTACCAACATGCCCTTTTGAATGAATTCTTGCTTTCATATGTCTGCAGTTCTCTCTAATCCTTCTTATTTATTTTCCTTACAAAACTCTGATATAGAGATTAAGGAGAAAAACAGGTTTGTTTTTTCACTTTTTTACTTTTTCTCCCTGACATTTCTCAGAACAAGTGTTAAGTCAGATAAGGAATATTCATATCTGGACCACGTATAGAAACTGCGTGCAGCCATCACAAAAAAAAAAACAACAATAATAATAAAAAATTAAGACAACTTTTGACTATTTCAGAGTTCTCTGTTTCGTGCAGAATATCTTGGCTTCGGTACCAGCCAAACACCCACTCTGTGTGCTAAAAAGGTTCATTCCAAAAGCCCATAATATATGGACAGCCCTAAAGGGCTGCTCTGAGATTATTATTTTTAAGCCTGCCTCTCTTTTATAAATTAAATATTTTGCCTTCAACACGAGGTGTCACTTAATGAGTTTCTTTCTAAACTCAAACAAGCCCTGGCTGCGCTCTGGGAGGGCCCTGGGCACTGAAGTAAAGAAGGGAGCATTGATGGCATGTGTTAGCGCATATCAGCTGTCTCTGTTATGAAGCAATTAAGCCACAAACAACTCAAAGGAACCCTGCACTATGCACCACCAACAATGTTCAGAACACAACTTATGAAATACGCCGCCGCAGACAGATGGTCAGCCATTAGAAAGCAAAGTCTCTGCACTGCAGTGCACCTTTGGAGATAGAGGACTAAACTCTTGCCAGTTCCCTATGGACAGCACAACATTCATTCTCTCTCAAGATGAAAAAAAATAAAATAGTTCTTCCTAATCTATTAAAACAATCCAAAGCACTACCAAATGCACTTTAGCCCCTTGGCTGCAAGGCAAACTATTTTCCAAACCACAGAGATCAATACCCATCAAGTTATGTTGAAACCCAGCAATCGCAGATGGCAAGAGGAGCCAGAAGACCTCAGCGTCCCAACAACACTGTTTGTACAGAGCTCAAAGGCTGCGCCCACACTGATGAGCACAGGGCTGCCTCTCAACTACGAGCCCAACCTCTTCTACACCAGGTTTGAAGATAATAACACTGAAGATTCTGAAAAGCCTTTTGATAACGGACCGAAGTTTACAGTATTTAATAAATCTTTTCAATTTTAAGTGCAATGCACCAATTTGATGTCCGTACAAAGGAATACGCTCGGAATGGAAAATATGAAGCTTTATAGAAAATGATGCCAACCCCCGTGCTGGACAAAGTCAAGACAATCAGACTATTCAAGTGTGAGGAAAAAAATAACCTACTGACATTATCTTTGTATTATTTTTCTGCTAAAATGATATGGACACCAGCTAACAAAAATTCTCCTGCTTTTACTGCTTTGAGTCCTCCCATAACAGTCAAAGCGAGACAAGCTAATGGCAGGAGGAAAATGTTAAAAGTACATCATAATGAAACAGGCAAATAATACTGTCGGAACTTGCCCTTGTCAGAGATGTAAGTGTACAACCAGAACTGTGCTTCGCTACCAGAGCAGAAATTACAGACCCTGCCAAGCACTCACACAGCGGTTCTCCCTGCCTCCACAGGAGCTGGGACATCTCTGCAGGAGCAGCCCCTGGCCCCAGCCCCTCCTTGTGCTGCACCAGCTCAGAGCTTGTACTGCAGAGTCTTGAAATGAGCTTCCTATTTCGAAGCCAATTTATACAGCGGCACTAAACAGAAATCAACTCCTGCTGCACAGTTTATACGCTTTGTCACGTAATCTCTGGTGCTGAGGAAGGCTATAGTCCTGCTTCGTGTTGGAAGAACTGAACATTTAGCCTCAAGTACAGTAAAAATGGAAAAAGAAGGATGGAAAATTCATATTTATGAGTGCTACATATAAAGACATGCCGTGTTTTACATAGCTCTGAAGGCCATCTGTGGGATTCTCCTCCATCCCTACAAATTCAATCCTGCTTTTTAATTTAAAGGTCAAACCCGACATGTAAATTTGCAAGATTTGAGGTCTCAGAGGCCAGAAGAGTTCTCACCAAGAGCAAACCAATGGAAGAAACCCAAAACACAAGCTCACAGGTTTGGGAAGCCACTGAGGCTCAGCAGCTCTGACAACAGCATGTTAATACACAGCCCTATGGGCACCCATCAGAATTTCATATTTTGTAAGCTGTCTAGTCATGCAGAATATGAATATTTATTCATCCCTCTCTGGTTGTTTGCCAGACATTTATTTTAAGCTCCTTGGTTCTGGGGTAACAGACATTCTCCTCCTCCTCCCATCCTTGCCCACACTGTCTATGACACTGTTGGCACTTCTTGCTGAGAGAGGAAAAAAAATAAGAAAGAAAAAAGAAGAGAGAGAGACCCTGCAATGTTAATGGGAGAACAGAGGAAAGCTGGAAAAAATGCCTTTCGACCTTCACTGCGTTTTACCCAATGACATAAGATGAGTTAGGAGAGAATACAAGCATATCTTAAGGTCAAAAAACTCATCAGCTGATAAATTAGTCTTTTTTACACCACAAAACAGAGTTAAAGTAAGATATTCGGTCATATTTCTGTCAAACCCTGCCCATGTTTTACTTAGGGCAGGGAAACTCAAGCATTTCAATATAAAATAAGAGTATTTTGCACAGTTCATTTGGAGTTCAGAATAGTTTCTGCTCTTTTATACTTTTTATGGGATAGACTGTGAAATTGCATTTCTCTGTCTGCTGCTAATATCCACATCCTGGGCTTAAAAGAGTGTATTCTCTGCTTCATGCACACATGTCACTTCCATTAATGCTAATGGAACCAAGTGAAAACGGAGCACTGAGGGAGAAAAAAACACTTGCTAATCCTCTGTAACCCCACCATGAAGCACGGCAATGTGTGAACCATGCGAACACAAAGATCCCAAGTTACCAAGAACTCAAGTGCCAGCTCCTCCGTACTGCTAATGAGGAAGGACAAGGTGTGGATGACAGAAGCCTGACTCAGAGCAGTGGGCCAACACCGTCCTGTTCTCAACGACTGGATTGCAGGGTGCCAAATGCCATCGGCCAGCTACAGAGGAGCTGTAGAGCCAAGCTTGGGTGCGTGGGCATCTGGTGGCATCACAGTGGGACCCTCCTGCCTCTCTGTGCTCACCCCTCTGCTCCCAGCTTTCCTTTGGGAGAAGCAACTGACAACCGACCCTTTGGTAACAGACACAGGATTCTGTATGCCTGTTGTCTCTGAGCATCGTTCTCATGGCTGTTTGCTACAGGTTCCTCCTCAGGACAACACAAAACAAGAAAAGGCAGAATCAGCTCATATGGAAATGAGATCTGATTTTTACTCTGCTCTATTTTTTTTTTTTTTTTCTTTTTTTTTGCAGGGACAGATGTGGACATGGATAAGTGCCATGCAAGCTCTTCCAAACCTCCCCAACTGCAAATGTAACCACACAGCTAACAGAGAGGCAAACCTTCTGCCCTGGGACGACAGGTGCTGCTGTACTGCTGGCACCTGCAGCTCACAATCACAACAGGGCTTCACCAGCTTTATCAGCACTTGCCTGACATTACTTGCTCTGGCTGTAAAAAACACGGATTAAAACTTGCACTGAAACATTTTAAAGTATTCCCTATCCACCACAGAAATAATTGATGGGGAGACCCTCTAACCAAATGCTATCCATCAGTGCCAAAACACGGGAGAATGAAAACTGACAGCATCAGAGCTCCATGATTGATTTATTGCTTTGCAATCAGTCTTCCCTGATGTGTTATCCAAGAGAGGTTTTCCCCCAGATAAGGAGAAGGAGAGTTATTGTAAGTGTGATAATCCATATACTCACTGCCTATAGTAATTCCTCAGACGCAGGACTACTCATAAGCAGAGGACAAATGAATTTAAAACATTTGTCAGCATCATGCTGTTTAACAGATCATTACTTAAAACGTCTTTGTGAAACCTTACAAGTCCTGCCTTTAAAAAGAATAACAGATGGAGAAATTCTGAGTACACACCAACAAACACCTGGAACTCCTGAGCTGCAGAACTGCATCCCCATGTGACACACAAGGCTGTGTGCAGCCAGAGAGCCCGGCTGCTGAAGGACCTGCGATTCCCACAGGCCCACGTGTGTCAGCAGCAAAGGAGCAGGCTGTGCCCAGCACTGGGTAGTGCTCACCAGAGAACATCACCGTTACCTTTCACAACCAAGCTGCCGGTGCTGCTCGCTGTCCCAAAGTGGTTGGTGGCCACGCAGGTGTAGCTCCCAGTGTCCGACTTGGTGACGTTGACAATTCGGAGGCTGCCGTCATCCAAAACGGTGATTCTGGAGAGACAAATGGGCACAGAACACACCTTATGTTACATGCATACGTTACATTCACATACTGCTCTTCCCATTAATTATTAACGGCTCGAACAGCAGACAGAGTCCGCTGTCCGCTGCAGAGTGAGTTAAGCTGGCAGAAACCTCTGGGCACGCAATTCATAAATACTGAATGCATCATTTACATGAGTTTTCGGTGTCTTTACTTGAGGGCAACTCTAATTCACACACACAGCTCGTGTAGGTTTTATGTGAGACTGTGCTTTGGTGCTCGGCACTCTCCAGGACAACCCTGCAACACACACTGTGTGCGCTGCAGCCAGAGATGCACGAACCTGAGGGCTTTTCAATGAGGGTCCCAGTTTCCCCTCCACAAATCTGTACTCCTTGCCACCAAAACACTGTCATGGGCAACGCTGCCCATCTCCTGGATGGCGGGAAGCAGGTGGAAATGGAGGATAACTCCTGATCCCTCCTCTCCCCTGCTTAGCACCACACCAGGGATGCTTCCGGGGGTTCCTCTGTTCTCACAATTAGAGCTGTCTTTCATCCCGTTTTCTTGTGCTCTGCTTTAAGTCAGTGAAAGCAGAAAGCCTGATCTCCCGTAAATCCCATTCAACATGAATGCCTTGAGCCCTGAGGAAGCGAGAACAGTGCTGTGTGGTCCCACAGGGCTCAGGATGGCTCCATTATCAGAAGTGCCTTTGGCCAACATTACATTAAATCTGTGATTTGAAATGCGCAAAGAAAATTCTTTACCCAGGAGCTCTTGGGGAGCACAGCTGATGCCACACCAGCGCAGCAGGATCTGCCGCTGTGGAAGCAGCACAGGGGACAGCTACAGAACACCGTGCTGCTCAACCACTGTAATACCCACCATTAGCCACCACTGTGCACGTCATTAATTGCTGTAACATCAACCGAGCTCAGTGCTGGTGACAGCAGCGGTACGCTGGGGGCTGTCACCATATCACTGCAAATGTACCCCAGTGGACGAAAACAACACGTTTCCCTCTCAGTTTCCAAGGATTCCTCACCTTCAGGACCATGAGTGCCCGGCTGCTGCAACCACAAGGCAAATGGGCACCGACACACACAGCATGCACCGCTGCTTTCTACTCCTGCCCTGGACGAGCAGTGTGTCACACCTACAGGCAGCCCATGTCCCGCACTCTGCAGACAGCCAAATCCTTCCATCACCTCTTGCATCCCCAGTTGGAAAGCCTCTTTTTCCCATTTAGCACATAATTTCTGCCTGCTGTCTCTATGAGCAGGACTTTGCACCAACTTCATCTCTTTATTACTCAAAGCACTTCAGCGTTCCCTCTATTACATTTTGGTCATTTTCTTTTTAATTAGTACTTTCTTACCTCGGTGTACAGCAATCACAGAAAATACAATTATTTGAAGATGCCCAAAAATTATCTGCAGAACTGCAGGGAAACCTTCCCTCCAGACTAATATTGTCTCTCTTAGCAGAACACGTGGCTGTCTGCTCAGTGTCATGTCTTGGAGCACAATCTGTTTTCTGCCCTTCAGCCACTTTCAGACCTGCACTGAAAATCTCATATTAATTCCCACCTTCTCCTGCTCAATTATTTCCTAATTTAACTAATTTGAAAGAAAATGAAGAAGCCTTCCTGCATCCTTAATGCCAATCAAGCTCTGAGCAACTGGATTGAGGAATTAGGATGAAAGGAATCTAGCAGACAATGGCTGCAGGCATCACAGAAATGCTCGAGAGGTTCTGGCCAGCTGAGGAGCTGTGCAGAAGCTGGGCAGCACATAGCAGCAGACCCCACAAGTTGTAACCCTCATGTGCTGCCATGGGGTGACACTGGGAAACTTTGGTATTGAGAAATAGCAGAAAGGAACAACGGGTGACTTCAGCTGTCTGCCACACCACTTGAAAGTGTGCATTTGGTGCTCTGTGTTCCTTTTTGGCCTGGTCCGAATCCAGATGCAACCCTCAGAGAGCTGTCAGCCCAAAGGGGTGGATGCCAGCCCAAAGGACACCCACCCCCACCAGCACAGGAACAAAAGGGGCTCCTGCAAGCAGCAGCAAGCACAACGAGTGAGGACTCCGGAGACACAGCTTCATGTAGGGCAGTGATAAGAGTCACAGAATCACCAAGGTTGGAAAAGACCTCAAAGGTCCTCCAGTCCAACCATCCATACATCACCAACGGCTCCCACTAAACCATGGCCCTCAGTACAACATCAGAACATTTCCTGAACACCTCCAGGCATGGGACTCCAGCACCTCACCGGGCAGCCCATGCCAGCACCTGAGCAGTCGGTGCCTCCTGTCACACCACACTCTCTTGATGAGCACAAACAGATGCACTTTAAAAGAATATGATGGCTTGTCTCTTTACAACAATGGCACAGATTGAGGGAGAGGAGGACAGTGCAGGACGCTCCCAAGCCTCCATCCTGGCCTCTCCCTGACCTGCTTTAGCAATAGCACAACAGCTGGCAGAAACCAGGGGCAGGGGTTATATTTCACACGTCAATAACAGTGATATTAATAGAAGGTTCTCAACTGGCTTATAGGTCTCCAAATTGTTGCAGTCAGTAGCATTCACTATTGTAATTTATTTTTTCAGGAGTCCAGTGACATGTATTTGCTTCTGTAGCAGTTGCTCCAGCTCAATAATTGGAAGAGAGTAGTATATAGCTACTTGTCTCTTATCTTCACCACTGTGTTGGCACAAATCAATGCACGTATTACATTAAATGTGCACTGGAGCACAGAACTTGCCATGCTGGCCTCTAGTGCAGGAACCTGGGCAGCAGTAGCACCAGCAGCTCCCAAGGAATTACTTACTGCTGTTATCAATTTCAGGTCTTCAGAAACAACAGTGTCTTTCTGAAGGCTGAAGGTGCCCTTGGCAGGCATTAAAATTCAAATCGATATAAAGGACAGAAACAAACTCAGCAAGATGCTCCAGCCCAAGAAGGACCACACTGTGCTGGCCTTGCCCTGCCAGCCTGTGCACTTGCTCCCTCAGCATTCTGCCATCTCAAAAAATCTGTACTGTAGACTGTATTTCCCTACAGTTGAGATTTTGTTTTTATTTATTTTTATCCACATGGCTGAAAACTGTTAACAGGATCATCTCCTCCATGGGTAATTTTAACTGTACCTGTGGATAAAACTAGCTTTAATTTCAAATTTTAATACCTTCTCTATCTTTCTGCTGCTATCGGTTTCCCATTAAGGGCCTATTTACATTCCCAGTGTTAAACAGTAGTTTAGTGGACTGGATGGTTTTAGGGACGACCTCTGGATGAGGTCAGTAAATCCCCCATAAACTCTGGCACATCATGGGGAGACTGTGCAGTTTCCTTCCACCTCTATGCAGAAAGCCACAGCTGGTTAGGTTTATCCTCTGATAACACAACACTGCAAAGCTGAGACTTGCACTGAGTTCTCCAAAGCCATTCCCCAGTGGATCTCCACGCACAATGAATTCTGGTCTGATAACTAATAGACTCCATGCACGCTCCTGCCAATGACCAGCATCAAGAATGACAAATAATTGTGCAAGTTAACTGTTGGCTTTTTCTTTTTTTAAACAAATCAGATCATTAAAATCCTACTGTGAGTCGCTGGCTAGGAGGCCTTATGCTTATGAGGCTCTTTTTGCTGAAGGTGCTTTCCTGCATGGAGTGTTTTGCCCCTTCATTTTAATCCAACGTGCTGGAAGTCAGCGAGTAAATTATTTTAACACTTTGGAATTTGTTACAGTTTGTTGAGAAAGTAGGAATGACTGTCTCTGATTTTGCTACTTCACAATTCCTTTGCAGACTTATCTTCATTAAGAGGGAGGAAAGGCTCATTTCAGGCCACTGAAAGTTCTCAAACTGCTAATTGGCTTGAAAGCAAACATCCCCTGATCAACCACTTGTAGCAGTTTGGTTGAACAAGTCCTTCTAGGATACAAAGTTCAAATTAAATGAAGCACTACACTGCACGCTTTCTTTCTTCTTATCTGAAATACACCCTCAAAAAGTTTTCTAGTAAGATGGCTAGGAAGACTTAAAATAAAGCACATTTCCCATAGACACACATTACTGCAGAATAAAGTGTTGGCTGCTGAGTACACACCTCTCTGAACCACTCCAAACCAAAAGGAGCTATTGACTTGCTATTGAGTGCTCTGGGTTCCCTGCCACAGCAGCAGTAAGAGGAACTAATAATGCAGATCTGCTCTTGTACAGATTGGTGCCACTGATAACTGGCACTCAGTCACTGCTACTAGCACAGAATAAACAAAGAGAAAAATATCAACTTGGAAAAATAATGGCGTAATATATTTTAGCACTCTCATATAACAAGGAGTCACCTATTTTGAACATATCATGGCATTCGTAAGAAAGAATCTGTTGACTTGCATTGTCAACTGGAGATTTCAGATCCGTGGAGAGCAGAGTCTGATCTGAAATCAGGAGATGAAAGGACTGCTTGTTTTCTAAAACGAAGGTTTGTGCTCTTCCCCAGGAAGAACTGATCTTTTCTTTGGCTTTTTTAATACTCTTCTGGGGACAAAGGACCTTTAAAAATGCTGAAAACATTCCTCCCTAGCCTTTCTTGCCTTGTTTTCACCATCACAGCAGCAAATGGAAAAACCTGCAAGCTGAGCACTTTACGTTACCCTAAAAATAGGCTTTTGCAGAATGGGCAGGCACACAGTTTTCATATCGGCCTCTTGCCCATGCCCTGTGCTAGCTCTGCAGGAATGGAAGTGTCTCACACTGTTTGTTAGGTTGGTTGGTGTGAGCCTGAAAACTACAAGACAGAGATAGGTGCATCTTTCTGGATGAAAAATACCTAACCATTGTGCAGAGAGGTGCTGTGCTCAGGCATCCACCCAAGGTCATGAGGAAAGGACAGCTCTGGCATCATGGCCAATCTGCACAGAGCTCCTCCTGGATCAACACGCTGCTACCGGCTTGCCCAGTATTTCCAGCTGGAGAGGCCAGGCAGACCTGGAGCAGTACAAAGAGAAACATCAGCGCACAATCACTGGATCTACTCTCCTCTATTTGCCTGCAGTGACATCTCTGCCATATTGGTTTAGTGACCCATCAGCCACCTCCAGCCTGAATCGAGCACAGCAGATCCAATTCATGGAGCTCACTTCTCACTGCTGGGCAGAATTCCCAGGAGTAGAAAGATATTTCTCAGCGAGTAACGTGCATTTAGTGATAACACGTCCCAGTGAGATCAGTAAGAGTTTTATCACTGACTTAGTAAAAACAAGATCAAGCCTTTGTTTGGAATACGAATAATGTGTGAAAACTGCAGAACTCCCTAAGCACGTAATGAAACAGCTCATCAGTAATTACCTCCAGCCTAGCTCCAAGGAAATCCAACCTTTGGCTGTCTGACTGCATCCCTTGCCTCTACACAAACTGCTGCTCAGGTCAGCCCTGTGCTGCAATAGAGCACTTGCTTAAAAACCTCAGCCCTACTTCCCTTACTGTATCACCTTCTCTGTGCACATCCAGGAAGCAAAGGGACCAGCACTGCAGAGCCAGGGATGAATAACCCCCATCCATGCCTGGCCAGCACCAAGTGTGAGCCTCGGCAGGGTAAGCGGTGTGCTCGGGGCCAACCTCCTCACAGTGAATTATTTACTCACTCATAGAGTCCCTGCAACACCGACGGAAGATCTGCACCAGACAGATGATGCCGCAGGTATCCCTCAATATATTCTTGTCAGCATGCCCTCTATTTTTCTCTTCAGCAGGTGGAAATGTGGAATATGAATGGACGACAGAGGCAGTGCATACAGCAGGCTGCGTGACAGCAGTGGTTCTCCTCCCAGGGGACAGGGCAGCAGAACTGCTGGACTGCAGCAGACAGATAAATTCTTTCTTGGGAGCAAAGTACTCCTAAGTGACTTTTTTTTTATTTTTTAATCTCACATGGTTTTATTTGCTCTGCTGAAATGAAGCAAGGTATGTTGCTTCTTATCTGATCACTTCAGCATTTTAATTTATGAAATACAAGCAGAACTACACTTGCTTTCACTGTTGATTAAACACAGACATCCAAAATATTTCATGCTTCACCAAGTGAATATTTTTAATTTTTTTCCCCCCAGGAAACAATGCTTAGGATGTCCTATCCTTTTTCTGTTACAGGGAGAAAAGATGTCTTAGAGCAAGCATTTAAATGAATGTCAGCTGGAAGAAATACACACAGAGTGCAATTTGAGATAAAACTACCATTGATTCCTTCATGTACAGCCTTTGTGGCAGTAGTTGACGTGACTATTGAAAAGGGACTGTGGTGCCAGAGTTCTTCTAAGAGATAATCCGTCTTCTGAGAGAAGATTTAGGTTAAAGGCACCTGTGAGAAACAGTGCATTTCAGCCTACATGATGAATGGCTCATTGTCCTTCCCCTGATCTGGGGCTGGAAGCAAAGGAGGAGGGAAAAGGCATGAGACAGCCTGGCCTTGATTCTCAGCAACGTGTTTGCTCAGCCATTACCTGCTGTTCATAGGCAGGAACATGGAAAGCAATTTTTAGCCTAACAGCAACTTTGCTTTATGCCAAAACTCTACTGCAAATGTAAATGATTCCAGGCAATTGCATTATTTATCTAATTATTTCTGTTTCTACCGCATGCCTTTGTAGCGGTTTACCTTCTTAATAATACTTCCCATGCAATGAAGCAGTGACTAGGATTATTAAAATGATCTCGTAACGGCACAATTACCCATTAGGCTCTTTGAGAAAACATGGAAAGATTTAGAAATGCTTCCAGGCCTGGATGTACATCCTGGCTGCCAGGGAGGATTTACTGCTCCCAGCCCTCCCTGAGCCAAGGCATCACTCACCACCACCTGCCCATCACCATGAAGGATGGGCTGCCTCGCTCCCCTGCTAATAGCAACTCCACGGCCATGGGTGAGTGTGACTACAACCTTTGTGCCGTGTAAATAAATAACAGTAAGGCTAGATCTGTCTGCTGTATAACATTAATCCCCATTAAAGTAGGCACAGAGGTCAACGGGGACACCACAGATCTCCATTCAAACCTGTGACGGCCTCTGGCATGCACAGGGAGAGAGGACAGGAGGAGAGCCCTGACCCTGATCCCGTATCTTCAGGCCACCCAAGATGTCCCTCCACGTGTCCACAGCACCATCTCCCAAGGCTGGGCTTCACCTAAGAAAGCACATGAGAGCAGCTCTAACTCCAGACACTTCCGCACGAGTGGGAATCTAAACCCATAAATGGTACTGACTGCCATACGATGCAGGCAGCCTTGTAATGCTATGCAACTTCTTGTCCTGGACCCGTTAAGTTTTGATTTACATTACCACCAACATCTGCTATGGTACTTATTCGTCTATAACTACTTGTCTTTTCATGGTTCACAGAAAAGTCTGAACTAATTTGGAGCCTCAGTCAAAGCCCATTTAATTTAGTACATGTCTTTCTCTTGGTGAAAGCAGGCACTAGATAAGGCCTTCCTTATCCATGACAACTGGCAGCTCTCTTAACAGCAAACTCACTATAATTAATTTTCAGGTAAGAACTGTATTTGCTCAGAATAAACCAAGGTAAAAACCTGTTCCATTTAGTTCAATAGAAAAGTTCCCAGCAGCTTTCCTGGAAATGCATTGTACGTGGAACTACAGAGGCTGAGGATGAAGTGTTTGATCTGAGGCAATGCGTGGCCCAAGATGGGATGGCAAAGACCTTTGTCCTCAGTGCTCTTGATCCCTAAGACAGGACGCACCACAAATGCACTGAACTTGGTGTAAACCAGTCACCAAGTCATCCTAACACTCAGCCATCCTAAGTTCTTCCTGCAACTTTCTTTCTCGACTGTTTATCTGCAGTGACAGAGCAGTCCAGATAAATAATACAGCACTCAGAACACATTAATGACTACCAACGCAAAAGCTGTGCTTTGTCATCATCCTCCTTTTTGCCTGGAAATTTTTAGGACAAGTCTGGAACTGATGAAATCCTATTCTGAAGGAGTGAATAGGAAAAAAAGGAGCATTTACAGCTATTAGACTTCATGTAAATTGTTTAGAGAAGCCTAGGGTCATAATTCAGATATAAAAGTATCCCTGGGTTATCTAAGAACAGTTCTCTACAAAATGTCTTTCTTAAGGGATGATGATAACAGGAAGAAACAAATGAAAACCAAACACAAACACGGCTAGGGACCCTGAAGCAAAACAGCAGGCTGTCATGAATTTTAAAGAATAGAAACCTTTTGTCTTTCTGCTCTTTTTTCATTGTACACAAAATTAAAATAAATACAGTAAGAGCAAACGTGTCATAAAAATAAATATTTGAGGAAGCAGATCCAAGCAAAGCAGAGCAAAGCTCATTTTTACAGCTTTCATTCCTCAGACATGAGGCAATAATTTGAGCTGTATGGGAAGACGGCAAGTCTGGAGGGTCCAATGGTGCAGAGCGCCAATTTCCCATTGATTTGGTGAGAAATGAAGACCAATCCCCATGGGAGTCCCTTTTTAGTGCAGCCCTTTAGCCTCACAGTTCATTTTTGCAGACTAAGCTGGCCATTTGTCACAAAACACGAGAGCAGCACCAGCAAGAAGGGGTTTTGGTGCTCAGCACGTGCCCAGTGCAGTGAGTTCTGAGCGCAAACACTTGGCATGGAACAGGCTCTCCTCTTCCTGAAGCAGCTGGTTGCTGGCTCGGGTAGAAGGGCAAAGCACTCTTGCAAACCACCCTGTGGAAGGCTAAAACATCTGCACACAACTGTCTGTCCAGACACAGCTCCTCACCAAGAAATGTCGTGCCCAGCATCAAGGGAAACCTTGCATAAGGAAGCAGCAGGTGCTTCAGAACTGCTACTCAATTCAGCCTACCTATCACTCAGTGAAATATTTGCTATGCTCATCCTTCCACGGCAGCGATTAGAGCCCAGAGGCACAGAGATTGAACGGCTTCTCCCAGCCAACAGGGAGAGATAGCAGCAGGCTGAAAGCGCTGCCTCCATCATCCTCACCAACAGCTCCCTCCCAATGAGGACAAACCATCACCCTCTACTTACAGCAAAGGCTCCAGAGTTCTGGCAAACAGAACCATTAACTCAACTGAAGCTCAGAAAAATAATTCTCTTATGAGAAAAAGAAAAAAATCTGCACAAGATTTTCCGTGCATCAGCTGCTGACACAAACCATTTCTGGAAGCATTCGTGAGATTAGAGCAGAAGCAGTAAATGCGCTCTCAGCTTATTCGCTCCAGCTGATACCATCTGAATGGATGCCCAAAGGCACAGTCTTTCAAAGATAACACGTCTTTTCCTCTCGTCTCAACAAAAAATGCCCACAGTACAAAGATAAATTACCCACTCCGCTTGTAATTGGCATTAACGTAGACTTGCAAGATCCAAAGATGCATTTATGTCACTTAAAAATGATGTTTAAATAATCATCAAAAACATCACCAAGTCTGGTAGGATGCCTAAAAAGTTCATTAGAAATCTCTCACTTCCCCCAAAAGACATATAATTATTTCTTTGGATTTTAAGCATGTATTTCTTAAAATGTAGCCTTAACTGTAAAATTATTATCTTCTTACCACTAATTGTGAAAATGTCCAAGAGAAGAAATATTTTATAATATTTCTCACTTCAAAACGCTCTGTGCTCTGCAGGACTTGGGAAGGGCTGGTGGGTGCTTCTGTCACTTCTCTTGCAACCCCCTGCAAGCAAGGCTCTGCTTCTAAAATAAGCAAACTCAAGGCAAAAGCTGCTGACTTCACCAGACACACACAGCAGGTCCCACCAATGCCATGAGGTTGGCTGCACTGTGGTCACTGTGTGGTGACACTGCTGTCACTGCTGGAGTGAAAGCGGTTTGCTGGGGGAACAGCAACAGCTTCTGGTGCTGCAGAGCAAATAAATACGCTCTGTTTTAGGGATCAGCCTAATTAGGGTTATGTCTTGAGACATAAGAAATAACATGGCATTAAGTTGTGCTCTAGAAACAACACTTCTCAGGTTTCTTCTCTTTTCTTGAAACATTTGCACAAGAGCAGAGGGGAAAAGGCAATGCAACAAAAAGGACCGGCATGGCCAACTTCTGATCAGCACTGAAGTTAAACCATTGGAAGGCTGGCAGAGTGAGTCTGAGGGCTTCCTTAGGCCCTCTGACCACCAAATCAAGTGGTTTCCTGGCTCATCTTAATTCTCTTCTTGAAGAAAATTGGTTAATGCAAGTACGCGCCAGTTGTCTCAGGCACTGCAATGAAGTAAAGCCATCTTCTGCCATTGTCTCTGAAAAGTAAGATGAATGCCGCTCCGTCGACTCAAACTTCAAAAACCTATTTGCAGAATGTCATTTTTCATTGCGCCTAGGCAGGATGTAATGAAAAACTGACACGTTATTGATGGTTTGGTTACCTGTCTGCCTTAAAGAAATTGCACAGGTGCTGTATTTAGAAGGAAAAAAAAAAGAAAAAAAAAGACAGTCAACACAATTAATGCAAAACAATGATAGGAAGCATCCTTTGAGGTTTTATTTTCTGCTGAAGTGTCACCAGACTGCATGCCCAAAAGCCACGGCTGGCAATTCGTCTCTCGAGTAATCAGGATAAAAATAACACCATGGTTTGTACCCTGGCACCAGACAGGAAAAGATGTGCCCTCTGTCCTACTGCCTTTTTCTTCCTGGCTGTTTAAAGCAATTAGCTACTAATTAGGAAGTCTGAAGCAACAAATAAAAAATGGGAATTAATACAATTTGCCAAACTCAAGACGCTGACAGTAAGAGAAATGCCTTTCTTCCTTTCCTTGTCTGATTCCATAACTTTTCTTTCTCAAAACAGAATAGCACCGAGATAAATATGCAGAACTTGTATAACTTGTGTTATACAAGTAACAGCTGATCTGATGGCTCTGAAAGTGAACAGCCTTTGTGAGGGCATCGTGATGGCTTTAACTGTTCAGAACATGCTGGGTAAGGTGCTTCAAAGGTCCATCAGTCTCCATACTGAAGTGCAGAAGGCACCAAAACACCTTGCTTTTCAGAAGCCATTGGGGCACCAGGACTTCCCTAGGATACAGTGAAGAGCAGCAACGAGGCACCTGCAACAATTCGGCCCTGAAATGCAGAAGCCACCTCTGCAAATGAATCTCAAGCACTGCCTGTAAGCATGGCTCTCTCCTGACCACAGTTTGATGTGGACGAAGCTCACCGGGCACGCTGTACAGTGCTAAATGCTGCCACAACTGACCTCTGTAAGCAAACACCACGACATGCAAAAAAACCTGATGCAGCATGGCTCTGCACGTGCTCCAGTGTGCTCATACATCATGAAACTTGTCAAGGCTGCGAGATAATGGGACCAACTGGGAGAATTTCCATGGTGAGCTCGCCTGGAGTATCTAGGTCAGATCCTGCTCTAACAAAGCGCACCGCGAGGGCCGCTCTATACAGAGACTTGTTTAATTAAGATAACAGATGTTGCTATTATATGAGTACTAGTCAGTGGCTGTTTAATTGGACACTTTCATATTCCTTGCTACCAGCGCAGAGCATCATTTGTCTTTTATGAATTTCTTCCTTACAATTAAACTCTATAAACAACGCGCTGTATATTCACAGAAAAGAAACAGCTCTAATGATGTAAGGGCTGTACACAAACAAGAATGGGAGAAAAGTAATTTGTTTTGGGGCTTACAACTGCAATTATTTTTCTTTCCTGGGCTGAGAACAAGTGTGGTAGGAGGGTAAATATGACTGCCAATAGCTTCAGCAGAACATTAGAAAGGAAAACCATTGTGAGTACATACTTTGAACATACATTATTTCAAAGGAAAACACATTATATTTTGACATGTTCTTACCAAATACTCGAGCAACTGACAACAGAACAGGGAGGCACTCACTGGCGAGGTGTGGCCGAATGGCAGACTGATAAATGCCTGGATTTCTTCTTGAATGTCAGAATTCTAAGCCAGGTTATGGATTCAGCCTCACTGCTGCACCACAGGAGGGCTGGGCAGCAGTGCTACAGCAAACCACCAGGCTGGAGAAATGCAGCGTTTCTCCCCCAAAAAGCTATCCTGGACTTCCTGCACACAGCCTACGCTGCTGGGAGCTGGGAAGCAATGCAGAATTAATGCAGCAGGAAGAAATGGTAAACCAAGAGACCCAGACATCTCACTACCTCCTAAAGAACTGTGCAACCCTATGTCTTCATACTCTGGGAAATGACAGTTCGTGTGTCTGATAGACTGGAATCTAAATTGAAACCCTTTGTTAAAAATACAGAAGTGTAAATCTTACCAAAATGCCCACATGTAAACTCAAGCAATTTCTGTATGGGCAAAACAAGCACCAGGTGAAATAAGAAAGAGCTGCAAGGAAGTCATGCAAATCTTGCACTACACCCAATCCCCAGTGCTACTCCAACAAAAAGCCATTCCGTGCCAATAATAAAATACATCCCTTGACCAATCCCACTGGAAATTTTCATAAGGTCCCCTCACAAAATGACCTTCACTGGGAACTTATTACAAGTTCAACCTGTGCTGATGAGAGGCAAAAAGCCCACGTCCTTCATGGCAAATCACAGCACCAGTGTCCACTTTAACACTCTATTCCAGATCCCAGTGCTTCTGCAGCTCATCCCTTGGATGGCGTGCACCAACATGGCAGCACCTGCAAGTCTGGAGAGCAACGCTCTTTGGCAGCTATGGAAAACTGTATGAAAGAGATTTACCTGTTTCAAAATTAAGCTTGAATACCAACTCAATTAACTGCTTAATTTAATGCCAGCTTGCAGCACCCTGAGCAGTTCCAGGACTTTTCTCTACTCACACCCAGCCCCGTCCTCCCCTGTACCCAGGAAATAGGAATGAAGTGGGGACAGCAGCAACTTCTGCTTGTCAATGGTGTGAGGATGAACTGCTTGTGCTTGCACTAGCACAGCTCTCTGTGGGAGCAGTGCTGTAATTACGAGCAAATTGAGAGCTTTCTATGATAAGATCACCTGAAAATAAAGGTTTTAAAACAAGTCTTGGTAATAAATGTATGTAACATTGCGGCATTAGATGTAATTCAGTTATTATGAGAGGATTAAGAAAATCCTGCAAGAACAATCTGGGCGCTGTGACTTCCCCTCCCGCTCCTGCCAATGAAAGGCAGACAGAATGTCTTGCAAGGATGTAATTGTCACAAACAAGAAATCCCATGCATGGGGAGATGCCTGACCCGATGCCAGGCATTCAGGAGTCCAAAGGAAAGACCCCTCATTGAGTGCTGGCTTTCCCTCCCACCACTGTTATGCAGGGCTCATCAGTTAATGAAAGGTTTTCCAGACTTGTGAGTAACTCTGGATACCTGTTTTATCTTGGTTAGTCTCAGGTAAAATTACCCTCCACCTCTGTGACTGCACTGACATCTATGAGTGACTCTTTAGCTGCTGATCAAAGTACAGACATGGTTTGAATCCACTCTGTCTTCCACACGATGCAGTCAGTGCAAAAGACCACACATTTCTGAATGTAACATTTGTCTGACTCCTATACGCTGCGTATGCAATTCTGTAGATGACCGTATTTTATACACAAAACCTCACTTGACATTGACTATTGGTATTTCACAAAACCAGGGGAAATGAGGATGCAAGACTGTAAGAAGATCAAAATGCCTCTGAGAATTAATTAAGTAAAAAACACTGCCTGGCTTTGGCAGCCTCCCCCCGCACCTACCCCCTTCCAGGGTTTTTTTTCCTGGTTTGAGTGTCAGCAACACTCTCCGTCTCCATCCCAGAGGCCCAAGTCCAGCATCAGTCACACTGATGTCACTGGAGCATGAATCAAAGAGAACCCATGCAACAGGATCCCAGCTCATCAAACCCGGCATTTTTCCATCCCATCTCCTCTCCCAGACTGGTGTGGAGGGTGGAAGTTAGGTTGGCAAGCAGTGGCCTCACCTGCTCCTACCCCATCAGCACTCACTGACTTGGGGCCGATTTGTAAAGAGTGGCAGTAAGCATGACCGAGGACCTTCCCCACAGAATGTAAAGACTGTTGTGTAGGTGAAGAGAACAAGACAGAGCACCAGGGACAGAAAACAAACTCTTCTATGTAGAAATAGCTTTTGTTTTCAAAGCAGAATTTGCAACATAACTGTATCTGTGCTGTTGCAGTTTCTGTATAGAATTTACCTTCTAGAGTCAAGCTACCGACGTTATTTTGCTCATTCAGGCCTCCAAGGCAGGATTTCCATTATTATGGAGATGAACTGCCTTTAATGACTGCAATAATATAATTGTACCTCAGGGCAGAATTTCTAATAACATGATTGCACAGATCTCAAATGCTGGTAAAAGATGTCTTCAGGGCAGGTTGTTCATTAGGGGCGCAGCTCACACCAGTGCAGCCCCCAGAGAAGAACATGAAACCTCAAGCAATAAAGCTCTTTTTTTCCATGGCAGCCTCTGCCCTCTGGGCAAGCATTGAACAGTGCACTTAGTTTTGCCTCCTGGACAGCAGTAGCCTCCAGAGCAGGATTCCTGGCAGCCAAACCCCATAAACAGTATTTCTGATCCCAGAAAATTGTCCCTAACATCACATTCTATCTGAAAAGCCACAGGAGCCCCAGGAGAAACACTCCAGCGATCACCACAGTTGAAGTCATGCTGTACATCAGCATCCAGAGCCAGGAGCGACACCTTAAATGATGCTTTTGTCTCCACCTGGAATTGGCAGGACCATCCATATTGATTAACCATCCCATCATCAGGTTCAGCCTGTAGAAGGATCCAGATGGTCAGGTGCCTCTCTGAAGCTTGATGGACTCCTTAACGTCAGTTAAGCTGGAGATTTCATTTAAGTTGTTTCTCCCACACCTGTCTCAAAGTTCAGTTTTATGCCCTGGGTGAAGAGATTTCAGCAACAGCTTCTCTTGGCATCTTTCTTACTGTATCTCAACAGATTTTTTTAAAAGCCAAGAAAGTTCTTGTTTGAAGCCCACATGTAAATGTGGGTGTAGGGACATCCCCAGATTGGACTCCAGTCAGTCTGCTGTCCCAGGAAGGCAGGATGGAAATAATGCTTCATTGATCAGAAAGCAGGAATGGGGCAGATGATGCTGGCCACGCGGCCTGCCTGAGCTCTGTTCAGTCAGACAGCACTGATGAACAACACCACAACTGTATCAGCCAATATCAATCCTTAATTGCACTTTTCACGCGGTCTCCAGTCACAGATTGCAGGGATGTCGTGTAATGGAGGTGGTGATGAGGATTCAACATCCTCATCCCCACAAGAGACACAAACAACAGCATAGAAGAACTAAATAGGTCCATCGCCAAGTAAATGGAGCGCTGTTTTGCCATAGAGGCCCCTGCTGGAAGATCTGGCTGGTGGAAAACCCCAGAGCTGCAGCAGCAGCAAATTTCACACCTGCTTGGGTACATTTCACATCTGATTTCCCATCCAGGGCTCAGTGCCCAAGCAGGAGGCTCTGGCCAGGCGAGGTGCATGGCAGGTGCAGGGTGAGGAGCAGAGCATTTCTGCAGTCTGCATTTCAGTTCAGCTCTCAGCTACTTTTTTCCCCAACTGCTGCCTCACCAGGAGCAATGAGACCTATTTTTTCCCCACATGAGAAAATCTAGCGATATTTCAATTCAGATCTTAGTAAGCTTTTAAGAACACACCTGCCTTTTGCCATATGTACTATGCCTTGGGTGAAGTCAAGTCAGGAAGATGCAGCAGATGCAGCCCAGTGAATTGCTCCTTAAAACACATGGACATGTGTTCACTTCAGGGTGTGCTTTGGTGTGGATTCCCTCATGCCCACCACACTGTGATTTTAGGTGACAGTGTTTCAGGGAGGTGTCAGCGCCTCCTTTTCCCACTTGCCTGTTTTCACAGAGCCCTGAAGAAACCTCCTGTTTTTACGAGGTGTATCTTTTTCTCTAAGCTCTGGTGAAAACTGGTCGAAACACCAACAGGCTGTTCGAATAACCAGCTCAGAAGTTATTTGTGACGACACACACAGGCAAACTGAGCCTGGCTGTATGGTACAAGTCATGAGCCCCTTCCCTTGGGAAGCCAGGATCCAGGGGCTTCTGCAACAGACTTTTAGGAAAGCTTGCAGATGAAAAAGCTGTGCTAGAGCAAAATCACTTTGTTGTTAGCATTGCACCGCAGTGACAAAGCAAGAAGCACAGTTGCTCTCATTTCTTTCCTTTCCTAATCCCTGGCTCAGATAAATGCAGGCCTCCTCTCCTGGTCTCTAAATTAAAAAGAGATGAAACCACAGCATACCAAGGAGAGCAGCTTCAGAGAGAACAGCAAACTTTAGCTGCGGACTCTGCCGGTGAGGACAGAAAGGGGAAAGCGCTCTGAAACCTCAGCACTTGTTACTTCCACCTTTTCCACATACTGCAGCAGAAGAATAAGCTACTTTGGTTTAAAAAATCAATATGGCTTGATATACTATTACATCAACCTTGCATAGCTTTGTTCCCTGAATGCTCAAGGAAGTTCTCCACATCCAACTCCTTTTATTCCAAGAGGTGAAATCAAGCTGTTCCTAGACAACTGCCTCCTAAAGACCAGATATCACACAGTAAATAAGTCACAAATACATCCACTATTTTACTTATCCAACTGCAAACGAATATTTACATGCACATCACCACAGTATTTGCTTAATGCCCATTACAAGCAGGTTGGCCGGAGCAAGACTAGACTTTCCAATTCCAGTTCTAAGAGGTTTAAGCTTTTAAAAATAACAATTTCTTCTAGTTCCTGTCTCCTGGGTCCATACTCATAGGACACAAATGCACTCTTCCCACAAGTGCACTGCAGTAAAAGAGGTGCATCACACCTTGAGGTGTCCACAACAGCTCTACAGGCCCCTCTCTCGGAGGCTGCGGGAGCAGGACAAGTAACACAGCCAGCAATGGATCACTGCACTCACAGGAGCAATGACTGCAGATTTAGAAGGTAGGCTCTCACTTCCTTCTAATTCTCTCCCTTGAATTAAGAAAAATTATACATATATTATTTGGCTAGCCTGAAAAAGCTGTCTCCAAATAAGTGTTATCACTGCCAAATTAATTACCGACCCCAAACAACTCCCGTTTGCAGGACACGTTGAATAATTTACCAGGATTGTGTAATTTGCAATGGAGGGCTTCAGCACTACTCTCCTGGGGAAGTTATCTGAAAAACAGTGGCTATTAAGAGCAATCCAGAGACAAAAGATTTGCTTTTTAGAATTTATCTTTAACAGCTTCTAGGCGGGGACGCTTCAACAGTACACAGACACGAGGATGAACACAATGGGAATAGAAATTTCACCCCCAGCTCCTTGAGATTGAACACTGGCTGTTTTCACATTTATTTGCAAGTCAATTTTGGGAAGCTATTAATGACAAATTTAGTTTTCACTGCTGAAAGCCCCTGGGTTGGAGCAAGCCAATGAAAGAAATGGTTTCTGTAAGACATTACCTCTCATTTTCTCTTAGGATGTCTTTTCCTTTCTTCCAAGAATAAGTAGGTCTGGGGGAAGCTTTCGGCTTGCACTCAATGATTACCTCACCGCCCACTTTCACAAGAGTTAACTTTTTCAGGAGCGTTTTGGAAAAGTCTGGCCCGACAGCTGGAAGAGAAAAAATGAATACGGATCAGAATTTCCTCTAGGAAAGAAAGGCAGGCTCTTGGGAACATGACCATATCCCAAGGATTCTTCTCACCTGTAATTGCTCAGTGTTCTGCCTTAAAATCTGACATGTTTATATTTACCATCACTGCATGAAGAGGATCTCCTATTTTGATGCTATAAAGGGAAGAGACCTTGGCACAGCCAGGTCCTGAACCAAGCGAAACAAGGCCAACACTTGGGATGTCAGCAGGGCATGGACAAATCTCCCATCATTTGCCCAAGTACCGTCAGAGCGCATTCCTCTGCTTTGTGCAAAAGAATTCAGAATGGCAAACAGTGGAGCAGTGCAGACAGGCTGCAGCATGGCCACAAGGCAGGCCTGGCGGGGAGGACGCTGTCTGGCCCCAAAGAACTGCTCATGATTGATTTGATGGGACCCAATGACAGGCAGAGCTCGGAGGCAGCTCCCTCTCCACTGACTCCCCAAGGAAGACCATAAGGTTTTGCTTATATCAAATAGGAAAGTTATTCTTCTTCAGTACAGAAAGCTCAAAGCAAATCAGGAGAGGCAGCAAAATGGTTTGATGAGCAGCTCTCACCATGGTCACTGCGTCTGCGTGGCACAAAGCTCTGCTCCCCTCAGATTCTCCCCATCTCCTTGCACTGTGCCTCCTGCCATGCCCTCACATCGCTGAGGTGGCAGCAGTTTGTTCAACTTCCTTTCCACACTCTGTGAGGTGTAAGTTTAGATCACCACGCGTTGCATCTGCTTGGTGCTCCAGAGAAGGATCTCAGGGTCACCTGGTGCAGCTGGGAGAAAAAAAGCTGCCGCGGGAGACAGAAAGCAAATTCTTTTTTCCTACGGCATCTCTTCTGCCTCTGCTCTTTTCAATATCATTTCTGCCGCAAAAGGGCTGAGAATAAAAAAATAATTCCACACTGACAGTGGAATGGCTTTATGTTCTAATAGAAGCCTTCTGTCTTCCCCTTATGCAACTCAGAGCTCACTAATCTCTGAGATGCCCTGTCTGCTGTGTCTAATCATAGAGGGGTAATTCATTTCAGAATAGAGGAAACCGTCTGTTATTAAAAACTATAAAAGAGCCTTCTGAAAACCAACACCGGATATGTAAAACATCTCCAACTTAAAGCAGCATCCTGAGAACGACTCCCCAGCAACGCGCTCAGAGCCAGATGAAGCATTAGCTAGATCATACTGTGGTGACACACTGTCCCTTTTTGGAAATGCTTTCAGATGATGGTCTGAAACGTACAGGCAGAAGAGATTTTTGAACTCTCCGGTGATTCCCACCTCTTGGATTGTTTCTTTACAAGTCATTGGCTACTCCCCTCCTGCTCCTGCATGAGGGAGAGGAGTTGAGCACTGTGGGTTTGTGAGGACTGATGAACAAAGCAGTCATCGGGGGATCAAAACGACTGAAATTTAGGGGGAAGGAGGAAAATCTACTTGGATTATGCAAGGAATTCAGCATGGCCAGAATGCACATTGTCTGTAAAGAACAACACATTGCTGGGAATCTTAAGAGACTGCTGCTCAGGTCTGATAAACTGTGAAACAGCTTCTACTACTGGTTGTGCTTAGGGCTGAGATGGGAACCTAAAATCTGGAATTCAGAAATCTCTGGGCTCAGTTCTCAGCACTGCCAGAGCCCTTCTGTGCCACCTTAGGGAGAACACCGTATCTCCATACCTTGCTTGTAAAATGAGGATTTAAATCACGCTTTTTTCACTCTAAGCTCATCTCCCAGCTTTTTTATTTTATTTTATTTTTTATATTTTTTATTTTTTTAAACATCCAGCTGAAAAACTCTTTCAGGCAATGACTGCATCTTCCTACAGGTTTTTGCAATGCCCAGCACAACAGGACTTTGGTTTTAGCTCAATTCTCCGGAAAATATAATTGACAACAACAATAGAGAAGCATCATTCTGAGAAAAGCTCTGTGAGTAATTTTCCATCACTCTTTTTCACTTAATTTTGCTATAAGCCTCACTTGCTAATAATGGTGTTTAATCATTTCAAGTGCTTAACATCAGGATCTTGTAAAATAACCGTTTTTATACTCAGAAAGATCCCCTTAAAAGCCAACATTTCTCAGTGAGAACTCAGAATATTGACCTACTTTGAAAACTGCACTGAAAGGGAAAACATGCTGTTTTCCTTTAATAATGTGCCAAATTAAATCACCGATCCACAGAGCTGAACCTGCAGCACAGCATCCTGGTACTTCTCACGTGACACACAGAAGCAAGATTGTGTAAACACAGATGCGAGGTCAGCCACGTGCCATCTATCTGGCAGGTTTTTAAGAACAGGTTTCCCAAGGTCTGTGCTCTTTGTGCCAACATGAGGCCTGCACTGGGATGTCCCTCTTACCTCCAAGACTTGAGGAAGACAGAAATTACATTAGCTCTAATTATATCCTCAATGTTCAGTTCCATCTTTTTGGGTGGTGGTTCTGTCTGAGCTCAGCGCACAGTGAGGATGCTGTCTCGCTATTGCAGGTCTGGTCCTCAGCTGCTAGGAGTTGGATTCAGTGATCCTCATGGGTCCGTTCCAACCTGGGGTATTCTATGATTCAACCTACAGTCCAGAAATGTCAGTGACCACACTCTCAGGACCAGTTCCAACCCCATTGCTGGGACAGCTGGGTGATGGCAGCACCCACTGATAGTCTTTACCTTCCCAGACAATCTGCTCTCCCAGCAAAGGTTCATCTCGACAGGAAATGCATCAGTGGCCTTATTTGAATTTCTTCCATGCAGTAACACACCCAATACATCTTAGCACTGGAAAGTCTGATTTATTGAACATTATTGTACTTTTCTTGAAGAGCAACAATGACAATCTTTCAAATGATTTCTTTTTCCGCTGTATTGCTGCTGATAAAAATGACTGATACTGAAAATGCCATAATCAGTAAAGACCTTGTGCTTTCTTCTTCGGGATAAAGTGGGGAATTATGCTATTGAACGTGTGCTTTGAAAACAACTAAAGCACTATTTTTTAATTGCAAATTCGATTTAACTATTCAAAGCTGCATATCCATTTTGACTTGCAGGTTCCTAGGCCTGTCACTCACACACAAGCTTTCAGAGAGCGAGGTGCAGCATCACAGGATGGCTGAAATTAGTGGGAGGTGGCCCTTTTCCAGCTCAGCTCAGCCTGCCCACCATCCTGTCCTGCTGGGTGTTGAGTATCTCCAAGGATGGAGATGTCTTATTCTGTCTGGGCAACTGTACTCATGTTATGTTTGAAACAGCAAAATAAAGATTTTCTTATATTTAAATGGCATCTCCTATGTTTTAGCCCATGCCCATTGCTCTTTTTTGGGTGCTGGGCATCACTGAGACAAACCTGTTTCTATCATCATTACTGCCTCCCATCAGGCATTTACACAGATCGTTAGCATCCCCCAGAGCTGTCTCCATTAGTTTCCCATTAGGTTTGTTGAGGAAAGCAGTGAGAACAGCTTGCTAATTCAATACAGAATAGGAATCTGGAGACTTCAATTCCATTCTCACTCAAAGATGCATCTTCTGGATTTCATGTTAAGCCTGATTCTAATTGTTGGAGGACTCAATTCACAGGAGGATCCCTTGATATTAACTGGAATGATTAGGTTAGGCATACACAAAAACAGGGAGGGCAGAAGTTGTTTTCTTGGTGAGGGTTTAGGACTGAAGCATGATGGTTTTGGATGGTGAAAGTTCTGTTCAGACAGAAAGGTTTTCAACATCTCCTTGGGACAGTCCAGAGTGCTTTGAATTAGGGCAATTGCTTGGGTTGGCAGGAGGTGTGAGCAGGCTTGCCAGCTCTCCATGCTCAATTACCTGGATGAATATGAGAACAGGACACGATATAAAGAAATCTGTTCTCTACTGATCCGCTTTCTCAAGTTTTCATTTCATGCCACACTTAAAAACAACAACTTGTCCAAGATTCTCAGCGGCACTTCTTCAGACATTGACACTTGGCAAAACCAATTTGGGTTTAAGCTTTGCCAGTTTTTGGAAAGTTTGCAGCACTCAGGAAAGTAAACTTACCTATGACACTCAGTTCTGCACTGGCATAAATGGAGCCGTGTCTGTTTTCTGCGACACACTGATACATGCCGGCATCCGACAGGCTGACATTCCTTATGGTCAGTGAGCCCTGCTCTATCTGAACTCTGCCCTGTGGGAAAGAGTGAAAAAAGAAGTAAATAAGGAGATTCTTTCTTGGAAAATAATCCCAACAGGAGCCGTGCCATTTTGCATGGCCAGGTAGACAAAAAGGCAGCAGTAAGAGGAATAATTTGCATGCTCCATTCTATTTGTTTGCCAACTAAATTTACGTCAGCTTAAATGGAAAAAAACAATACAGTACTTGGTAAATGCAATTTAAATCGAAGGACTTTCCCTTGACTTCTCATTGATTTAATACCTAAACCATTTAGATTAATCTCCCTTTCAAACAGGTGAACTTGAATCAAAAAATATGCTTTTTTTTTTCCCCATGGTGACATATCACAGCCAACCCAATTCTTCAAAATATTCAAAACGATGATATTACAGGTATACATGAAAAAGAAGGTTAGGTGGTTGCCATTTTAGCTACAATGGGAAATATTTAAAATCCTCTGCAGTTTACTGCAAACAACATAGATGTTAATAATTTAATGATCCTTCACTTCATATCAGCCACTAACATGATTTACGTACCAGACCATCTGCTAGTGACCAGCGTGAAGCAAGTAAAATTAGTGTGTGGAACAAAAAGACCACAGTATCATTTGTCAGCCTAAGGATATGGAGCTCACGTTATCAATTTTAATAAGTACAGCAAAGTGTTTCCTCCCTCCCCAGGAGTTTCACCATTAAAAAATAGTAATATAAAGAGCTATTGGCTTTCTACTTGGCCGTAGGGTGGAAATTTAATGTTTGTGCAATCTTTGTCAGGGCTTGATCAAATCTGGGCAGCCATGTTCTTTCACAGTAAGTGAAGGGAAAAAAATGCAGGCTACTGTGAAGCCAATGCTTTGGTAATTTGTTTTAGTTTGTTGTTATAATTGAGGCAATCACAGGACTGTGTGATTCCTCTCAGTGGTACAAGGAGCAGGCGCCTGCCCTGTTCCTATGGATCCCTCATCTCTAGGCAGGTTTTGGTGTCCCTGGCAATGGCAGGCTCCTGTTCACTCACACAGGGACACAGCTGGGCAGGAGGAATAGGAATGCTGCTAGAGACCAGCAGAAATTCTAAGGTTTGCTTAGCAGCTGTAGCTTGCCTCAAAACCATAAGCTGGAAGAATGAAACCAGGGCAACCCACAGTCCCACATGGCCATTACCACTTCCTCACGTACATGTCCACTCTTAGATCTGTTGGGTTTGTGGATATTTCATTTTTGGGAGGAACTTTAAAGCTGTCGTGCATCCTAGGTGTCATTAACAGCTCTCTGAAGCCAACCCAGGAGAAAGAATGGGGCATTCCCCGCTTCTCCAACTCAGGAACTCAACCCCACACAGAAGCACCTACCAAGCATGACAAGGAATTACCTACAAAGGAAGGGGATTTCAGAGGGCTGCCATCACTTCCATCCCCAACAGTCATGAAGTCATAAGCAGAATGAGAACACCTACCTGAGGCAGTAGTGGTTCACCATCCTTCAGCCAGCGGTAGGAGGGCTTCGGCCTCCCGCTCGCATGGCACTCCCAGAAGACATTTTCCTCAATGGCTGCGTGTACATCACTGATCTTCTGAATCCAGTTGGGCTGAGCTGCAAAGCAGAAGTGAGGAATAAAGCCAATAGTAGCTTGCTCTCCAGCATGACAGCAAACAGCCATACATTTCTTTAACATCACATTTAAGAGTTAGATTCGGGCCTGACCCACAGAGCGCTGCCACACAAAGCTCTTTCACATGTATGAAAAACTCTTTGGAGCCAGTAATTACGTTAATGACACTGAACATCTCCAAAAACAGGTCAACAGGCCCTCGAGATACATGTTGATAGAACTCAGTCAAACTTGTGCTGGAAGGTATTTTTAGCTATGTTTCATGTATTATTATCCTAAGAGTTCAATGGTGTTTTTTTTTAACATCCAGCCTAAGTTTAGCTAGACCCCAGCATGCAGAATTACCCCTTGTTTTTGGAAACGACACAAAAGCTCCTCCTGTTGCTACTTTCACAAACACCATCAGCCTACGCTTATTTACAATATTTTTCAGAAAGTCCCATTAAAAATAAAGGACATTCAGTCTTTTTAGTTGTCATTTACCCTACTCTGGAGTAAGAAAATCTGAGACTTAGTAGGAAGGTGTTGCCAGCAGAGGTCTCCAAGAACCTGATTAATCCCTCTACGCACGCAATCAAGATTAGAAAACAAGATTACTCCCAGACAAAACAAAGCAAAACAACAACAAAAAAATGCATCTCTTTTGAATAAAGACAGGAACCAGAAAAAGAGGCCTGAAAGGATACATTTAAAAATACATGAAAATGTTAAGTTGAACACAAAGTTGGTATGCCTATACCTAAAAAACTGATGTGTCTACTGCTAGGTGATGCTGGATATACACATTCAGAGAGCTCAGTGCCCTTCCAAACTCTTTTCAGGCTGTGACAGATGTGTGCCTAATTCTACATGTACCACTTAAGCATGCTTCCTTTCTCACTACATCTATAAACAACAAAGCTTAGTAGAAAGCTGAAGAACTTCGCACAGAATCTGAAATCTGCCTCAAGAAATACTCTAAGGGACTTGCAAGAAAAGCAGAAAGGAAAACTGAATGTAATGATGATGCAGGAGCAATATGTGGAAATGGGAGGTGAGCAGTGCTTGCATCTCCGACTGCACCTCCTGCCCTGCAATGTGTTTACCTTGTTTATTATCTGTATCTACAGTGATGTGAAAAGGAAAGGGTTTAAATGTAGGAAGACGAAAGTCAGCTCTGTCATTTAAAGTAAGAACTTGAACAACCCCACGCAACTCCACAGGATCACTGGCTCAAGGACATTCGCAAATTACTCATGAGTTTATGTATTTATTATTCTAAGAACATCTAACTCACAATTTTGAAGAAAGTCTTACGATACCGTGAAAGGAGCTCTACAAAACCACACAGACCCATCTGCCTTTTTTGCAGAGCTGAGTGTTTTACTGATTTCCCACATGACAAAAAAAAAAAAAAAAAAAGGCAGACAAAACAACCGAAGCAACCTGCAGAGAAGGAAACCCGTAAAAGGCACAGTAGGGTCTATAGAATATAAATGTAAGCAATGTAAAAAGAAAAACAACATATATCCTTTGGGGGAGCAAAGTAAACTCAGTTTTTTATCCTTATTTCAATTCAGTACTTCTCTTTATTTCAGGCAATCATAGTCCTCGACAAAGGCAAGTTCTTACTCATGCCAGTGAAAAACTGATATCCATCCAGTCTATCTTTCACAGTGTGCATGTTACAATGTGAAGTCCTGCATTTGGATGAACACAAAGTCCATCCCTGGAGGCATTCAAGGCCAGGCTGGATATGGATCTGGGCAGCCTGATCTGGTGATTGCTGACCCTGCACATAGCAGGAGGTTGGAATAAGATGATTACTGTGCTCCTTCTCAACTCAGGCCATTCTATGACTCTACCCTAGGTAACAGTGCAGATTCTGACCAGTGCAGATGCTGGAACCACAGGAGCCACTGCTAACCTACCCACTGCAACACTGCAGGCTCGCCCCACCATTCATTCTTTCCAGTTACTTAAACTAGTTAAGCTTCCCACCCTACAGCTATTTATGCTGCAGATGACTACAGAACAAGTGTATCAGGTTAAAAATAAAGCCCAGTGAAACCTGGAGGAGCCCTATGTTTCCCAGGAACTTCATTCTCTGCTGCTCTTTGGGAGACGTTTCTAATTAGGTCAAGCTCTCCTTTGAACAGCTCATTTCAGAGAATACCAGGCATGCTCTTGACTTAATCTTGAGTTATACACAAGGGTTGGTTCATGTAGCAAATATGTTTGAACCACCAAATGAGAGTCACCATAATATAATGAAATTTGACAGCCTCCCATTGGGGATCGTACCAAGACACAGTAATGTGACACAAGATTTCAAGCACGATAATTAAAATAATTCAAATAAGGATACGAAACCTGCTCTGTGCTAGAAAATCTTCTGGTATCGCTGCATTATTCAAGATAATGAAAAGGTTCAATTTTTTTAATTTAATGGCTGGTAGTGGTGTTCTTGAAAAAGTTCTCCATTTAATTTCTGTGGCACTGAGCAAAGAGGAATTCTTGCATATGATGGGACAGGAAACATTTTGACTCTGTTAGCAGGAGATTGATGTTACTGGCTTTGTTTGGAATCTTTCAGGAAGAAAAATCTGGTACTAAAGAAAACAATTACACAGAATTTGATTAAGAATTCAACTGAGTTGCAAAGAAAATTCATATGCTACATCTATAAAGCAAAAGAAAAACATTAAAATATGATGCTTGCACAAGGTGAGAAAAAAGGTGAGAGAGCTGTCT
Organism: Lagopus leucura; assembly: GCF_019238085.1. Lineage (NCBI taxonomy): Eukaryota > Metazoa > Chordata > Aves > Galliformes > Phasianidae > Lagopus > Lagopus leucura. The sequence goes on along the minus strand of NW_024962279.1, from coordinate 6,352,171 downwards.
GGAAACTGTGCTCAGGTGGGCAGAAAAAAGTGATGGCATGGGTCTAAAAAAAATTTTGTTACTTTTCAGACTTCAACAACATGAAGTAGGGCATTTTAAACAAGGTGATTAAGGAATATTCTCAGGTATTCTCTTGCTCCTTCGTGAGAAAAGGAGGAGTCTGTTCTTGGTAATAAACGGAAAGGCAAAAGCTGGCACTGGAAAGTTGGACCAGAAATCACATCCTAAAAGGCTTCTCAAAATGAAACGATAGCCAATGATGATGCAACACATCAGAAATAAGTAAGAAAAACAAAGAATTATGGGAGTGACATGAAAAACGAAACAGAAATAAATCTGTAGGACTTCATAAGCCTCTGCAAGTTCAAAACAGCCAAAGAGATTGAAAAAAAAAAACGAGGTATTAATACATACACAAAATCCAATTCTTGGTTGGTGTATATTGATTTCAGTGTTCCTAAGCCAATTTATAGCAGCTGATGACCTACTGTGGGCTGTGTAATTCATCATTAATGGCAGATGGAAGGCTGGATGATTGTCCATTACTATATCTATTATGAGGAGACTGAGACTGAGCCCAGGACCAGAGAAGCACAAAGACCAGAAAGCTAAGCACAAGAAATAGGAGAAACAGATGGGAGAAATACACGAGTAATTAAAAATAAAGAATACACCCAGTGTATAAAGTTTGTGCAGGCAAATGCATGCGTCACTCCGGTCCAAGTGGGGATATAGCTTCTGAAAACAACACCCCTATGTCCTTAATTCGTTGTCAATCCTAATCACCACAGGAACACGGAACCAGACACTAAGTTAGCTCTTTTCCTTTCTTTTTCTTAATTCTTTTCTCCTGACCTCTGCTGGCAACTGAGGACTATTTGAAATCCATACAAGTCTCAAAGGTGTGCAAATCCCCACCAAAGTCATTTGCTTGAATGTCACATCTAAATCAGGTCCCTTCACTAGCCTCCATCTTTGAGTTGTTCAACACTACTTTTTGGGCAGGTAGTCTCCTTTCTGCCTTTCTAGAAGACTATCGCAGTGAACTGGACAAGGAGATATTAAATATCACAGAAAACGAAACAAAGGAGAATTCAAAGGTGTTAATCTAGCAGAAAAAACTACTTTAACTGTCCTCAACTTTTATTTAATTCCTCTTCCATAAGTTATTCTGTGCCAGTGCACAAATTCACTCCCCTCTTATATCAAGTACCAAAGGACTGTGTGCACGGACACGTTCATACAGACCAGACCCCAGGGACTGAATTATTTTTAACCACCGATGCTCAGGATGCTGCTACCCAGGAGAGTAAGGAAGATGCAGGATGCTCTTTGAGTTGCCTTCAGTCCTCATTTCTCCTACCTGCTTTAGTTTCTCCTGACAAGGAGCTATTTTTAGAAGGCAAAACGACAGTAATTTGAACACTTTCCCCTGAATCTTCTAGAAACAGATTTCTCTCTCTCCATCCCTAGCAAAAAGGGAAGTGGAAGAGAAAGACACCTGTTCTCCATGCAGAAACACCCTATGGAGGCAAGGCTTCCTTCAGGCAGCACATTATTCAAAGCTCAGGAGTTACTTTCCCTCCTGCACTGAAGTCTGAGAAAACAAACTGTTGGTAAGCCATCATCATCCACGGAGAGCACAACCAGTGGCGAATGGCACTGCAGTATTTGCTCCCAAACACAGCACTGCTTGTGTTAAGGACAGCTTTGGTGCCTGGCAGGTCTCTAGAGGGTCGTTAACCAGGAGTTAAACTGGCACCACATTCCACAGCAACACAACATTTGAGACTTTAAACAAAATTAACACTGAGATGCTTGAAGGTGAGAACTTGCTTTCTAATATGCCTCCGTAACAGATAGAAAACTGGGGTTTCCAGTGAGACATGCAAATTATAATTAATAACACATACTGGTGCTATTAGTGTTTGTTGTATTGTGCTTCATCAGCCCAGTAACTCATTTTATTTCAAGTGCTTTTGATTTTTTCAGCAAATTATTTGTGATCTGAGGCCTAAATGGAGTAGAGGTACACAATTTCCTGATCTTAACTTATGTAAATTTCCTTGTCAGACTTCTAGCAAGTGAGGAGCACAACGTGATTTCTACACTTGAGCTCATTCCATGGAGTGGCATAAAGTAGCTTTAGCAGAAATAAAACTCGAGCTCATTCATGAAAGGTGGGCTCTTCTCATTGTCAAATTAAGGAGCTGTATACATTCCTTGTGGGACTTTCATTTGAGAAATACTTAATCTGAGAAGTGACCCGGCCAATTAAATGGTTTCTGCTGAATATTTTACAAAGTGCTGCAAAGAAAAGTAATTAGTGACAAATAAGCCTGTTTCTTCCTAATACAGATGCTGCTGTGCCGATGCTTTCAGAAATCATGCTGCCTGCAGTTATTTCTCCTCACCTTGGTTCCAGAAAGATGCTTGGCAGGGAATGTATGAGCTCAGCTCAGCTAAAGGACTCCCAGTCCTTGGATATTTTCCAATACAGATCCAAGTATCACACCAGTCCTTGGATATTTTCCCTCACTTCCAGGCTGTATAAGACAGCTTAGATCTACTGCAAACACCAAAGCCAATCTCCTTGTTTCTGATCCTAACTCTGGCATAAACGCCTTCCTGGTGGTGCTGTAGCTTCATAGCCTTAGTGGTCCCTTTCCTCCTCCTCCCCATTTGGGTGCTGGGCCCCAGCAGCCTCCTCCAGCATCAGGTGCAACGTGTCTGTGGGAGCTAAGTACAGGTGGGAATGGAAGACAGTGGCTTTCCAGTTTAATTTGCTGATTCTCCAGAGCCAATTTCAGGTACATGGTATCAGGTTAGGAGTGGCAGACAGAACAAGAGAGTCTTACGGCAAAAAAAACCACCTGAGTGATCTATCATTCAGAGGTATAACAGTCAAGAAAACAGGTACAAGCCACAGTAATTGCATTAACACCAACAAGCTTTCTATCATGTAGGTCTATCTATCAAGAAGGACACGCAGCATTCAGAACAAAGGCTTCTGGAGAACAATAAAGCACAGACTGTTGTAGGGGCTCAAAGCGGAGAAAATGGAGGAAGAACAGATCTTGCACATTTAATTAACCTTTCCTGCCGCAACGAGGATGTCAAACAACTTTCATGTCACTGATACGCTAACAGAGGAAAAAAATAAACATTGATACAAGAATGAAATACAACAGAAGTCAACCTTTCCTGACAACTTCCAGGAGCACTGAAAGAATTTGACAATGCAGGCAGGGCCGGGTTATCTGCAGCAAGCAGGCAAATTTGAATTTCATTTTCTTTTTCTTCTCTATTTTTTTTTTATACTTTGCACACAGGCAGATAACTGGGTTTAAAAGAGTGCCACTGTTAGAGCCAGATTTTAATCTCCAGGCCTATGCTGTATCAGTGTGTCCCTGTGTGATGCTGTGCACGAGCCCAAAGCCCCGTGTCCCACATCCCTGAGCAGCAGCCCCTACCCCACCAAACCAGCTCCTATGTTTCAGTAACAGCATAGCACTTCTCAGCATTAAAAAGAAAAATGATTACAGGAAAATAGCTGTCATTCAGTCTCAACAATTCATACAAAATGCCTATGGTAAGTTGCCCTCCTTAAAAAATTTCACTGCCATGTGAAACTCAAAAGCCTAGCGTACAGAAAATAGAAAACCCAATCTTTTCCACTGCTGAATGAATGCCACGTACAGGCTGGCTGTCCTTGAAAGCTGAGTATGTACAGACCAGCAACTCACCATCCTGACAATGAGACTCTTTTTTAGTGTATTATGTTTAAAAACAGAAATCAGCACAGGCTGACATCCCTCTGCTTACAGGATGAAAAGGAGACGTAAAGATGGTTCACAACATCACAAACAACCGAGAGAGGAGGACGCTGCTCTTCCCATGGAACCTTTATTTTCTGTGCTGAAAAGACACCTGAAAATTGACATAAGCCATGGCAGCAGCTCTTTTGTATGGTCTGCTGCCCATCAGGAATGAGATCAGACTGGGTTACTCACTAAATCAATTAGATGATAATCCAACATTTGCTATGGTAGGAGTCCACCTAAGGCCTGAATAACTGCAGCCTTGGCCAAACTGTGAAACTGATGATGATGTTTCAAAACATTTCAACTAAAAAAAATTCCTGAGTGTGATAGCAGCAGGTGCAGAAAGCCTTTAAGTGGCCCTGATTCTGTAGGCTCTGACATGGTTAAGCCCTGCTTTCCAGGCAGGGTAACCACTATTGGTGACCCCTGCTGCAAACAGTCCTTCACTGGTTATACGCAATTAACATTTATTAACACGAGCTGGGGATTCCCCCTTCTGTGTGGCCACACACCATAATAAATCACAAGCTGTAAGCACCACCACAGATCCCTGCACAGCACTCACAGCCACGGGAAGGGAGATGAAGCCCTTCAAGTTCTTTCTGTGTGTTACCAGGCCAATGTCCTCCCAGCAACACGGTTTTGTTTTCCAGCAGCTCTGACTCTCAATCAATACGTGCTGCTCAGACAGGTTTTATTTCAAATTACACCCTTTTCAAGATGTGCCGTTCATAAATTAGTCATTTTAAAAATCTGCCCCCCCCCCCTCAAAATGACTTTCTCTCAAAATATTTACTGCATATCGCATCTGATGCAATAAAATCCCCTAAAAGCAGGCAATCTGCTTACCATAAAATGTCAGCTGTCCTCGTGCCACGTTTTTCCCTCTCACATTTTCAGCGACACACTCGTAGAGTCCAGCATCTTCTTGCTGAAAATTTGGGATCTCCAGAAGCCCATTCGATCTGTGTCTCCTGGCTTTTCTGGGTATCTGTTTCCCGTCTGCTCTCCTCCAGCTGATCGTAGGAACGGGGCTAAATGAGAAAAATAAAGCAAATAAGGTTTGCAGTAAAAGGTAGGGGGTCCTGTCCTGCTAACCTCGTGTCTAACCAACTGGAAACTGCTTCGTGTTCGAGGATGATGAAGACCCTCAGTGGTCAGTCTTGGGATCTGGAGTGATCTGCTATGACAGTACATCCATTCTCTTATCAATCCCACATTTTCATTTTGGAAGCGCTGCTACTATTTACACTGGGAAAAATAGACAAGCTTTAAGTCTAACAGAAGCGCTCAGAACTGAAGATGCACAACCGTGTCTTTACAACATAAGTCATGCTTTTCGGTGAGCAAAGTCCCTGCTCCCCAAGTGCTCTGTAATGAGTGCTGGCAACAACAACTCCTGCTGTGGAAAGCGAGGGACCGCCAGCCCTCGCAGCTGTGCTGTACGCCAGCAGCAGAAGGAGCACAACTTACTTTCCCAGGGCAAAGCACTCCAGTTTCACCGCTGTTCCTTTTGCAGACGGAACTGTTTCTGGGAACTGCACTTCTATTTTCGGCTCGTATTCCCCCATCACCCCTGCAAACATAAAAGAGCGGCTAAGGCTGGGCTGAGGTTTGCCAATAAATTCACAAGCGTTCCTGTGCTACTGCACAGCTCTTCTCTACATCATTACTTGCCCAATTAATCCATTCATTTTAAACATGGCCTGTTTCTAACAGCCATGCCGTGTGGGCTCTCTTCCCATTTACTGCCAGAGGAAAATCGGAACCAGCGCTCCACGCCATCTGCCACAGATTAACATTTCTTCATGGCTGCATTACTTTTTGCTTTTGAATATTCTGAGGTTTTTGCAGGTAACTCATGAGATAAAGCAGTAATAAGGGGGGGGGGGGGGTTCACCACCTTCTAGAAACTGAAACGCAGAACAAATAGCCATTAGGAAAAGTTTTAAAAGCACTGGAGCTAATAAAGGCTTCTATTAACTTCAAGGATTTGGAAGCATGGAGATCGCAGCAGAGTGATGGGCTGTGGTTGTGGCACTGCTTCCTCTCGCCCTGTGTTGCAGAGGTAGCATGAGGTGCCTTCTGGCTTCTCTTTTTCACATTTAAAATGGTTTAAAACTGAAGATGCTCACCCTGAGGCTTATGTTGAGTGTCCCCTCACTTGCTGACCTCTGCACTGCATGCTGTGCTGCACTACCAGGTTACATCAGTGTTCTTCAACCCTTTCCTTTCACATAAGTCCTGCTGCTACGTTGCACAAAGAGCATCTGTTGCACAAAGTAAGCCATCCAAATGGAATGTGTTTGTTACAGATACGGATGCTGTCCCTGTACATGTGCCCTGGCCAGCACACAGAGCAGGAAGCACGCGAGTCTGTCTGTGCTCCAGCATTTACAGATTACACAAAAAGGAATTAAGGAGCACAATCCCCATCATCTCACTGAACATTAACAGAGCAGCCCTGAAGGGCTGGGAGAGACCAGTGCTATGGAGGCAAAGTCTCTCTGCTCTCCTGACTGTGATTTACCAAATGGTGCCTAAATTCCTCTGCACTCCAAACGAAATATTTGCTGGGAGAGCTCCAGGCAGGACAAGGAGCAGCCATTGCCCAGCTGTTCCATCAGACAGGGCTGTGTGAGCAAATGTTTGCAAACAACGCAGCTCTTTTGCTGATATTAAAATTTACTGAGATCTTTTCCCCAGAGAGCATTTCCATATTCTATAGTGCCCACAAATCTGGCAGCGGAAGAACCACGGAGCTTGGAGTTGGCATCCCTCAACAGATACACATTCTGTGCCAGCCTGGCCAGATGCAGCCAGGCTCCTCGCTGCCTTGCACTGCTCAACGAGGACTTCCTTGAGGAATCAATCACCTCCAGCCACCGTCCTCTCCCAGCAGAGCTCCCCGGTGCCCTGTCTCAGGGAGGATGCAGCACCCCTAGCCCACCCTGGGCCTCCACTGGCACTGAGCTGAGAGGTGGGAGGCACCTCAAAGAAGAACATGGGAGATGCTCACAGGAGCAGTCTGCATGCCAATGCTTAATCCAGTCCCTAAAAAGCAAAAGCAACAGGAGCTATTCTTTCTTCTTCACTCCTAAAGCAGTAATTTGGCCCCCTTATGCAAAGTAGGCTGTGAAGTATCATTTGACACTAACGAGCTATTTAGGAAATTAAGGCAGAATGTATTATTAATATATTTTTCACTTGACAGATCAGGCAACGAGGAATGCAAGGGAAAGAAAATTCTTTCTTTTTTTGCCTTCTCTTTCTTTGTTGTTCAGACTGCCCTACCTTGGAAAGCTGTGACCCTGAGGGCACAAAGCCAAGGCAGACTGCTGAAGGCACCAGGGCTGTAGGGCAGATCCCCTCCTTTCTCTTACGCTGAGGAACTCAGTGGTTTGACAGCATTACTACAAACACTCCCCACTTCAAAACCAGCATCTGTTCCTGGAAAAACCACCGGGATCCCATCACAGCCCCAACCACCCCCCTGGAGACACCGGGTGTACATCAAGCTCTGGCTTCTTTGCCTTAAAGGAAAAACGTGGGTACGTTGGAGATACCTCACTACCAAATCTAAGCTCTTTTTCACACCGACAGTCCTTATTTTTTCCTGCTGTTCCTAGGTGAGTTAACATCTGACTTAGCATTGCAGGTGGAAAGAATAAGGGAGAAAATAAAAGACTAAAATACAGCCTGGGTTTGTAGCTTGGAGGATGTTTTCAGTGTCATGACACATCAGATGCTGTACGCGTTTGCAGTTCAGAGGATTTCATATTTTTCTCCCAGTTTCAAGGCTTAAAAACGTGCTTTTGGATGAAAGTCCCAGGAATTCAGAAGCAAACTCATTTGTCTGAGGATATGCATTTCCTGACAACACCTGTGAAATGTTAAAGTTTAATTGGCCCATACAGCTGCTGCTGATGGTAATTTCATTCCAGGTCTATTGCAGCTCTTTTCCACTATTACTGTTTTAATTTTCATGTAAAAACCCAAAGTGCATTTTAAAGAGAAGAAGTGGAGCACTGCAGAAGGGCTGCTGCGGCACTGGGACTGCAGCAGAGAGGTGCCAAGCAAATGCTTGGTGCTCACAGGTCCCTGTTCTGTCTCAGCTGCACCAAGAACTGCGCTTCTGGTGGATGCCTTCAGGCTTTGGGGTTGCTCCCAGCCTTTGGGTGCCACATGCATTTGGCTCTTTATTATATTGCCCAGCATGGAAATCGTGTAGCGAGCCATTTCTGTGCTGCAGGAAGCTGTCAGCTACAGCCAGGACAAACCCAGGGCCAGGAGATGGATGGCACAGCTGAGCAGCCCACACCTCTGCTTCCTCCACATACTGTGCCTTAAACCAGTGCCACTCCCAAACACCTTTAATTGGGTGTCATTCCCAAAGCCTTGTATGGGAGCACGTGTGTGCTTTTCAGGGGGACAAACCTCAAATCACAGATGTGCAGTTTTGGGGACTGCTGCACTGACATGATGTTGCACTTATCCCAGGGAAAGCTTTTATCCAAGCATCCTCACTATCAGATATCCATCTAGCTATAGAAAAGTATTTAAATGAAAAGCAATTCAGTGCATTTGTGGGAGAGAATTTTTATGAGGAACAGCTGAAAACCCATCCCTTTCCCAGTACCTGCTGCACTTTGTCCACCTTACCAATCCCCATGAGATCACGTGTTGCTGGCACAGAGAGGTTGGACTACCAGAGGCATGGCACAATGTGCTCCCACTGCCCTTCCTGGAGCCCTCTGGGGTATTCATCTCATAGAATCATAGAATTACTGAATGGCTTGGGTTGGAAGAGACCTCAAGGATCATGAAGCTCCAACCCCCCTGCTGCAGGCAGGGCTGCCAACCTCCATATCTAATACTAGACCAGGCTGCCCAGGGCCCCATCCAACCCAGCCTTGAACACTAGGGATGAGGCATCCACAACTTCTCTGGGCATTTGTTCCAGCACCTCACCATTCTCTTGGTTTAGAACTTTCCCCTGATATCCATCCAAAATCTTCCCTCCCTCAACTTAAAACCATTTTCCCTTGTCCTGCTGTTATTTACCTCTGTAAAGAGTTGAATCCCCTCCTATTTGTAAGCTCCCTTAAGGGAGAAGTTTTTCCAGGGAGGAAGAGCTTTCTGGGGATAGCAAACGGTGCACACAGCAGCAGGAGGGGAGCCTGATTCCTGCAGCTCTGGTTGCTAAACAGCTTTGCAGACAACAGCAGACCTGTAACTCCAGAGCACCACCAATGACAGCAAGCATAAAGAGAAGCATAAAGGCACAGGGAAGGAATGCAGTCTGCCCATCGGGTCAGGCCTTATGCTGTATTCCTGCATCTTCCCCTTCTGCAGCCTGTACATCAGAAGCTTGCTATAAAAACATGCTGAGAAGCTGTTTTTCTAAGATGATCACATGTAAGTAAAATAACCATGACTAAGATGGCAGGTATGCAGCTTACAAAGCCTAACTGACTTGTGGCTGAGTCTAGAAGAGTTACTGCAATACACTGAAGAGGAAAGGTGGAAAAACCTTGTGTTCAGGCAGTGATCTCAGCCCTAATAATACTGCACAGCAGCCCAGAGAGGGCAGCGGCTGCTGGGCTGAGGGGAGGGAGGTGGAGTGGAGGGTGCTGGAGCTTTGGCCACAAAGCGAACATCAGCTATGATTTCTGAGAAAAACACATTTCAGAGATTTCTGTGAAGTGTTTTTGAGAATTCACAGCATGCATTTCAAAACAAAGCCAGTCAGGCGGTACCTCCAACATGTGTAATGCCAATCTCTTTTGTGCTGGGTTTGCTGGAGGCGGTCAGCAGCCCCAGCCCAGGCGGAGGGTCCCAGTGCTGCAGAACCCCCTGGAGCTGCACAGGAGTCCCACGTGGGGGGAGCAAGTCAGTGACTTACATTAATCCAGGGAGGCACATTATGCTTTTTTTTTTTCCCCATTAAATTCACTAATTGAAGTTAAATGGAACTGAAACACTAACTGCTGATGAACCAGCCTCTGAGGGTACTGATTTAATGACACAGTGTTGTAAAGCAAATAACGTGTATTGCTGGACACGCCAAGCAGGAACACAAAAGATAAACACAACACATTTGCCAATGGCAGCACCATTTCACTCACCCCTCACATTCAGAGTATATGTACTTCATATGTAATTTCTCTTCTCAAGCTTAACACTGTGTTCTATTCAGATTTTATAGGTTACTCTACATGGAATGAAAAACAGCCTTGCAGATTTTTAAAATGAAGTTTGTGTCTAACAGTAGTGCACTCCTATTTTAAAACGCACGTTCAACTTTTGATTACTGTCATCCATGGCTCTACAGACATTACAGCACCTTTGCTGTTTAACTCAGGAATGCATTCCGGAGCTCCTCAGAGGTTCAATTAAAGTTTCATATCTATAATAAACAGCAGAGCGCACATCAAAGGAATCAGAGAACATTCCTGCGAATTACCTCGGGAAGGCAATTGGTCTCTGTAAATAAAGCTGAGTGCGTGCAGAGGAGCGATGCGCTGGGGCAGAGCCCTTGGCAATGCACTTGACAATCAGGATGACTACCAATCATCACAGCATTACCCTCTGCTTCAGAAACACAGCAGACACTGAGCTCGGTTTGGACAAATGGAAGCGCTTTCCGCTAGGTATGGCTTGCAAAAAAAAAATCTTGCCCATTCAATAGCTACAAACATTTCTCGTTCAGCACTGAAAATGTTAACATGAGATGAATTTAAATACTCCTCCCTGTCTTTCACACCGTCTTAGTTTCAGCCGGATGGAATTGCTTTCCTCACGGCAGCTGGTGCGATGACTTAGGCTGGACTCAGAGGGCCACGTTTGCTGCCACTTAAATCACTGCGTCTGTAGAGGTGTGCTGTAAGGGGAGCGGATCTGAGGCACAGAAGAGCAGCTGTCCTCACCCTGCCCAGCACTACAGGGGCACTGCTCGTCACCCCGACCCATCCAACACCCCACCGTGGGACCTCTCTTATCACAGATGAACAGCTGCAGCTGGCAGCACCACATCCCTGTCCTACAAAGGAGGAATCTTCGTGAAATACCACTTAGTGACAACGGATCTTCTTCTAAAAGAAGTTTCTAATAATACATTTCTATTTCTGGAATGAATGTCCTAAATGCTAGCCTTTAAACAGACGCTTCAAATTAACATGCAAATTTATTTTTCTTATCTCCTTAGAAATGACTATGATACAAATCAATTGCCTGTATAAATTTAGAAATCCTCTTTTGGTTTCTTTTCATTTTATTTTATTTTTTTAGCATTATTCCACAAACCACTAAAAATAGCGTGGATTCTGCTGGGAAATACAGCCTGAACTAACAGTTACCGAAACAACAAAGTGCTTTTGTACACTTTTGGGCTGCATAAAATGAACAAAACTACAGTATAGCCAAACTCTAAAATCCGTTTTATGAAAGTTCTTCCAACGATAGAAATAGCAACCTTGGCCACAGCATCACAAAACCCACCAGTGTGAAGGAGGCTGAACCAATAACTAAACCACGGGTCTCACAAAGCTCTGTGAGGGAGAAAATCCTTCTATTCTAACATGGAAATATTTAAGGCCATTCCTTAAATCTTGCGTGACAGCCAAAGAAACCCAAACAAGTCCTACCGTCGTTCCTGAGGATGAGCGGGGTGGGAGGGCCCAGGACCCGGCTGTTGGTCACCGTGTTGGTCACCACACACGTGTAGTTGCCCACGTCTGAAGCTTCCACCTTTGCGATGTACAGATTCCCCGTCTCCTGCGAGATGAAGCGGCGGTTGTCCTGGTGCACGAACGACGGGTACTCATTGAAGATCCAGGCGTAGGTGAGCTCTGGAAGCACAGGGACCATCAGTGCTGGTGACAACCAAGCCTTGGCTGATGAGGGGCTCCAGCCCAAAACTCAACTAGAGCCCCGAAAATGATTTGCACCCTGCTCCCCTCGGTTAGGGAATCACAGCCCGTGAAATGACCAAATAGCAAACATTTTACAAGTTCTCATCGTTTATGGACAGAAATTTCCCAATGTGATACCTGGAACACCTCTCCTACGAGGGAAGGCTGAGGGAACCGGGATTGTTTAGCTTGGAGAAGAAAAGGCTCTGAGGAGACCTCATTGCAACCTTCCAGTACTTGAAGGGAGTGTATCCACAAGGGTGGGCAGTGATAGAACAAGGTGGAATGGTTTTAAACTGAGACAAGGGAGGTTTAGGTTGGATATTAGGAGGAATTTTTCCACCCAGAGGGTGGTGAAGCACCAGAACAGGTTGCCCAAGGAGGCTGTGGATGCCCCATCCCTGGAGGCACTCAAGGCCAGGCTGGATGTGGCTCTGGGCAGCCTGGGCTGCTGGTTGGCGACCTGCACACAGCAGGGGGTTGGGACTGGATGAGCACTGTGCTCCTTTGCAACCCAGGCCATTCTATGACTCTATGACACTTCTGAGACTGCATGTAGACCTCAGTTCTCTTGAAGTGTTCTTTAGAGTTCTTCCAATCAAGAGTACAATGTATTTTATAGCAATTCCACTTCTGTCACAAACATTTCAGCCTTCCTGTCTTGTGCCTTTTTTTCTGCTTTCTTAGTTTTGCTTTTTTTTTTTCTTCTTTTTTTCTTTTTTCATTTAAAGAGAGTTTGGAGGAGGATCTGCCAAGCTGTGATATCACACTCTATACATTTCATTCATGTGGAATTCCAGAATCAGCAAAAAATTCCAAGCACCAAATTAAGCAGCTGTAATCTTCCATGTGTCTAATTAGAAAACATTGCATTTTGTAAGGCATCCTTAGAAGTTATTTGGCCGTAAGAACTAACAGAGAGACACGCTGCAAGTGGTTGCATTTTATAAGTGAGGTTAATGCAATATAACCCTATTACATTTGCCTAAGACTAATATGCAAACCCACTGGAAATGCTTGAAGAACTCAAGCGAGTGCAAGATTGTTGTAGTTTTCTAAGGCAACAGTAATTACACTAAAAAGCACATTCTTAGTTTAATACTCTAATGAGTCATAACTGTAATTGACCTCCACCATTAGGTATTTTGGAAAATACATTCTGCCCTCACGTTCCACTGTTTACACACACGAGGGGTTGAATGCAGCTTGTGGGCTTTTATTTATTTATTTTTAACAACAGGATTATAAAGTGCCTACTTAGACTTTTAGGAAGTTATGATAATTCTGTTTATGTAGGAATATCTAATCATCGTATTTACACATGTGCATCTAATTATAAGTAACGTCATGCTGATGCCAAGAGGATACTCAGGAGCCTACAAGGTAGCACTTCTCAGTTGGCTTATTATTTTCTGCAGGTAATTTATTATCTCTTTTCTTTCCCTTTTTTTTTTTTTTTAATTTACTTTTGGTGAAGAATTATCTTGTTATCTCAGAAGCACCCAGTAATGGCAAATAAACACCCCTGCTGTGGAGCACACAGAGGCATTTAAAGTTCAGCAAACATCCACATTGCAGGCATCCACTAAAGACACCCAAACTTTGTAACTTTGTTGAATGAAATGGTGAATCAATCACACGTTCTTCATAAAAACACAAGATGGGGAGGTTTTCCTGGAGCAGCAATCCCTGTCCTACCCTGCCCTTCCTCAGGACGTTCCATGCTCCCATCACAGACAACCCAGAAGCACCAAGGTTTTTGGCTCCTGCTTTTCCAGTGGAAGTTGGTTTTGCTTTAATTGCTTTAGAACCCATTAATTTCCAATTCAAATATTTTTATTACTAGGCCATATCCATGTGCTTCTGGGCTAAAGACACCTTTACCTGAAGTAGTTCTTGCCTCTTTGCTGGTGAAAGCAATGAAGAGCCCATCTGCCCTCATTCTCAAGACAGTCATTTCATTCTTAAGAAAGCTGTAATAGCTTTTCCTAGGCTCTGCTCTAGAATCACAGAACCACCAGTGCTCCAGAAGAGCTCTACAGGCAATCCAGTCCAACCATCCACCTACCACCAATATCACCCCACTAAACCACATCCCTCTGTACCACGTTTAATGCTTCTTGAACACCTCCAGGGACTGTGACTCCATCACTCCCTGGGCAGCCCATTCCAGCACCGTTCTTTTGGAGAAGAAACTTCTCATAATATCCAACCTGAACTTCCCCTGGCACATCTTGAGGCCATTCCCTCTAGTCCTATCCTTAGTCACGTGGGAGAACAGGCTGACCTCCACCTCAGCAGAGGTTAGACTCAAGACTGTAGTTACAACTCAAGACCTTAGTTACAAGTCTGGAGTACATGCGCCATCTGAGAAACTTGAGAGGCTGGAAACCCTGGTAGGAAAGACACAGGAGAGAAGAAAGCAGATGTGAAGCTGTGCAGGAGTAAGAAGGTCAGAGCACCACAATGGAAATGAACATGGATTCTTCCAACAACCAAAGGCACTAAAGGGAAACTATTTCTATAGAGTGTGAACTCTCAAAACCTCTCCAAAAGGCGTCTTCAGGTAATATTGGTTTCGCTACATAAAACTAAGGAACTCCAAATCCAAATGCTGGACATAATAAAGATCCGATGTCACAATTCCTCCCTTCCTTTCATTAAAATAAACCACTGCACAAAGATGCAACCGCCTGGGTTACTCAGCCTTACATCCTTGGAGCAGTCCATTATTGCTACAGGATAGCTAAAACAACTGGATAATTGTCTTGCTAAAATAACACGGGACTGATGGAGTATAAAGCACAGGAGACAAGGCAGACTGGAGTCTCTGTAAGTGCATTTGCTTGTGTGGCAACATGTAAATAAATACTGTATCAAACTCACTTTGATTTCCTTAGAGATCCTAGTGCAATATTTATGGCTTTTCAAACTTGACGGATTTCTTTTGATAAGGTTTCAGATACTAATTGCTCTGGAAGTGATAGACAGTTCACATCCCATAGGCAATTTGTAAGATCTGTGTAAACAGACACTTAAAATACTGCCTGAGATAGCTCCTGGTGGCTGTGGGTGATGGAAACGCTTACCAAGTTACAGACAAGCACTCTTTCAGCACAAAGAACAGATGGTAACAAGCAATTCATGGTTCTAATTACACATTACACTCTACATAGTCTATATATTTCAGGAACTTATTACAAACTTCTGCTTTCTAATTGAAAGACTGTTCCATCAGTAGGACCAAGGAATGATGGGGTCACCATCCATGGAGGTGCTCAAGAAACGTTCAGATGTTGGACTAAGAGACATGGTCTAGTGGGGAAACATTGGCTGTAAAAAGGCCTCTGTAGCTATTGTGGGAAAAGCTATTAGAACGTGAAGATTACAGTTACCATGAAGCTGAATGGGAGAATGAAATGTTGAAATTAATATTCGGGAAAGAAAGAAAAGGAATAACTTCTCATTTTTAATAAGAACAGTGTGGCACAATACACTGTTAGTTTTTATAGGCTTTACAGAAAGTTACAGAGATAAATCCTGTCATTAACAGCTCCTGTAATTTATATATTATCACCTACTATGTCACTCTCAAGTCAGACAGGCGGGAACTATTATTCAACGTGAAACAAAAGCTCAGCAGCAATTCCTGTAAAGCATAAAAATTATGCTTTGTTTCACACTGCAAGAAACAGATGTGAAATTAAGAAAATGAAGAATCCCTTCCCTGCATAACAGTCCCAAGCAACCCAAGATATAGCAGTAGCAATACAGCCTATTAGTGCATCATTTTGAGATATTTCTAAATGAAAGGTGAGGATCATCCTGCTGTGCTATCCTTGAGGATAACTGAGCTCCAGGTGTGGTGAACACACTCTGAGTTAGGTCTGCACTCTTCTTGGTCTCGCCCCATAAGCCAAGCATGGCAGTTAAGCACCTGGGATCTGTGCTCTGGGGTTGTGCTCCGAGCAGGGCTGGAGTGGGAACTGCATCTGCCTACAGTGACAGCATATAAACCTCACAGCAGAATGGTTTTTGGAGGATAATTTACAGCTTTTCTTCTGCTTTTGCTCCAATTGCTTCCATGTCTTGGTGTTTAAATTTCTCTCAAGTGGTACTAACAGACTGCTTTGATAGTGACAGCGAATTCAGGCGATGATAAAGCGCAACTGATCACCTGACAAATGTCCTGTGAATTCATTTGGTGTTCTCACCTTACTATATTTTGCTGACTGCTTGTAGGGGACATTCCTAACTTCAAATGTCACTGGGATTTGATTGCTTGATCAAACTCCTTAGCCCCCTGAATAACATAAAGAGCTGACCAGGAGGCTTAATGCGCTATAGCTGTTTGCACGAGCATGCAGTGTGAAAGAGAAGACCAAGAAAGGACTGTCAGGGAAAGATGAACTCGTGGCATTACTTACCACACACTTGGCCCTACCCAACCCCCAATGCTCCTTTCCACCCATACCTGTTTGTCAGTGTCACACCTGGAGTTTTTGACAGTTTTTCTCCTTCGTGGTTTTATTATAATAGTAGAGCTGCATGAATTATGCATTGTACGCATTTCTTTTGTGATCTTGTAGCCCGTTTCATTGCCCTGCCAGCACTCGGGATCAATTTTTTTATTTATCTTCTCTTCTTAAATAATTGCTGCATAATTTAAAGGAATCAACCTGGGTGCAAACACTGCTCGACAGCTCTCCCCTCAGCTCCGTGCTCCAGGGCAGCCAGGTAGCAGCGCTGCTTCTGGGACACAACTGCACATTTTAATAAAAGGAGTCATGAATAATGGACAAGATTAATCTAAAGTTAATAAGATATTTTTGGCTAAACAGTCATCTGTACTAAAACTGACAATGCCGCTGCTCGAAAGTCAACCAGTGGCAAACGAAGATGTGAACTATCCTTACAGGTAGGACAATAAACCCTTAATATGAGTGAATCAATGTCCAGAATTCAGCTTAGAGAAGTACAAAAGCACCACCGGTCAGTTAGGGCCAATGATGATATGGCCTCTGACAAAGAAAGCACAATTATCTGCCACGGAGTATTTACCCCCATTGTTTAAGGAACAGCTACAACATTTCTGAGACCCATCCTCGTTCCCAGCAGCTTTATAGAAAGTAAAAAGCTTTCATGAGGCACATTAGGAAGCATCTGAAGGATAAGCAAGAGGATGCTTTGCTATTTAGAAGTTTTACCTGAAACTGTGTTATAAGCAGCTACAGGAAAGGATGCTGCCATACAACAACACACTCCTGGAAACCAATCAGACACAAATCCAGTCAGATCCACGAGGATGTAAGGCAGTAAGGGAAGGGGGTTAATCAGATGGGAACTGTTATGAAGACATGAAATCAAAGAAGGAGATAGGCAGACTGAGAGGTCATCTCTCCATCCTGAGGTTCGATAACTCACAACTATAACATCTCTGTGGGTTTTCAAAGCTTTTCTTCAAACCCTCCAATACTGATGCTGCAACTTCCCCACAAGGTCTAGCAGGGAATAATGCCCCAGAAGAGAATGGGGTGATGCTGCAGGTTGCACTGCTGTCATCTCCACACCAAGCAAGCAATCCCTCTCCACTTTGAGGCAGTAACTCCTGCAAACTTAACTGTGCCCCTGTGTGTATTGGCACTGGTTTACGGTAGCAGGAAAGTTGGATATACTGCAGACACTCACGCATCAAAATGCATGCGGTGAGCACAATTTCCAATGCCCATTAACAGAGTTTGCCATCCTCTTAGTCACAAACAACGCAAATACACAAATTGATGTCACTCACATTAATGAATCAGAAGCACGAATGAGGAAAATGCACCAACTGGCCAAGCTTTGGGGCAGACAGCCATCTGCAACGTGGTCAGGGCTGTGCTTGCTTCCTGGCCCAGTGACTCCATGCCCGCCCAGCACATGGAGCTCCAGGTGAGAGTAATAAAAAAGGTGAGAGGTCCTCATTACCTGAAACCCGATCAATAATCACCTGCATCTGCTGCATCTCCATTTGTCAGTATCTAAAATAGTTAAATATTTGATGGCTGCACATAATTGACCTGGCTTATCTCTCGTTAACAGCCTCCAGCCCCAGTCGATGGCTGGCTACACCGCCTGCATGGCACTGTAAACATTAATGAGTACTGCACCATGCCTTTTGGGACTGTGACAAATTTCTAACCTGCAATTCCCCCGGGAGAGAAATCAGCAGCAGCCTTTATCTATGACTGAATGGAAAATGTTGCTGAGTGTCATTTCACTGTATTTACTACAGCTAAATAAACAAACCTATTTCAAAAGGCCTTATGGGCAGCAGGCACCATCCCACACCTACAGCAATCTGGCATAAAGGCTGACAGGTTTTGTCTTGACAAACCTGATAAACTGTCTTACAGGAATGTACAGCTTAGCCTGGTCCTGCCAGAACAAAAGAAATCCCAAAACAAACCTCAGATTGCAATTATTCCAAGAGTTATTCTATTTTTGGGGAACCTTGTGCATTTAACAACCACCAGAGAACCGTGCCCAAGTTTCACACCTACAAGTTGCATGCTTGGTCTCATTTAACCCCAGATGATTTGACGTTTCTTCCACCAGGCTTTATGATGCTCACTCTGTTTTTAAGCTGATCTCAATGAGGAAATGTAGGTTAAAAGAAACCCACAATAGTAATAGCTCGATACATTCCACAGAGTGGCATCAGCATCCCCATGAAGGAACACAAAGGAACCAACAAAGCACCTCTGTGATAGACACAGTCAGCAGCAAAGGGAAAGGAGGGAGAGCCAAAATAAAAGACATGGGGGGCCCGACTGAAGCTATTAGTTACTTATGGGCAAACGTCAAATGAAAATAAGTATGCTGTAAGCCGAGCATGTACATAAATGACACACTGCATGTTAATTCTGCACTACATTTCTGAGCTGTGAGATTCAATCACTGCTTGTATTTCCCCAGCTTGTTCTACACAGAGCGCTGCAGATATCACCTTAAGGAATGACTCGCAGATTTAATCCATCAGTTTGTTTTCTGTTTAAAGCCAGGGAGAGTTAGCCTAAAAATCTTCCTTTTTTTTGTGCACTTGCTTCAGTAAAGCTAAAGGTCCCTGGGCTTATTTTAAAACATATTTCAGTGTGACCCAGTTAATCCTCTAATACCAGCCTTCAGTACCTTTGATCAGCCTCTTACTGTAGCTATAAGAGATTAGATCAAACCTTTCAAAAAACAAAGTTGGATGTGGAGCATTTGGTAACTGCAGTGAATTAATATCACAATCAGCTCCAAGGTTGAAATATTTGGCCAAGCAATGAGGGTGAGCAGTGCGTCCTTTAGGGCAGATCACTGCACAGATATCTCCATACATAATGCCACACCACTCCTCCACACGACATAGGAAAAAAGCCCTACAAATTCGATAGGCAGTGTTTTGACATACACCAGTTAAAAGCAACATCCAGTTGCACACTGAGACGTATGCATCAGATAGCAGAAAATGCTCAAACCAATCACCTGACGTATTTTTTAGCTACAAAACAACACCTCAGCAGGAAGGAGCGCAGGACTTTTGCACGGAGCAATAGTTGCACTCAGAGATCCGGAAACTCAAAGCTGACTGCAGAATTAGAGATGCGGAGCTGATGTTGAGGGCGTGCTTTCTGTTATGAGCATCCCAAGGGAGCTGAGAGCAGATCAGACCCTGGCTGACCCTGTGAGTGTGGTGCCAGTGGCCATTTACAGTGGGGTGAGGGGGGGTAAGGGTTGTGGCAAAATGGTTAGAAGAGCCTGGGAGCTGTCCTCACATCCCTAATTTATTTTGCATGGAGATCACAAGATGTTAGGACTTTGGATAAATGCCTATTGACTGAGCTCTGTCAGATGACAGATTTCAGTCTTCAGGCAGCCTCTGTCTATGCTACCTTCTCCAATACCACTTCAATCTTCATTTAGAAGCAAAGGCAATATAACAGGGGAATGCACCACGTGACTAGCTTGCAGATCATCTCTTTTTAAACATGTCATGAGCTGCCACTGATAAATGAAAAATCCATTAATGTCACGATCCTTATTATTTCCAAGGGCCGTACTGGAAAGACGAGCCTGCTCTCTACAGGAGTTACAAGCACCGTCCATCCCACCTCGCTGCCCACCCTGGGACAGTCCAGCTGGGGCACAAACACACAGCAAACCGTAAGAGGGCAAAAACATAAGGAACTCTGCTGTCTCACTTAAAACTGTATCACAAAGTTACACAGTCAGAACATTCCCAGCCAGGAAGTGAAGCAGCTCTGCTGGCACCAAAGGTGAATAAATGATGTACGGCAGATGAAAACTGGGGTCTGAATGCCTGTGTGAAACTCTGTCCTCAACTGTGACCTATTTTGCAACTCCTGCTCACAAAACCCAGTTCTGCTGAAGCAGGGCAGATCGCAGGCCAGGCACAGGCGCTGCTCACACAGACAGGTTCCTAGAGAAGCACAAATCCAAAATGTGCTTGGCATTTGTTACTGGAAATACTTCTGATTTCATAAGTTACTCGATTAAAACAACACCTATACGTTCACTGTGCCATCAGAAATGTGCTTTTATGTAAGCAGAAAACAAGAATAGTGAGCGAGTTACAAAAGCACATTTCCCTCATCCAAATTTGGGAATAATTTATCCTGCTCTCTTACCACTAAATATGTTGATAAACCTGTACACATGCTGAATCAGCAGTTTTAGAGAAAGGATCATGTCAGATTAATTTTAGTTTCATCCATTTCTATCCCCTAAGAAGCTTCTCTTACTCTTAATAATTTAAACGCTGACCGTGGTGTAATGTAAAAAATAAATGATGGGAGATGCACTCTGAATGGAAGCTACATCTCTCAATCACTTCTTATTTAAATGACTTTCATATGCTTGCATCTAAGTTTAATGAAACTTCTTTTCCTGAACTGCAATAACCCTCAGCACGCGGAGCCCTGCACAAAGCGCGCTGCTCTCCTGCAGCTCCACGCTCACTGCCATGCTGCTGCAAGAGAGGAGAGCATCAGATAATGCTGCACTGTCCAGAAGTGCTGCCAGGCTGCTGAGAGCCAGCACAGCTTACAGCAGGGTTGTTCCTCTTCAGTGGCTGGGGGATCCTGCCTCTGAGGTGCACATTGATGCTGCTCACAACAGGTGGCTGTGGGGACATCATTTTCTGGTCACTTGGAGGCTTTAGAGCACAACAGCATACTTGCTTTTAAGTGCTGGCATTTATTTGCACATGCACATCTAACTGCTGCATGGGGATATGTGGCTGGGGGCCACTATTAATCAATTTTTCCTCTTCGGAGAGGCAGGTATTTTTAGTGCTGCACTATTTCCCTCAAAGCGTATTTGATGGTACCTTACATATATGACACAACATGGACCAGGTGTCACTTTAAGGTCCAAGATATGCACCAGTTACGCCAAACAACCTTGGAAAAGGTTGAAAAGCTTTTTTTTGTGTGTGTGATTTGTGATTGCCTGGCATTCTTTTCCACTGCCAGCATATCTGCAATCCTCACTCTCCAGCACCTAGATCTTGCCTCAGTTTTGTTTTTTACTCCTGTTCCAAGAAAGACACTTCTGGGCTGAGCCTCAGCCTGTGGAAAACGCAATCCTACTTCAGCCTTGCTCCACCACCACTGCTGGGTGGTTTCAAACAAGCCAGGACCTCCACTGGTCTGTACTAATGCAAAATACTTCTACCCTTTCCTCTGCAGCCACAAGGGCTTTGGCTTCAACCTTTGTAGCAACCCACGAAGATTGCTCGGTGACCTCGTGGCATTTTGTGAAAGAGTTAAAGCCATGAATCAACACTTGCCACCAGCTTTGCAGATTTTTTGCTTGGTTTCCTGGAGAAATTGAACTTTTATAACCACATTGCCTGTGAGATGCTCCTCTCTAAATTAACTTCTCGCTAATTGGAACCGAATTCAACCAAGCAGAAAAGGTTTATAAAGACATTAAGATAGGAATGAAAGAAAAGAAACTGCTAATGCCTCAAGAAGGAAGAAGCGGGATAGTATGGCAGTCTGCTTGGCAAAAGGCAAGAGAACAGCTCTGGGCTTTTAGAAGAAGTACAAGAAGTGCAAGAAGTACATCTTTACAAACCTCTGAGCACATTGCACTGGAAGGAACTGCAGGGAAGCAAAGGTTGAATATTTTGGTTAGTGTAGTGAAGTGGGATGGGGACGTAAAACACTCCAGGTCACCTGGCATGCAAGAAACAGGCCAGGAGAAGCAATGGCATTCCAACAAACACAAAAAAAGCAATGGTACTTGTCTGATCCAAATTTTTTCATTCCTCTAAGAATATCACCTTAATGGGAATGTGTCTTAAGAGAAGGATCCAGCACTGAGAAGCTGATTTAACACTTAAGGAACTCGTGCTTAAATCCACAGCATCCAGCAGTTGTCATTGGCATCGATGCTGCACAGCAGGCAGAGCAGGCCAGCACAGCTTGGATGGAACTGAAGCTGAAATCATCAGCTGCAGTCAGGCAGACATGAGACGGAAACATCCTTGGCCTCTCTGGCTGTCAGTGATTTAGAGGTAACTTTTTTCCTCATTCCATTGTTTTTTCAAGGCTGACTGTTTAAATACTTGTCAAAGTTTTTACGCCAGCTTTGCTTAATGTTGACTCGAAGGGCAGCAATGGAGAATATGACCAACAACTCTAACCTGCTCAAGGGGAAGGCTCCCATACACTGCTCTAGTGATGGCATGGAAATGGCTGAAAATCCTATCAGCCATACTTACAGCCCAAACATCTCCACTGTTTCCAGACATCGAAGTGCCCATCATTGCTCCAAAAAAAGAAAAAGAAAAAGATAAAAGTAGAGAAAATATGACCAGAGGAGAAGCCAGGCACGAGTCATTTTTTTCTGCAGAGCACAGAAGTGGTCTCAGCACCACTGTAATCAGTAAAGTGCTTTCTGAAAACATGCCTGGTGTCTACACTTCACTACCTACCATTCAGCATGAAAGGCTGAGATTGAGATGAAATCAGAATTGCCATCTCTTCTGTCAAATGCTAAAATTTCGTTAGTTCTACTCGATTAAGCTGTGCAACAGAACTAAAAGTTCTCTCAGCTATCAGGGGAAAAAAGGCAGGAGAGAGCAGGAAAAAACTGAACACATCCATTACATGAAAAGATGTGAAAATAACTCTCTGTCAACATTTCGGCTCACAGACAGGGACTACACGGGTGTATTTCCAACAGCAGTAATGGCATTTGAACAACTGAACCTTAATAAATGCCCTCCTCTTTGGGGAGATGGACATCCAGAAGCACATCTCGAAAACGGGCGCTGCAAAGAGATTGACAACTGCTCCTCTGGCTTTTCTTTTTGTGTAATAATAAGTACAAATACCTTCAAAACTAAGCAGTTCTGTCCAGGGCTTTTCTACAGAAACAAATGATGGCACAGAAGGACCTGGAGCACCATCTTCAGCGGCCATAGGCACTTGGGCAGGGGGATAGGACATCCTATACAAAGGTCAGCAAGTTTATAGTGCACATTCAAGCACTAGAAGCATATCTAAGCCACCCAAAGAAGCCATCAGACAGTCTATTTTTTTCCCATAGATTACTGAGATAAAATGAGTGAGGAAAAAAGCAATAGGCGTGGTGGTACAGGCTATGAAAAGAGAGCTCAGAATGCACCATGCCTCTGCAGAATTCAAAGAACACAACGCTTAAATAGCTGAGTAATCCAGAGACACTTTTCCACGTACATTCATCATTTCCCACCACACTTGGAAATTCAAAATCCTTTATTCTATGGGATTTTCTCACCAGGGCAGGAAGGCAGATGTCATGAGAGCATCGCATATACAGATCTTCCATAAAGATAAGAAAATCTAGGGAAGGGGGGGGGGTGGAAAAGTGAAGAAATGCCCCAAGCCAAATTCATTCATCTCCCCACAGACAGGGAGAGGACGGGTTTCAGGGCTGGATTTACAAGCTTGGTCTTCTGCATGTTTATGGATGTGCCACCAATGGCCACATGAAACTTGCACACCTTCCTATGACTTTTGCTTTAGCATCCAGCCTCACGATGAAAGGACCTCCAAGGATGACAGAAGGTAGCTGAAAACTGTAGGCAAAACATTAATGAATCCTGTCCTGAACACCAAATGAATCCGACTAAAGTTGCAGCTCAATAACTCAGTTCCCACACCCTGTAACAGAAACAGCTATTTGGCATAAAAAATGTTTTGATCATTTATATTTTGGAGATCAAGTCAACAGCACAGTGACCTCCAGATAATCCCTGGGCTCATTCCCTACAGACTTGTGCTCAGAGCCCTGAGAAACACAAGAGAGGACTTGCTTTACTTTGTGCTGTATGGATATTTTTTTGGCTGGGAAGGGCTGAGGGTGCTCTTTTTTTTCCCTCTCATCTTCCCAACAAACGTATCTTGCCAAGCTTGATTAACAGTGTCATAAAAAACCCAAACCAAAATCCAAACAAAGTAAAAATGTTTTCACCAACAGCTTTAAAAGTAAACAGTCCATTTGACATTTCAAAATGCTTCACTGTTTCTAAATATACCTAAATGTAATAAAAAAGGCTTAATATGGAATGAAACACTCTGGACAAACCCAACTTATTTTTTGTGTATTTGTTTTCGTTTTAGCTAGCAAGGCCCCAAGATCAATTATTCATGCAGCTCTTGGGAAGAGAGGCAGCAGGGAGTATTGATCTAGAAGAGCTTTGAGAACATAAAGCAATACAGCATTGTTTTTATGGCACCCAAATCACACGGCTCATCCTGAGGAATGCTGAGATACCATACCCAGGGCTCACTGGAACAGTCATGAAAACTTCCTGATGTTCCCTACATTTCCAAAACTCTCACTGTGTGTGATTTAAGCACTTAATAAGCTCTGTCAGGTAGAAGTGCCTAGCGAATGCTGCTGTAGTGTGCAGCAGCTGCCATTGGGATCCCGGTGTGGTTGTAGGCTCATAAGGGCTGGAAAAGTTTTGTGATGTTTCAGGGGAAGTCATCCTTAGTTGTAACAGAGCTCATTTCCAGAAGAAACCATGCAGGTGAGAGTATTCCTGCAGCCCTTCCACAAATATCTATATTCCTACTCAAACCCTGGGTTAAATTCTGTGCTTTATCACGTATAATCTCTGGATCATATACACAATGAACGCTCACTGAAGCCAAATTGGAATTGCACAAATACGTTCAGGACTTCAGGACTTCAATCATCTTTTCTTGTCTACAGCTTGACTGCTTACACTTCTCCTATTGCCCATCATGCTGTTATATCTGCACCTCATGCCACATTCCCACAACAATATTTACTCTTACATTATGTTTCCATGGAGGTTCACAGACTGGCTGACACAGGACCATCGTTAAGTTCTGATTAAAAAAGCAGTGGAAAAAATGAGGGAGAATCCTACATTCTCCAGATAATTATTTCAGACAAATGCTCACAACACAGGCAGGCATTTTTCTACTATTTCTTACACTTTAGTGCAAGAGAACAAGTAGAGAAGGGGAGAAAAGTAATTAAAAACTTAAAGCAAACAAGATGCCATGAATACAGCGGGATGGGCTTTAGGGGCTCAGGCTCCAAAAGGAGAAATTACAACCGAAGCAAATGTTTGATTTGCATTTGTTCTTTTTCAGCTCAGCAACTTCCTGAGCTGCAGATAAACATTTATTTTCCCAATTTCCAGCACTCAGCAAGCACTTCATCATAGGAGGCACTTACATCATGATGCTGCTTAACACAATGGAACACCAGGATGCACCGACCTGATGAAACAGCGGCTCCCTGCTGGAAATGCACTGCAATGCACAACTCGTTTTCTCTTAAAGGAGCGAGGAGGAAAGCAGCTTGGATTCATATGTTGAACCTCCAAGCTGTATTACAACAAAAACTGGGGCAATTCATGCAGATGCCCATGCTGCCTTCACTAGCCCTACGTGCTCCACTTTATGATGGTGGAAATATCTGTTAACTATCTGGACTTGCTTTCGAGATGAATTCCTAGTAACACCTGAGTAATGAGAAGCTTTATATTTGGCATCATTATGAAGAAAAAAACCTCTCAACAACTAATGTATGTAGGCCAACACATAACTCCACTTTCAAATGCCAGCTCTTTAAAAATGGATATTTCCAAGCAGTGAATTACAGCCCAAAGGATGAAGGCCTGAAAGCAGACAGATGTTTGAATTTCAGTACAGCTTAAGACCAAGATGACCAACGACACAAGAGAGGACAAAGAATGATTCCCTTTTAACAGATTTCTATTACTGAAATTGCACAGATAAGGGCAGCCCTGTGCACTGCCACCTGGGTCACCCCAAAACTGAGGGAAAACTGCAGCTGATCCCCCACACAACTGGGAATTTCTCCTATCAGGAGGGAATTGTTGCATCTGCACCTCCAGCACCCAGAGGGATAACCTACACCCCGTGCTTAGCAACAGACCAGCTCTTGGTTTCTCATTCTTTTCAGGCTTCTTTCATTCTCCTGAATGCCCTCAATCAAAGCAACAGCCATATTCCAGCTGAACTGTTCTGTCTGCTCTTTTATTTTTATTTTTTTTATATGAAATTTTAAATGCAGAATAGAAGTTACAGTAAAAAAAAACTTTTTTAAAGCCATAACGTAGAATTTTTCCCCAGACAGTCCTATGCTTCTATGCTGGTCGTGAATGTCCCCAGGCACCTTTGGAAGGATGATGAAGTTAGCTTTGCTGTCATAATCGAATTCCAAAATAAGTAATTGCATTTCCTCCACCTTAATTGCCACTCACACTTTCAACTCGATGCATTTCTCCTCACTTCTAACCTGACTGCTGCACCACAACGTTGAATCATTGCAAAGTTACACTCAGAGGCAGCACGGGGAGGCACGGGCAGGAGCTGATCTCTGCAGCTTTGCTCTGCAAACACTGCCTCAGAGCTCTGGGATGGGAGCTGCCAACAGAACACTGCGATTTTCCGATACACAGTTCATTCCCAGCAACATCTGATATTCTCTTATGAAGCTCCATCTGCCCAGAGCTGGAACAGGAGATAGCTGTGGTAATTGTGCAGTAACTCCTAGAGACCAAATAGTTTCTATTACGCTGGGAGACATACGGAGAGTGACGCACATGATTGAAAAGCATTAACGTTGCAGTTGTGACTTCTAAAACTCATCGTTATTTCCAACCTTGGGAGGAAGGAAAAGAAAATGAAATTATTTCCAGAGAGAAGATTAATTCCTGCAGAACAAGGGTCTCACTCTCAATTACCTGGAACTATTTTGACTTTCCACAAAACACTTTCCATGCAAACCAGAAAACCACCATGGGTGTACAGCAGCCCAGCTTGGTTACAACACTGCAATAGTATCAATTTAGACTAATTGTGGATCTGGCTTGATACAATTAAGATAATTTACTAGCTGTAATAGAGCAGACGGTAGAATGTGGCCATGTAGGAAGACATCTCTCATCCAAACGACAGAAGGAAATAACTGCCCTTCAGTTTCCTGTCTTTCTGGGCACCAGAAACATGTTCACCTCCTGTCACCTCTCTGTCACCCTAAGATGCTGTTGGGCAATTCTCATCCAGTTGGTGAGCAAGCTTTCAAAGGACAGGCAGATGTCAAAGCATGAATGGAAATTCCTTGAAGAGGGATGCAGAAACATGAAATATGATGACTGAAAGATGACCAGATGCCAACGATGCACCAAAATGCCTCCCAACACAATAGCAGGCTGCAACAGCTGCTTGCTGAGTGCTGGTTGGTGGTCACAGGCCACACATACCAGTGAGAAAATGCTGTCTTCCTTTGGGTCATGAGTGCAAAATTCTCATAAACCTCATAAACACTGATGTGTGTGCTCCCAGCAAAGAATGGCATCTGACAGACACCACGTGTTCTCATTTTAGGGTACGCACATGCAGCAGCTATTGCAGTCTCTTGGTGTTAACATTCAGAAGGTACACAAAGAACATAATACAGCCCTTAAAACCCTATGGCAATTCAGAGTAAAAGGTTGCAAATATATAATTTCCTGTCATGGTATTTCCTCCTCTCCTATACCACTCTGCTTTGTCTCTTCCTCCTATAAAAACAGTAGGGAGAGCATATACTGTCTTTCCAGAAATAAATCCTATGAGACCTGGAAAATTGCTGAGCATCCAGGAGAAAAAAAACACAGGCAACAAGTGTCTCAGAAATTAAAATAATACTGACAAGATCACACACAGAAGTAGCTCTGTCAACAATCTCCAGCCTATTTTTCAGAAGATACACATAGGTCACATATTAAAAGGCTGTGGCAGTTCCACAAGGTCTCGGCCATGTCTTCTCCATATGCACATACTGCTCTGGTTTGCCTTGGATTGCCTCCTATGCACATACCTGGATACAGTGCAGCTAAGACCTTCCTCTGCACTCATACCCTACTAGGGATCTCCCAGTTTCTTTCCTCAACACAACTAAGAACGAACTCTTCAGGCAGGCACCACCACAGAGCTGTTCTCTGAACCTTCTGAAGCGTATCCCGAGAATGAAAACCTTTCACATTGCCACTGCACACTCAAAGCAAGAGAAGCAGTTGCCTTACCTCCGGAGTGCGGCGGTGGTCCACACAGCAGCACCATGCCCTGGCCCTGGCGGACGGACACTGTGCTTCTTACTCTGGTCTTGAAGTTCTCGAGATCTGCCAAGAGAAATAACTCAATTAAAGGAACTGCTTTTTCTAATGGGAAGGATGGAAGGTTTATTAGGATTCTGCTGCATGACAAGGAAACAAAGTGAGCATCAGCTTGCACGAGAGGTTTGTGGAACTGGGTGGGCTACAGAGCAGCAGCAGCCTGCTGCTGAAGTAGCAAAAGGATTACAAAATGTTCCCAAGGCTGTAAGATGGGAAGGGGACGAAGTGTCGATTTACTCAGGGCAGAAGAAATGCCTGGAGAAAACTCCAGCAACCCATAACGCTGCTGGAAAGTTCTTACACATTTAAGAAGAATTACTGCCTTAACCCAGTTCTCCTTCCCCTCAGGAAACTTGTTACTCATGCCCTTGCAACCCATGTGCAGAAACCCTTCCTTTCCCACAAGGAAGTCTCTCATTAATAACTATGTTAGCCACACGGTGCTTTAATTAAATTCCATTCCTCCTTCCACCTCTCTCCCTTTGCTCTCCTCCAGGGGCCACAGGCTGCAGAAAAGCAGCTCCCTCTTGCCTTGCTCGCTGAATTCAGGAGACTTGCTAGGAGGTGATGCTGCACAAGCTCAGCACCAGGCTCTGAGCAGCACCATCGGATGCTGCAGGAGCACAACGTGCTGAGTCGCTTCAGCAGCCTTTAAACAGTCCTTTGCATTTCAATTTCCATTTCTTCAGCTCTCGGTGTGGCTGAGCCGTGCTTTGGTGATTGCAAACCTGTTGTCAGTGCAGTTGGGAACCAGAGGAAACACGGGCGATAAATATTTAACAGCAAGAATTAGCAGGAACATCATTCAAATGTTAAAAGGGCAAAAAATTAAACCTTGATTTTTATCCCCTGTTGAAAACAGGTTTTGGAAGCACTACTGTGCATACATAAGAAAAGAAATCGGGAGAAATCACTGCCTCATTTCAGACAGATGAGCATGCAGGTTGTCACCTTGGAGCAGTCTGAGCTGGAGCTGAGGATGCCCCTGTGGTACCCACTGAAACCACAGCCCCCTCCTGCCCTCCTGAGAGCAGATCTTCACTCTCACCATAATAAATTAATAGTGAAAATAAATACAAACCAGACTTGTGAGAGCTGGGTAATCAGGCAGAGCAGTGGTTTCTGCTATGCTGGGAGCCCTGCTCATGGACACATCCTGCTGGAGTCAAATTAAGGACAACATACAGGCAAAAAGGGAACTGCATTGGAAACAACAAGCAGGAATTTTCTCATAGTGCTAGCAGGCATCAGGAGATCTCCAGCACAGGTCTGGCATACATTATGCTCTAAGCTTCGTTGTTTCACTCCAGCTTCATTCATCCACTCCAGTTTTAAAATTTGCATTTCAGTTGATAAATATTGTGTGACTTTAAAAAGACGCTGCATGCATACGAAAACCTTACAATTATTTGTGAAAACAGAGACAGTCTGAACTAAACAGTTACTGACCTGCCTGCCTACTGCTCCAACTCACAGAAAGAACCAAACTAAGATCACGCTGCCATTTGCATCAGCCAGCTCTGCTGGAAAATCAAACAACTTTGTGGGCATGGTGGGATGGGTTGATTGGTGGTTGGACTGGAAGATCTTAGAGGTCTTTTCCAACTGCAATGATTCTGTGATTCTAAGATTTTTTTAACTTGGGCAAAATGGGTGCACACAAAAGGTTCAACAATTGGGCTTGAGTTCAGAATCGATCCAAATTTAATCTGGGTGCCAATTTTAGCAGCAAGTTTGCATGTGTTTGCTCAAACTCCAAGTAGAGAGAGATGGACGCAGAGGTCCTCACAAGGACTCAAGGTCACATGTAGTAACAATAAAGTCATTTCCGATGTAGTCAGACAGATATGGAGACAGATATGGGAGAAAACAGAAGAACAATTTCTTAGTCTTAAATAATACATAATATGAAAGATTATTTGTATGCAGTTTATATATGTCTTACACGTGTTAGACAGATTTGCCTCTGCCTTTGCACGATCCATTATGCCACATGCATATCCATCCACACACATATACACACACAGAACATTTCAAATGTTGGATTCTGTTGCACTGGATTCTGTTTTCAGTTCTGAATTCTACAACAGCCATACACAGGCCTGCTTTAGAAGGTAAGAAAGCTAGCATCAGCTCTCAGCCTGCGTGGTTAAGCCCACTTGAACAGCGCTCTAGGGAATGCTTCAGTTAATCACCAGGGAGGGAACAGGAGAGGCTTTCATCACCAATCATAAGGAACAGCCACCTTGGTGATCCAGCAACTCCTGATTACAGCAGTGTGGAGAGCAAGTGCACGACTCAATTGTTTAAATGCAGACTATGTCCTCTGATTTTTTTCTGCGGGGAGGAAATAACCCAATTTGTTGACAAAACAGCCACATATTTACAATAGGAAAAGGAAGGGGTTGCTACCAAGAGCAATCTGCTCGGATGATCAACTAAGAAATGATGGAAGAATGGTCAAAATCAATGTGAGGCAGCAAACAAAGCAAAGCATTCATCGTTACCATTCCCAGTGCAAACTATTGAGTTTTTAAAGTCAGGTGTCAATTCTGGAAAGCCTCACACATGTACTTAAAAATGAGCTCTGAAAGAAATAGCAAGATTAAGGTAATTATAAAAAAGCTAATGCCTCATCAAACTGATTGGGCTGATGATTCTGATCCTTTCACACTTCAAATTTATTTGTGCAGTACCTAAATAGTAACATGAATTAGCAATAATAATACCACTGCGTCTTAAAGACGTTATTAATGAGAAGTTTCACTTAAACACCATCTTGCTACACAACCTTCCCTGAGAATTTAGGAGCTGCTTCCATATTGCTGAACGGCTGCAAAGCGTACAAATTAGTGATGAGCTGATTCGAGAGGTTCTTCTGCTCTCCCCTGCTGCGCCAAATGGGCAAAAATATTTTTTACAAGCTTCTGCTCAAATGGGTGCAAAATATTGCACTGAAATTTGGCACAGCTGAATTCCCCGTGCAGTGAGGTCAAACTGCTTGGTTGACAAAAGTGAAACTCGCTTGCTGGGTACAGCCCCAAGGGAAGCTTTCAGGGTGGAGTAGCACTCTAACACTTATTTTCCTGTTTCTGTTGTTTTCCCAAGAAAACACAGTTATCCAGTACCCTGAACGGAGGGAAGTGAGAAATTACCATCTCTACTTCTAACATCAAAAAATCAAAGGGATAGGAAAGCAGGAAAAAGGGTAACTCTTGCAGCTGAAGGAGGACACTGAATTCACTGCTTAAACACTTCAGTTCTGTGTGTGACCCCTTTATTCACTGCTACATTCTGCCCTGCCTTGCTTTGCCCCCAAAACCCAAGAAGCCTGACTAGGATTTTTGTTCTTATATGTTATTAAAAATACAACAAACCCCTAAACCAACCACACAAACACACCACAAAAGCCCAGAAGACTTACTGGGACAGCAAGCTCTCGGCACATTTGGAGGACTATGACACTTCCACACTTCTCTGAACACCAGCTCTTTCCCATTGGAAAGTGCAGGTGAGCAGATGTCACCAACAGACCTGGGCAGTGCACAGGTTTGCTCCTGGGAATTGGCAACACAGCGTGTAAGGACTCTGAAAATTTGAAGTATTTCAATACAGGGTATTACAAACTCCATATCAGAAATAAGGAACACGGTCATTGTAAAACAGTGTGGTTGAATGCCAGATACAATGCACTGAGCATTAGTAAACAGAAGGGAGACGATGTGATGAAGCAAAACAATGCCTGGAAAAGATAAGTTGATTAAATTCTAGCACGCAGGCGTCTCTGTAACTTAATTAAAATTTTTAGGGTGGGAATTGCTTCAATTACAGTGATCTATCACAGCCTAGATCAAGAAAGAAAGGAGTCTTAATTTCAATAAAAAATATTTACACATGAAAACAAGTAAAACATGACCAGAATTGAGGGCTGCTAATATGGGTAGAAACTACTTCTGGTCAGAGCCAGGATCCCTGCGTGTGCTTGGGTGAAAATCTGCTCATTCCACAACTCAGATGCTCGTGGCATGGGGCAGCATCTGACCACTTAGAAACAGCCCTTCTGTTTGCACGATCGATGCGTATCAGATGTAGGCAGGATGTAAACCTACCCTAAGTGATCAAAGCAGCATGCAAACTCAGTACGTCTTTTCACTTAGTGAACTGCTTGGTGAGCCTTGGAATCAAAGTTTGTTCTTTTGAGAGGAAGTCTGTTCTGTGGGAGCAGTGAGGTGCTGGAACAGCTGTCCAGAGAGGCTGTGGATGCCCCGTCCATCCCTGGAGGTGTTCGAGGCCAGGTTGGATGGGGACCTGGGCAGCCTGGGCTGGTATGAAATGGGGAGGATTAGTGGCCCTGCATGTGGCAGGGGGTTGGAGATTCATGATCCTTGGGGTCCCTTCCAACCCTGGCCATTCTGTGATTCTATGATTGCTTTAAAGAAGGATTTCAGAAGGTACATCAAAGGCCCAGGAAGTCAGCAGGACCAGATTAGCTCTCTGCTCTGCAGGTTCTTGGACCATGACTAGCAGGGAGAGGACCCGTGGTTTTAGTATTTACAAACAATCTCACTTATAGCTCCACTGATCGTTCTATTTTTAAGCCATCTCCCCAAGCACAGTATTTAGAGCATTTGTACTGCAGGCCCACTTCGCTCCCATTCTTGACTACAACGTGGAAATAATTCAGCTGCTGAACTCAGCACGCCCTGGGAACAAGAGTGAAACAATGAGGCTTCCCTTAGGAGGCTGTGAGTCTCAGGTCATTGGTGATCTGACAGAGAGATCCCTATTTTTTCTGAAAGCTAAGCTCTGTTTAGCCTTTCTTTGTTAGCCAGAGGAGTGTTTCCATGGTTTTTCCTTCTTAGGCTACTTATTTATTTATTTAAAGTGTGGCATAACATTATCAGGATCCAAAATGCTTTCGTAATTATGCCAGCCCCGAAATTAAAGAGAGACCTCGCTCTGCAAGAGGGCTATCTAAAAACGACCACAGGAAAACAAAAATATTACGGAAAACTACATGAATGGTAAATGATTCAAATTGATTGTGACAGGTGTCTGCATGTCTTTCACAAAGCCAATTTATGTGACTGCATCCTGTAGAAAGAAGCACTGCCGTACATCTCTTTGAATGGCATACTGTCAAAAACTCATACACCATTAGTGAACCCTTTGTCATTACATTTAAGATTTTTTCCTAATGATTAGAAAAACACTGTCAATGCTGTTTTTATCTATTACTCTTTATTCTTGCTGAACTGGGATGAAAACTATTTCTCCTTTAAATATTCTAGCCAAAACACACATATAACAATCACTTCTTTATACATCACTGAAGTTTAATTTCCAAAAGAAAGA
This sequence comes from Lagopus leucura, assembly GCF_019238085.1. Taxonomy (NCBI): domain Eukaryota; kingdom Metazoa; phylum Chordata; class Aves; order Galliformes; family Phasianidae; genus Lagopus; species Lagopus leucura. The sequence goes on along the minus strand of NW_024962279.1, from coordinate 6,318,377 downwards.
GTGACTAATATTCAGGCTTAGAGAAAAAAAAATTGTCTTTCTGATACTATATTTTACTTAAAGTCTATCTCTAGAGATTCCTGTGAAGTAAATTTGATAACACATCAGTGATATTGCTATAGTGAGTTGATGCTAATAGCAAGCAGTAACCAAAACACAATACCTCTATCTCTATGTCTATCTATATCTTCTAATGTATTATTATTTCTGTAGAGTGAGCTATTCAACCTTAACAGAGGATGTGTAAGATTGATAGAAAAACAAAGGATTGTAGCACAGGATCCCAAACAAGATGATTGCAAAGGCTTTGATAGAGAAGACACAGGATGAAAACGAGAGTTCTTGAAGCTATCAATACAAACCCACAGTCTCCAATAAAGGAAGCCTTGGGACTGAAAAAAAGTGGGTTTGTGTATAACAAAAGACAAGAACCTAAGCAACATCAGAATTGTGTATTAAACCTTTAATAACAGAGAAAGGAATCAATGAAGCGAGAGCAAGTAATTCAGTAGTATTAGCTAGATTGTGTTAATGATTTCCCACACAAATCAGACGGGGTCTGGTGTTTGGTATTCCACACTTGAGTCTTGGCTATCATTTGTACACAAGAAATTTGCGTGGATCAAAAAGAATGTGATAAGTTAACAACAGGCAGACCAGGAAACTGAAATAAATTTGTTCACTGTCAATTTGGGGCATTTCCTAGCAGACAAAACACCACTCTTTCTATTCACATTAAATGGACTCCAGAGAACCATGCACTGAGCTCCCCAGCGACAGGAAGTATGGGAAATAGTGCAATGATGCAGGTGAGGTGTAGTTGCCTCTTCATCCACGTGAAACAAACACAAAACCCACTTATGTACACACATACAGCCAAGAAACTGAAAGTCAATTCTCAAGCATGACTTAAAAAGGTTTACGAAGCATAATGCGGTTTTCCTTCTCAGATCCCTTATATAATTCTAAAATGATCTCAGCAACCTAAAATTTAGAGTGATGTTTAAGGTCGTATTTGCTCCTTGATTCAAAGTCAATGGGATTTTTTTTGATTAAAGGTCACATGGTGTGATGTCAAGGGGATTCAGAACAGGCTGCCAAAGACATCTTGTTTAACGAAACAGCAACCAGAGGAATTAGCTAGATCTTCCTTGTTCTACTGAACAAAGAACTCTGTACACAGAGATAACTCGAACGTCCTCTTTCAAAGGGTTTTCACCAAATCTGAGTAACACCAATACACACAGAGCACACTTTCATGTAAAGTAACAGACACAACCAGATGGAAAAGAAGTCGTTTGCATCACTGACTGTGGAATAACATGACTTCACTGAATGCAGGCTATAAGCTATGCTAATTTAGCCCATAATATAGTCTTGAAGATGGGATTCTAGTGCATCTCAATCAATTACAGATTTTAGAGGACATTGGTTTGAAGAAATCACAGCCTGTCTATACGAAGGCAGGCTGAAAGCACTTTAACTGATGACTAGCACCCACAAAAGCATTAAAGCTTTTTGCTCTCGAAACACTTGACAAGATTTGCCTCTAGATATTTATGGCTCTAATATCTCTAAACACTGTCTCTATAAAACCTGTGCCTGACTTTTTAAAAGCAGGGTTTTATGTCACCCCTTTCAAAAACACACAAAGATTAAGTTCCTCTGCCCATGTCCTTGTCGTTGTGTCATGACCACGCAGCCGGCTCCGTGGTTCAAAATAAAAACCCCTTTGATACAGAGCTTAATAGAATTTTAGTTTAAGAGCTGCTGTTCAAATGAATAATTTTAGAGTCACTGATTTGAGAAAAGGTTTACAAGTCTGGGGATGAAAGCTTTCTAATCTGACCTTTAGAACAGAAATTTCACTGGGATTTCTACTTTGCTAGAAAAAAGTTTTAGATGTAAACATCTTACCATTCTCCCATTCTGCCTCCCCTCCGGAGAACAGCTTAGGTTGAGCTTTATGACTGCAAGCAACAAACAAGGTCCTGCCTGAGCATCCTTACCAAACAGCCTGATCCAGCTCCATCATTTCCATAATGGAAACGATCCTTTTCACGAGATGAAAAATCTCTCGGACAAACCTTTGCTGCTGTAGGGACACCTGCAGCTGGAGAGGCCTTGTGGTGGGGTTTGCACTGAATTTAACTCACTGATGAGAAGAGATGCGTACCTGGAGGATGGGCAAGATGAACCCAAACTCTGTGTCCGTTGGGGAGACATGCTGCCTCCTTTAAGGGAACTCTGCCAACGGCCACGTTGGTGCTACAGGAGGGAAAAGCTGGTGTGTCTGGTTGTGCACACTCAGCCTCTTCGATGGCTCCCCAGGACTGTGCACCAGCACTGCACAGGGACAGCCTCCCCCATGCTCTGAAACCAGACACTGCAGAGACACAGAACACAGACCAGCCCCACTGAAGTCAAACATCTGCTTAAGTCTGCAGAAGACGAGTAAAACAACAGGAGCCAGCAGGAAAAACAGAAGTACATGTGAGCAGCTCTCGTGTTCCTCCCAAGCCCTCCCCACTCTGCCTGTCACTCACATCTCTGACCTATGCATATCATCTCTGACTTTGACATCTCTATCTGGATTCTCATATTGAGATGATGTTTAAATCTTGCCAAGCCTTCCTGCCCCCCATCCATCACACACACACTGATTTGTCTATCTTCATGGCTACAATTCCTCCTTCAGGCCTTTCCCTTGCATCTCAAAGACTGTGAGAGCTTTTCCTGTAGCGTTACAAACGCCGCTGGCCAAAACACAGCTGCAAAAGCACTGGATCCTGCACTGTGCTGGGCTCTCTCCTCCCTCACGCCATGTCAGCTGCTCAGCTCCTCAGGGCACACTGCTGGCCCAGTGCTTTGCTCCGATTCCATCCCCTCCTCAAACAGGCAGCAGTGCCTTGCACCTTCCCATCCGCCACTCATCCCACTGGGGAACAGAGGCTCTTATAAATATCTGCAAGGTGTCAACTGTTCTCTGCCCAAATCAAATTACTCTTCTTTATGATGTTACAAAAAAAGAAAAAAAAAAAACCAAAGTTCTCCTTGACTTTGCACTGCTTTTAATAAAACCTCCCCATTTACTGTCTTCCTACAGGAAACACTTCAAACATTCATTTTGAAGGAAACCTTTTGCTTGATTCAAAACGCTGAGGACTTCAAAAATTGTATTTTATTACTTTAATCTTGAAAACCTGGGCAGACATTTCCCCTAGGGGTGACTTGAACAGAATGAGTTTACTCCCAGATTTTTGGATTTTTTTCTTCCTGCTTTTAGCAAAAACAGTGCATTATTCACACACATCCTTCCAGCACAGACGACTGTGCAGCAGCCACATAGCAGGACTTCCACCTGCAGCAGGAGGTGCTATAAAGCCCTCTTGCAGTTGGTAACTGAGCACTAATGCAGCGGATACCCTGGGTGTTCCCCCCTGGCACACACTGTACGGTGGTGCTTCCTTTGTGCAGCTGGATGAAAGCTAATACAGAACCCCGAATAATCCAAAACAATATGCCTCAAGCTTGCTGAGCTTGAAGTTTCCCTCTACTTGACACAAATGAGAAACACCCCACTGAGATCCTGATCTTAAAGGTTACCCAGCTGCTCAGCTTGCCTCTGAAAAGGTCCTACATTGTACTAGAGAGTGCTATTTAGACCAGAAATACTCCTTAATTTCCTTAAGTTCATCACCCACTTTGCATGAATTATGAGATGGTGGTCACGTTTGCAGCAGACAAGGAAACTAACAAGATGCAATTTTTGACAAACATATCTAAAGCTCCGCCATCCTTCACATGCCAACACTGACTCCCTGCCTTTGCTCTGCATATGGAAAACAGGGAAGAAAAAAACAACAAAACAACAAGAAAACAGACAGTAGAATAAATCTGCTCTGCGTTGGCTTTGTATCCCACCAGCAGCAAAGGGCTTTCTTGAAAAGATAAGATTCTGCCTTTGGGTACGGGCTGTACTTGACCAGGCTCTCCTGGAAATGCTTTATATTGGCATCTGCATTTCCAACCTATTTCATCTACTGTCAAAATAGTAATTTAAATGTACCATTTAATTTCCTGTGTTATTTATGCATCCTTCTAGCTGCCATCAGAATAAAAAAGTGCATATCAGCGATACGCAGAGGTAAGGCTGCACCCAATGAAGATAGCTGGGCTATAGTGTGAAGTTACGCCTAAACTGAAGTCCAGTAACATCTACATAACTGCTCCACAGCTCGTATTCTTTGATTTAGGAAATAAAAACTCTGAAAACTGTTCTGCAAATACAGCCCCACTCTGCGGATTAACACAATTGCTAGGGACATTAATACTCACAGCTCCCTACTCTCATGGATTATTTGCATTCCCATTTCAGCTTTCCAAGAATGGGCCAGGAGGCTGACAGCATCCACTGCTTCTGCAATAAACCGAAGGGGCCACCCTGGAGCCACCCTCGTGGTATCACAGGGACCACAAAAGGGCCTCAGGAGGAAGAGCCTGGGGGATTTGGTTAATAAACGGAGCAGCATCTGATCCTGCACAAAGCCAAGGGGAAAAAACAAAAACTACATCCTCATCTCCCTTCAGGCTTACTGCAGGATCTCTGTGCTTTTATTTATGATCCATCGAGCCTATAAAAGCAATGATGGCACTAACTTAAAACATGAGACGTCAATGTGACCAGTTAAGGCTAAGGTCAACAGATCTCCAATTGTAGAGATATCTATTGGATGTTAAAGTATCTGAACACTCACTTTTCTGTTCAAAACAACAGAGAAAATGAGAAATCTCTTCTTCCTTCCATCCAGACCCAGCTGGAATTTTTCACGGCACCTTGGCATGATTTAGCAAAGACAATCTCCTCAGAACCAGAAACAGTTCCCACAACAGAGCTTCCTGCCAGGAAACCTTTCCATCACTAAACCACATCAAACAAAGATCAGCATGGTCCAGGTCACAGAATCATAGAATCATAGAATTGCCCAGGTTGGAAAAGACCTTAAAGATCATCAGGTCCAACCACAACCTAACCATACTACCCTAACAACCCTCTGCTAAATCATGTCTCTGAGCACCACATCCAAACGGTTTTTAAACATCCAGGGATGGTGACTCAGCAACCTCTCTGGGGAACATATTCCAGTGCTTAACACCCATTCTATAAAGAAGTTTATCCTGATATCCAACTGAAACCTCCCCTGACAGAACTTCAAGCCATTTCCCCTCATCCTGTCACCTGTCACCATTGAGAAGAGACCAGCCCCGCTCTCACTGTAAGTATCTTTCAGGTGTTTGAAATAAGGTCTCCGCACAGCCTCCTCTTCCCCAGACTAAACAGTCCCAGTTCCTTCGGTCTGTCCTCAAAGGACATATTCTGCAAGCCCTTCACAAGCCTTGTTGCCTTTCTTCGGACCTACTCCAGCACCTCAATGTTCTTTCTGTACTGAGGTGCCCAAAACTGAACACAGTTCTCAAGGTGAAACCTCACCAATGCTGAGTACAGGGGCAGGTCAGCATCCAGTCTGACCAAAAACGATACCTGCATTTGGGCCTTAAATATCCAGCCCTCAGTTATCTGAAAAAAAATACATGCTTTGAATATATCTTATTATTTATTTTACATGTCAAAGGCCAAATTAATAACCATCGAGAGGAACAGAACAGACCTACTGCCTGTGCCTTGCCGCACCATACACTTCCAAAGCAGAGTTGAGCCCACAGCTGTGGCCCACCTGAGAACTAAAGCTCCTGGGACAGGTGTCCCCAATGAACACAGTGCCACTGCTTTAAGGAGTCATGTATTTGTCCTATTTATCATCCTTGGGTGGAAACACAGCAGAGAGAAATCTTCCATTCTGTGTTAAGGAGCCTGCTACAGCAGATGAAAGTAAAGTAGGTTATATAGCTATCCTCTGTACTCCCTGTTGGTCCTATTCATCAAAAAGAGAATAAACCCAAAAAAGAAAAGCTTACGTGTGGTTTAACCCAGTTTTCTGTCCCACCAGAGACTGTGAGGCAAAGGTGCAGAGGTGACGAGCTGACGGTGGCAGCCACGTTTTGCTCAGCCGAGTTCAGGTTTTAGCACAAGACATGAACACTCGTGCATGGGTAGAAATTCAAACTGATTTGCTTGTTCCTTTGATAAAGAGCATCCTGTGTCACACCAAGCCCAGCCCTGGGAACCCCTTGTAGTACCAGTCTCCAACTTTGGAGAAGACCTTTGTTAATATAAATAGGACTTTTTCTTGAAAGGATATTGCAGGAGGAAACAAGGACTATTTACATGCATGCAGGAAGAGACATTCTTGAATCAGATTTGTCATAACTAGCCCCAAACACTTTCTGATTGTGTAGGTCATTCAAACATTACATCTCCACAGAAGCAGGGTGCTTGTGCCCACGCTCCTGGGAGCTGTGTAAGGGGTGCACATAAGATGATGGGGTGGATTTGAAGGCAAGGCTGCAAACCAGCAGGGCAATACATGAGCCAGGAGCACATGCTGGCAGCCCAGCTGCATCCTGACGCTGGAGAAAACACCACCAAGCCCCAACCTCCTCTACTTCCAGGAGCTTTAAAACACATCATCTTTTCTCAACATCCAGGCATTAGTAATGACTGCGGAAATGATTTAATTTGGGTGCCAAATGCCTCGTTCAGCAGAACAGAAGTGCATTAATTCATTGATCAATCACTGCGATTGTTGTCGTGCGTGTTTGTTTAGCCAGGGAAACGCAGATACTCGGGTGCTGTTCTGCAAATGTTTCCCTTATTAATTGTTCTTGAAAGAATTACTTCATTGATCATTTAATCTTCAAAAAGAAAATGAATGCACTTCAGGGCAATAAGAGGGTACAACAGTAAAGAATTTGAGCAGCAATTATAATTTGTTTCTTAGCAACTAATAGCAAAAATTATGGGATTTGTTCGGGTGCAAGATAGAACAGGAATCATTCCAGCAATGGGAATATGGAAAAAAAGTCCTCTTCAGTATAATGCTGGGAATAATTTTCTTTTTCTACCATCGTAGCGAAATTATTTTGGGACGGCAGGTCAAAGCCCCAAAGTATTCTCATTACAACCGCATTATTATTGTATTTTCTGCAACCATTTGCACTGCGCAGTGCTGAGTCCTATCTGCTAATTCATGCATAACAATTATTTCCACAGAAACACTTCTATAAAACAAATCCCTTTAATAAAGTGTGGGGAGGAACAGTTTTCAGAAACAATAGTTTGATTTCCTGCAGTTAAGGATGCACTGCCAGTAACAAAGAAGAAAGTTCAAGCTTCTATACACGACTTGAACAGTTCAATAGCAAGCGAATAAAGGCCGTGCTTGGGCTGCTGCCCCCACTCAGCACCAGGGACAACCATCCCACACCATATATGCAGCATGAAGCACATTCAAAATACCAAATCTTATCAAACACAAGCTTCAGCAATCTGCCTGTCCTGACTGAGCAAAAGACGACTCTCAGAAAATGCATTTTTAGCCACACATTCAGCCAGGCTGAGAAGCAGTTCCTGGCTGGGGAGAACAATGGAAAGCATTTTTGTCATCCCAGAAGTGATGCTGGGGTGCAATTTACTACCTGCAGCTACAGCTCTTTAGTCTGTGCCCACGAGCAGGTGGAAAACAATGCAGATACTTCTGCTGCCAGTCCAAGTTTGATTGCTGGAATGAAAGTCACTGATAAAGTGCATCTGCTGTTTGTCTGGGGGAACACAGAAACAGGAAAGCAAAGCTAGTACAAAGGCAAAGGACTGACAAGACTAACCAATAAGACACCATTTATGCATCTCTGAGCTGCACCACTTCCCAGGCATCACTTCCTATTGACTTCAGTGGTATTTCCACACAGAAAGTATTCACAGCAAATAAAATTGTTGAGCCATCCGCCCCCTCCCCCCAAAAAACCCACATAATTTAATCTATTTCAGCTGTGTTTTTGTGTATCAGTTTGGAAAAGCCATGATCAGGATCCATACTCAGAGCTTAAAGTGCTTTTTATTTTCTGAGTGCCTGCACTGGTACAAGCACAGGGTTTAGTGCATCATTATCCATATTCTGTTACCATGGCAGAGCAGATTCCTCTCTCTCTGAAACTTTCTACTTCACAGACGACCAGCACTGGGGAAGAAAGGATGTAAATGATACATCACAAGGCAAGTACTGGAGGAAAATATTAACACTTTCATCATAATGAGTTTGGAACCTAAATACATACTTCAGAGATTAGATCGCTGGCCCCCCTGACCCACACAGGAGGCTGAATGGCTGGATTGCAGATTAATCCTCAGGGAAGATACCTCAGAAGTATGACACAGCCCTCACCGAACGAACAAACATGTATTAACCGTGCCCCAGGACTGAAAGTTTAACCCACAAGGGCAAAAATAGCTCAAAATCCCAGAGCACGGCCTCAGAAGAACCTGCACTGATTTTCCTTGGGAACAAAATGGAGATGACACCAAAACCACACAGCCTGCAAGTCAGGCAGGAGGGCTGAAATAAAAACAGAGGGGCAAACAACTCTGTTAAGCAGTGCTACTGCATCTGGGTATCTTGTACACCAAGCTTTGCTAATAAACATGCCCAGTTTTATTCCTTCTTAGAGGCAGAGCTTTTGGAATAAGCTCTGCGTATTTCATAATTCGGTTGATTCTGGCTGCAGTCCCTCTGATTGCACACCTCAAAATGATTTAGTGTTTGGGAAAGCGCGGAGCCTAGCCTGATAAGTGCTAATGCTTTTTTATTTAATCCAAATGTTTCTAATCTGATTACACAGTTTTATTAATCTAAAAGAAAATTTAAGAATCAAAAAATATATATATATTATTCAGGATTCCCATCATTATTTTAAAAGGAAAAGAACAGCTTTGTTTCTACATTCAATCTTAATTAAAAATCAGTCAAACCTAACTTGCATTTGGTCCACTTCAGAACTTGAAAGACTGTTGCCAGATGTAACATTCATCAAGAGAGATAAATCAATCAGAACTTAACAAATGCTCCATACGTGAAGCAAAATAAAATGTTAAAGGTTGATGAATTCTTATTTTTCAAACAGAATCCTCTGTGTTTGCAAGCTCCTGGTTAATTAGTGTATTTAAACGTGCAAAGAAAGCAATGCACTGCACTGCAATGCCAGCATCAGGCTGCTTTCCCCTGACCCTACAGCCCGGACTTTGAAGTTGCACTGTGTCCACAGAGCTGGAATCCCATACTGGGCTCATCCTTACAGGACTGCCTTTTTTAGCATCTGAGTCCAGCAAAGATGCTCAGCTCTGAATGGTGAAGCTTCAAAAGGATTACCTGAGGGTCAGCAGTGAGCACGTGGGCTCCAGAGAAGCAGACAAGCAGACCAATGCTATATTTATGAAGCTGTCACCTGGCATACTGAATGCTGGAGTTACCAGAGCGGTCCTGAGGATGCAGCTCATTACCCATCCAGAGTGAAAATACAACTTCAGTCGTGCACAAACACAAGCAGGTCAAAAGCAAGCTGATAATATATTGAAAACTATGTGGGGAGACAAAGGGTTTGATTTCACTCATGCTAATACCTCTCATTACAAATCATCTCCTTATATTTGTGTGAACTTGCCATTTACGGGCATCTTTAAACCTGTGCATCTATTCTCTGCCTTTCCCCTTGTGACTGATGAGAAAACAGACGGCTTGTGGTCATGCACTATCATTTGCCCATTCTTATGGACTCTATTCAGTACTCCAGCAGAGCTTGTCCTAATTTCATATAACGCTGATTCACATTAAGAATTGTCTCTTTTGCTATGCTTAGCTGTAATGCTGCAATTAACCCAAAGCATGACGCAACCTCTGATTTCCCTTTTACACACATAGGTACAAATATCATCCATACCTGCAAGAATCTGTACCCAAATCCAAAACTTAGGTTACAAGGAACATCACAAAAAGCTTGTTGCTTCTAAAGAACAGAATCCTGCAGAACGATTGAAGCATCAGTTCTCCACAGAGTGAAAAATCAATGGTGAGATCCCATTTGCCAGGTACTTTGCCAAGTAGTCTCTTTCTCAAGGAAGAGAGACACTGCATTCTTCGTACTACAGCTAAGTAAATATAAAATGAGACAACTATCCCTCACTCACATTCACTCTTTAAATTAGCTTTTTCTGCTCCATGCAGAGCTCAGACAATGAGAAACAGGAAAGCGTTGCTTTCATTCTAGGATGCTGTGGTGCCATTTACTTACAAGCAAACTGAAGCTTTGCTTCTCTGCTAATGATCCTTCCGAATGGGTTTGTTGCTACACACTGGTATGTTCCAGTATCTTGAGTTTTATTGGGATTATTGATCAACAGGTTGCCTTCCACCGTGCTGTAGCGGTAATCCATACCGATGTCAATGTTGGTTCCATTTAACTTCCACCTATAGCACAAAATGACAAAAGTTAAATCCCACTCACGTTAATAGATATTTGAAAATACAACATGGAGGAAATCGTCATTCAAAACATCTTTGACTGTCTACTTAAAAAAACGTAAAAATACAAGTTTTGTGCACAGTATTGAAATACTCCTGTATTTAACTGAAGGAGCAATATCCTTGACATATATTTCAGCCCCTGGTATGATTAATGTTCCTACAGTTGTTGCTGGTGCTGCTGCTCTTTGGAATTAATCATTTTGCAAGAGGAAGTCCCAGAAACAGAATCTTTAAACTGTTCCAATCCTCTCCTGCCCCAGCTGGCTGTTTGTTTTTCAATTGAAGAAAAATTCACTCACTGAAGTTCCCACTAACTGGGGCACTGAGGATTTCAGCAGCACGCTGCCCCAATTACAGCAACTGTTGCCCCGCTGTTTGCAGCCCCCCAGCAGCTCCCCATCTGAATGCACGCACAATAACACACAGTATATTTGCATGAGCAAATCGGTCACTCGTGGCAGAAGGCACAAGTGAGGGCTGAGGTCTCATCACTCCAACAGGTTTCAAAGCACCCTTTTTGCTTTGATTAAACACAGTAAGGAAGGTACCAAAGGGAAAGAATGGAAAAGTCATCCTCAATGATTTACATCAGCCAGACCAGCATGTGGAACAAGAGCAGCAGCATCACCGCAGCAGTAGAGCACCTTTTTCAGATATTAACTCAAAGCAGTTAATAAAACTGAAGAACCATTAAGAGCTTTGTCCGTGTTTGTGGGCGAGGCGGGGAGGGCTGCTGAGCACACTGCTGTAGGGAATATGCAAGGGAACAGGGAAGGATGCCACAAACCCAATGGTTGGCCGGGGATTTCCTTTCACTTCGCAGTTTAGCTTCACTTTCTTTTCTTCTGAATCCAAGGGGAAGATCACACTGCTGGGCTCCTGCAGGAAAACCGGCCCGTGCAGCATGTTGTCGTCTGCGTGAAAGAGAAGGCAAATGTGAGACTTGCAGCAATCTCCATACATCAGATGCTGAAACAGTACCTCGGCAGGTTTGGGTACTACATACCCTAAAAAGAAATAGTAACTACTTTTGCTTTTAGAAAAAAAGTATTTTTTTCAAGAGCCATGGAACCTGGCACCAGCTCCATGTTCAGGAAAACGTTTGAGCACTAAACAGAGAGCAGACTGAAACTGAACTTGAAGTTAAATGAATGAGAAAAGGACAGCCTACAGCCAGAACACAGCTCAGGATGTCTAATTTCACTTTGAAAAACTGAAAATAGTTTTCTGTAAATTAAAAAACCCATATGATAAAATACAGCCATAGAGCACATTACAGAACACCACTACTTTGGTCACCCCGTGCAATCTTGTAACAACCAGAAAACACACAGCAGCAGCAGCAGCTGCTGCCAGGTTTGCACCCAGCAACAGCAAACACATCGGGTTTGCAGTACAGCAGCCAAACACTGTAAGTATGGAAAGGCTTCAAAATACCTAATGCATTTTTATTCTCCTGTATTCGGTCTCTCCTGAGTGCAAAATTAAAACAGAAATGTTAAAATCCAGTCTGTGAGAAGAAGCCCAGGTAGGTGGTATTTCTGACACTAGGACACACCAAAACCCATTTCTGTGTAAGATCTCCGTGCCAAAACCTTTCCCTGACCTAAAAGGGTATTGGTAGAGAGCCTGTAGGACATACGTACATTTGAACTCATTTCCTAGAATGGCAATGAACAGAAGTCCAGTGGGCCACACTCAAAATGCTGCTTGTTTCTCCCAAGTATACCCTGAAGACCATCTGAAGGCACTAGAACATACTTCACGACTGATGGTCAACATGGATCCACAGGGCAGGGAGCTCAAAGGCTGCCATGTCCAACCCAAAGCAGCCTGAACCCGTGGCTATGGGCTGCGCTGGTGTCACGAGTGCACTGGCATGGACAAGCAAGGAATTGGAGGGCGCAGGAAGTCAGAAAAGGAAAATTATACAGAACATAAAATAATGATGGTAGGATGTACAAAAAATAAGAGGAATGAACAGAAGACGTGTCTTCTTCCTTGAGGGGTGATGATGACAAGGGACAAGCTGCACACACTTGGGGCAGGGAAGCCAGCTGGGTTCGATAGCAGGTGGCACAATGGCCCTTTATTCCATCTTTTCCATTGGATGGTTTCTGAAAGGCCCTGCCAGGATGATTCCGCTGGAGCAACCTCTCGCACATCTCCTCAGGTACTGCCACAAAAGACTCCGCACAAAGCACAGAGCCATATCACTTGTATTTATCTTTATTTTTAATTATATGTTAACGATCTCTGACTGCGACTTATCTATTATTCAAAACACACTCCACATCATCTCTCACTTTAAATTACACCTGTGCGCAACTTACTGTTGCTGGCAGAAAAAGATAATAATAGCCATAAAGCATAGAGGGCTAGATGATGAAATCCTGACTGGTTTCCAAGACCAAGGGCTGTTCTGCACCTTAACCAGCTGCACTGATTCATTTGCTTCGAGAGAGAATATTACAATCTGGCCCATAAAGATTATAGCTCCGAGGGCTGAATTAATGGGTCTGAAAACAGAAGAATTAAAATACATTTTAATTTTCTAATGGTAAAATAAAGAAGCTGGCCTGGCGCTGGGGTTCTTGCTTGAAGGAGCTCCATCCCGCTGGGGCAGGCATGAGCCAAACAACCCCAGGTAGCTCAGGGATGTGCAGTGCCTGTGTCACCTGTGTCCCCAGCACAGCACGCGAGTCACGCCACGCTGTCATTTAGTGTTATTTCAATTAGAAGGCGTCAATATATATTGCATCACATCTTGCTACAGGTTCTGATCCTCTGATCAGGGTTATACACACCTTGCATCAAACACGTCCAAATTTAATCTCATCTGCAGCCTCCCCTTGCTGTAGCTTAATGCATGACTGAAATCACTGCCAGCCCACACCTTGCCAGAGTGTGCGACAACAGCCAGGCCCAGCACCTTATGGACATGAGGATTTGACTCAAAACCACCAAATATTGTGGTGAATAAATAACGTGACTAGAATAATATATTCTTGTCCAGCATCTGCATAGGCAAATGCATTATTTTAATACAGTTCTGCATGAACAAAGTCTTGCTATTCAGACAGCTCTTCAATGTGAATTTCACACACTTTTTATAGAAGTGGTAACTTCATTCCAATTGCCACGAGGCGTTCAGGGACACGCAGCCATGAAGCCCCAATATCCCATTCTCAGTATCAATGATGAGCATCACTTGTGCCCACTGATGACAGAAGAAGGTACTCTCCTAAGCTGGCTTTCTGCTTACCCTTTTCTCATTAGGCTTTCCTTGAGGCATCTGACTGACCTGAATGATGATGCCATATGCACATACACACATGAAAGCCTCCCTTGCTCTCTTCAGTTATTACAGCTTACTTTGTCCCTTATGAATTTCTGTAGCTACTGTACAACCTGTGCTGCTCCTTACAGGTTTGTTACTGTCCTGGGAAAGCGCAGTAAGGAGCCTGCCTGGGCAAGCTAGCCCTTGAGCTACTCTCTTAGTGACAGAATTTATTTTAATGAGTGACATTTCCTTTGCTCAAGCCCAAAATGAGCAGCCCAGAAGAAGCACCAAGCTGCCTCGAGCTGCAGAGAAACTGCAAACAAGACTGGTTACCAAAAATCTCTTTTTGCCCCTGTCAAATGAAACAAATGTACTACCACTCTGGTTCTGCCACCCTCAAGAGAGCTGTATGTCTTTCAGTAAGATAAGGAGCACAGGAAATTTCAGTAGATTTCATGATAGAAGTATCATTTTTAAACACAGTATGAGGTGCATGCCCATATGCTGTTGGACAGAATGTGATAGATAATTTAGAAGAACATTCTGCTGTCCTAGCTTCTACTGATATATATACATTTCTAGTGAATCACAAAATGTATTGAAAAACATCAGATCCATTTAAATACACTCCAAATGAAGCAGATCTTTCTGTAACCCTGCAGAAGCCCAAACCTGAGAGCCAGCACATCCAATCCAACGCTCAATGCCTGTCTTCCTTCTGCACTTTTGAGGACCTGAAACATGAAGAACGTCAACCAAGGTTAACTCAGACCAACAGATGACTCTGTTCTTACTCTCTGAACATTAGGACCAGTGATGGATCTTGTTAACTACACAGAATTGCTTTAGCTTTCATTGAAAGTTACAGCAAATCGGAGAGGTTTAAATGAACATTCCACACTGTAGGGAAAGATAATAACTGAAGAGAGAATTCGTGGAGTACATCCACTGTAAGTGATATAAACGCTCTCCCTGTTGGTGGCAGAAGATTTGGGTCCTGCTATGGATGCTGAGCGGTGTCTACATCCCAGCTCACTGCTGCACTGAGTACAGCCAATGCAGAAAGCTGTGCTTGACAGGCGACATGTGACAGGCAGAAGCCTGATGGCCGAGTTCAACAGCAGTGTCAGGTAGTCCTCTGGGACGTAACGAAACCGTAACAACCCAGAGGATCCTCAGAGCTCAGACGACAGGAAGAAATAAATCTCTGCTCTCATAAAAGCAGGCGTGGGAGAGCTCCGGCATTTGAAATGGGGACAGCTCAGAGCCAACGACTCCATTTACGGGTGACCTGAATACCTGGGGCACTGTGAATCACAGCAGGGTTAAACGCATCCGCCCCAGCACAGAGCGCAGGGTCCATCAATTACGGGAGGTCAGGGCTGGCCCCGGCTGCTGCTTCTGCCCAGTCCTGCAGAGCCAGGAATTGGTCTCCAAACCCTCCCAGGCTGCATCGCAGCAGCAATGATTTCCCCTATTTAAATGCCAGATGATTAATTATACCAAATGCCTAAAACATTTTAGTTGCAAAGTGCTACTTGCTACCTGCTGCACACACACCGAAGCAGTGCGTTTACCTTGTGCCTCGCCTACTGGGTCTAGACGCCCCGGTGCAGCGTAATGAGCGCCTTGTCCTACAACAAAAACCTCATTTAATGCAATGTAATTGGTGTTATCTTCGTAAGTCAACAGCGTGATTGTAATCACAGATGTTCTCTTCTGTATATGATAAAAGGAATTTATCTCCACTGCTGCAGAAAATCACAAATTCCTTCGCTGAGCAGCCTTCCCTGAGTCATCGCAGCTGACATCGGGAGAATAAACAGATAAACTCACCCTGCTCTGCCAAAGTGGTATCAGCCCAGGACGGTGCTCTGAGTAATTAGAACAACAACACCGGGGCATCTCAGCCATGGGATCGGTTACAAAAGATAACACAGAACCTGCTGCATGCCCCAGTGCTGCATAGGAGAAATTGCCAAAGGGATGCTTCTGAGAGATGCTTTTAAATGCATAAGCAACAAGCAATCTTGTTGTAATGTTTTGCAAGTTAAGCTCCAGCCCCGATGAAATCAGACAGTACAGTTCTATATCCAACCACAGAAACAAGGGATTAAACAGGAAATTAAAATGCTCGTGTTATTGCTAACACCATACAGCTGTTGCTACTATTGAGCAGTAATAAAATATGCATGTTTTTCTTATTAAAGCAACAAAGACGCACATTCTGATTTTAAGAAACAAACAACAAACTTTCCCACAGGTTCCGAACGACCGCTGCACCACATGCATGTTGTGTGAGTTTCAAACAGAGCCACTGAAAATGAATAAACCAAAATGGCAGGACACAGAAAACTACCATAGAGAGGTCATCCCTATAGATTTAACTATGGGGTCTAGACAGCAGGAATGGTCCTTGCAGGCCACACTCAATCTCACAGAGCTGAGCTGTGACCAGGAGTACAAACACCATGATGGTACCAGCCCACTGCCAACTGAGCCCAGCCTAAACCCAGCACTTGGTTCTTCAGCCACTAGAAACCCCTTCCTCAGCTATTTTCTTCACATTCTCATAAGACCATTAACAACGCTAATATCTAAACTAAGTCTCTCCTCTTCTAGTTTGAACTGTTCCTCTTGGTCCTATCACTATCAAACCACGTGCAATGTCTGTCCCCCTGCTGTCTGGCCCAGCATTGGCACAGGAGCCACTGTGAGCACAAAGCTGCTCCAACTGCACTCCATCCTCTTCCCAAGGATGGCAGATTCCTGCAGTGCTGGGTGTTCCCCTGCAGAGCTATCTGTGGACAAGGCAAATGTTTCAAAAGTCTAATTTGTTATTGATTTATTAGTAAAATTGGAAATATTGATATAATTGTCTCCTTCCAAGCAGTACTCACATTGTTATTTTAAGATTTTAAGTATGATTACAATAAAGTGGATATTAAAAAGAAAAAGAAAAAGCTGAAGTACTATGTCTGTGTGCATATTTTAATTTAAAAGACACATATTTCCTATCCACAGCACCTTCTCAAACTTCGATAGATTTTACTCTGTCATATAAGAAGGAAGGTGAGTAGAAGGCAGGCTAAAGATGCTATCTTCCCTGCCCCAGTGGGCAGTAAGATGCTACGGAATACTCACACTGAAAAGTCCTGGAGTCTAAGGAGAGACAAGTACCTGGAGCAATAACCTATAATCTCTGCATCATTTACTGCTCGAAAAACAACGAGAACTCCCAACACGTGCCAGATCTGCATTGATCATGAAAGCCCAGCTCCACAGAAACATCCAAGGTGAAAGGAGCTCTGTGCACTACCTCAAGGTGAAGCCTGGTGTACTCCATGCAGGTGAGAGTCCATGAGACTCTGTCAAAAGGGAAGCTGAACCCTGTCAGCTCTTTACAGCTATTTACAGAGCAGTTTAGGCAGCAGATGTTGTTCTCAAATATTTGTGAATAAGCAGCTCAAGTTGCCAGTGCCCTGCGAGCAGCGCTGGCGGGTAATGGTGCCAGCAGGCATGGGGACCTACTTCTCACTGTGTCACTGGTCAGAAAACGCTGCACGGTGCTTGGTTTGTCAGCAGGGCACTGCAGATCTGCTTGTTCTGGGTCACGTCCACACACTGTGCAATGATGGCAAGGAAACACGGCGCTGTGCACACAGGGATGCACTGGGGATGGCTTCAGCTCCATGTTCAGCTCCTCCAGCAGCAACAAGGAGGTGTGCAGCAGCACAGAGCTGCTGTGCGAGGTGCTTGAACCACGCTGGCTGTGACCTCGGGTGCAGAGCTGCGTTTTGCCATGGCTCACACCAGTGATCTCACACTGCAGTGCACACAGCCTCTGGCTCTGTAACCCCAGCCTTGGCAGGCTGCTCCACCAGCACAGCTCCACTCTCTCACTTCTGTAAGGAACTCATCAAGCCAACTGGGCTGCAAGACTGGTCAGAAGAGATTATAAAAGTGCAAAATCTCCACCTGTCCCATTACAGCATAATAACTAACACAGCAGCCCAGCACAGGAGAAACCTGCCCTGGCTCTGGCTTTTCAAGCACAAACCATGACTATTTGGAAGAGTGAGGGACGCCTCCCTGGGACTTTTGCAAATTGCCTGCCCTCCTGAGACAGCCCGCTGCCCAGCATCATGGTGCTGAGCCATGCATGCAGAAACCTCATTGGATTTCCCATTGCTGCCAAAGCAATAAAGCATTTAATCCCCTAAACAGGATCCAGTGCTATAATCCCCAGGTGGTTACGTTCTGTAAATGGATTTAAGGCATTTGAAGTCTGCTGCTGGGACGCCAGCCTGGCACCTCAGCTGGCATAAATCTCCATCACTTCACTGCAGTTGGTGGAACAGCACTGACTCAGGGTTTGAGGAGCTGCCCCTCAAATTTTTTATCAATTTTTCATTTTTACTTTTTTTTTTTTTTAAATTAAGTGTCTCTGCAGGTCTGAGCAGAACAGGTACAAAAGGCACAGCTGCTCTGCAGCACTCCCAGAGATGCCTGAACAGAAGCACAAGGTCCCTCACAAATCTAGCATTAACATCAGCGCTGCCGAATGCCAACCTGAGAGGGGCTGAAATCAGGCTCCTGGAGATTAACTGGTAGGAATCAAAAGAGCAACTGGCAGCACGATTCGTGCAATCTGCCCCACGGCTAGCACGTGTCCTTTTAATTTTTAAAAAATGTTATGAACTTTCAGTAACGCAGCAGGGATGAAAAATCAGTGATAGCTGTCAAAACTGTGACTTTACTACTTCTTACACCGTGTGGTAGCACCTTTAGAAACCTCTGACTGACAGCATTTGCAAGCAAAATCTTTTCTTTATCTGGTATAACACTGCCAGGCTAAGCTTTCAGGCACCTCTGCAGCAATGTTTTAGGATGGTAGGATAGCCCCTGTGCAAAGGGGAACTCAGGCCTCACCCCCAGGCCAGATTCTGGAAGGAAATGTTCTTCTTATTGTGCTTCTTGCAGCAGGAGGGAACTGCTCCCTAAAGCACAGACTTTAATGCAATACAAGGACATCAAAGAGCAACAGCTACCAAAGAACTCCAAAGATAAACGTTAAGTTTTGGCTGCTTATTGAGAATTCTAGATCTTCATATATAGAAAACAGAGAAAAAAACAACCTATGCATAACACAGTAACTTGAAATCAATGACTTTAAATTAGACCTTGACCTGCTGGAGATGACATTTCCTACAAATGATTGGCCAACAACCAGCAGCATTGTGACAGGTAGCACCACGGCCACCCAACTGTCAGCAACAGCCTTTACACCAATGGAAGGCACCCACACAGGGCTTGCACAGGTGGAAGCAGCACAGATGTGCCTGAATGCAGGTGGCACACCTGAGCCCTGGACAAACACAGTAATTGCACCTCAAGAGGAAACAGAGCTGGTTGGCCCCACGAGGAGGCTCCTGTTTTCATGTTACAGGCAAAACATTAGGAAAATCTCCAAAGAAACATGCTGCAATAAAGTGATTACAGAAATAAAAGAACAAATTAAGTATCAACAAGGAGAGCAAGTCAACAAGCTGAGTGGAATGGAGATGAAGTGGTTTCTTAAGTCATCTGACCAAGGCCCATTACTTTATAATCATCAGCAGATTTATTTTATCGTTCACAAGAAATCATATGTTTCACTGTTTGGATGGGGTCCAGCACAATGAATCAGTCACTACATAACGCCTGCTCACCCTGCACCAGCAGGTGGCCAAAGCCATTACAGCAACTATAGATTAGAGCTCCAGTGCAAACTAATCAACCTTATCTTTTGCTGTATTTTAATGTAAATAACCTCAAACATCAGGAAGACACCATAGGAAGAGTTGGAATACATTTCTCATCCGGATGCTGTGACCATCTGCAGCACTGGCAACTGGAATGCAATCAATGCCAGGACAGTTTGGTTGTTTGTACTGCTTTGGTTTGGTTGTTGGGTTTGGGAGTCGGTTTGTTTGGTTTTTTTTTGTAAATCACAAGTCAGAAGTTAAAAGTGGGAAAATCAGCAAGAATCATATCACTTCATTCTAGTGAAGGGAAAGCTTAATAGGGAATCAAAATAATGTGCACTGCTTCAGCAGTTCTTTCATTACAATTACAAAAATAATGGGTTTCTCGCTTTTGAAAATTAAGGATTATACTGGATTGAGAACTGCATTACAAAGAGCCTACCAACTGCTTCTGCTGGCACCTCAGTGGCATCCAGGGACTGCTGCAAGTCCTCAAAGGGCTGCAAACCTGCCCCATGCGCTCATGGCGTGCATCTCCACCATGCTACAAATACAGAATGGACTTCAATGGCAACCAACACGACTGAAGGCCACGAGATTTGGCAGCAGCTCTGCAATTCAAAAGAATGCGCTTGAGCTATGCAATTAAAAATTAAAAGAATATAATTTATACATAAACACAGTCATTTGCAGCCCAGCAACAACACCTACTGCATGCTTTTGTATGAATGAGAGTACAGCTCTGTATGTAGAGCAGGAATTAACCGCACAACAGTCAAACTGTTGAAGTCCTGTGCTAAATGCTGACTTCGCTGGCACTTTAGCAGGTTTTTGGTCCTTGCAATTAACATCTTCTAATTGAATAGATTTGTGCTGTATTAAATTAACTACGAATTAATGACTCTATCCTGCAATGAACAAGCTGAAAGCTGGTAAGATTTTTGTTTACTTGTTGGCATTGCTACAATTTTAGCTTCCTTTGCCCTTAGAACTTCTGTGCAAACTTTTTCTTAGCTACGAGTGCACCACTAATACCAAGCAAAAGCATGCCTCCCTATTGCTGCAGCAGCACAACTTTGTTTACCTCTGGGAAAGAATTAAAGGCATATCAGTACTAAAGAACAAATACATCTATGAAGAGGTATAAAGAGATTGCTCTTACACGTGCAATCACGCAGCATTACCCTTAAATACAGATCACTCTCCTGTTGGTCTGTCCCGAGGACAGCTGCACACACCTCTCCTGCTGCCACGGCCTGCGCTCCAGCGCCAATTCACAAAAGCAAAACCTCTTTAGAACCAAAATAAATACTAATCTTAAATTCAATGTACCCTGACAGCAAATAAGTTTGCTGTGCTTACTTCAGCATGAATAAAAAGCCCTCAAGGAGACTCCTACATAAGAGTATATTTACAAGTTCCATTACCCACTGGAGAGATTGATGTAATAAACCTATAATAAAAAGCCTGATGTTATGGATTTCTCTAATGTTTCTTATCAAACAGCCTGTATTATCTTGGCTTGCGTATTCAATTTAAAATAGGTTTTCAATAAGTGCCTCAGAGCTAGAGGTCATTCTCACTTAGTTCCCTGCCACACGGGGATGTGCGCTGTCTTTTCCTGCCCTTAGAATCTAAAAAGCTGTTTGCAGCTCGCTCAAATGCAGTTTACAAAGTAGGCAGCCAGAGAGATTAGAGAAAACAAGTGAGAGAATATATTATCTGTATATCTATTCATAGCGCACAGCCACAGCCAAGGCTGCTGGGGCACGGGCTCCCTTCTGCTGTTTATTATGGAGCAGGAAGTTGTAGCTGTTTTCTCATGAGAAAAGCAGCACACAGGGACTGAATGCCACTGGTTCTTCCTTTTCTCTGCATTTTGGGGCTGCAGCACAGTGAGATGTGCACGGGGAGGGAAGGGAGCCCACTGAGAGTTTCCTAGGTTTCCTGCATCAACCACTTGCTATGGCTTCCTTCCTTGTAATCAAATCCTCTTTCATTAACTGCTCTGTAACAATAAAAGGCCACAACTCCAGGGCCTGCTTTTTACACAAAATGAATGAGAGCAGGTTTTTTCGGTAGCATTTTGTATCTTCAAAGGCAACAACTTCCAGCAGACAGTTAACAAAAACCCCACATTGGGTACAGACGTGCACCTTCAGCCTCCTGAACAGAGCTGGGGACATCAGGATGACACATTACAATAAGAGTAAGGGCAAATGGGAAACAGGACTACGATCTGCATGCCTCTCACATGCTGGGAGCACACTGTTTTCTATACTTTCAAATAAACACCTTGCTTGCTGACTGCTCCACCCTGCTAATAGCTATGAAGCACTGCAAGCTTCGAGCATGTGTCTTAAAAAGCCTGAATTCACTTGCATTCGCTTTGGTCAGCTCAAATAGATGTTTATTGCTTCTATAAAACAGGTTACTTTTCTTTCGATTGCTTTTTCCATGTTATTCAATAGCCTCTAAAAGGAAGAGGGCCAACCTTTAATGCAACATCCCGTACAAATTATAGCAAAGCAAAATTTGAATCCTTGCTAATTTAAGTGTTATTTTTACTACTAATGTGAATCCAACCCTAACAAATTAAAACAGGAAGAATTAATTGGATATGCAAATGAGATTATTCAGTATATAAATCTAATTACATACCAATTTGCTTTAACAGCATGAAAAGTTAAAAAAAAAAAAAAAAAAAAAAAAAAGAAGAAAATGTTCTTTGTGAATTGATTGTTTTAAACAACCACCTGTAGCACAACAAGCAGAAAGGCTGTGCAGTAGAGGAGCTCATTGTCAGCAACGCTAAGTTGATGTACGGCAAAGATCATCACAAGCACTGCAATGCTGGGCAGCCCACTTGCTCCTGTGGTTTACCATATCACTGTATGAGTTTTCAAACATGCACTGAACAAATCCTGACCTCAGCTCTGCCCAGCAAGCGACAGATGTGAACAAACAGGTCTGATCAGGGAAACACAACATGCACAGCATCCCCTCAGCACCCATTCAGGTTTCTCTGTCACCTTTCGGAAACAAAAGGGGAAAGAAACAATGAGCAGAACAGCAAACTGCAGGGAGGAAAGATTTCTCCAGGGGAAACAACGAACCAGCCTTCATTTTGAGTGTTCTGTGTTCAAGAAGCAAATTACACGGATAGGCAACTTGACTTCTTTGAGCAACTTCTTGTCAGTAAGAGTAAAAATTATTAATGAGATCACTGGGATTGATTAAGATAGATAATCATAGAATCATAGAATCACCAAGGTTGGAAAAGACCTTCAAGATCATCCAGTCCAATCGTTCACCTATTCCCAATAGCTCCCACTAAACCATGTCCCTCAACACAACATCCAGTCTTTCCTTGAACACCCCCAGGGTCGGTGATTCCACCACCTCCCTGGGCATCCATTCCAGTGCCTGACCACCCTTTCTGAAAAGTAATACTTCCTCATGTCCAGCCTGAATCTCCCCTGCCGTAGCTTGAAGCCATTCCCCCTGGTCCTATCACTTATGACACGAGAGAAGAGGCCGACCCCCAGCTCACTACAACCTCCCTAAAGGGGAAGGAAGTTATAGAGAGCAATGAGGTCTCCCCTGAGCCTCCTCTTCTCCAGGCTGAACATTCCCAGCTCCTTCAGCCTCTCCTCATATGGCCTGTGTTCCAGACCCCTCACCAGCTTTGTTGCCCTCCTTTGAACACGTTCCAGGGCCTCAATATCTTTCTTGCAGTGAGGGGCCAGTATAGATAATAGGTGACACCATAATTAGTGCCCACCATGGCATCTCTGATAGAGGACCCAACCACCTGCTTTCAACGCCTCTATTGGTTCTCTACAACTACCTGAAATAAATAGAATTAAAAATATTCTCCAACGGGTAAGAAAGCATTCCAGTGTTTTCACTAGGATATCAAGCAACTATCGAGATCACCTTATCAAGAACATGGTGCTAATAGAGAAAATTAATCAGAATCATTAAGGTTGCAAAAGACCACTCAGATCATCTAGTCCCATCGCCAGCCCATCGCTACCCGTGTGTTCCACAGGAAATCTGAACTGGAAGTATACTACAACATATTTAGAGAGGTTTTTAACAAGTTAAGGCCACATATGGTCAAGGGAATAAGTGTTTTCATGAGAAAAAGCCCTTGGCAGTGACTGTGGACAAGGGGTCGTCCCAAAGTTCATGTGAGCATCCAGGCTGCGCCGCACAGAGAGAATCTTCTGGCTTCCCTCCTGCTTTCCCACTCATCATCATTTTGGTGCATCCATTTTCAGTCAAATGAGGTTCCCCAGTACCCAGTAATCAGTGAGTTTGTCTTCTCTGCTACCTGTGGGGTTCTGAGAGCAGCAGCTGTATCCAAATGCATCTCAATCCCGTTCCAGCAGTGCCTGTGGGCAGCATCTCAAGCCTGCTGGGTACAGAATAATCACTGTACACGCCGCAGCCTGACCTGGGGTGAGAACTGGTGCATTCTCTAATAGGGCTGATTCCCCCCGTGAAGGATGCCCAGCACTTCTGTGGAGAAATCAGACAGCTCTGTAATTAACTAACCCACACGCACACACCTGACACTGCTGCTTTGAATGCATGTGCTGAGCCATAAACACTTAATTTGGAACAGTGTTATCAAGTAGGATGCAGTTATACTTATGGTCATATGCATTTTGCTGTTTTTCAATAGAACACACACATACACACACACACACACACAAAAGTAGTGTGCTGACATCCACCTGCCTCTGCCACAGAGAAAAGCTGATCTCATTTCTAAAGAAAACCCTGCGACCGGCCTGACTGCTCTCACAGGAAGTGCTGCTGGAAGCAGAGGTGCTGCTGCTCCAGGATGGGGTTTCTGCTCTATCCCTCCGAATGGATGGAAATGCAAGAATTTACTCGGGGAGGGGGTTAAGAAAAAAAATCACTGCATTGATAAAGCAAAGACCCCCATCCCACTGCAAGCTGAGCAGAAGGTTCCTGGTGCTGGCTGCATGACAGCTGCCTTCTGCAGGTGTGTCCCTGCACTGCTGCTGAGCGCTGCAAGGCCATGCAGAAATCTGGTGAGCACGGAGGGTATCGGTGTCATTCAGGATCTCTATATGGAACTTATTTGCAGCGCTGTATATTTTAGATTGTATTGATAATGAAGGATAGCTCAAGTGTTACGCAGCTACAGAGACTGGTAATACCATGGTTCCCATGGTCTGGCCAATACATTTTTCATGTAAGTACAGAATGGATACCAATACGTCTGCACAGTGAAACTAGTACATTTTTTATCATGTTAAATGCTTCGTGGGCAGCTGCAGAGTAACAAAGGAATTTACACGAGATCTTCTGAAGTCCACAGAAACAATGTGAGCAGTTTATACACTCCTTCATTTTTCTGTTCCCAATGTACAATGGCTGCAAGCCCTCCTCTTGCACAGCATCACTGTCTTCCTCTGTGCTCTGAAGTACTGCTGAGCAAAGAAGCTGCCCAAACTTTGCTGTTTTCTCCCATTTTCCCCACTTTTCCAGTGCAGCACACATTGGGGACAACAGGCTGAATCCTGACAGCTGCCTTTTATTATTTTTTTTAAGCTATGTTATGACATCTATCAAATTGCATAAAATTCTTGCTAACCTCTGTAATGCTGTCTGCTATGCTTTCGTTTATCCTTTTGTAAGTTCTTTTAAAAGAAAGCAGTAAGAAAGCAGAGAATGCCTGAACATGAGATGTGGTGGTAAAGCTTTACTGGCAACGGATGCCACAATAAGGAAAGCTGAATTAAAAAAGAAGCACTGAAATCCTCTGTCACAAGTTTAAACACAACACCTTGCCGGAGCTGTGAACTCTGCTGCTGGCTCTGATGTGTAAAACCTCACAGGCTAAAACCTCACAGATCAATCCTGCAAAACACTGACAAGCACATTTTGCTTCTATTGCTGAGAAAAACCAACGCTATAAGCACGGCCACATCTGAGCAGGAACACTGAGTCTGACAGCTATTGGAATGAACTGACAGTGGGACCTCAAAGAAAACTTGAAAAGTTTGGTTCAGAAACAATCAGAAAAAAATAATAAGGAGAAACATAGTTAACAAATCGTTCCTGCCCGCAGCGATGCCACCAGAACAGAAGTAGAAATAACTACCACTGCTCCAAGGGAAGGGTGAAGATTTCTCTTTCCCAAAGCCCTAGCTCAGGTCCTCGTCTCCCATGCACTGTTCCAGAGAGGTTCAGCAACCCTGGGCCTTCCCAAGCTGCCCAGGCACTGCAGCAGCACCAGGACATCGCCCTACAGACACACCGTGCTCCACTGGCACATTCTGCAGATGTTGGCAGCTGCACAGGCATGCCCCCAGCCACAAGCTCTTGCAGCCCTGCCCACAGTTTCTTCATCTCCACGGATTTTCTATGTCATTCCTCTTCCAAAATCAAATTCATCATTTTTGGCTGAGAAGACACGCAGCATCTTGACCCAGCAATCCAGCACCAAACTACCACTAGAGACAGTGCTGCCTCCCACTGACAAAGCCCTGGGTTTTATGAATGAGCTCTAAATCCTTCTGCAACACAAATCCAAGTGCGCCCTTTCTTGCACCCTGCAGGGGCTTAATTAATGTGACTAATGCCTGTCAAACCTTGTTCTTTCACAATGAGGGAGACAATCACATGCTTTGCCTCACACTGGGATGTGCTGTTTGTAATACCTGTTTGCATGCATTTACATTAGAAAAAAAAAGAATAAAGAAGAAAAAGGAGACAGCCATAAGCTTTGAAAGTGGTCTGGATGATGAAGCTGAGCTCAGAATGCCTCCTTTTAGTAGCATTTGGTGGCTCAGTGCCTCGTGCTTGCAATGCAATCCTGGTGCACTCCCACTGCTTTGCTCTCCTCACGGCAGCACGGGGTAAAGCTCCTGCAATTCCTGTAATTCATCATTCACATACGGCTCCTGCAGCGAGAGTTGCAGAAAAGGACATGTTTGTAAACAAACATCCATCACAGCTGCTTGATCACGCTTGTATTTTCTTGCCTTTTCACCCTTTTTTGCTTATTTTCTTCTGATAAACACGGCTGTGGTTGAGTAACCGTCACCTCATGTTGCACTGCCACTGGAACCAAAAGGGGTGCTGACTAATTATGGGATTATACAGTGATTTGTGCCCAGTAGGGAAGATTGAGCTGGTGGAGAAATACTGAAATCAAACAAAAGGACTGTTGGCACTGAGCCACAGCACCACAGTGCCGAATGTTTGGTGCATACATTGGTGCCAATACCAAGAAGCAAACTCAACATCCACCTGCATGGCTGGTTACAAACTCCTGTTGCAAAAGCACTTCCTAGCTCTGGAGAGCCTGTGAGACAGGCGTATTAAATGAGCAGTAAAAAGCAACTTAATAGGGTCGCTGTTAAATTAGTTTCAATTATCAAACCCCATTTTAACCAAATGAATGCCTGGCTTCCATCCAGGATGCACATAATTTACATGGAAAAGTGCTGGGTTCTCCCCCTTCCTGGTAATCGATGACTTGTCACTGCTTTGCCTTTCGTTGGGGAATAAATGCCATATTCTCTACTGAGTACATGAATGTACCAAAAAAAAAAAAAAAAAAAAACCACAAAAAACAACCCAAAGAGAAAACAAAACACACAAGTTCAAGAAGAAACAGTTTAAAAAAAGAAAATAGTGAAAGCCAACTGTTAAACTTTTGATGAAGCAAAGTCAATACTGTTAAATTCTGGAAAACCTTATGGAGACTATTTTCTCATTAGTTATCTGAAGAGCGTTTCCAGGACATTCTGACAAGTAAGAGAAGACCAAGAGAACCTCTTATAGTTTCAGAGTTGCCTACATTTCCTTCTCTGGGTATGGTCACAGAGTACCTGCTTGTCAAGCACAGAGGAGGCTGGAGACCTCTCCAGTTGTGTCCCACAGGCATCAGACCTGCATTAGGCATTCAGGGGACTACAAGCTCATGATAAATCAACGAGGTGAAGGATCATGGCACTTCAAATTATTGCCAAATCAACAACTGGGACGCGAGCTTAGAAACAGACAATACTGTTGTTTGTTCCGTATGTGTCTCCTTATGAGGGACAGTGTAAGAAACTTGAAATAGATTATTTGACACCAAGAATTCTGCAGCAGTTCTTCAGAAGCCAAGGAAGTGTGCATCTCATCTTCATTCCACCCATGCATCCAGCTGTCTCCAGCCCTTTTTTATCTTCTGCATCACCCCCTGCCTTTGCATCTCAGGAATCCTAGCCATCAGCCTGTCTTCTTTCAAGTACCTCTTCAAATTTTGTCTAGTAAAGCCCGCACAGCACGAACCTACAGAGAAAATGCCATTTCACATGGATCATCCTAAAAATGGAAGGAGAGTGAGTGCTACAGGAATAAAGCTTGATCTGGCTCTCAGTGAGTGTTTCATCTCTCCTGCTCACACAGACAGGAAGCTTTCAGGGCAGAAATAATTTATTCCTCCAAGTCCCACAGAACACCCATTGTATTATCTGCCTTTTGCAAGTGAAACAAAAATAGTATTCTGAACTTTGTTAGGGATCCTTCTTTGCATTCATGGAATGCATAGATAGTATGAGTTAAACGATGGCAGGACAGATAGCCCAACAGTAATCAAGAGGAAGCCACCCAAATCATGCTTTACTCAACACGTTCAGTGAAACCTCCTTACAAATAGTGCTTTTCAGCTCTGCAGAAAGGACATGGGATGTTTTATAAATAACAAATTATGCTAAAGCAGATGCACTTTTCACAGGTTTAATCTCAGAAAAGTGGAATTAAGATACATCAAAATATTAAGATAGATATATTTTTCATACATTTACCGACACCTGGAAAGTTTAATTAAGTTGAAAGTCACCAATTTCAGCTGAAGATGGCTGGATGGTTAATTACTTGCCTGTCTAACTGATTATCAACTTCTGCAGTACTTAATTATAAATGGTTGTAATGCTTGCCTTGCTTCACGGCCTAATTAATGGCATGTAGACTGTTTAACAATCATGTGTTGGTTTGATTATGAAGTTAAATACATGAATTTTACTGCTAAATAACAATTCAAACATAAAGAAAAACAAATGAAAGTCCTGCAGTGCTAACATGCAAGTTCTTCTTTCAGCTTAATACTTTGTGAAACTTCTCTAAAGTTGTAATAAGGAGTCTGTCACGGCATGTGACAAATGCTCCCAATAAACCAGCATTAAATAATATTCAGATGAGTGAGCTGCACTATAACATTCTGTGCTCTATTCATTAAAGCAGCATTTATGGTGAGCAGCTCACTTACTTTCCACGGCACAGACTCCTATGCAAGAGCACATGAAAACATCCACACTGCTGAACTGCTCATATGCTGCAGGACACAGAGCCCTGGTGACAACCAGAAAATGAAAATATCTTTGCATGAAAACTTTTGCATGTGGTGAACACATATATCCTTGTTTCTAGCTATACATGTACCCTAGGATTGCAGTTCATAGAATTAAGGTTAGAAAACACCACTAAGTCCAACCACAGCTCTCAGACTACACAAAGATGTTGTCAGAACTGATGCTGGAAGATGGGAACAGTTAGCAGCAAACCCCAGTGCCTGGTTTTCATTGTCTCTCTTACCTTCGCACTCTCCTCAACGACCATGTAAAGACTGTAAAGACTGCAAAATGAGCTCCCTTTCCAATAATATTTACATTTGCTAAGAAATATTTCACCTCTAAAAGAAATTGACTAAGCACATCAAATGTTGCCATAACGTTTCAGTCTTACTGTCCATAAAGAAGCATTTTGAGACGAAATTCTCCCTGATTTGATAGATGCGTAGAGAAGTAGGTGTTTTTCTAACTCCCTAAGTGAGATTTAATTTCAATACCTACCTACTAATTTAAATGCAAAGAAGCTAAATTGAAAAGAGGCATCATATAAAATGCACAGGGGATCAATACGCAGTCAGATAGTCAGTACATCTGCTTATAAAAATGTCTGTGTATTCTATTTTATTTTAAGTGCATCGTCTTACCTCAATAATTTTTTCTTTG
Organism: Lagopus leucura; assembly: GCF_019238085.1. Lineage (NCBI taxonomy): Eukaryota > Metazoa > Chordata > Aves > Galliformes > Phasianidae > Lagopus > Lagopus leucura. The sequence goes on along the minus strand of NW_024962279.1, from coordinate 6,288,826 downwards.
AGAAAGATGTAATTAAACTTGCCCTGATGGACTTACGAGTTAAACAGAGAAAAACACAATGTACGTAATCATCTGCATGTGAGAGAAAAATTAGAGAATTGCACTGATATTGTCTCTATAATTTGGGAAATCGTGGCCTAAATCACAATCAGGTCACATCTAGTGAGGGCTTTGCTGCTGGCAGAACAGAAGCATGAAAAGGGTGCAGACCAATCCACTGCAATCAAAGTAAAACTTGCCATGTGACCTATAAATAAGCATTCATTACGTATAACCGCATACATTTTTCAACCTTCCCTCTACAGCAATGCATAGCTGGATAATACTGTAGAATCCTATCTGGTGGCTAAAAGTCTTGAGGTTGCAATTTTATTTAATTGTTGCCCACTTCAGATTTAATTGTTCTTACCTCTTAGCTCTTCCCCTCAGAAGTTTTTTCCAATCTGATTTTATTTTCCTCATTTAAACTGACATCTTTATCTCCAGCTCTCCAGACAACAGTAGCAGTTCCTTGTTTGAAAAACAGTTTGAAAAGCCCTCTAACATGAAAGACCGAGAGTGTATGTAACATCCTCTCCAAGATGGCTTCAAGGTTTAATACAACGCATGAGCTTGCAACCTTTTCCATTGGAAATCCCTCCCTACAGCCTGTTCACAGAGCTCGCATAGCTTTTCCTTGACATTAGAGGAATGCTAGATGGTTCTGGCATGAGTTAAAGACACTTGAACTCTACTTAGCAACAGAAAGCACAAGGGAAGAAGGACTTTCCTCGGGAGGACTCCAGCCTAAGTGCTCAGAACAGACTTGTGCCAGCTCCAGCATCACCTCCACTGCATCTTACAGGAACCCAAACTGCCAAATGTTATCAATGCCAAACTGTAATACTCGTGGTCTTTGCTTCAGCACTTACAGTTGTTCTTACCGTGAAAACAAGAACTTCTACAACAGCACGTCCCATTAGCTAGACAACAATCTTCATCTATTGCAAAATCATCCCTTGGACATGACGAGAACACAACACAAAATCAATTCAACCACATTCAAGAGGCAGTAACACTTGTTGACACAAGACTCAGCCTGAGGCTTTGGGAGAGTTGGGGAGCTTCACGCTAAAGCCCTGGTTTTACATACACCGTTACAAAACATCTCAACAAAAGATAGATGAAAAAGAGTTCCGTGACTGCAGAAGATTAACAGAACTTGCTAATAATGATTTTGGGGGCACATTTATAAAGCATATTTAACAGACTGCGCTATTACCACATACCCTGTAAGCAACGGGATTACTTTGCCCTTTTGCTGTTTGGGGTCACCTGGCCTTCCTCCCACCTTCCTGGCTCTCCTGCAATGCAGAAAAAACCTCAGAGTTTTAAGGATGAGCCTGATCTCATCTGCATAAACCTCCTACGAACTTCACTGACAGCTTTCCAAGAGCCAAGAAGCCAAGGGCTGCGTCGTGTTGGAGAAGCAGTATTAACAGGAGTGATTCGGAGCTTTATCTACTCCAAGTGCTGTGCAAACAGTAATTAGGCAGTCGGGTACAGAAATGCAAAGTGCTGCAGAACTGACCAAAATATAAATTAATTAATTATAGAGCAGCAACAGATTAATCACTTTCTAGCTAACATCAAAGCACTAGTTGTGGGAACTGCACAGCATCAGACAAAAGCACTGAACAAAATGAATTGCCATATCACTTACAGAAGACTAACATTCAATATGTACAAATATTTCTTAGTCTAATTATTTGTTTTTACACATGAAATCCAGCAGAACTTTTTCCGTACATAACCTACATCTGTTTGGATAAACACATGCATTCAAACTGGCTTGTAAATATTCATCTCTGTAGGAACTTAATTTGTAACAGATTGGGATGCCCAGATCTCATTGGAATTCAATGGGAACTGGTGAAGAAATGTCCAACATTTCTTGAAAAATTACCCTTCATTTGATGTAAACCAGCCCTGCTGATTATGTGTTATTTTATGCTTCCTATTTGTGTATTAAGTGATCAGTATCACGCTAACTTAGGCCTTGTACTGTTATGAAATTTGAAAGTCTGAAAATAAAGTATCAAAATGAGACACTTTGTGAATATATATACAGCGCACAGTAAGTTTTCGCTCATGCATTTGCTCATTAAAGCCAGCTCTCTTCTCAAGCTGCATTGATATAAATTACAGTGATTTTTGTGCAACAGTGGAAGGCACTTTAACGCTGATTGCTTTTTTCCCAGGGAATGACATAGCCATGCTCTAAACACCCTGGCCTGAGCCACTGCTGAGGCATTTGGCTATCTCCTGTATCCTGGTTGTTTTTCTATCTCCTGGTTGCGTTTCTGAGGCCACTCCAGTTCTCCCTGTTCAGAGCAGATACAGCTGCCACTGCGCCTTCCCTTTCACAAACCAAGCTTCTGGAAACAGAAGCATCATTAAGGGGCTGCAAGAGCAGTTTGCTAATTGAAGCTGCTGTGTTTACATGGCGCTTGCTAAGAAGAAAGGAGGGAGAGCCTTGCTTGTGCTGAGTGCAGATCTTTGTTGGTAAAGGGTGAGAGCAAGTGCAAGGGCAGAAGGCAGAGCCCAGGAGGCTGGGCACGAGAGCAGGCCATGACAGCAAAGCAGAAGCACCCCTCAAGGGCTGCCAGGCTCCTTCATCCTCTGCCAAAACCTGCATGGATCTTCACAGGTTAAATCACATTACAAAATATGCACATGCACACTCGCACAGGTAGCACTATTCTTTGAGCAGGTCTGCAGCTCATTAACATGAAAGTAAAACTTCAGCAATGAAGCTGCTTACTAAAGGAAGGTAACAAGGAAAAGATTTGCCTAAGAGTCACAAAAAAGCAGGACATTTCCTACAGCCATGCTGCTAGGCCTGCGAGACAACCAGCTGCACTGACCAGCTGTGAGCCGGACCGCTGCTGTGCTGCACCTCCTGCAAGGCAAAACCAGCTCCTCACTCACTGCCCACTGCACAACTTGCACTGAGCATCTGGGAATCAACTCAGTAAGAGGAGAGTGACGTGGTGCTAGGAGGAAAGAAATGCTGTTGCATGCTCTGCTGAAGCCTTCACTTTGCTGACCTTAAACTTTCTGCAACAGATGCCTAAAATATAGAAATTACAGTACAAAAATATTTTCCATGCTTTTGTTTTTCCATAGTTTTGTTTATTTGCTCGTAATAAAGGCTCCTGCTCTCTGTTTTCCCGCAGCATATCTTCTGGAGGGTTACAGCTCCTGGGCACTGCATTGCAGAATCTCTCTGCATTCAATTTTCTGCCAGCTCATAAACTGTCGTAGCACATTTGGGAAAACTTGGAACCAAATTTCAAAAATAGGGACAATATGTACAGGAATAAAAGCATCTTTGCATTCAGTAGGGCCAAGCAAAAGAAAGTACGTGATATTAGAAGCAGTTTGCTATTACCTAATGCTGAAATAGGGCCCTGACAGTGTTCACATGGAAAACGCACGCAAGTTACTAAACAAAACATTGAGTGTGAAACAGCAGATAAATTAGAGCAAACAAGATGAACACCAAAGTGACATATGCACAAATTAAAATCTAACAGCCCCCTCTCAGAACAAAACACGTCAGAGAACCACAGCAGTGGCAGAGCCTGTGGCAGCAGAGCTGCTTGCCTGGAGTAAGCTTTGCTGGACCTTTGTAAACTTGAGATGTCTTCAGGAACTGTTTCAGCTGCAGAAAAATGGCATTCTTCAGAAATTTTATTTTTGCTCAAAACAGTGCAACTCTCAGGGGAAAAAAAAAAAAACAAATGTAAAATACGACAGCTGCAGAAGATGGTTTTATTGATGAAATATGTTATTCTAATTATTTGTTAAATGAAGTGTGTTCTTAGCTGTAACACTCCTCATAACACCGCTTTAATGGGATTTGAAGCTATACTCTACATAGGTTTAATTGGGCATTGAAATAAAGCTATACTCTACGTAGGTTTAATTGGGCATTGAAATACTTAGCACTGAACGTGAGAAAACAATGTTTGTCAACAGCAGCTTGGATTGGGAGACGGGCAGAGCAGAGCTCTGAAACATGGAGCTGTTGCTGTGCTGATACTGTTCAGCTGGCAAAGAGCTGCAACCTCTGGTAACACCAGCCATGGAGCACAGCCTAGTTTTACCATTTTGTCATTGGAATGTAAGATGCAGCAAACTTTTGCTTTGGTGCACACACTCTAAAACAGAAAGTTTTAAAACAATGCTTTACCTGCAAGGCACACCATGAATGATTGCAGCACGAGCAGCTCCCATAGCAACCTCATCTTCAGCTTCCCAGGGCAGAGGAGACAGGTTCAGGAACTGCAGGAGAGAACCAGGCTCCGTGGAAATTTTAGGCCACTTTTAATCTGTAAAAGAGAAGAAGAGATTACAAGGAGACCTAGGATTGTTGCTCCTTCTGTTTCTTGAAAGTTTACTTTTCTTCCCAGGGAAATCACCTCTTAAGATCAAGAAAGAAGCTTTCAAAAACCATTAAGAATTGAAATCATTCTGAGAAGCAGTAAGATGAGCACTGGTGTGAAGAAGAGGAAAAGAAGCTTGTCAGGAGAGAAGCATGGAAGCTTATGTAGAAAACCAGCTCTGCAAAGCGAGGCTCCAGGTGCACTGGGCACTCAGGATGCTGAGATGCAGCCTCAGGTCTGCACATGCCTGCATCTCTCCATTTTCTCTCAACAGCAGATGCACTCACTGCCTCTCTGGGATAACTAGCAAATAAACTCTGTAAACTACAGTTAAGAAGAAGGTTATAAGAATCACTCTTGCTTCTCTTCAACAAATGCCACCCTCAGGTGAAGCAGACTGCCTCTCCAGGCAATGCTTGCTAAGCAGCATTCTCATCCTGCTCAGGGCAGGGGAATGTGTTACCTGTCTCACATCTTCACTGTCCTGGAAATCTTCAAAAATACTTCCAAACATCTAGTGAACCCTGATCATTTGCTCATTTTCAATTACAATTAGTAAGCAGCTGTAATTTTGAAGCAGGGAATCTGAAGATGCTCTGCTTCTCACTGCAGTACATCCACCCTGCACAACGCAAGGGCAAAAAAAAAGTCTCTCTCATGAAAGAAATCTTTTCCAGAGCAAGCATTTAAATATTAAAAAATAAATAAATCAAGCCAGACACACATTCTTATAACTTATTTATATCACTGAAGGCTGGAAGTTAAGGAGCCTTCGTGCTTACAAGACAAACTGCATGACTAATAGCACGTGAAGGACTATCATTAGAGGTCTCCGCTTGCTTTTGTGAGATAAAATTGATAGGATTCCTCTAATAAAGTCAGGTTGAATGCACTGAGAAGACCAAGAATCTGTCTTCTGATGCAATTTTCAAGAGGGTAGAGATTAATTGAGTATATTCATCTCTTCTCACGCAGACTGATTAGGCTAGCTGGGGTTAGCAGGAAGGCCTAATCAATGGAAACTAATAACATCTTAAGTGAGTGATTAGAGCATTAATTATTAATTTTTCTAAGAAAATGCCATCATAGACCTTTATATTGATTTACAAAGTTAAGCAGTTACTCTGTGTTTATAGGGAACTCAAGAAATGTATCTATTTGCCCTCTGTAGTCTGCACAGACGTACAAACACTTTTTCCTCTCTGCACCACATTCTGTTGGTTACAACTGTGCCCCTACAGGAGACTTCCACCAAAGGCAAAAGGCTTTCGGTGCTACACTCACCTCAGTGAGACTGGAGACAAACCCTACATTCACCAGCAGCTGCTGAAATTCTTTTGTGCTCTTGTTTTCCCATGGACCATTCCCATCAATAAGCCCATCATGTCACTTAAAAGGCTGCTCTTCATTACGCCACAGCGCAATGCTTTATGGATACTCTTCTTACTGCAATAAGCTACCTGAGACTACCAGAAAAATCACTTACAACCATTGATACTTAATTAAAAACACAAGAGGTACAGCACTTATCAACTTAAACCACTGCCAGGACGCCTATGGAAAGCAGCACAGACCTGCCAGCCCGCAGGAAGGCCAGCCAGCACCACTGGGTATATAAAACACAACATCTGACCACAGCAGAGCTGAGCAAAATGCCTCCATTTGTTCCATGGGCATTGAGGGCAGTGCTTCTGGAGAAGTGATGGAGATGAGAAACTGTTCCTCATGGAGGACCACGGAGCAGGCAGTCCTGTTTGTAGATTTCTCCTGCTTCTCTTCATAGAATCACCAAGGTTGAAAAAGACCTACAAGATCATCCAGTCCAACCATCCACCCATCACCAATAGTTCTCACTAAGCCATGTCCCTCAACACAATGTCCAAATGTTCCCTGAGCAGCTGCAGGGTCAGTGACTCCACCACTTCCCTGGGCAGCCCATTCCAGTGCTTGACCACTCTTTCAGAAAAGTAGTATATCCCAATGTCTACTCCCCAAGGCTGCTGAGTTACTTATTTCATTCCCTGCTTTTCTGTCACTGCAAGAAAATCCACAGCCTTCACCTCCTTACTGCTTCTTGCTGCTGCTCCTGATGCCCCATCCCTCTGGGGGAAGGCTGCAGCACTCTGCCTGCTTACACCTATTCTACTCACAGCTTTCTGCAAACTACTTTATATTCCATTCAGGAAATCATGCTTCTCTAAGCATTTTAAAAACTAATACAAAACATTTCCCAAGTATTAATGTAAATTAGTTTTTGGCTTATAAGGGCATTAAAAATAGCAGGCTCTTTCTTTCTTCCCAGGATGATTTTGCACAGTCATTGGGTCTTGCTTTCAGACAAAAATAAAAGCTATGCTAAAAATACACATTTTTAGTACTCAGCAGAGTTAATAATTAAGCCAACTGAAAAAACTGAAACTCTTCCCTAGCGCTTGGTTGTTCAAATATGCTCCATAGATCCAGCAGACATCAGAGGGTCACAAATGTCCTCCAAAGAAAAAGAAATTAGGTCCCCTAACGTTACCATAACACACACCAGTGTGGTACAAGAAGTTTCCCAAAGAGAAATGCTGCCTGTCTTATCATAAAAAATAGTGAAAAGTAAATGAGATGATCACAATTACAAATATTTTCCTAAGGTTAAAATACAGCTGTATTCAAGATGCTGCTGCGTTTTTGTTTCTCACGATAGTTCCCCATTTCACATGTGAGTGGCTCCAATCTCAGAAATGTTTTCCTGTAAACATAGCTGCTATTCATATCAGTAGGCTCCTTGTTGAAGTCTCTGTAAAATGTTGAAACACAATTTTTTATGGTAACAACTTTGGGAAACGCAGTACTTGTATACGAGCAAAAGATACATAATTGAACAGATCCTTCCCATTTCTAAATGTTTTCTGACTATAACATCCCAGGGGGTTTTGCTTCGCTTCTAAAGCGCTTCAAAATATTTTATTTCCAGAAAGAAGTGCATGCAGTTTCAGCCTTATTTCTAAAAAGACAAAAATGACAAGTGCTCGCAGTTTGGAAGCGCATCCCATTAGAAAATACAAAGGCAACACACGTGCCACACAGATGTCTTCCTAACTTTACTTTCAGCATTCACTTTCACCCATTGCAAATTCTTCTGCATGTGATTTGAGGTTGATGAAAAAAGCTGACTCTAAGAATTCCGACCGTAACAGGGAGTGAGAGGGGAAAAAACTCATGGGCAAGGAAAAGGGAAGATCTGTGACAGTGGTTGTGGTGGGGATGGTTGGATTTGGTGATCACAGTTGTCTCCTCCAACCTTCATGATTCTACAGCTCTCATTTTGGTGTGAAGGCAGGGCTTGTTGCCAGTAATTTCAATCTGCATTGTTAATGAGTAGCACTTTTGAACAAACACAAAGGAACAAAAATATAAACAAATATAATAAGGTCAAGCTATAATGATGCATTCAACACATCCTTTAGATGCAACTCCCTTCTCTCACTCTGCTGTAGCTTTCAGCAGAATGGTAAGAGCCCACTTCAGACTGCAGAGGCTCCCAGAATATTCTGAAGGAAAACTTTCAAAACTTGTCTCCAGCCCCAAAGCACTGCAGCAGCACCAAGAAGCCTTAGCAACCAGCTCACGTTTTCCTTCTGCACACCAGTGCACCACACGGTGCCAATTCTGTGAAACTCCAAAATAAATCACTGTTAATGAAGCATGCTGCACATACAGACAGCAACAGGCATCTTTTAATCACCTAAACAAAGAAGAGCCAGAGGTAAGCACAAAGCACCCTGAACACCAGCACAGGAGCTGCCAGTGGATGCAGCAGCACCTGCCTTGCCCAAACTTCCAAAGCATTACCAACCTTTCTAAACTGGAATGCTGGATTATAAAAGTAGCCTTCAGACTTGGTGCAAAAAGAGAGCAGAGCGATGGGCTGCCCCGACCAGCGTGAAGACTGGTGTAGGTTCCCTTTAGCAGAATGCCACTAACCTGCAAAACTGGGCATCCAGTGACAAAAGGCGCCTAAAAGATGTCCCCATAAAGTTGGGGTCTTTGCAGTAGTTTCTCACAGTGATTTTCTCACTGCTCAGTTCCTTTGTGGCAGCTGTTATTATGAGCCCTGAGATAAATATCAGCCTTCCAGGAGGGGCCCTTTTGCACTGGGAGAAGAAAAGGGAATTCAAAGGGCAACCATGGGAACGGAGGGGAGCAGGAGCATCTTGCACTGCATTCACAGCATGTCTGTCAGATCCTGATCCATCTCAAGCTGCTTTGCTGAAATTATCCCTTCTGGAGCTGTGCTTACACACAATTCGTGCACTAGGAAATACATATGGGTGTAACGTGCATGATAAAACAAATGACACACATACACCGTGTTTCTGAGACGTGCCTATGACAAATGGGGACAAAACGCTTCAAAAAATTAATTACCTAATAACAAGACTGAGAAAAGCAACGTCAGTTGTTACATTCTGTTTTGTCCTTCGGGCATTTGTTCCCACCCATGAGACAGAGATTTCATTTCACTCTACCCAGGAAGCTGCGGCCCCTCAGCGCACACACAGCATTCAGCTCATTCCTCTCGTTTGTATTTGTCAGGCTCTCCCCTGTGTGCCACGCCAGAGCCTTCCTCCCCGAAAAGGCAGCAGCCAGAGCCCAGCTGTCCCCTAGGAGGACAAGGCACACAGGTACATGGCATGGGTACACCTGTCAGACTGAGTGCAGCTGCTCACCTGATTGCACCAACCACATCCACACGGCCAACGTGTTTCTAACGGCATCAGCAAAGATCGCTGAAGGAACAACTCAGTAAGCATCCAGCGCAGTGAATCACCACCCACAGCACTCAAACATACTTTCTGCTGCCCTCCTGGATGTCAGCAGGGGGCGATTTCACCTCCTCCGAAACAAATCCAGCTGTGGCCAGCTGTGCTAGACAGGGCAGCCCTTCTCTCCCATGCAACACCAGGTGTGCACTGCTGCCAGCAGCCCTTCCTGACCTGTTAGCTCATCAGCTCTTACAAGCAATACACCTCCTGGCCTTATGCAAATACACATATGTGGTTTAAATGCTGTCTAGAAACTCCAGAGATACCAAACAGTCAAACAAGAATTCAGACACTCTTCCAACGTTTCGCTGTGTTGCAGAGTTGCCCACACAGCCACGGCAGCAGCAGCCATCTGTGCCAAACACTGCTATTCCCTGCTGCACAGCACCTCCCGCTTCGGAGCGCAAATCACCACCGATGAAAAAATGGCAGTAATTAAAGCCTTTTAATTACGAGTCACTAATTGCCACACAGTACCCTGTTAGAACCCTCGCTCTTGTCCGCTGCCCCCATGAATTGCTCTGTGAAACGTGAATCATTTGTAAGCATGAACAGCAGCTCGAGGTAAGGAGATCTGGGTGACTAAAGGCAAACCTCAATTAAAGCTGCAGGTGTCCATCAGGGATCACTTTGTATCACTGCACCTTTTCCATGGAATGGATGTATTAAAGCCACACACTGCACAGTGCTGCCCATCCTGCAGCTCACTGACCCACACAGCTCCCTGCCCCACGCACAGGTAAGTTTTCCATGAAGGGTTTGGAAGTTCCAAACAAGCAGCTATCTTCTACAGCGAGGAACAAATAATCAACTCTGCACAGGATGCCAGCTTTCAGGATAGCAAAGGAAGTTTTATTTGCAAGAGGTTCAGGAGAGCAAGCAAGCCCTGGGCACAAACGCAGGATGAGGAGTGCTTGGCCTGGAATGCTGTTTATTATCCCATTCCCAAAGTTTCATCTCCAAGTTTCCAAAGGCAGTACTGATGCCCTGGCCATGCCCTTGGGCTGAACTCAGCAGTGCTCCTGCCAGCTGCAGCCTATTTTCAGTGCTCCATTTCTCACCACGGTTACGTAAGAAGGCACAGCTTATGGTGCGAAGCCAAACGCTCGGCTGTTTGTGTGAAACTGAGGAACCCACGCAGTGAGGTAATAAAGCCAAATAAGAGTATTTACAGAGTCCTGACCCGCTTTTCCTCACGGATGTCCAGAGAAGGCACAGAACCACTCCTGCACGTCCCTCAGAGTTTTCCTTACAACAGCAATAGCTGAAATCACCACTCCCTTTGCAAATCTAAAAGTACATCTGGGTCAGATCCCTATTTGCAATGTTTTGCTGTCAAATAAATACCTGAAGGTGTTTGTTTCATAATAAAGCAAGCTGCTTCCCATGGAAACCAGCAGGAAAGCAGATAAATGGAGGTCTAGCTTTCACAGTCCTACAGAACAGGTAATTTAGCACCGACATAGTCAACTGGAGTGGCTCAGATCTTCACTCTGGACTGAAAACAGCTGCCCAACCCCTCAGCCCACAAAGCAAGCAGCCAAGAGGAGACCTTGAAGGATGGATGGACCCATCTGCTGCACGGAGCTCGAGAAGCCAAATCCTTATGGTTTGAAGCAGAGAGAAAGCGAGTGCTGCTGCTCAGGCCGTGATGTCAGTGGGGGTTGCTCTGAGGTGTAACTCAGGGAATATATGTAGGCTGTAACAGAAAACAACACATCGCACTTGTAGTGCATTGGAACATCACTAGTGATTTCCAAATCTCATAACTGCAGATAAGTGCAGATGGAAACAACTGCCATGGGCAAAACAGCAGGACTGAGGTTATGGCCAAAGGCTGCAGTCACCAGAAGCCCCTGGCCCAGACTGTGCTCACACTGCAGAGCACAGGGCTGGAGACAGCCCTGAGCTGCTTTGCACCTTGGAGCTCCTTGGACATCAAGTCTCTGCAGAAGATGCTTCAAGACTTGCCCCCAGGTAAGGGGAGGGCAGAAGTGCCCAGACCCATCTCAGGGCTGACAGATCACCCCAGGCCAAGCACTGCGCAGTGACCCCCGTGACACCTCTGTGTAGTCAGTGCTGTTCTGTGATACACTCCATAATGCAATCTTTTTGCTCTGATTTAATTACTAAACATAAAAGGAAATAAACTTCAGAAGGAAAACAAAGAAATTGCCCTGCGTGTAATTTATGGGAGCTATTCTTCAGCTGAATGCCATAAAACCCTGCGTGTTTATGATCCCCTATTAGAGGGCTGAAAACACACTTGCATTTGCTTATATTGACTATGCAGATTATGTGATATTGCCGCTTTTTTCTGCCTCTGCCATTTTTCACAGGAGCAGCGTATTTGTCTAAAGACATCCCTGCACAAAGCATTGGTTCCTACTAGGAGGAAAAAAAACAAAGCCTGGCTGTGTGTTCCTCATAGCCACAGGCTGCTGAGTAGGAAGCAGCGAGCAGCCGGCGGGGGGATGCAGGAGATAGGGGCACAGTGCCCAGATCTGCTCTCAGTCCACACTAACAGTTACTGGAGGGAACTTCACGGCCAGACAGAACAGGACCCAGCTCTGCAGTGGATAACGATGTCAAATGATCTGAGCTGAGCAGCACTGCAGGAATGGCGGGACAGCAGCGGGAGGATTTATTGAGATATCATGCTAATCCCTCGGTTTTCTTGTCATAGGAAACAGATGAAAGGAAATAAGGTTTGCAAACTTGACTGCAGCATTGATTTATGTATAACAGCTTCAAAAAGCAAGGAACAGAAACGTGTGTTCCTGTTATCCCTGACTTAGGGCTCTGCACAGCAGTGGGCACAGTGGGGCTCCTGGCTCTCCTCCGAGCAACTTGCCTTCCCAGCCACACTCCTCCATCCCAGGATTGAACCCAATTGAGGGGAGCAGCAAAAGGCTGGGTATTGGTGCACATGCAATGCAGTGTCTTTAGCACCCAGGACAGCTTCAGCACAGAGATTTTACTCCTCTCTTTTGTAAGCTGTTCCCTGAGCAGCAGGTTCTTCTTCCACCTTGCACAGATGGAGTCGGTATGAAAAACAGGATGAATTCACACCCAACTGAGCCTATTCTCTGAAGAGGTGGCAAAAGTTCATCTCTTGCCAGCTTGCAGATAGGCCCAGCTAGCTAAGGAATTAAATATACGCTGTGCATCCTAGTGCTGCAGTCACAACATTCCTTTTTACTGCCTATTAAACCCCCTTTTAGTATCTCCTCGAGTTTTAATTGTCAGCGTTTCAGCCTTCATCTGTGCCTCATCTCTGTGCCAACTCTTCTCCAGTTACAGTCGCTATCTCACACCTCTTGTTTTGCATAGATGGATCTGTCAGCTCAAATTTAATATACTCAGTATTTGACAAAACTTCTTAGTGGTTCCTGGGAGCTTCTGGGACAGTGTTGTTTAACACATCCTGAATAGAAAATAAATAGTTCAAGAAAAAAAAAAGGATTTAAAGGAGCACAGAATTACAAAATTAAGGCTGAGAAGGAGATGAAAAACATTTGACTAAAAACTTCATCTGCTTTAGCTTCATAGACTGGATTGAGGCTCCAGCTCTGAGCAAGGAAGACAACCCACGTAGCTACACAATTAGAGTGATCTTGGAATAGCTACATAAGGATTTACTGCAAACAATAAAAGTTCAACTCTACAATTTAAGTTATAACAGTGAGGTGTTAATTTATCTCCTGTTAAGACAGTTAAAGCAATGACAAGTAGCTAGAACCAGAGAGCAGAAATAGCCCATTTTACGGCCTGACATACAGATGGAAAAGATCTTTGATGTAACAGAAGCCCATCAGCTCCAATGGGCTTTGGATAAGACCAGGGTGGAAATACTAGTAAAAACAGCACTGTAGGAAGAAATGGTGTAATAATAATAAATATATGCATCATAGTATTTGTCAGTTAAATTAGTTCTATGTGCAGGATAACTCATGAGAAACAACTATTTATAAACCTTCACCAAAATATAACAAGGAGCCCTTATTTCATTTTTACTTTAATTAAAGCAGCAGCTCAACGCACAGCCATTACATTCCCCATTATTTTACAGCCACCACACTGCCAAGAGAACTCCATGAAATACCCAAAGTGAGCCAGAAGTCGCAGATAAAACAGGAGAAAGATAAATATTTCAATCAAAGGGATGCTTGCACAAGAGCTGGCTCAATGGCTCCACATGAGCCAGGCAGCAGGCAGGAGATAAGCAGAGATATGGCTCGGGCTCTGATGCTATAAGCAATGAGCATAGGCTGATTTTAGTCTCTGCAGTGGAAGAATGAGTCCAGGAAAGCTTTGGGTTCCCTGAAAACATTAGACAGAAGGCAGAGAAACTGAGCTGATAGTTACAAACACAGTAGGAAAAATCTTTTCTTCCTTTATCGCTCTACGCATGAGAAAAAGAAAATCACCATGAAGGCACAGCAGGAATCACTACTGAGTGCTAATCACAGGATGGCATTGTTTTGAGGTTGGAGGTATATAAATATTTAGTTTCAGCCCATGAAGTCACTATTTTTAAATGCTCCCTAGTTTATCTGTCTGTGCCTTCTGTCTGCTCACTTGCAGAAGTTCTCAAGGCAAGCAGCCCTCAGACTTCTGGGTTTGTAAGGGTATTAAACTGTGTACAAACAACAATTAATGCTATTGAGATCTGTCTGCTTTGAAATCCAGATGGGAAATGACCATGGTTGGTTCCCGGTCTTCATTCAGAGAGATGTTCATCCAACTAAGTTCACAAAAACAATTTAAGAAAACACACAGAGGATAATTTAAAGAAGGACATTCAAACATCCAGGCAATTTCCATGAATCCTGACCTACATGTGAATTTTGTGACAAAGGCAGCCAGCAGGATCATTCTCCTTTGCCCAGAGATGAAGTCAAGCCTGGTGCAGTGACAAGAGCTGACCTTGAGCGCTCCATCCCCAGACAAAGAGAACGCTCCTGACTGCAAAACACAACCCATGGCTTCAAATGCATGGGGCTACAGGCAGCCTTTATCAACTGACAGGGTTTCTCCAAATCAGCCCAACCAGTTGGCTTTGCACAAGTCTGGAATTGTTAGATGGGGCATCCAAACCAACAGCAGGACAACAGCAGCCACTGTACGTACTCTTGCACAGTAACCACATCCATGTCCTACACTCATGTGTAGGCGCTATTAACGCATGGTCATTCAGGACCCAAAGTAGTAAGCTTAATTCCCTGGCACAGTACAGCTGGGACACAGTGTGAGCCCCACGAGCTACAGCAGCACTTCTTTCTCTTGTGTCCTCCCATGGCCTACACTTCTATGATTGAGTGGAGGGTTATTAGGGTAGGATGGTTAGGTCGTGGTTGGACTCAATGATCTTTAAGGTCTTTTCCAACCTGAGCAATTCTGATTCTAGAGCATGAATGTAAACATGATGGTAAGAATTTCACCCTTGACCGAGAATTCAAATTATCACACTGATCAGCTTTGCCACACGTAGCATAGAAAAGATTCACATCAACGTTGTCACCTTGCTGGTGCAGAACAGCAGCATACAGCAGAGCTAATCAAGTGGCAAAAAACAACTTTCTTCTGAACCACGAGATGACACCCCCCAGTCACACCCCCAAATTATTTCACTGTAATGTTTTCAGCGTTGACCCATTTCTCGCACAAAATGTGCCCTCAAACCTCACAGACACAAAGTCAATTCTGCCCATCTCATTTTCCAAGAGATGAGTGCACATTAGTGGCAGATTTTATTAGAAAGCAATCTTCTAGCAGCCCAGGGAACAGAAGGTGCACCTGTGGGCACCCAAAATGAAGGGATGATTCAAAACCACAAAACATTTTCATTACACCCCACCAAATAATTTTAGCACAGCACACCTGCAAGCTGGACTCTAAACAGCTCAGCACTGCTTCTTTGCTCCATGAGCAGAGCTATTCTAGCACACAAGCCATGGGCAGCCATTAGGAGTGGAAGTCAGGGAAGCATTTAGGTCAACAGACGGACAAACTGAACTGCACCAAACTTTGGAGAAAGGTAACAACTAATACGTGGTGTTTGCAATATGCTGAACTTCTGTAACACACAGAGCACATTAAATCTGACATCCCAGGAAAGTGGAAAATCTATGCCCAGGTGCACAAAACTCAGTAAGTTGATGAAAAACTTAATTCACAATATTTATATCTTTAGCTGTGATAGAACATAAGAAAATATACTTCAGACCTGGGATTCTTTTAAGATCAGCTATCTTTTCTGCCTCTCCAGCTGGACCAGTTTATTTACTTCTCATCCTGTTAATTCATTTTTAAGAAATGCAATTGGGCATATTGGAATAAAAGGATTTTTGTTAATAGTATAATAAAAACGATGCTTCCCGCTGTGGGGGGCAGCAATACAAGTGATGGATTAGTAGCAGAGTGTGGGTGAGATGGCCAAACTTGCATGTTAAAGACAATTTATATAATTATGCTTATGCACAGCTTAGCACATGTAACATCCAGGCAGCACGCGGAAAGAAACTGCAGTGAAGCAGTGCTTGATACCAAGCACAGAGATCAATTTGTAGATTTCTTGTGGGAGAATCACACTAAACCCTAATATTGATGTAACGTTAAAAGATATTCTAAATCAATTGATATTTAAGGCTGCTTCACTGTTACTGCGTCTGGGTAATGCAAAAGCCTTGTTAACCCTCATGTATGGATCTTTAACTTGGAAAGACTTCTTCAATTTCATACCAGGAAGAGACTGTTAATATAATCAGGAGTCTGTCAAGCTGTTAAGAAGCAGGCAGACTGTGTATTTCCATCTTCAGTGACACGGGCCAGAACCCAACTTACATAAACTAACCAACTTCTGAAATTTTCAATGGAATATGTTAACAACAGCAGCAAACCTAATTCTATAGGGATCAAATCTGTTGGGGGAAAAAAAAAACCACCTTCTGTGCTCTTCACAGGGCTCTGGCACTTCCCAACCTCGGCAGAGTCGTAATTATTTCCTTCAGGCTGGGCTGAGGCCACCCAGCTGCTTCTGCTGCTTCCATTCCTGTAAATGCCATCATGATTTAATGACTCTCTATCATTCCTCTCCTGAGAGCAGGGGCTGAGCATGCACAGAGTCAGCTAAAGACACACAACTTCATCGCATCTTCTCATATCCATCATTTATACGCAGGGCAACCCACCAGCCATTTAACCTGATTAGGTTCTCATGCCCCACTTGCAAAAGATACAGAGATTGTCCCAGAATTATTTATAAAATCAGTGAGACGTGAACCAGGCATCTAACTTTACATGCAAGGAACTGCATTTGAAACTTGAAGGTATCCAAAGATTTCAGAAACATCTTTCCACAAATAGCACAAATGCGAAGTCTTTTGCCCTTTAACAAAGCTTGGATTTCATGAACCTTTTTCTAAATCCACCTTTTTAGAAACAAATCCCATCACATGAAGGAAGACAGGCCCAGATGCTGAACTCCACAGCTTAAGGCTTGTCATGAACTCCTCATTCTGAAAGCACCTATTCCCTGATGAAGCCAGGTCTCCCATCCCTTAATTAAGAGCAGGAGCTTTGTGTGTAAACCAGAAACTGCATTTGTCAAAATAAGAAAAATGACACTTTCCATGTTTAAATACACACTCTGCTCTTGCAGCATTCTTAAAACAAGGAACTGCCCTCATTTCACCATTCACAGCATTTTCAGCTGCTACCACCTAACACAGAGTGCCATGTGTCTGACTTGCATTCTGTGCCATCTCTGAGCACAACGCCTTGCACGAAGGAAGGCCTGAAATATTTCCAGCATCAGTGCAAAGCACACTGCTGATCCTGCACAACTCAGCAGCTGCCCTGTTGTCTTCCCTCCTATGCCATCTCCCTCCTCTGGTGATGGAATTCTTCCAGACAGCTGTGGGACTTCTCATTAACTGCAACTGCAGTTGCTGGGTTTTACAGAAGTGAAGAATTCAGAAAGCTCTTAATAGGTTTTCGTTGGTCTTTCAGGAATTAGACCAATTTTACCTCACAAACAACTTACAGATGACAATATTGGGTAGTCCCGAGTCAACACTCCTGATGAAAACCTAGGCTACTGCACGAGCCTCACCCCAAATTTCACATTATAAGCCACAAAGATGAAAAGAGCAGAAAACCAAAGTAATTTTATAAGATCTGCTAATCACAAATGCAACGTCTGACACATCTTCTGTAGTTATGGAATGGTATATTGGTTACTGTTAACATGAAGGTGCTTTTCTCCTTGTCAGCACGATTACCTACAATAAATGCATCTGCTTGGTTTGGATTCTCACGGTCAACAAGCTTCCCAGACCAGATGTTTCCTTATGGAAAGAAATTAAACCAACAGAGGAGGTTTCCCTAAAAGGAACAGGGCAGAGAGGTGCCCATCCACCGCAGCCTCCCTCTGCAGTGAGCATGTCATGAGATAAGCAAAGAACTGAAACCTTCCACATATCCAATGTCCAAAAGATCCAGAAGGGAATCAGAGAATCACGCCCTTCTCTGCTATAGGACTGCATGATTCCCTGCAGCCAGAAGGGGAAGAAGCCATGCTTGGAAAGCCTACTTTGTGCATGCAATTTCTTGCCACGTACTGACCTCTACAAAGGAAATACCTCCACAGAAGAACAACAAAGATCATCCACATCCCTACGCCCCCTGAGGCTGAACGCTGTCACTTACTGCAAAACACGGGCATTTGCTCTTGGTTATATAATTTTAGCTCACACAGAGATGTCATTAACGTGGTTAAGCACCGAACGGTAGCTGAAGGCGACTTGTAAGTATCAGTCCATGCTATAAACTATTCAGGATTCATAATGGTTCACACTGTAACTCACCAGTGCACACGACAGCCGTTCCCAGCTCCTCGCAGCTCTCGCACACCCGATGCATTTCCACACCGGCCCTCCTCAACGTGATGCTCATCCTCCCTGCTTCATCTGACCACAGTCCTCTTCGACACCTACTGCCTGATTTACATTTCCTTCGCAGAGCACTCCAATTCCTGTCCCTCAATACAGGGTTTCCTTCTGTCAAGTCTTAAATTTGTTGTCTTTGCACTGTTTGCCAACTGCCGGGGATAGACGGCTTCTGTAAATTCTGCCATCTCCTTTCAAGTCTACAACGCTGCATTTTACATCTTGCCATGAAAGAGACTTTATTTCTCTGGTATCCTTCTGATGCTTCCCTCTCAACATTAAATCATTGATTTTCCCTCCTCAAAACCAGGCTGATGTTGGTGCAGCCCTTTGCTTTATAAGCAAAACTGCTTTATAGGTTCCTTGAGAATAAGTGTCTTTTAATTGTAGTGAACAGAACTCTAACAAAGGCTTTCTGTGCAATAAATACAGGCAGGGCTTACCTGTGATTTATAGCTTGCCTCCTACCATACAATAAAGCTGTCTGCTACGCCATCGGAACTATTAACTAAGCAGCATTGAGCTGAACATTCAAAAATCCTCCGATGCGTTGGTTCAAAGCCAAACGTGTGATGTTGAAGTCAATACATAAAATTGCAGCTAAGGAATTAACAGCTTATAGAAATCAAAGATTTCTGTCACCTCTATGCTCTGCACAGCAGAGCCTGGGTGGCTGGAAACATGCTTTGCTTTAACCTGGATATATGCTTCTTAGAAAGAATGCAATAAAATAGGGCAGATCTTGCATCGGTGCTTTTCTTCATTAGATCTGACTTGTTCTGCTAAGATATTGATACTTTGAAACCCAAAAGCAACACTGAGCTGATAAAAAAATTAACTATTTCATGGTTCAATACGTTATGCACCATGAGTTTAATCAGAAATGACGTAGCCAAGAATAATCTGAAGCAGAGAAAATCTGAAATACCTATCACTCTCAGCAACAAAACATCCCAAGTTACGTGCAATAAAGCATTTAAAGCATATAAAGCATATAGAAAACACTGCTTTCCTATTATGTCCTTCAGTGGCTAAAGAACACCAGTGATTAACTCTCGCAGTCCTTAAAGAAACCTTTCATTAAATAGCTTTACAACCCTCACACCCTCTTCTAACACTGGGGGTTATTTATTTATTTATGCTCTCAAAGAGAAGTATACATACATGCCAAAGCCTGGCACGTTAGAAGAGGGTTGATTCTTCTGCTATGTGATGCACGCTGAAGCAGTGCCACAGGTCTTTTTCCCTCTGTCTGCTCGTAATGGAAATGCTGGATTACAACACCGCTAAGGAAACTCATTGTCATGACAGTGTTCACTTCAGCCCTTCCACAACCAGCGCTCACCAGCGATGCCTTTCATTCTTAAACGAGGGCAAACTCTTCTTTCAATTAAGGAAAAATTCTGAAGACAACAAAGCTAAACATACTCACTGCATGTGCTTAATTGAGGCTTACAGCTTCCCATGAAAGCTGAAGGCTACATAACAAAAACCCAGAGCACCTCTGGAGGGTAGGATGCTCACTCCCCCAGGCATGGCCCTAACACTGCACTGCTATTTCATCATCTCTGCCTGCTGTATGTTACCTGTTGCTTATCCTGTTCCCTTTTATTCCTAGGCTGCAGGAATGTCTGCAGCACTCAGTAACCCACTGTTGCTGCTCTTTCCTTTGCTGTTCTCAGTCAGCCAAATCTAATGAGAATATCCTCTGTCCTCACTGGTGAGTCACTTCCATACTTCATAGAGGTTTTCTCCACTTTGAGACTTATTGCCTATTCAGGAAATGACAACAATAACAACAAATTTATTTGCCTTTTTCTATGTACCGCCCATGGCACCATGGAACACGCAACTGCTCTGCACCTCAGACAAGAGCAACGCTGTGCGACTTTGGAGCACTCTTAGGCTCTGAGCTCTAGCCAGAAAAAAAGTCAACTCCAAAGACAGACCATTTAAACAACTGCATTACAAAAGTATATGAAACCAGAGTGACATTTACTAACATCCCGCAATATCCAAAAAATCCATACACCTGGATATAGGCTGTTATCAATCTTAAATGTCACCGCTACCGCTTACAAATTACACAGCCTCGCAAAACCACAGCAGCACCCACATCTAAGGCTGGTATCAGAGGTACTGACTCGTGCTGCTGGTCTGACAGTGCTGAAGCAAGCATCAGTGCAAGCACCTGGCATGTAGTCCAGCCCTCAGCCACTGATGGGCGCTACAAAAGCACAGAGACAACTCTTCCTGCACAGCACTGGCTTTAATGCAGCTTTGTAAGCAATTGCATTTGCTCTGAGTTTACAGTGATAAGGTCATCCAGGCACCTGGAGCTATCAGTAAGACTGAAAGCCAATCCTGAAAGTCTCAGCCATCTATCACACAACTCCAATTTTGGAGTTGGTAGTGAACAAAGCAAAGTCTTCCTGGGCAAAGAAATGCTTCTCTCAACTCACTTCTCAGCATCTAAATGAAAGAAATTGACACT
Organism: Lagopus leucura; assembly: GCF_019238085.1. Taxonomy (NCBI): domain Eukaryota; kingdom Metazoa; phylum Chordata; class Aves; order Galliformes; family Phasianidae; genus Lagopus; species Lagopus leucura. The sequence continues at coordinate 6,268,137 of NW_024962279.1, read as the reverse complement.
TCTGGCACTGTCAGCAAGTCACAAACACATCCAAAGGTGTAAGCCCAGGAAAGGCACCCGGGTCTTCTCCAACCATCTAAGCCAGCTCTGTGCAGGAGACGCCCGGATGGCTCCAGCACCCAGCTGCAGTGCCAATGTGGCATTTCTACATCCCAGTAGAGAAGCGTTCTGCTTCCCAGAAATAATTTTTGTTCTCCTTTTATCCCCAATGTACCTGACTGAACTGCTCAGCTTGCTCTTAAAGAGTTTTATCTATGCTCAGCAGCACTGCAGTGCCACGCTACACGACAAGATCTCCAACTTACAAGGAAAGCGGTTGGTCTAAAGAACAGCTGATTTGCTTAAATTAATTGATTACACACATTTTAAAAGAACAAAAATTAAAAAAAAAAAAAAGAGAGGAAACAGCAAGCCCCAGGCACTGCTCTGCCTCACCAGCTTGATCCAGGAGTGCAGCAGCTCGTCCCTGTGCTCACAGGATGCCCAGCGCTCCGTCCCAGCCTCCTGCAGCTCTGCCACTGGGGATGGGGAGCAGCTCTCAATGCCAGCCCCAACCACAGGCACGGGCGTGCTCACAAGCTGCAGTGAGGGCTGTGAGCACAAGACAGACCTGTTCCTTGCAGGGTTAAACTCTGGGGACAAAGCTTGTTGTGAAGTCTCCACTCTCAAAGGCGCAAAAAACTGTACATCCGTACAGTTTTTCATTTGTTTTTTAAAATTGCAATAAGGGTAGCCTATAGAGCTGCCTCTTTTTCCAATATATACTGCAGGTTTATTGCTTTATGCATGTTTTATTTAAGCCTCAAAGCCAGTAGCTCGTAAGGTCAACGTAACAAATATGTAATTGCCACATTTATTATTAAAGTAAACAGATCCTTCTCCCATGGCACTTTATGAATCAGTAAAGACTGCACTTGAACCTTCTCACACAGCCCTGGGTGCCAAACACTGTATTGGAGCTGTAATAACCACACCAACACGTACATCAAATGAATGGTGAAAAACAGTTACAGAGAGGAGAGGAAGCTGATTTATAGCAGGGCAACACCCAGGGGACATCTGCAGCTCCCATTCCTGAGCCAGCAGTTGCCCAGAGGACATGAGGATCCATCCAACCACTCCCAGAATGGGAAGGGTCAGTGGTGTTCTAGGGAAACGACCTCCAGGGCTCGAGCAAAAGCAATGTTTACTTAATGCAATATTTACTGCACTGTATCAGAGCTCTGAGGTGCAGGAAGGGGCTGGGACAAACATCATGAAAAGTGATAGACAGCAGACCAACACTTCTCTTCCACACAGCATTCAGAACCAACCTGGGATTACGGCATACCAAATTCCTTGTAATTGAGAACAGAACACATTTCATTGTTGTTTGCATGTCAATTAGGTATTTCTGCGATCGGTTATTATAAATTAAAAATTATATTATTCCATTTTAAAAATAATATTCTGAAACTGCACCTTTCTGGAAGATAACCCTACTTTTATTATAACTTTATGTAAATTGCCGCAGATCCATTGAATTCAATTAACTGAACTGAATTCCAATTTACAGAGAAGCCTGGCCCAATAATTCAAAAAACTGCATTTCTTGAACAATTTTTTTAATCGACCAGTGCTTACGAATCTGTCATTTCTACTTCCACTATTGTTACACAGCTGTCAGTGCACATATTTCACAGGAACCGAGAGATGCACGAAAAAACAGGTTAATTAAGGAGCTTTTGTACAGCCCAGCCACGTTAACAAATAGACCCCAAGAGCAAACAAAAAGTGAAGCGTGTGAAAAAATCCTCAAGTATTTATTCAGTAATAAAACAGAAATCAAGACTTTAATTGCTCATATGTTGCATTCAGTGCTTCTTTTGGGGAGTAGTGGCATAAACCTGTTAAGTCGCCCTCTGGGTTGCACTCACAGGGCCCTGTGACTCATGTTTATTTCTACATGCTGGTGGCAATTAGCAAATGATTTCTCCTGGCTCTGCTCATCCCGGCTGGGATGGATTCCCTTGGAGATGGGCTACCCCAGAAGGGAAGCCTTGCAACTTTAAAGCGTGTGAGATCTTAAAGGTGTGTTGTTCAAAGCAGAATACGCTGCAATACAGTGAACAACTACTGAAAAGAAACCGTGTCTTCATTATTGAACCATTCCAATGTACAGAGAGATCAACAAAGCGGGAGCAGTGGGATCTGTGTAACAGAGCACTGACAGAGGGGGAGAAAGAAAAACTACAGCAAGCAATTCAGAAGAAAATGTTGAAATCTGATGAACAAAACACAGTTTCTCCAAACAATACTGTTTTAAACTCCTTCTCTTCTAAGACTGTACAAAGGAACCAACACTTCTGCTATTAGAACTGTGCGGTAGGACTTGGGGAGCTCAGACAGAAGAAAGGACCGACTCCTATCAATACAGGCACAACCAAAGAGGGTTAACCCCGCCAGGTGCTGCAGAGGTTGAATGCCTTTTGTGTGATGCTCTTCCACCAGTAGCATCGCACTCGACCAGTGGATGCATCACTCTGATACTTCTTTTAAATAGGAAAAGTAACTCCCCTCCTAAAGGTGAAGCCTTCTCCTAAACAAACCTCTGCTGTAACAAAGGTTGGAGGGCTGGAACTGCTCTCAGCACTGTGTTCCCTTCGGGAGGGTACTGGGGTCCCAGAGCCCTGTGAGTTACAATCATAGAGTGGCTTGGGTTGGAAGGGACCTCAAGGATCACCAAGCTCCAGCCCACTGCTGCAGGCTGGACCGCCAACCTCCGTATCTAATACTAGACCAGGCTGCCAAGGGCCCCATCCAACCTGGCCTTGAACGCCTCCAGGGACAGGCAGATTTCAAACCAGCTTTTAAAAGCAAAAAGAAACAAAAGCTTCATGCAATGCCCTCACAGACAAGCACCTGCTGACATATACATTCTCTCCAACAGAAGGATCTATCCCGTACCACTTCAGCTCAGTGAAGCTAAGGGTGTGGAAAAAGGAATTCATGCACCAGATCCCATTCCAGAATGGTGGTTGTTTTATTTTTCTGTTGTAGATGTCATCAAGGAATTTCTTGCTAAGAGGAGCACATACAGGAGAACTTTCCAAGCACAATCCTTCTTGGTTTTATGACTCAGCTAAGTCATCACCACTAAACAAGAGAAGTCAAGAATAGCTTTAATTACTCAGCTTCAGCAAGTTTTCCCATAAAAAATGAGAGCTATCAACTGAAAGCATAAGCTATATGAGTAAAAAACTGTACTGCAGGATTCACAGAAAAACACTTAGGTTGAGAATATGAAGGAAAATCACCCTATATGTTACTTTACACTATACTGAGCTGACAGACATGAAAGGGTATATTTATTTGCTCTTACATCCTTGATGACTTACCAAATGGATCAAAGACAGAACAGTGATGCTCGGCAACACTCACTCTTTTAACATTAGCTATATTTTTCTTGCACTAAGACTTGCACAAGTGACATTTCCAAGATGATCAGAAAAAACTGACCTGCTAAGATAATCGGTTCGTTATCCTACCAGAACAAAACTGTTTATTTTTTTCAACCTGCTCATGTTTCATTCCATAACAGGAAAACAATTTGAAAGCCCAAACAAAGCTGCATGCCAAACAAAGGCTAACGTAAGTCAGCGAGTCTCACAGTGTCAACACCAAGATGAATGCCTTGTATTTTTTGCATTATTTATTGTGCTTTTTTATCTATGAATTCCAAACTATTTATTTACCAGAGATGGTGCCCACACTCTATGGAAATAATACTGTGGCAGTCATTCATTTCCATCACTCCTAAAAGCCACTTCTACTGCAGCTGAAGTTAATGCACTCATACCAAAGTTGGGATTTGTGCTACCTCCCACAAACTCTGTAATTGTGTACGCAAGGGAAGTCACCATGCTATGGAATCACTTGTGCTCACTTTCTCAAGCAAACAAGACCTTGAATCGCTAATTGTTAAGACTATGCATTTTAGATAATTGCTGATTACGGTATTTGAAGTGTAAGTGATTGTTAAATGTGCTGTTTGGCTAATGCCCAGAAAGCCAATGTGATATCATGGATAATTATAGACAGTTTAATTGCTTTGGGTCTTTTAATTGGCAAAGTACACGGATGATGAGAGAGAGAAGATGAAGCTGAAAGGGTCGGCTGAGCCAAGGCAGCCTCCAAAACCAAATGCCACGAGCTGACCCTCTGCCTTCCAGGTTCATTCTTTAGGGAACAAAGCAGAATAGGAGGAGGCATTTTCAACAGAAAGATCTAACCAGTCCTACCTGAACGCTTATTCTTCACTTGCGAGAAATTCCTCTGCCTGTCTGCCAAAAGCTGCCTCCTGCTTTCTTTTCAGCCGCATACCTTGTGCAGACACATTCCTGTTGAGATTTGCCAATTCAACTCGTATCACTCTGCCTTTCTTTTCTAAGCTCTCTCACATAATCCGGTAGGAAAGGCTCCTAACAAGCATGGGTTTGACTCCTGGCTGTGGTTAGATGTGGAAAAGCAAGAACCTGCAGCTTTCATACCCAGATTGTAATGAGACCTGTGTAAGAATTACAGAATTTGGTTCATGATTTAGTTCAGCCAACAGATGGAGTGAGGCTACCTTTGTGATTTGGGGAACTCTATTCCAGTATTCATGACAGTTCCTGAACCTCCAACACCAAAAACTTCAAATTTAATGCTTATTTCCTAAGTCATACTGGCAGATGTAAAAATACAAGCCCTTCTTTTAACCACTCTGTGGTAACCATGCAAAATTCAGTCACACAAATGCCGGCAGACATCAGACAGTTCTTAAAACTTCAAAGTGATATTTTTTACTTAAGGAATAAATGGTTGAATTACATCATCTCTGATAGCATTAAAGATGATTGTATTACTCAGAATGAGTCTATAGGTAAGATCTCATACTCGCTACTGCTATTTCTGATCTTGCAGCATTTTTGCTATAACAACCCTGTAATCACTTCATTACAGGAGTTACTTTCCAGGGAGATAATGAAAGATGCTGCAAGTTGGGGTCCTAAAGCCATTTAATCTGTGTTTTTAAGAAATAAGATCTCCCTGCAACTTTGTCTCCACCATTACTACTAGATTTAATTCTAGCACCTGAAAATTCAAGATGTGAAAAGTATTTTCAGTATCTTTAGAGAACCGTTTCTTTCATGTGTCATTCCATATTTACGCCAGGTTTAGCAAGGTCCTTCCTACCAGTTCCTTTTGTGAAGCATTTCCCCACACAGAACCACGGGAAGGCAGCCACCACTCAATGGGCTGCCTGCAACGTCACCGTTTTGTCACAGATTTCTTTGCACTGCAATGAAGAGGCTAACTGCACTAAAATTCCCATACACACCCAGGTTTGCATTAAATGTCTCCAAAATGACAACTGAAACTTCACGGGGAGAGATGAGATGCTCTCACATCGATGAAAGGAGCGCTGAGGAAGGACACGGTGCACTGCTGCTCATGGATGCGTCCCCCCCAGACATCTCTACTTCCCTTCTGGGTCAGCAAAAGCCCCTTTACATCTAGAAACATCCGTCTATGATATCACTTTTCCTCCAGACAGGCTTTGAATGAACTCAGGCTGACTCGCTATCCACAAACACACAGATAAATAAACCCTCACCTGTCGTTTCCTTTAATTGTAACTGTGCTTTCATAGAGCATCTTTCATTTTGTGTCTCTGAGCAGCACTAATTTTAAACACACTGCTGAAAACTTGACGCCGCTGTTTGCATTCAGTTTTGCACAGGTTAACATGGAAGGTAAGTCTGAATACCTTGCAGAGACTGCAAAGAAGAGAAAATGAAAAAAAGGCCAGCGCAGACAAAACAAGCCATTACCATAAACTTATATTAATTTTTAAAGTATGTTTAAGAATACGTACAAACAGTTACTGAAACAACTCAGATCTCAGAAAAAGGAATTTTGGAATGTTATGTTCTTGAAAAAGCGTCAAAGAAAGGAGAACAAAGTGTCCTAGTTAAAAAAAAAATAAATAAAAATCCAGGAGACTTTAAAATATACCAAATATATGACTATTTTCTACATCAGTGTTTTCCAAATGCCTGAATTATCTCCAACTAGGACAAATTATACCTTCTTTCCACCATTTCACTGAAAGTATCCAAGGTACAGAGCTGTCACCATCACCTCGAGATAACATCCTTCAGTTCTGTAAATTCACTCCAGAAAACTTTCTGTTTTCATGTTTTTTTAACTATGTTTTCACCCTCTTGCTCAGCTGAGCTCCTTTTTGTACCAGTCTAAATGGATGCTAACCCAACCCGTGGCCTTTCTCTGATGGCTCTTGTCCTTCTGGGGCTGCTATTCCCTGCTCAATTTTGCCTATGAAATCCTGGAAGATCGTGGGACTTTGCAGGGGAAACCGAGAGGATTTCATCCTGTGGATTATTAACAATGAAAATGTATAAGCCAGAATAATCACAGCTTGAGCTTCAGAGCTCACATCACATTGGCAAAGCTAGCAGCTAGGAGGAAGAAAAATACCTTTTTCTTGTAAAATGAACAGATTGAGGAACAATAAAGCATGAAATCACATACTGCACCACTTACAGACCATCTTTAGAAGCACATCTTGATATAAAATACAACATAGCTATTTTTCAGCTGTCCTAGCCCAGATATTTTGTTTATAGCCAGTGATGCACGGAAGATTTTGAGCCTTGTAGACTTTGCCTACAAACAGTCTGTGGCAAAGCTAAAGTTCTCTTCTCCATCTTTAAAGCAGTTTTCCTAGAGAAGCACACGTGCTTCAAGCCTGACAGAAAGCCAGGCTATGTGCAGACATTAGAAACATTATCTGGAGATGAAAAGAAGGTGCAGCCATGGTGTAGGCTGAGGTCAACCTTAACCCACTTGTGTTTGAATTGCTCAGTTCTCAGACCAGACCTAAGCCTCTTGACTCCGGATTTTTGAAAACCCTTTGAAAACCCAGGATCAGCAGCTTGTCTGTACAAGAGCAAAGCTTAAACCTAGCATATTTCAGGTATCTCCAAGCTGCTTTTGCTGTGAATTTTCACAGCTTTTTACCAAATACACTTACCCTTAAGACACCACCTACTTCCCAACCTCAACAGAGCTCATCTTCCGCTTCGCAGGTTGTCAAGGGACTGCTCCATAGGACTTGGGAAAAACAGTCTGCATAGTTGCATCTTAGTGGGTAGCTAAGCTCCACGGTTATGCAAAAGAGTGAGAATTAACCCCTTAGCGAGGCTAAGAAAGCTTCTAAAGCATTGCTTCTCCAGCTCTTTTCCTGCCCATTGCTACTTATCCAACCACAACTCCTGTGGTCAGCAAGGCTGCTGTAACAGCAATGAGTTACGAAAGCAGAACTGATGCTACGTTAACCACAGTCAGCACGCACTGGTACTGCACTGCAAACCAGTTAGAATAGTTTTAGTAGTTACAATAGAATTACAGCAATAATATCTAAAACTACAGCGTAAAAAGCAACCTAAAATCAACAGGAAGAGAAGTACGAACAGACTCAAGGTCACAGGAAACATGAGGCTTACGAGTTAAAGCTCTCTGCAGACCACTACAGCCAGGTTTGGAGAGAGAACTACAAGGAGGAGTCATTTAAGCAGTTCTATGTAAATAATAACAGGCACCGTTTGAAAGAAAAGGACTCTTACTGAACTGTAATCATAGCCCTGTAGCCATGATGCCTGGCACACAAAAGGTGAAGTTCTAGATGTGGCAAAAAGAGGCTGAATATTTAAACAAAAGGGACAAGATTGCAGTTCATATCAGTGAGTGCAACATTTATGGATATAAACAGGCTGATAAGAGGACTTAAAGAAAAAAGCACTACCAAAAAAGTAAATACACAGTATAAAACTAGAGAAGAAACATGAAAAGCTTGCATTAATTTACTACAAAGCAAACAGTATAAGAGCAGAGTACAATTACTTGTTTAGGTCAAATGTAATGTAATTAGCATAGAAGTTAACGTAAGCACTGTGATCTATGTGACATTTGAAATTAACCTACTTAATACTTTCTTAGGTAAAGAAATAATTAAGAGGTCTATTCTCTGCACTGTGCTGAACAGCAATAAGAAGTCAGCAGAAAACAAATGGCTATGACTGAAAGCAATAGCCAACATCATGTGATTCATATCGTTCCTAAGATGTCATTTACACATCAGAGCTAGGGTTAAAAACATATCACTTCATAGTCACGAGATAAGAAGTTGGGTTTGTCTTCTGTTCTGAAGGAATAAGGCAACTGGACCAGCAGTAATAAAGTGTGATGAACACTTGAGTCAGCTGGAGTCTGTAAAGATACCAGAAATGAGAATAGAAACAAGAATGCTTTCTGATGCACCTAATATTTAATAGGGACTTCTTAATCAAGCACTTGGAATGATTACGGCTGAATAAAAGGACACTACAGTTCTCATTGCTGTCAGCATCCCGGTCACGTTTAGCAGTTAGAGGCATGGGTGAGTGTGCTGTGTGTGTTCATGCCATCAGGCAGAGCCAAGACCTACACCCAAAGCGAAGGTCAAGAGCAGAAGAAAACAGCAAATGTGTCTTTGATTCTTTTAAGCAAGTGAAATAAAAATTGCTAATCACCAACTGCTTTAGACCACAACAACAAAGCCTTAGCTTTTCCCATTTCCTTTCCCCCTAAAATCTCAATTCCCTTGTATCTAAGCTCCTACAAAGTAATTGCTTTCCAGTAACGTAGGGAAACTGATTTCTTATTTCAACCAACATGAATTTCAGCCATCACCAAACTCCAGGCTCGCACATCTCCCTGTCTGTCTCACCCTACTTCCACAGACACAGGAAAAAAAAACAAAATTGACCTCAACAGGAGATTGACAGATTTCAAGCTCATTTTGCTCACTGCAATTATCAGAATGACTGACTTTAAGACTTTCCTAAAAATACTTTTTCTAGTATCACAAAGTCCCTGAATGGCAATGAGTGCTTTATTAATGGAAAAACATTGCTAAGAAAATTTAAGTTCATCAAGTGACTAACTTGGTAAGAGCAGGGCACACGTGCAATAATTACTACAGAGAGATTGGCAAGCCTTTGCTCTGCTCTGATGGCTCCGTGGAGCATCTGCTTAGTGCACCAAAGTGCGTGTAATAGAGTGAATCCCCTGGTGGATCCCACAGACAGCCCATTACAAGCTACCTGCACACTCGATGCTTTTGCCCTTGCCCAGAACAGTGCCAGAACTGCTGCACTGAGTCACTTCCAAGTGATGGAACTCATCAGCACGAAGCACAAGAGTGCGCCTTCCAAAGAGCATCCCAACATTAACATGGTAAAGAGCATTAGGAAATTCACACTAGATTATTTTAATTAATCTCTTAAACTTGTACTCTTAACTTTAAAACCCTCTAGCCCATTTACTCTCCCCTTACTAGAAATTAGGAATAGGATAGTATCACAACTTCTTTAAGTGTAAAAAAAAAACAAACAAACAGAAAAAAACCTGCAGAATGAATTTTACTTGATAAAGCCAAAATGTTAGCATTTCTAAACAGCTACATTCATCCTCAGTGCAAATAATACCTATGGCTTTAGCACAAGCTAGACCAAAATAGACTCATTTTCCCACAGCTACACGTTTCTGCTGGTTATTAATGCCTGCTGCAGACTGTGCTTCTGCGTAGAGGCGGATGGGAGCGATGATGTGGGCTGCTAGCATTTCTTTCAGCATATTGTCTGCACAAGTCCTTCATTAGCTTTAAGACAGAGTATTTAAAGCCAGGCTTTCAGACACAGTAGTCAACAACGAAAACATGCTATTTCTGTTTTATTCAGGTTGGCGTGTTGGACTGCCATACCCGCATGCAACTTCTGTTCTGGACATATTTATGAAAATGAGTAGGAATACATTTCTTCAGAAATATTCTCTCCTCATTTTTCATTTTTTCCTGTCAAACATCATCTAAATGGGAGTTATTATTGGCTTTATAATTTGTAACTTCTAAAATCCCTCAAGGGAAAATTTTCTGTCTAGTATTACTGCCCCTTAGCTAAATTTGCCTTTTGAGAACGTTACTCCCTAAAGAAGACTGCATAAAATAAGTAAAAAATAATAAAATAATAATAATAAACTTCTTCAATGGACAACCCAGCTATGCAGTCTGACTGTGCCATTGCTCCAATAACGCTTTAAGCAAAAGCAGGCAAGTGATCCCTTATTGGTTGACTTGCATCCCTTAAGGTGAGGCAGTGCAAGGAGGCAGTCCATATCAGCACATACTGAATTGAGAGTTACTCCTCTGAATTCTATATTTGCCTGCTATTACATTTCTTTATAGGAAAAAGAACAGCAGTTGAACATCAGCAGTGCCATCTGTGAGGGCAGAAGGGTTCGGGTTCTATTGCTCAGCCTCCCAAAATCCCAAAAGTAAAAACTGAGCTTTCCTCCTCCCCCTCCAATGGAACAATGTGCCCCCAGCAAGACATCGTGCCACCTGCTTGTGCTGGGCTGCCCCAGATCTATGTGCCATGATAACTGATGGGGTCTCACTGCATCCCAAGAGCCAGCAGGCGTCCTGTTCACAGCCCATGGAATTCACTGCACAAACAGCACGTACTGGGGAAAGCACCACTGAACACCATCTCTGATATTTTGTATATATTATGATCAGAATCTTTGACATGTTTTCCTGTTTTCACTTCTGTCTAGATACAAAAAGAAGCCAACAGACACTACTAATTTTTATTTTTTTTTTTAACCCCATCCCTGTTTGGTTTCTTCAGCAGGTGACATTTAAAGCAATGAACTCTTCCTTTATGTGCTGCTCTATGTTTGATCCCATCTTAAAACTGACTTGGGTATCACTCTTTTCACCACAAAAGCCTCCAAAACTGACAAGGAATAACACTGGCCACTGCAATAAAGCAGATTTGGGGTCTGCATGCAGCTTAAGTTCAGTATTTGTTTTCTTAACCACCACAACGCACTAACAGCATTATTTCCACTTGAAAATGACAACCTAGCCTCAGTGATGCCAGGATCTATGCAGAAGTGATCTAGCACCGGTTTTCAAGCCTTCACAAATGTATGAAGACATTCAAGACAACTCCCTCTCATTGCAGGTGTGAGGAAAGTGTTCAGGCTCTTTTTTTCCTAAATGATAACCCTGCACCTTGCAGATTCTTTTGCTGCGATTGTGACTCCCTTGCCTTGGGTTTTAAGCCTATGTAATTTTCTTAACTGTGGGGTACCCATTTGTCAGATTTGATGCTGATACCTTTTATTTGCTTCAGCTGGAAAAAAAAAACAAAAACAGGTTCTTTTCAAAAAAGGTTATTTAAATGTGACTGAGAATAAACAGAAAAAAGCCACCTCACACTATCGATAGATGTAATGCAATAATATCTGATGACATCTAGAAATTCATTAGGGTAACACACAGCTCAAAAGAAGGCATTATTTGCTGTATTTAGCAATTCATGTTCACCCTCATTACTTGCAATCAGTTTACAGAGCTTCTAACGAAAAAGGCCAAAAGAGTACTTCTAAAAGTACTTCTAATTCCCCAAAACAATGTCAAGGAACTATGTTTTCTTTTATTTCCAGTTCTGGTAAGATAATTGCTAGTGTTTATTGATGCTGTCTCAGTGAAAAAAAATTAATTTGTGGAAAATTCATTAACAAGCTGCATTGGTTTGCTAGAGTGGCCACCTCAAATGTCCACCACAGACTGCTAGAAATTAGAAGAAAGATAACAGAGTGAAATAAAATCCTCACTTTTAATGAAACCAACACATTAAGGCCAGATTTGACTATTAAGGCTTTCTTTATTATTTTAATTGTGAAATAAGTAGCATACTGAAGACAAAGGAACGATGTCCCTGTAACGAAGAGGGCACTGCTGGCTGCAGGACAGCTCAGCCCAGGTTTAATTCCACTTGTCCCCCTGCAGAATTTTGTTCTAATAAACATACGCAGTCAGTCATACATTATTGTGCCAATCAAATTCTTGCTATTAAAGGCATTGCATATTTCCGTGTATCAGCTCGCAACGGTTAATTATCTTTCTGCAATTTGTAGGGTGAGATCATCACTGGGATAGGAAAGCACTATCAATTCCCAGGACAACATCCGTCCATCGCTTGCTTTTCTTAAAAGAATCCCTGGTTGCCCCACACAGCAAGGAGAGGCGGTTGTGGAGTCTGGCCTGAGCTCAGGGGGGAGGAGAGGAAGGACAGAGCGTGCAGAAGGCACTGGGCACAGGGGTGGCCTTGGTGAATGGTAACTTCAGAGAAACCTAACAAGCATAAAGGTTGATTTAAGGCAGAAACTGACTTATTCTGGGAAATGGAAATACAGACAACAGTGGAAACAGTCACAGCATGCTACAGACCATGTTTAGGTCTAAAGACATTGGGATTTGACAATTCCTAGCACAGAATCTCCTTGAAATCTGAGTTCTTATGGACTCTAACAGAGGAAAAATTAAACCCTGAAGGCAGATTCTGCTACAAGAACAAGTAAAGCTCAGCACTTGTGCCCAGGGCTTTTCTGGGGGCAATGCAGAGCGCCAGCATCCTGAGGGTGCCCTGAGATTTGTCCTGCCTTGGCTCCTTGAGAGCAACCCCAACATACATCGGGACTTCCAGCGCTTGAAAAGTCAACAGTTTATCTCAGAAATCTTTAGGACAGGCATAATTAATACCACTGATATTGGTTCAGTTGCATACATTTTGAGGAAAGTGGCATTTATCATTTGATATGAATATTGGAGTATTCAAACCACTTCAACTCAATATCTTCCTTACGAGTTTATTTTCTATGCATCATCTGCAATCTACAGCTATTAGCACAAATGGTCACTGAAAATACATTTGGAAATCACACTTTGCAGGAAGGAATTTAGAATGCACTCTCAGCACGTATTTCTGCCACAGGTTTTTGCATACATATATATTTTTAACTGGACTTATGATCACTCAATTAGCAAAAGAAATAATGAATGATGATAACCGACAGAAACCATGCAATGGTATGAAAAACCGAATCAAGAATAAGTGACATAGAGAGGTCACCAAGTCATTCTGAGTAAGTACATTTGAGATGATGAGCTTTGAAGACCTTCCCAGAAAAAGAGGCAAAATTAATCAGAAACATTAAATTATGAATTATTAACTCAGCTCTATTAAATATCAAGTAGAAAAGCTTTTTAGGATTAACCATGTTTTCAGAAATTCAGCTAACTGCGGAGTAGATTCCTTTGATTTAAAAATGATTTTTATTTAGATATGAAACGCAGAGGACTCCCTCTGGAGCAAGCAAAGCTTTCCACAAGCGGTGGATCCCTTCCATACACTCAGAAGCAACACAGATAAAGACCCTGATCCATTCGCACTGAGCCTTTCGAGATGCTGAATGGTGAAGGTATGGATAAAGCAAAGTGTAGAAGCACCCAAGGACACAAGTGCTGAAGAACGGTTCCGAATAATACTTGGGCTGCATCTGTTGATCCCTGAGAGTGGCTCAGGTACTGCTGTATTCAGCTTAGAATAAATGCACGACTTCATTTCGTATCTCCAAGGTGCTCTGGATATTCTGACCAGTTGATGCCAGGCTTCTGTTTGTTTTGGTGGTTTTTTGTTTTCATTGGCAAAGCCTTCACATGGAATCGTGCCACAGCTACTCATGAAACAAGTAATGATGGCCTTCAGTTAAATGAACAGTGCTGAAGGAATAATGGTTGTCATGGGACGCTGGCTTTTCCTGGCTGACAATAGCTCCAGCTCCATCTGCTCAGCATCACAAAGAGCAGACTGGGCCCACCAGCCTCTGGTTCTTCACTTGCTCACAGCCTCTCATTTCCCTGCTCATGGGAACTCAACCAACAACACATTCATTTGTCCTGCTCCTTCAAAACTTTGAAATAATACATGTCAGACTTTCTTTGCTCATTAGCACTGATACTAAACAATTGTGTTGTATCCTTCTGAATTTTCATCTTAACTTATAACAGAATTCCTGCATAGACTATAGGCTACAGTGGAGGAAACATGAGCACTTTCACAGCACTTGAAGACACTGTTTGCAGAACTTGCAGCTTTTTTATTTTGTTTTGTCTGATGATTCTGACATTCTTGATTCTTAGTTAATCATGTAATTACGAATTAGTGATTTATTCTATACTCAAAGACTGCTTCACAAATTATGTCACTGTCATGTATCATTATAATTTCTTTAGCATATCTGATCCTTTGATCTATTAGCATTCCCACCGTGCAGCAATAAAACGTGCTCTCAGTCATCACCATGACACAGGGCAGAATCAAGCTCACCAGAGCTTACCAGGACAGGAAAATGCACTCTGCCTTCCTCTTGAGCAGGCACATGAGTGCAGGGAACAGCCAGCACCAAACCTTTCCCAATGTTATTCTATCTCAGAGCATGCACTCACAAACTCCAGGTTTTACCTGCAACTGCAGTGCGCCCATCTTGTGAACTGCAGTGTATCGTTCTTTGCCTCACAGTCGCATCCCTCTAGCAGAAACCTCATTCTGAAAGCTGTGCTCCTCTGGTCAAAGAGGATCCTTGATGGATCCAAATATCCTGTGCAAACCAACTACCCACCTCTAAGATGTTAACCATAAAGGATAACTTACAGGCTGAGACCTATTCCATATTTATTCAGAGAAGACTCATGAAGTTCATTCATGAATAACAAAATATTATATATATTATATATATATATATATATAATAAACAAGTCATGGAAGGTTATCTGCTGGAGAGGACCTCAAATACATGAAATTCAGGCAAGCCCCTGAAGACATGGGAAGTTGTACACATGCTGATGAAGACCAAACATAGAACAAAACACCTCACACCCTTAAAATTATTTCCTATTGCTTTTCCATGCATAAAATTACCATAATATTATCTTGTAGAGAGGAGGTAACGCAGTCATGTGAATGAAGATTCACAATAAATTTCAGTGAACATATTCAAGTACATAAACCAATTTCAGTCTGAATAATGCCAAAGCGTGCAGCTCTTCATTTGTCCTTCACACAATGCAAACTATAGATGTCAGCCCATAACATACAATAGAAGTGTGTACTTCACAAGATCTTGCAAACATGTCATCAGTGTGCCAAATTTCTGTCAGCAGCTTATTCTAGACAGTCTCTTGTACATGCCAGAAAGAACAGACATCCCTGGCACTACCTTTACATCTCTATTGTTTGACCCTGCTTAGTCTGAATTAAATTAGTCTAGGATATTATCTATACCCTTCTCAGTTGAGATTTGCTTCCGTGCCTGAAGCTGGATGAAATCCAATGCCTTTCTTCCAGCACCATCACAGCTGCTGCTTCCTACAGTTCTGAAGAACAGAACTGCAAAATACAGTGCCTGATGAATGTATTCTCCTATTTTTAAAAGATAAGTCTGCTTTACTAATGAAAACAAGACACTACAAGGTACATTCTGCACACACACTGGGTGCATAGCAGATGACCACATGCTGGCGAGGAGAGGTGGCACAGTTATTGCTGCCTTGGATGTGACAACAAGCTTGCACCAAAGCCCATTGAACAAACCGAGAAACAAAAGCCTTAACGCTAAAAAGCTTTATAAAATATTTTACAAGAAAGCATTTTTCTTCCCAAGGTTTGTTGTGTGATATATAAACTGCATTAGGAGGACAACAAGCAATCATGATGGCATTTATTTGTCTTATGAAAATGATTCAGGAATTTGAGATATTGTAGACGAAAATACCTCCTTCCAGTTTCTTCTCAGAGCCTAATGAAATGAAATGGATGAAGTTTGCTAGCATTGCCACTGAATTATATAATCCTAGAGAAGACATTAACGGCTGCTCTAAAAATCTAATTAAATTTTAGAGCACTAGTAATGCAGCCATAAGGCCCATGTAAGCCATTATCTACATTAATAAAAATTAAAGTCAAACAGTATCGATACAGTAATAATGTACCTGGATTCAAGGTCACTTAATTCCTTTACTCCCATATTTTTCTTTATTGTTGCTATAAATATTATTATTTAATCAAGACTTCAAATTTATGTGCATTTCTTACCCCAAATGCTCTCCTAATGCACAGCATTAAGACAGGAATTAATCTAATTGTTTTTCTTAATTGTTTATTTTCTTGCCTTCTACCTAATATAACTCCTATTATTAGCATATAAATGAGCAAGAAATTGGGACACTCTACAGGTACTTTATCACATATCTAAATAAAAATTCAGAATCAGTGCAGCTCAACCTGCGCACATCACCTCAGATCCAAGCCCTCTCCGGCACAGAAGCAGCGTTCAGGAAATGTCTGATGCTGCACTAAGGTTTGGTGGGGAAACACTTGTTGGTAGGCAGGCTGCTGGACTGGATGATATTTGATGCCTGTTCTGACCTCAGTGATTCTATGACTCTAAGAGAAGAAAACAGCGTAACGTGGATGCCACAGAAGGAACAAGGAACTAATGGGGCAAGTAGGAGAGCTGGGCCAAGGGAAAAGCAGCATCCACACAACATTAGTGGCTGCTGAGGTGAAATAATACATTCTCATAAAATAACGCTTCCAATAGCTATAAATGGCTGGCAGCTGATGGAAAGGCATTTTCTAAAATGCTTGTTTTACTTAGAGGGATACTACAATATTCAGTGTTTATGAGAATAAGGAGTTGGTTTTTCCAGCACTGCAAAGCACTGTACTTTGTACAACCACATTATTTGCTCTTTATGTAATTAATCCTGCACAATTTCGGGATGGTTTGTCTGAGGAAGCCTCTGGCTACAAATGCTTTTGCGTTCTTAGGATAATTTGAGTTGGGAAGAATCCCTGCCATTGGTTCTGGACCAGGAATACCAGCTGCTTTATCTCAGCCCCGAATTGTGCCTTTTTACTGAAGAGCAACAGGAGTGAAAATGAAGCTGGAGAGACTCCTGACCTGTCGCAGTGTGACACCACTCTACACTGACCTCTGGGCTGCAAAATGAAGTGCAGCACACAGAAGGGCAGTGAAAACCTGAGCATGTTGTCGGTTGAAGAGTTTTCTACTTGACAGGTAGAGAGCATCTTCCAACAGCATGCTGACAACTTGGATTTTGCCTGGGACATTACATCTGTGCAGTTATATTTGGATTTTATTTCTAGTATTTTTTCTCTGCAGATTGAAACAAACGGATTTTATTTTCCTCCTCTGAAGGATGGAGATCAACTGCGCATTTAAATAATGTCTCTACCCACCACGGTGTATTCTAAATGACAAAACAAATTGCAAAGGCAATTTTGGAAGAGTATCTTGAAGATGAAGGATTTACTGCACTTCCACTTATTTGGAAAGACTGAAAATAGTTGGAGCAAGATCACCGCTCTTGTCTCTAAGACCCTCTACAAAACTTTTGTACCACTGACAACTGCTCCAGCCACAGCAATCCATTGCCAGGCTGCACTTATTGTAAGCAACAGCTTTTTAAGAATCAAAATATCATCAAAATGTCTCTCCTATGATCATGCTGCTCACGAACCCACAGCATGCCAGCAGTGTTTTGAATAGTGGGAATACCTCCTTAGTTGTGAGCTAAACATCCAGAAATACTCAGATTTTCATGGAAATTCTCATTACTGACACGCGTGAATCATTTATTGAGTGCATTCTTAAGTCCTCAAACATTTTCTATTGAAATACGTGTGAATAAATTATTCAGTAGCCAGTACTGAAATTAAATCTTCTACTCTGAGCAGCACGGAACACCCCACCGTCCATCTGTCCCTCTGTGCAGCTCCAAGAGTCACCTTCTGAATATTTTTGCTTCTGCCAGCACAGTTAGACATGTTACATAGGGTACATCCCTAGCAAGACCATCAGACTTCAGATTTCCTCTGTCCAAGACCATCCACCAGCCTCTCAAGAAAGAGCATGGCAGCCACTACAGCCGTGTTATCTCAAAATGACCTCAAAATGCTCAGATTCTCATACCTGAAATGAGGGGAGACTTCAAAAACACCTTAATGAGCAGAAAAGTTCCCTCACATTTATTCAACATGAGAACCTGGCCTCTGCAGCTTCAGTCCTGAGGGCAAATGCTCCAGGGAAGGAGTGGAGAACAAGGAAGAGAAAGGGCTGAAGGGCAATGCTTTTCTCCAGAATAGTTCATTTGGATCCAGTAAACACATCGCTTCCTACAGTGGTTTATAACTATTTTTAAGCTACGGATAAAATTCAGTTTACACATCCAAATGATCTGTCTTGCATATATTCCTCTTGTTTTGCTTCTCAGAAATGACACTGCTCATGCCCAACCAGAAAGATCAGCTCATCAGGGAAAATGCATTCTCTGCTGTTCCTTTCTTTCTAGCTTCAAGAAAATTAGTTAACTGCACAATAGCTTTTTAGTGTTAATGAATGCAGCCCGAAGACCTTTCCCATTTGAAGAGTTCTACTAGCATCATCTCCCTCAAGCAATCATTCCCCCACAGGTCGTATTATGGAGGCAAATTTTTTCACTATCAGTGAAAACGTATTTGCTTTTTAAAAACTTGTTCATAGCAACTTTCCCAAGAACTTCATACATAGAAAGTTTTAGGGTTGTTCTTTCGAGCCCAGATGTTATCACCACCGAGCACGGGGAAGGTCAGCTTTGGTTTATGACTTTCATTTGCATCTGGCAGGTGTGGGGAAGGGATGGATGGCCTTCACAACCTCACTGTGCAACCTGTTCCCACCCTCACAGTAAAGAATTTCTTCCTGATATCTAGCTCAAACCTACCCTCTTCCATTTTCCCTCAGCCCATCCTCTTACAGGGGAGGTGCTCCAGCCCTCTGTTCATCACTATGGCACCTCCTTCTAGACCCACTCCAAAAATTCCACATCCTTCTTGTGCTGGGGCTCCAGAACTGGACCCAAGTGGGGTCACACAAGAGCAGATGGACAGAATCACCCCCCTCCACCTGCTTGTCACACTTCTCTTGATGCAACCAGCTGGAATTCTGGGCTGCAAATTATTTGTTTTCCATTTTTACCTCTCCAAATTCCTCATCCTTCATCCCAGATGCTTGCAGACACCAGCTGAGTGCCACCAGTGGGAAGAGCAGAGGAATCCTGCGGCTTTGCATGTTGTTACTGGGCAAACAAATTACTACTTTAGTAGCTATTAGTCTTCAGTAAAGCAGCATATTTCCAAGTAATGATGGAAGACTGTCTTAAAAATTACAGTACATAATGCCTTTGATCCAGAATGTCCTCAAACTATTTTCCAACTCTTTCAGGCTGATTTTCATTACCATTTTGTGCTCACCCTTTTTTTCTTTACTTTTAAGACATAAGTCTCCAATACAAAAATGACCAGCATAGCTCCTCTCCTCAGCATCCCAAGAAGCCCTGTCCCAAACCACAGAACAGCACTAACGGGTCATGGTATTCTCTGTTCATCTGTAGCTCTGGTACAAAACTAAGAGATGAACAATCATTAGAATACACCAAACTTCTCTTTCTAGTACCATTCTTCATGGAATAATATTACCATAATTTAATCTGAAAAGAAAAGTGGGAGCTATTAAGGACGAGTGACTGGAAGATCTCCTTGCATGGGCCTCACAGCTCCCACGTCAATGAATTGCATTCATCCAATGAATTGCAATGCAGCACAACGCTGTCCTGGCTGCTTTATTTATTCTTATTAAATAAATCTCCAACTTTCTATCTGGTGGATTGCCTCAACATTTTCCGTTTGAAAAAGATAAAGTCATGAACAAGGTTGTACATCACATCCAGGTTGTAAAGGCCGTTTTTCCTTTGCCAGATGCAAAGCACTTCAAAAGAACTGGAAAACTACCGCCAGCTGTTTTCTAGATGCGTGCTGCTGGACCCGAGCTCTACCCTGGTGTACAGTTGCTATCCCCCTCCCTGCCTCTATGAGCTGTGCCAGCCCAGCACTCTGAGCTCATCCTGCACCACCTGCCCACCAAACAAAGCTCAGAAGGACTCGCTGTGTTGACGGCGTGTTTCTGGGAAGACGCGCTACGCTTCATCTGCCACATCCACTGTGTTATTTGCATAACCTCTCTTCCAGCCCTCTTTTAGTCAAATAAGAAGTGGAACATGCAATATATTACAGACGCACACATCAGACAGTTGGTAATTCACTCCTCAGCTCTCTGACACTTCTAAAATTTGCAGAAATAACAAAGGCACGAGAACTTTTTCCTCTTTAAAGCAACTTGCTAGGAACGCCGTTCAGCACCAGGTGAGGAGGTTCTGCAGGCTGCAGGGAATCAGGAGCCTCAGGCTGAAAAAACTGAAGATTGTTAAGTAGAAGCCTCTAAGAATCAAAACATTTTAATATTTGCGTGCTCTACTGCCTTCTGACTTGGCTTGACAGCCTCACCTACCCACTGCCACGGGCTACCTTTATCAATGATTGATCTCCATCTCCCTCCCAACCTTGTGGGGAAAGCTGGACAGAATATAGACTTTTATTTTATACAATAACGAAGCTTCCTGTAAAAGAGGCTGCCATGTGTTGAACACTCCATATGTGACTTGACTCATTTATGGATGCTTAATATTCTTCTGCCTCTCGCTGTAACCTGTGGAAGAAGCTGGACTTGCAGAAGAGCAGAATACAAAATAAGCCAGTCTGAGCCCAGGGGTCCTGCAGTGACAACATCGCAATCAGTTCCCTAACACAGCAGACAAAACCCATCCATCTCCCCAGCCGTCAGCTAGCGAGGTTTTACTTGAACCAGTGCCTTGGAAATTCCCTGTTAAATAATGCTTCTAAAAGATTGCTTTAATTTGCAAATACGGCAACGAGAGACCATAAAGTGCCTGCTGAAGGAGCTTGTAAAGCAGCACAGAGACAAGAGCACGCGAAGTTGTGTGCACAGCTTCACTCGGGGCTGCACTTCAAGACATGGAAATACATCATGAGATGAAACAACTTGCCATCGAGTTGTGGGTGAGGAAGGCAAGGAGGAACGTTAGAAGATAAGGAAAACAGCGGTTAGAAACCTCACATCCCTGAGCTCATTCACTCCTCCCCTTCCTCACAGGCTTATTCACTTGCATCTTAAGTGAAGGGTGGAAATAGAAGGTAGAAGGTGCTGTTTGTCAGTCCTTATGCTGGACGCAGCCATGTATTCAACAGAAGTAAACACAATTACATTTCTTGCTACTAACCGAGCCAATGCTGGTTCACCAGTGATGGACACTGCCCTCAGTGAGTGCAGGGAGCTGCACAAAGCCAGGCACTGCAGGGCTCTCTGCGTTCAGAAAGCCATCTCAAATATTCCGGTCTCAAAACTAAATGTTTTTAATTAAAAATATTGAAAGAGCACTTCTACTACTTTATCTTCCAATTAAAATACAAGCAGCAAAGATTATAGAGAAAAAAAGCCTCCTTTTGGATTAAGACACCTTTGGATTCTTTTTATGAAACAAAACGCCAAAACCACCTCTTAAAACACTCAATTCTTCTTCCTGGACTGTGAACCAAAATAGTTCAAAGCTACAGAAAAGATGCAATGAATTTTTGAAGAACCTTCTTGAAGAGCTCTTGGAAAGCAACCACTTGCTGGCTATCAGACACCACAAGGCAGCATTCAGAAGGGGAGGTTAACCACAAGGATCCTAGAAATATTTGTTCTCGCTTGGGAATTGTCAGAAATTTTCACGGAATAAATTATTTCTGGAGCACATTAACTCACAAAGAACCTAAAATAATTCCCTCACGGGAAAAATGATGAAATTTGTCAAATTTCTGGTAATCCCTCTGAACCTTTCAGACTAAAATTGCAGTAGATGCTGCCAGCACATAGATCATGAGGACTACAGTCTGATTGCTCTACTTTGACGTTTCATTTTCCACAAATGCCACACGAACTCAAATTCAAATGCTACTTCAAAAATATTTTGGATGAAAAAAATGAAAAAAAAATAAGAAAAGTTTTCCATTTAACTCTTAACCACTGAGTAAAGGAAACCACAACTGTAAGTCAGCTGTAAAAGCTCAGCACCTTACAAGATCATTATGTAAATGACATTTAAGAGTGACTCCTAGCTAATAGCATAAGCTTTATTCTTGCTGTAATGACCTATGGATTTATTTCTTTTTAATATGGCCACAAATGCAGAGCCTGCAGATCAGCTTATTGGGCTACAGACTTCACTTGAGCCCTTGGTTTAAGTCAAACACTGGAAAGCTTTTATTAAAATCAACATATATAATATTTTTCCTCCTTCTGCAGAACTGTAGTCTCTTTCAATTACAAAACTTGCAATAAATATGGGCTTTATTTATGGGCTTTTTCTTCTCCATGACTGCAATACAATAAAGAATTTAAGCTTCCATCATGTATTTCGCCATTTCTCCATCTATTTTGAGTACTTTCCCTGAAACAGCCCCAGCACAACTGGATAATGAACCAAAACATAGGCAAGGCATTTTCAGCTCCATAGCAGATTTATTCTCTCCGGGGTTCTTGAAAATTATTTGTCGATTATGAGTTTCCCAAAAGATCTTATATTATCCTCCATCATCGCACAGGAGTTTCATTTGGTCTGTCTTGCACAGACTGCAGATCCATCGGACTTGGCAAGGTTGGCAGTGCAACATTCCAAGCTCTGCATGTGCTCTAGAACAATTCTAAGTAGCAAAAGAAATCCGGAATGCAAGAGCATCCGCTCAAACAAGAAAGGGCTACTTCCTCAAATTATATTGCATCAAGAGACAAAGAGATGTTTTTTTCCCCTAAGGCAGCACCAGGCAGTATTTAAGCGTGAACAGCATCGCTGGAACTAAATTTCCTAAGTGATCTAAGACAGTGTGCTGACCAAGTTTAAATAAGTCCTTGCAAAATGACCAATGGGAATGCGCAGATCCCTTTTTATTGGGTAACAATTTTTCAGAGCTGGGAATTATTGTCGGTTGTATTTACATCCCACTCACTAAAAAAGGATAACGGCCTTCTCGCATTCAGCCCAAAGCCTTCAAAATACTGGGGTGGGAACAAAAAAAAAAACAAAAAAACACCAAAACCTTCACGCAGTTTTCAAAAATTACATCACGTTCACTTTATTCAAATAAACGTCTGGATGAACAGGATCAGTGTTCATTAAAAGCTCCAAAGTGACAGGTACACAACTGGCACTCGGCGCTGCACTGCAAAGCTTTCACAGCTGTGATGAGCAAATGGAGCATGTGCTGGCACACGCAGCTGACACCATCCATAACTCCAGGTCTGACACTTCACTGCCCTTAGGAGGGAGCTGAGTTTTATTGTTGATTTTTTTTTTTTTTTTTAAATAGTTCATTTACAGAGAAGAAGAAAATAATCAGAATAACCTTCTCAGTAAGAAGGCTCTGAAATGCAGTTATAAAAGAAATGTCAGAGGAAAATCCTTCCAAGCGATAATATTTATGTGGACTAAAAGCACTGCTTGGCATATATACTGTAGTTTATTACCAGACACGTTTATAAAATCACCAGCTGCCCCAAGGTCCCCCTCAGTCGCCAACTCCGAGGCAGGAGATAAAAGAAGTCAAGGTTATCCTCTATCTGAATCCCATCAGTTGCCAAGAAGTCACATCATATGCGATGCAAGATGTACTTCTCAGGACATCATTTCTCTAATTGTGAAAGATGTATACACATGGTAGCCCTCAATGATTCCTGGCACTCGAGTACTAGCACAGCACTTAAAAATGTTAGGGTTTCTATTTATTTAATCTACCACTGGCTTATATTTTTGGATGATGGGTATCGTTTGTCTCTTTTCTGATACCCAAAGCATGGGTGAGGCCAGCCAGAAAAGGCTCAGCAGTTAGGAACAGGCACACCAGAACCAGACACCTGCTCTAGAAAATCCATTACAGAAAGTAATAGCACAAAGCTCCGAAGTGCATTTCATCCCTTTCTGTAAGGAAAGCGCTAAAACAGAAAGGATTTTATTCGCTTTTTTCAGCTCTTTAAGATTTGTTTGCCCATTCAATTCACAAAAACCTCTCTCAGACATCCTTTTGTATAACTGTGCCTCCCCTCCGAGCTGTGCTGGTGGAAGGATGGACTCCTCGTGCCATACCCACTGCACTCCACCTACCCACAGCAATGATTGCTGATGGATGAAACCTGCAGCTGCGTATGGGACCGTGTCAGCCACATCCCTCCAGGTCTGAACATTGGGAAAGTGGAGACCACACCATTTGCCCAGTTTGGCAGCCCTGACAGACAGACAGCCATCCGTCCTTCTGTCTGCCCACAGCTGCAGTGCTCAGGCATTCTCCCACCAAGAGCTACACTTTGAAGGAAGAAAACAGTCTGAAGAGCTTGATCTTCAGTCCTCAGCTTACTACAGAGATAAAACAAATTTTCTTGTTTTACATTTTTCTTTCTGCTTCTTCTGGATATATGAAAAACATTGCCAAAACAAACCAACATCAGACTTCAGTTTTGGAAACTTAAAAAGCCACCATTTGCTGCCACTCTCTTGCCATTAACTCAATCAACAGAAAAGACCAAACAAGTGCTGAAGGCAGAAGTAGAAGGGTCCACATGAAGGACATGGGGTAGGAGGACAGCAGGGTCTGATGGACCTGAGCCACCGTGCCCATCACATCAGCACACTCCCATAGAAGCAGACAAAGTCTGCTTCATCTCAGTTCATTTGGAACTTATTCTATCACACTGCAATGGTCAACGCTGCAGGAACTGCGAGAACTCCACATACAGCCTCCCCATACATTTCTCAGTGCACAAGGACAGCGTGGGTTGATGTAGGATTTTATGCAGTTTACAACGCATGCATTAAACATATACATACACACTTTTCCTATCCAGACCCACAGAATCACGAAGCAATAGGTTGGGGAGCTGAGATGCTCTGCCTAACTGATCAATGCTGTGCTTTTTATACACACAAATGATCCGAGTGAGACCGGATCTCAACGAGACCCCATTTCCCGACGTGGGCAAACCAACCTTCCCTGTGCCTCCATGGCTGTGCAGGAGAGCTGGGCTGCCTGCTGCTGCGCCGGCCGCTATAAATACCAGGAGGCAGTTTCATTATTCTAAACCTTAATGCAAGAATACACAGAAATATTTCACATCACACAGTAAATGGTTTGAAGATTGCAGATAAAGTCAGGCTATGAATAACTGACAAGAAAGCCTCAGATAAGCATATGAAATTAATTATGGCATACCCAGAAATAAATAAAACCGCCATCTCCAATGCTAACAAAACAGCTGGTAATAAATAACAGCATGCAAACATTTCAATGCACTTATTTTGGTAAAATTAAAATCAATGCTCCTGTAAGCAGTAACTACTAAATAACACTTACTCAGGGAAAAGTCTGAGAAGCTTAAAATCCAGCAAACCAAGGCGCACAGCGAGAAACAGCTGGAGCTCATCTTTTATATCATTTCAAGGTCTTGAGGAAAATGGCAACCAAAAAAAAAACCCACCACATACAGATCTTTGGGGCAAATAGATCTCATAAAAAAAGGATTAGCGTGTATGAGGGTAATCAAACGCTTCAGGTTGGAGTGCAGTTCCACTTAATAAATCAAACTTCTACTCCTGCAAAGGTTCGTTTGATTCACCCACTCTGTTCTGGTTCTATACTCCTTTGATTAGCTACACTAAAAATAAATCCCATGCAACAGAACCAAAAAAATAAATGGTTGACCTTCTAAAATAAATGCCACCCTGAACTGAGAACAGCCCAACCTCACCAATACCAGCAAACCCACAGCTCCAGGAACACTGAAAGCTCCCCATAGCCCACTTTTCATGACAAAAACTGAACTTTAAAGTTTTTACAGCCACGCCAGCAGCACACTCCTGGCTTCAGCCTCTGCTGAGCACCAGCTCTGCAGCTCCTGCTGGGTAGGCACAGCAGAGCTACAGAAGCATGGAACGTCTTCCAAATTTCCTTTGGATAACTATGGAGGATTATCACCACGAAACCATCAAGGAAGGGTTCCTTTCCTATCATTTTCTATTTTCATTATTATGGTGAGCTTGAATTAAATCAATGCCACGCACCCTGCTCATGCAAGATAATTCAAAGGGAAGCCCAGGTCCACGTTCTGGTGTGGTCATGGCCATCTCTGGGAGAACAGATCACTCCCATTGAGCACATCCCCCTCACAGTGCCGAGCCTGCCATTGCTCCTATTTAATTAGGGACCTCTGTGCTCTCAGGGTAATTTTTCCTTACGGGAGATGTCAGCTACTCCACCTTTTATTTTTCAGGACAACATCTGCGGGTGACAACACGACACTGTAGCAAAAAGGCCAGGAAAAATGGTAACCCAGTTTCTCTTTGAAAAATAAAGATAAATTCCTGTTCTGACAATTGTCTGCAGCCTTCTGAAAAATGCGCCCAGCCTTCGCTGCGAATCATGGTAGCTCACCATTTTATTTGACCTTTTCATTATTATGCAGCTTGATTAGCTATTTGAGCCGCTTGCTTTCAGAAGAGAACAAAATCAGGTACTTAAAGAGGAGAAAAGATGAAAACGATCAAAGTGATATTTAGTATTCTTGGAACACTCAAGCCTTAGAAGAAGTGTCACCAGGCTTCATCAAGCAAAGAGCAAACGCTTTCAGCACAGCAAGGACAGACATGCGCCCTGCTCCAGCACAAGGCAAGGATGAGGCCTCCCAAAAAGATGGATCCCCAAAAGGACCTCTGCACAGGGAATGCAGGTATGGCACAGCCACAGCCCAACAGTAAGACTTCTGCCAAAACCCAGATCTGCGTTTGCTCACCGTTTACCTTACAGCAAATCCGGCACCAAAGAGTCAAAGAGCAGAAGAGGGGCTCCAGACTCGGGTGAAAACAGACTTGTCCAACAGCAGCATCAATTTTAATTTTAAAAAGAAATATCTTCTGCTTAGCAGCAAGTAAACGAGTAAACTCAATACCGAGATTTCACATCTTTAAGCAATTATGGTATTTGTACTTGACTTCGGTATTTCTAACACAGCAAGAGCAATATTGCAGTAGGCAGCATCCCAACACAAGAGCATTTAGCCCAGTGAAGTGACTCCACATAGGGCCCCATCACTCACGCTTCAGCTCCAAAATAACTGTGCTATTAGGCTTGATTAGCTGGTGTTGATGATTAGAGAATATTCACAAGCATCACTTGAATGTGGAGACGCAGTGACTGAAGAGGAAAAGCAGGGAGGGATATGGCAGAGCATGGGAATGTGGGCTGGGACAGCAGGCACAGCTCTGCACAACTGATTTTTTTTTAATTATTTTTATTTTATTTTCTGCATTCTGATTTCACTACGCCAGCCACAGACCCAGATGCGTGTGCTGAAAACTCCATGCATCTATTATCACTATTTATTACATAAAACCACAGCGATGCTTTAACAGTCCCTTTTACTGCGCTTCCATTAGCAAAATATTGGCTTGACTTCCTCTCCCACTCCTCCAATGACAATTATGAAATATAACCCCTAACTACTTCTGTTTTTTAAAAGTACATTTTCCTAATATTTAATTTATAAATCATTTCCCACATGTATTAGTAATAAATGTTTAAAGGCGGCAGACAGGAATATAACAGGAAAGCATAATGCTTGCTGTTTACTAGGAGGCCTCATTAAAAAGGCATCAAGAGCAAGGAAAATAAAAACAACCTTGTGAACCTTTGTAATTGGTCTCAAGAGAAACGTAACGCTGAGGACATCAATGCAGAAATGTCACAGCCCTGTCCAGGCTCAGAAATGGGAACAACAACAGCAAAAAAAAAACAAAAACATTTCACTGCACCTTCTGCAATCCTCAGTTCATAAAATATCTGATTCTTTTTTAATTAAAACAAACTTTTCATCTTTTCTTCTACCTGTATTCTCTCTGTGGGTCAGGTAGTTGATGCTATGATATGCAATGTCATCCTTGAGAAATCATTATTTTCCTCCTTCCTCTCTCTC